>NC_073625.1:105538739-106163739 GCF_029407905.1 Bubalus kerabau | reverse complement strand
GTGTCATTTGTTAAATATTTCTAATATTACCCCTGCCATTTCACAAATTAGTTATAACAACAGTTATGCATGAATGGAAGACTTGCCTATAGAAGTTGACTGATAAATACTTGCTGATTTATGTTATAGATTTTAGGTACAATATGATTTTTAATAAGGTAATAAAATATTGAAATGAAAGCATTTAAGGGTGTTTAAAAATAAAAAGAAGTTAGCATATAGTATGATTTCAGACAAATCACTTGACTCCTATGTCTCAGAATCTTAATCTTTACAATAGTATATTTTCACCACCTACTTTACACAGTCTTTGAGGTTCAAGTGAAGTAGTAAATATATAAGTGCTTTGAAAAACATCATTAATTGTGCAAAGAATGATGATGATGAAAATCTGAAGGTGGCCAGTTTTTACACTTAATGGATATGTGTGTATAGGAGAAGGAAATGGCAACCCACTCCAGTAGTCTTGCCTGGAGAATCCCATGGCAGAGGAACCTGGCTAGCTACAGTCCATGGAGTCGCAAGGTTTGGACATGACTTAGTGACTAAACCACCAACCACCACCACCACATATATATTTGAATATTGGATGTTAGGTCTCTGACATATCCATAATAGAATGTATACTGATGAAGCTATCAAAGCATCAAATCAACAGAACAGTGGGATCTATGGAAGGTGTGAATATGTTCAATTGCTGGAAATTTAAGATGAGTCTCCAGAATTTCTTTATTTTGCTGGTCATTAAGGGAAATTCTTTACTTAGGTATATGTCCTGATGTTCTCTTTTTAGTATAGAGATATTTGTGTTTTGTGGGAAGTCTGGGCCTTCATCACATCTGGTCATGATAATAATGTTGCACTGTGTTTTAACTTAATAAATGGCCTTGGACAGCTAAGCACAGCTGTGTAATCTGTTGTTATAGTTCATTAGAAACTCTCCCCTTGTAATTTATAGCTGCATTTAACAGTGCCTATAGCATGGATACTTTAAATAAATAGTAAAAGCTTTATCATCTTTTAGTAACCAGACACAGGTTGTGCTATTGCCTAATTTTTGGTGTGTGTGCAACTATCAGGAAATACTTATATTATGATTTGTGGTTGAAAATAATACTACAAAAGAGTAAAACCATTTACATTATTGAAGAAACAGGTATAATCTTAATACTAGAGAAACTATACTGTGCTATACTATTAGGAATACTTAGATTCTGTTTTGGAAAAAATGGAGTGGATGGACTTGTTTCTCTAAGTCTAATTAAATTATACTTGACACTTTCCAAGAATACATTCTCATTTTAAATTTTTCTTGCCCTAGTAATGTTTCCATAAATATTCTTGCCATTTTGCTCATCTAATTTCCTTCAGTTTCTCTGCTATTCTTCCAGTAGTGGAAAGTGTTAGTCACTCAGTCATGTCTTATTCTTTGCGACTCCATGGACTGTAGCCCACCAGGCTCCTCTGTCCATGGCATTTTCCATGCAAGAATACTGGAGTGGGTAGCCATTTACTTCTCCAGGGGATATTCCCAACCTAGGGATTGAACCTGGGTTTCACATTGCAGGCAGATTTTTTACTGTCTTAGTCACCAGGAAAGCCCCTCCAGTAGTGAAGACAACATTATAAGAAAGTTGACAAAATAGATCCTAAAAGATATCAATCTTTGTCTGCATTTCTTTAAATAGACTTTATTCAAGGTCAGTGGTAGAAACGACCTGAATTAATCTTTTTGATATTCTCTATTTTACTTAATGAAGTCATTCTAATCATTATATTTGTACTTTCTGTTGGAAAAAGTAAAAGGCATTGAGTCATGTCCGACTTTTTGCAATTCCATGGACTGTAGCCTGCCAGGCGCCTCTGTCCATGGAATTCTGCAGACCAGAATACTGGAGTGGGTAGCCAGTGCCGTCTGCAGGGCATCTTCCCAACCCAGGGACTGAACCCGGGTCTCCTGCATTGCAGTTGAATTCTTGACCAACTGAGCCACCAGGGAAGCCCGTACTTTCTATTTGTGTTTTGATTGTTTTATCAAATATGAAGTTAACAGCAATTGTGATGGATATATTTTTATTATATCTCTTCGCTTTTGTCTAACAATACTAGTGTTACTAGAGCAGAAGTTTTTAGAATACTTTGTATGCATACTTAGATGTATATGTCATTGTCAGTCATCTTTTAAATTCTGTTCTTTTCTATCTCCTTTCAAAAAATTTTCTAACCACCAATGATTATTACCCCTAAAGCAAGTTTCAGTTTGATAGGAAGTTGCAAGGAAGTCATCACGTAATCAATTGATCTCAGCTCAAGAAACCAAAGTGATTATCCCTTAATTCCTTTTTAAAAAAAAAAATTAAATTTTTTATTGGAGTATAGTTGATTTACAATGTTGTGTTAGTTTCTGCTGTACAGAAAAGTGAGTCAGTTATACATGTATCTACTCTTTTTAGATTCTATTCTCATATAGTCATTATAGAGTATTGAATATTATCCTTAATTCTTAATATTCTTTCAGTTTCTTCTTCTCAGGAAAGAAGTTTCTTTTACTTCTAAGTAAATCCTGAATACCAGTTCTTTATATGTTCTAGATACTAATTCTATTTCTTTTGCTACCTCGTAGCTTATCCTTTCATTTCCTATAGGATATTCCAATGAACAGAAAATATGTCATCATACTTAGCAATGTTTTCTTTTATGGTTAGTGCTTTTTCTTTCTTTTGCTAAATCATACTCTGAAGTTGATTTTTGTATGTTCTATATGGATCAAAGATTAGGTTTCTTTCTAAAGGGATACAAAATTTTACAGCTTTGTTTAATAAATGTCTGGTTTTTCCTCAGTGATTTGCATTGCAAGAGTCCATATAAATGAAGGTCCATTTATAGACTTTCTTTTCTGTGATCTTGATAGATTTGACCATCCCTGTGCTCATGCTGCTGCTGCTAAGTCGTGTCCAACTCTGTGCGACCCCATAGACAGTGGCCCACCAGGCTCCCCCGTCCCTGGGATTCTCCAGGCAAGAACACTGGAGTGGGTTGCCATTTCCTTCTCCAATGCATGAAAGGGAAAAGTGAAAGTGAAGTTGCTCAGTAGTGTCCGACTCTTCGCGACCCCATGGTCTGCAGCCTACCAGGCTCCTCTGTCCATGGGATTTTCCAGGCAAGAGTACTGGAGTGGTGTGCCATTGCCTTCTCCACCCTGTGCTCATACATTCTCTTAATTACTGGAGCTTTATAATATGTTCTTTTGTGTGGTAGGGAGAGTTTCCCAGAATTCATCTTTTTAATTCTATCGTTCCTTAAATGTCAGACTCCCCTTACCCAACTAAAATTTAATTTAGAAGGTATATGCTTCATTCTTTATGTATACAACCTAGTTATCAATACATAATTTATAAAATATCTTCAAGTTTATCCAAAGCATTTCTTACAGTAATGCTTATTTTGGCTTGTAGTTTGTTGATGAAGCCAGCCTATGAAACTTAAAAGCAAAAAACAATAAAATATAATGCCAGTCTTATAGTATTCAAGCTAATTCAACTTGAATACCACTCCAAATTCAGTTATTTATTTTAGGATTCCAAGTTGATATCAAAATTTCTCAATTTAAGAAAATAAAAATGTATACTACTCACTTAAAATTGCTTTTGGGAGTATTTCTGTGAATCTAAATATAAGTTACCCCATGGAATCTCATCCATTTTAGCTGTCTTTAATATCACCAAATGCCAGACAGTGTTTAAATACTTAACATTTTTTAGCTCATTGGTTCCTTGCAACTCCATGAGATAGTTAATATTGTTAATCGCCACTTTACAGATGAGTAAACAAAGGCTAAAAGAGGTTAAGCAGCTTGGTAACTCACTTACTAGGGATTCAGATGGTAAGTCCAGGTAGTACTAAGGAGTGTTTGCTTGTGAAAACTTCATTGAGCTGTCCTTCAACAGAATTAATTTTATGATGATTAAATACCTCAGCCTTTTGTTTTGCCTTAGCACCAACTATTTTTATTTAGGAGAATCAGTTAAACATTAACATCAGAGTCATCTTGAGAGATAATAAAAGATATATGTGTATATATGTGTGTGTGTGTGTGTGTGTATGTATATATATGTGTGTGTGTATATAAGATATATATATATATATATTTTGCAAGCTTATATATAAGCTTGAGAAAGTATGTAAAATTGTCTAGAGATGGAAAATTGGATGTATAGTTACTGGTTTTGAGTAATAGGTTGATTGTGTATGTGACGTGGCATCAGAGCTCAGGTCATATTTAGCTTTGGCTAGTGGAACCTCCCTCATTCATTTGCCTTTTCCCTCCTCAGATGTCCAGAGCTTGTATAGTGGCATATTTGTCAGGACTGACAAGTATTCTGCTTACTGTCTCTAGTAAAGACTCACTTTTGACAATTTAATCCGCCTCCATTCTTAAACCTTTGTTTTCTTGAATGCTTCTTTTGTTTTCTATTCTGTGTCTATTTAGATTTTTAAAATACAAATATACAATCAGATAGGTAAATAATGTTTTACTAATAAGTCACATATTAAAATATATTCAACTATTAATATGCTATTCTTGGTATTAGTATTTGTTAAATTATGTGATACTTCGATGTTAAGGAAAAAGAGTTTTCTGTGGAATGGAATGAAAATAAGTGCCCACAAAAATATTAAGAGATTGTGACAGAGAGCTGATATATGAGACTCCTAATTTTTCTACTGTATGCTGACTGGATATCTTAAGGGGATATGGATTTAAAGAAAGTAGAAGAAAGACTCCTCACTGACCTGGAGTGGCTGCAGTAGGGAGAGGTATATAATGGCACAGCACACAGAACTAGCCTGTGACCAAGAAACAAGAGTTAGAACTTTATGGAAAATCAGGTATATTTTCCACAGTGATTGGAATTTTAGGATAAATTGCTTGGCCCTGACCTTTTAATTGATATAGTTTTGCCTCAAGAGTGGGTGTTCAGTATTGGAAATCAGTGTAGAGAAGACAGAATTTAGAAGCTGTAGTTGGAAAGTGGTCTAGCTTTGTGAATGTAGGCTAGTGAAAAGTTGATTGCAAGCAGGGGATGGGCACTGAGATACTTACAAGGTATAGAAATATATTACTCAGACTGTGCAGCAATTGTAGCAATGTGTGATCAGAAAGAGCAAAGAGTAGGATCAATGTGTGAATGATCTTTATAGACAACTGTTTATTGAAAAAGCAGGCACTTAGACATTATGGAACAGCAGGGCATATAAAGGCATTACAGAATTGTGATACCTTTTGAGTGAATTAAAATCACTCAGAGAACCAAGGATATCCCCAGAGATATAGGATTGTACATAGATCTAATTTAATTTAATTTACATGCAACATAGGAAAGAATATGTTTAAGGAAATTTTTCTAAATTTAAGAGAGAATGGAGAGCAAGAGATAGCTACATGCTAACATTTTGGTAATTAATATAGAGGAAAAAATGCGTCTCTGTTCATTGGATTTGTAATTTAAAGTCAATCAGAAGGATGTAAATTTGAGAAAAAGAATGTTTATTTGATATTTAGATTTGTGCTTTAAAACTTAGGCTGTGCCTTGCTAGTTACTTCATTTTAACTCCTCTTTCCCCATCATCTCCAATCTCTACCTGCTAATTTTTGCCTTTTGTTTCACGATGAAAACTGAGACAGTTAAGCATGACATTGTTCACATAATCTTTTCAATGAAGATGTTTTAGATACGCTTATATTTGCTGCATACCCAGCTTCTAATGGTCTCGACCTTCAACAGTTAGACAGGAAACTTAGGAGAGATTTTTATTCTCCAATGTCTAGAAACCTTTATTAAGATTACAAAAAATATCACTGAACTTGCCAAAGTCACTTTATATTCTAATTTAAAATTTCAAAATCTAAAAATAGGAAAACTTTCTCAACCACAGAAAGAGACTTAATGGGAAATAAAATGTTTTATTATAAAAACTTTGAGCTTTCACAATAAACTGAGACTTCAGTTCAGTTCAGTTCAGTCGCTCAGTCGTGTCCGACTATCTGCGACCCCATGAACCGCAGCATGCCAGGCCTCCCTGTCCATCACCAACTCCAGGAGTCCACCCAAACCTATGTCCATCGAGTTGGTGATGCCATCCAACCATCTCATCCTCTGTCATCCCCTTCTCCTCCTGCCTTCAATCTTTCCCAGCATCAGGGTCTTTTCCAATGAGTCAGCTCTTCGCATCAGGTGGCCAAAGTATTGGAGTTTCAGCTTCAACATCAGTCCTTCCAGTGAACACCCAGGACTGATCTCCTTTAGGATGGACTGGTTGGATCTCCTTGCACTCCAAGGGACTCTCAAGAGTCATCTCCAACACCACAGTTCAAAAGCAGCTTGGTGACACTGAAATTTTGCAAATAGTACATACAGACTGTTATCTTTATAGATGCTTATTAGATATGTGAATTCAAACATGATGAAATTAATCTTTATGTTCCTCAAAGATAAGCCCATCTTTAGAAACTAAAATCTCAATGAAGCTTTATAATCTTTTTTGCCTTACTTCTTTGTGTCAAACTAAAAAGTTGGAAACGAATTCTTTAAAATACCCTCCTTCCTCATAGACAATAATTTCATTGATTGTCAAATAACATAGCTAAGCTATCCCACTAACATATTTTCACTGTTATCATCCTTTCCTCTTGTGTTTATTTGCCTTACAGTCTGGAATCTTTCTGGTTTGAGTCTCAATGAATAGCAGACTGAAAATATTGCTTCCATCCTTTCTTCTTCCTTTCCTCAAAGATGGTTCTGTTCTTCATCTTAAATTAGTTCAGTCACTACAAAAAAAAAAAAAAAGAAGATGCAAGCAATAGGTAAAATATGATAGTTAAAATGTGTATTATTAGAAGTATATAATGGGTAAAAGATAATTCATTCATTATATACTATTTTTGTGTGATTCAAATTTTTTATAATAAAGTTTTTAAATGCAGTCAGAATAATAAAAATTAAATAAACTCAACCAAGTGATGGGTTTGTTGCCTACTTTTAAGAAGACATGTATTCAGGGAATTTCAGGGCACAGACTGTAAAATTGACCTTATCTTGACAGATTATAATTTTATGTTATTTAATGTGTTCAGTCCAGGCTTTAAAGTTACTTTGTATTACTATGTTAAAGGCAAAAGCTCAGGTCTGAAACTACAGACAGAGAAGCCTGTCATCACTTCCCATTAATTTTGAAGTTTCGTCTACTTTTAAATCTCTAGTCTCTTTATTTTCTAGTTAAAGCTGTTTTTAAATTGTGCCTATTCTTTGCCATTATAGATAAAATAGTTGAGTCTGACTCACAGATTTTCTATTTTGTTATCAGTACTTTTTCCTTTCTTTTTCTGATCTTTTTCCCTTCAGTGTACCAAGTTACTGCCTTAAGGCAGGCAAGTTCTATTGTGTCAGTGTGCCCGAGTAGAAAGAGCACTGCGTTAGGAGTCATGCTTTCCCACAGACTAGCTTTATGACTCTGGACATTTAATTTACTCCTTAAAAGTTTCTAATCTTAAATCTTCTTCAATTTCCCATTTGAGAATTTTTAACCATTCAAAGCTATATATCTTTTAAAAATGCCTTTTCTGGGTTAAGGTACTAGGATATTCTCTATTTTGCTCCCATCTGACCTAAATGCATCCTGACACTATCATCCCCCTCAAATCTTAATTTTTAGGTTTGCATTCCCAGAACAACAACTCTTGACTTTTTCTGTTGAATTTTTTTCAAATGGATATTATTTTTTATAAGAGTTTTAGATTTTTGGAAAAATTGAGAACATAGTATGCAAAGTTCTCATGTATCCCACACCCATTTTTCCTTAATATTTTATATTACTGTGGTACATTTGCCACAATTAATGAACCAGTGTTCATTTGTTACTAACTAAAGTACATGGTTTATTCAGATTTCGTTAGTTTTTACCTAATGTCTTTTTCTGTTCCAGAATCCCATCCAGGATACCATATTACATTTAAAGACTATATTTTTAGAAAAGTTTTACTAGGCTCAGTTGCTCAGTCATGTCCGAATCTTTGTGACCAACCACCTGGACTATAGCCTGCCAGGTTCCTCTGTTCATGGAATTTTCCCGGCAAAAATACTAGAGTGGGTTGCCATTTCCTCCTCCAGGGGCTCTTCCCTATCCAGGGATCTAACCTGCATCTCCTATGTTTCCCTCCTTGAGAGGTGGATTCTCTACCACTGGCCACCTAGGAATCCCAGAGCAGTTTTAGGTTTGCGATAAAATTGAAAGGAAAGTACAGAGATTCCCCATGTACTCCTCCCTCGTACATGCATAGACTTCCCCATTATCAACACTACTCACAGAATAGTAAACTTTTTACTAAGGTTTTAAACTACGTTAGCCTGGAGAAGTAAATGGCAGCCCACTCCAGTATCCTTGCCTGGAGAAATCCATGGACAGAGGAGCCTGGCAGGCTACAGTCCATGGGGCCACCAAGAGTCAGACATGACTGAGATACTATCACTCACTCACTCAGCTTACATTAGAGGTTGACATTTAGGTAAACTAGAAATAAGCACAAAACCACAAACTAAGATTTATTAAACATTTCATATGTGTCTGAGCTTATTGAGGGTTTAGCATTTGAAGGTTTATACTCCAGATGGTGCTAGTGGAACCTGCCTTCTAGGACAGAAGACGTAAGAGACACCGATTAGATTTCTGGGTTGGGAAGATCCCCTGGAGGAGGGCAAGGAAACCCACTCCAGTATTCTTTCCTGGGAGAATCCCATGGAGAGGGGAGCCTGGCAGGCTATGGTCTACAGAGTCCCAAAGTATCAGATTTGACTGAAGTGACTTAGCACCCATGCACGCACACTCCAGAAATAGTCTACTGGATTTAAATCTTGGTTCTGATTTTCTAGTTGTGGGACAGTGGACCTTATGTTTCTCATATCAGAAATGCTAGTTGTTACCAATGCTTGGATTACTATATTAGCACAAAAGCCCCTGTACTATACGTACTTTATTTTCCCATTTTAAAGATGAAGACAAAAGAGTTAATGTTATTAAAGGAATTGTCTGAAGTAGTAGGGCCAAGATTTGAATTTAAGCAGTCTGAATTTAGAACCCATACACCTTTAACTTTTATACTTTATTTTCTCCTAATTAGTAAGAAACAGATACAAAAGAAACTAAGGGCTCAAAGAAATGACTTTTTAAATGTGATCCTGAGAGTCTTGTGGTTATTTAAGTTCTTAATCAGCTATTCTTTCAGAATTGGTTCAATGAAATGGTGACCTTGTTTTAATAGACCACCCAATACTTTAGATACACCTATTTTCCAGTATTATTTTTTATGAAAAGTAATTATTTTATTAATACATTTTATAACTAAAAATAATGTATGTGCTGTATAGAAAGTATTGAAAATGCAGAAAAGTATTTAAAAACAAAGTGTATGCTTCCTGTGCTCACAGACAACTGCTTTTTTAAAGATTATGTACACTTTTTATTTAAAAACTTTTTCCAAGCTTTATTCAGGTATGATTGATAAAAATTGAATATATTTAGCTTGTACAGCATGATTTTTTTAAAGGTATACAATGTAATATTTTAATAAACCTATACATTGTGAAATGATTACCATAATCTAGTTAATTAACACATCTATCACCTCACATAGTTTTTCTTTTCCTTTGTGGTGAGAATACTTAAGATTTACTCTCTTAGCAAATTGCAAGTATACAATACAGTATTATAATCAGCATGCTGTACATGACTATAATCAGCTTACTGTACATAGATCTCCAAAAGTTATTTATCTTATAATATCATTTGGGAAGACATAAATAGAAAACTTAGGGTTTACTGAAGAGTATAAAATTACACTCCTTGAAAATCAAGCTCCACCTTAAATGACCATACTAGCAATTACAAGTTTTTATATGAGTATATCTTTGTTAATTGTTTTTTTTTTTAATAAAAAGCCATTTTCTAGGAATGTATTACAAAAATATTTGGCTTCACCAACCAAATTCTCAGATCCTAGAACCAGTAGTAATAGTAATGTGAATATGCCCTTTGTATTCATATGTACTTCAGTTTGGGCCTATGTAAATAGTTTAATAATGTTTATTATCATTAGATATATCATTTTCTTAGTATAAAACATTCTGTTTGTTAGTTCTAGCTAGGATTTTTTTTTTAGAGGCTGGGGAAGCAGACTTTATAGAATGGTAGGTGAGAGTTCAATTTTTTAACTTCTTGTGAGATCTTGTGCAAATTATTTACTCTCTCTGGAGCTCAGTTTATTTCTGTGAAAAATTAGGATAATGTCCAATTACTTCGTAGTGTGGCAGGGAGGGTTAAATTTAGTAATTATGTGAAGAAAGTTTTTAAGCTCTTATATGACAGGCAAAATATAAATTGTGGGTGTGAATCATTACTAGTTTGAAGAGATTCATAATAACACAAAAAAATGAGGACATCTGGTTTAGGAATAAAAGGAGAAAATATATTATCATTTAATGAATTTTTACTATGCATCAAACACTTTGTATCTATTTTCATTGACTACATGTGCCCCATTTTTCCTAATGAGGAAATAAAATCATGGAAAATGAGACACTTGGTTTTAACAACTAGTAAATGTGGACACTTGATGCAAATTCAGGTTTATTTGACTTTAAAGCCCATGTTTTTTTTTCCCCGCTAAAGCGCTCTACTTCCTGCACACCTAGAGATGAAATGTATCATCCATGAATAATTGAGAATAAGGTGAAAAGCTAATCTTTCAAGTTCTCATTAAGATACAATGATGCTTTATAGTTATTATTCCTCCTTTTACTTTCTCTAAATATTTCAAAATGATTTGCTTTTTTTTAATCAGCACTGTGAGTTGAACAGAAAACTTTGTGAAATTTCAGGTATAATTAAGTAACTAAATATTATATATCACCAGCTAGGTTATCTCAGATCACTTATCTGAGGCATCACAAAGAACATTAATGGTTTATAATGCGTTTAAAAATGAGTATTTTATAAAGAAATAAAAATTCTTAATTTTGGTGAAGCAAATGTTATTTAATATATTTCATAATATATTTAATATATTTACATAATATATTTAATACATTTAAATTGATATTATATAATATCTAGGCCATCATGATTTCAAATTCATTGATGAGAATTGCCTACTTTATGCACAAAATATCCTGATGGAAACCAATATTTAAACATTTCTTATTCTCTGGAGAGGGTCTGAGAAAAGGCGAGTTCCATGTATTAATAGTTTGAGTAATCAAAGTGATGTGGGTTACACACATGGGTTAAGAAAACTTAACTTCCAAGTCACGCTTAACTTCCAAGTCAGCTTTTCATAGTGTAACTTGCTTTGTTGGAAACATTGGGTTGACCAAAAAGTTCACTCAGGTTTTTCCATAACACATTACTGAAAATTTATATATATTTTTATTTTTTAAAAATCTAAGAAATTAAAGTTTACTAATATGTAGATTGTTGCTGACACTGTCAAAGTATCATTTACACACATTGTAAGTTATTTAAAGCATTCTGAGGTGGGGGTGGGCATTGATTTGCTTTAAGATTTGGAGGTATTGAATTTTATCTGTGCCTTGTGATGGGTCTTGGATTACATTGTCCAGTGTTAAATAGATAAACTCTCACAAAACAAACCAACTCTGGGAAAAGATACCAGAATAAAGATAAATACTAATAAGCACATTTCAACAAGAATATCTCTAATGCATTGTATGAATCTTTTGTTGACTATATTACAAAATTTTTTTAAATGATGATTTAATCATATATGACACTAAGTCATCAAAAAATGGGGCATCCCTGGTAGCTCAGCTGCTAAAGAATCTGCCTGCAATGCAGGAGACCCCAGTTCGATTCCTGGGTCAGGAAGATCCCTGGAGAAGGAATAGGCTACCCAGTCCAGTATGCTTGGGCTTCCCTGGTGCCTCAGACAGTATCAAGAATCCACCTGCAATGCAGGAGATCTGGGTTCCATCTCTGGGTTGGGAAGATCCCCTGGAGGAGGGCATGGCAACCCACTCCAGTATTCTTGCCTGGAGAATCCCCATGGACAGAGGACCCTGGCAGGCTACAGTCCATGGTGTTGCAAAAAATCTGACATGACTGAGCGACACAGCACAACCAAAAATAATGACCAAGAGGTCTATTTGAAATTTGGACTTAACATTCACTATTATTAAGGGATGAACCTCACCCTGAGTATATGGCATGCCTTGAGAAAAATGACTGAAATAATGCATGAAAAATATGACAGCAAGCAATATCACATTTATTTGTGAGCAAATGGTATTAGAAGATGCATAGAAAACATTGAAGATTTGAATAAATAAGTATCTGAATAAATTATATAGTATGAAAGGTTCACTGTATAGGTACATGGAAATATCACTGTTTCTATCATTTCAACCAATGATATTTGATAAGCTCAATTTCAGTAATACTAAGAACTATGATTTATGAATCACTAAAAGGATTACTGGAAAAGGTACTTGCCAAGCATCAAAATACCCTCTAATTAAAAAATGCATTCTGAAAAAACTATGTTAACATAGTTTTGTAGTGTTGGAGTGGTCGGTGTGGTTGGAATGGAAAAAGATTTCTGGATAAGATTACCGAGCAACTTCCACACATGAAATTCATCTATTCGTCACATATAAGTGAGCTATTTTAGCAAATCAATTAAAATGGAAAGGATGCACAAGTGCTGTAGGGTTTCATTGATGTTTCTTTTTAAAAATAAAATCTTTAAAATGTAATAGAAAACAGAATCAAATATAGAAGTGGAGTCTTTACAATACTTGGGTAGTAAGATGGGAGAGTGGCTGTAATATTATTTGCACCACTTGAGGTATACTGATTATTCAGTGGGAGGTCATTGAGAAGTGATATGAAAGTTGTTGCAGTTATGCATTTTTCTTTTACAGAATAAGAATTCTAATTTTGTTGACCTTTTCTGTGATAATAGGTACTCTCTTAACATATATTTTTGGAAAAAGAAACATACTTGATCTTTTTTTAAAAATAATCATACTTACAGTGAATGAGAAGATAACTGCTTTTTGAAAGAGCCGTAGTATGGAGCAGACATTTTCATATTGAATGTTTGTTGTTATTTTCAAGTTGTGTCTGTTGCCAAAGCCAATGCAATTGTAAAACTCTAGTTTCTGTATAATTTTAAAACTGCACAAAACTGTACCTGAATGTTTTTTAAAATTTGAAACAGAATTTTATAACTTGTTATAAAATCTTCCAAATGAAATCTTTAAACAGATTAACAGTTTTTTTTGGTTAAAAAAAATGAAGGTGCTACATGTACCTCTTAGTTTTTAAGAATGACTGGTGGACACATGGGAAGATGGAAATTTACTAGCCAAATTTCAACAAAATCTTTTATGCAATTGGTGGTTGGGATTGAAAATTGAATATTGTGATTTAATAAGCACAGCTAATGATGCTGTTCTTTCATTTGGACCTACTATTTTGTGAGGCTTTTCCCCCTCCATGACAACCATTACAGCTAAATATAACAATAACCTGGACATAGTACCAGATTTTCAAAGGACTGTTTCATAAAGGGTAAAACGAAGCTGAAATACCAAGAGTGACAAATATTTAGTCTTATTATACTCTAAAAATTTTGTTTTTTTTTAGTGACAACAAGAATGTTTGAAAATTGTTGATAAATAAAACATTAAAGTTTACTTTAAAAACTGTTTATTTCTTGTTTATCTCATTCTTTAAAACACCTATTACTCCATATGTTCTATAATACAAACATATATATAATATGTTTATATGTTTATTATATATATAATACAAATGGTAGTATAAGTCTATAATTTATAAATAATTGTATATATTGGAGTATGGGCTTATATTTAATCAGTGCCCAGGCAGAAAAACAAACATGACTCAGAACAGAGGGATTTTAATCCAAGAAATTGGTTGCAAAAGTGTTGGAAAGTCTGGAGGAAAGAAAAGAAGGTGGCAGTGTTATTTAGCAATGAGCACCTGTAGGAAGTAGGCCTTCCCCGGTGGCTCAGACTGTAAAGAATCTGCCTGCAATGTGGGAGACCCAGATTCTATCCCTGGGTTAGAAAGATCCCCTGGAGAAGGAAATGGCAACCCACTCCAGTATTCTTACCTGGGAAATCCCATGGACAGAGAGAGAAGCCTGGCAGGCTATAGTCCATGGAGTCACAAAGAATCAGACATGACTGAGAGATTAACATTAACACCTGTAAAAAGCAATGGAAAGTTTGGTTACCTAGAGTTTATGAGCACTGAGCTGCTGAGGAAGCTGGAGCACCGCCGAGGTTGTGAATGCTAGAATCGCCATGGCCACTGCTTCCCGGGAAGCCAGGTAACCACACTTCTACTGACAGGGCAGGAGCCCAGGGGTCCACAGTTCCTCCAGTGCTGTTGAACTTGCCATGGCTCGTAGAGCTTCAGTCACCTGTGATGGCTGCTGCTGTTCTGCAGCTGTGGTCCTATTGCTGCAGCCAGCGGTCCTGAGAGCCAGATCCCAAGATCTGTGCTACAAGATCTCTGCTGCAGAGGCTGCTGAAACACCATTGCAGCGGCTGCTGGTTTCAAAAACAGAAGGGAAAAAAATTCCCTTTGATCTTCTGCCAGTGCTACTCATGCCAGCAAAGCAATCTAGGAAATGTAGTTTTCAGGTTCAGCCACATAAGAGAGCATGGAAGAGGTGAGAATGGAGTTGAGAACCAACAGACAAATGATCTACATAAGGTTCAAAATATTTTTACTGATAGGATGTATATTTTTTAAAATTGGAGAATCTATTGATCTAGAGTACAGGGGTAGTAGCTCAGTAGTAAAACCACATATTCCTCCAAATTTTATAACTTGTTTTAGAAAATAGATTCTGGTTTGTTATCTAGAGCTAGGGTTGTTTTTCAGGAGGTACACACTGGCAATAAGTCATTTATTTATAGCCAGTATCTGTTTTGATTAGTAGTTATAGTAATGTTTCTTACTGGTCTATGCCCATGCCTTTCCAGCTATAAATATTTTAGATATCACCCACCACTGACTAAAAACTGCTCTGATTTATTATTTATTTCTATACACTCATTAATTTAATTTTAAAAATAATAGGGGTTTCCTTGATAGCTCAGTTGGTAAAGAATCCACCTACACTGCAGGAGACTCTGGTTCCATTCCTGGGTCAGGAAGATCCCCTGGAGAAGGGATAGGCTATCCTCTCCAGTATTCTTGGGCTTCCCTCGTGGCTTAGCTGGTAAAGATATGCCTGCAATGCAGGAGACTTGGGTTTGATCCCTGGGTTGGGAAGATGCCCTGGAGAAGGGAAAGGCTACCCACTCCAGTACCAGGAATTCCATGGACTGTATATACTTCATGGGGTTGCAAAGAATGGGACATGACTGAGCGACTTTCACTTTCAGTTAAATGTAGCACTGGGGAAACTTCAGAATTTTTTTTAATATAATATTTAATATTTTATTTTATAACAAATATTTTATAATATTTTATTTTTGAGTATATTGTAAACATTCAATTAAACTGCTATAGCATTAATTATTGAATGGCATATTGAATTAAATGCATTTATTGGTGGAGGGAGTATAATTAAATAAGTTTGTTTTATACAAAACCACATGAATTTTATTAAAATATTAGCTTAAAGTACTTTTCAGTTTATTTCAGTATCAAATTTTGGGGTATGACTTCATAAGTAGTGTGTATTGAAATCCCAGATCATTAAATTTCTAAAATGAAATCCACAATGATGATTTATTTCTTTCATAACCCTCTTCATAATTAATGCAGATTTAATTATGGGCAGTATTCTTGATTATTGATTACTAATAAAAGCTATTTCCTGGTGAGACACTTATTTTATGTTCATATTCTACATAGATGATGTTGGGTGTATTATTTGTGTTGTGGAAGGTCCATTTGTTACATTTTAAGTGGTAAAATGTCACCAGTTTGAAATAGAGGAGGATACCACGTTTAATTTAAGAATAAGCCTAAATTTATAGCTATTCAACATAAAGTAGAATATGTTTTGATAATCTGATAATTTTGAAACAACCAATATAATTATTAAAGTATAATGTAATTCATTTCAAAATTTCTATTTCACAAGAATCCTGTAAATGTATCTGACACATTATACATTCTGATTGTATGTACTCTGATTAATGAGGTTTTCCTGTATTTGTTGTTAATAGAAATTAAGAAGATTGAGATTTTATGTAGATTCTTTTCCAAAAACTTGATATAACCTTATATGTTTCAAAGGTTATGATTGAAAACCTGTAACTTATCAGGGTTAAATGAGCTTTCTTAAAAATTAGAGATACTGTTTCTACCCATTTTGAATTATCCCTGTGGCCTGTTGCCTCAGAGGAGTTAGCAGGCTCTTATCATGCTGACTCTATTATTAATAACTGGCTTCAATATTACTGGACAGATTGTTATTAATGTTTCCAACTCTTTAATCAAACTGGTTTCTGGTGTTTCTTTCATCCTGTTTGAAAGCTATTTATTTATACTCTGCTTTTCTTCAGATCCTTTCTTTAAATTTTATTTTGAGATGTGTGTACTTTTTCTCAAATCTGGTTAAAATAAATGTTGAAATTATCTGGGGAATATAGCTGTTCTCAGACTTGTTTCTTATCATTATTTTTTCTCCCCAAATTTCTTCCTAATCTGGCCAGTTTATTATTCTAGAAAATTTTGGAGGAGTTTTGTCAAGCCACTCCCTTTATTCCTTCAAATTCCATTTGGATTGAGTTTAGATCTAACTTCTACCACTTATTTGCTACAAGACTTTGGGCTCAGTTTCCTCATCTATAAATGAAAACATTAATAATACCTTTCTTATAATGCTGTGGGGAGGGTTAAATGAGTTATGTAGCATTAAGTGCAGTTATGTAGTACTACTTAGTTATGTAGCACTAAGTACAGTTCCTGACTCTCTGCAATAGTGGTAACTTTTATTATAAGAATGCATCCTTACTAACAGTAGCAGCTTTTTAGATGAGAACAATATGGAGTTTGAGTTTTCGCATATAGAGTTACCAAGCAGAACAGTGGGGATCTCACTAACCTGCTGGACAATGTCTATAGCAGTTAAGATACCTCTTTTATAACTTCTATGTAACTTTTATTTTTCCTATGAAATACCCTCTGTAGTTCCTGTTTCTTTTTCCTTGTGCACTGAATATAATCTGTACATATGAATAAATTATTATGTAAGTGTTGAAACTTTAAAGACAGTTACTAACACTGTTCTAGATTGTTTAGGAGAGAAGACTGAGCAGGGAGCAGATAGAGTTAATGTAGTATATATACCTAATACATTTTTCTAGAGCCAGGGAGATACTGAGAATGACATGTTTATGTTTTTTAATTTTTTGATTCAAATTGTATTGATTGTGTCATGAAAGTACTCTCTAAATTTCTGAAGATATTCATGTCATTTAAGATCAGTTTATAGAGGTAGTATTTAATAACAACAATAATAGTCAATAGTAATCTTGTAATTCAGACAATCTCTGTGTCTTCTCACATGACCATATTTCTCCTTTGTATTTGTGGGGGAAAAAGGTGATTGACTCATATCCATATTCAAGTCATTCTATGTAGAAAAGACTTTTGGCTTTTTACTATTCACTATTCACCATTTACTGGCCACTATTCAAAGTGCCACTGGTCACTCCTTGGAACTCTGAAGTATGTACTGTCTCATTAAGAAGGGCCTATGTTTTCAGAGTCTATAGCATAGGAGCCATATGTTCCTATGGCTGTACTTTGATTTTTCCATTTGGGCTAAGGCCCAGGTGGCACAGTGGTAAAGAATCTGCCTGTCAGTGCAGGAGATACAAGAGACCCGAGTTTGAGTTGGCAAGATCCCCTGGAGTAAGAAATGGCAACCCACCCCAGTATTCTTACCTGGAAAATTCCATGGACAGAGGAGCCTGGTGAGCTACTGTCCACGGGATTCCAGTCAGATGTGACAACACGCGTGCATGAATACACTCACACACACACACACTCGGAGAAGCTAATAAACAGGGTTATAGAATATACCAAGCTTTCCACATTTGGAAAGAAGGTTTGTATTGCAAAAACGCAGAGCTCTTGGAATTTCATATTAGGCAACACTTTAAAAAAAAACAGCAAACAAACATCTGTGGCCACCTTGACATTGGGGAATTTTTTACTGTCCCCTCTTTCCTGTGATTCTCCTTTCTTCCTCCTCCCCTCTCATTTCTATGCTCCTCTACCTTCAAACTGTTATTTAGTTCGTATGCAGCACACTTTAAACACACAAAAAGAATTATTCAGGTTTTACTCTTTGACCTTAACCAGCTTAAAAGCTATTTTTCTTAAAGGATATGGTTCCATTCCTACAAGGAACTCTAAGGCCAGTTTCAGACTTATACTAGAACATATGTTGTAGATGTGAAAGAAATAATGGATAAATAAAATGTCCATCATTGCAACTTGACTCATATTTTGACTCCTCCCCCTTCTTCTTTTTTTTTTTAATCTAGACAATAAAGGTATCTTTTGGGAATGTTCTTGTGAACAATCTTAAGCTATTCCAATTTTTTTTTCCTGTTGAGCTTCACATAATATAAAAACATTAATGATCCCTTAGAAAGGACTTGGCAAAAAGTATACCTGGGCTAGGGGTATATATTCAAATGTTTTTGAGTTTAGTTGATTTGTTTTCAAAATTAAAAAAAAAAATCCCATCTTTTATTTACTTTTGGAAGTATTCATTTGCCAAGTCAACAATCTCTGATCAAATTACACTGTAACCCTAAAATTAATGGCATTTGATGCTCCAGGGCAATAGGTATCACTGATTTCCACATCATTTAAGAAGTGCATGCACTGTGTACTTGTAGAAGACTTTACTAGGCACCCTGGGGACAATGACAAAATTTACTTAATGAGTCTATAAGCCACACTGTTGGAGAAAAAGCTATCTTCAGTCTAACCTCAGTACCCACCCTGCAACACACACACACACACACACACACACACACACACGTCTTTCTTTCATAAGGCATATTTTAAATTTAGGTATATATGCTTGTTTTGTTTAATTTCACTTTAGTTTTTTGAGGAAAGTTCAGGAAGTTTAAGGTACTGCATTACATGGGATATTACAGGAAGTAGTGGCAAGATTATCTGCTTGTTCTAATATTATTTACATGTCTGTCCCCCACCAGCCTGTGAAATCCTCACAAGCAGAAACTACATCACACGTATGATCTTTACTTTTCACTCTCAAATATAGTAATATGGCACATATTTGGGCACAAAATACATGTTCAGTTAATACACAAAGATCAGAGTGGTTAAATTCTCTCTTGCAGAATAAAACTTTAGTATAAAAGCCTTCAGAATATATCTAAATAGTTCAAAGTTAAAACCAACTACATAAAAATCATAGGATATTATTCAGCATCTATAACAAATCATTTATAATTAAATCCTTGTTTTTCATGCCTCTCAGGCTACAGAAAACAAGAATTTTTAAATTATATTTTATATTATTATTTATTTAATTATTTAAACAATCACTTACATTAGTATTTGAAATTCGAACTAGGGAAACCTTAAGAACTGTGTAGTTTCTTTCTTTCTTTCTTTTTCTTTCTTAAACACAGGGCATTGAGGAGAATAATGTATGGGAACTACATATAATGCTACTTCTTGTGTAGTCACCAAGTTGTGTTTGACCCTTTTGCAACCCCGTGTCTCTAGCCCACTAGGCTCCTTCTGTCCATGGGATTTTCTAGGCAAGAATACTGGAGTGGGTTGCCATTGGGCTTTATGAATTGATAGCCTTATTGGTTACAAATTATTATATTTTCCACTTCAAGCAAATGGTTGCATATACTATGGACATTGGGAAACCAAGAAAGATGATTAAATGGATTATGTAACCTTTTAAAATAGAGTTCAGTTCAGTTTAGTCGCTCAGTTGTGTCCAACTCTTTGCAACCCCATGAACCACAGCATGCCAGGGCTCCCTGTCCATCACCAACTCCCAGAGTCCACTCAAACCCATGTCCTTTGAGTTGGTGATGCCATCCAACCATCTCATCCTCTGTCGTCCCCGTCTCCTCTTGCCCTCAATCTTTCCCAGCATCAGGGACTTTTCCAGTGAGTCAGCTCTTCTCATCAGGTGGCCAAAGTATTGGAGTTTCAGCTTCAACATCAGTCCGTCCAATGAACACCCAGGACTGATCTCCTTTAGGAGGTACTGGTTGGATCTCCTTGCAGTCCAAGCGAATCTGAAGCGTCTTCTCCGACACCACAGTTCAAAAGCATCAATTCTTCGGCGCTCAGCTTTCTTCATAGTCCAACTCTCACATCCATACATGACCACTGGAAAAACCATAGCCTTGACTAGACAGACCTTTGTTGACAAAGTAATATCTCTGCTTTTTAATATGCTGTCTAGGTTGGTCATAACTTTCCTTTCAAGGAGTAAGCGTCTTTTAATTTCATGCCTACAATCACCATCTGCAGTGATTTTGGAGCCCCGAAAAATAAAGTCAGCCACTGTTTTCACTGTTTCCCCATCTATTTCCCATTAAGTGATGGGACCAGATGCCATGATCTTCGTTTTCTGAATGGTGAGCTTTAAGCCAATTTTTTTCACTCTCCTCTTTGACTTTCATCAAGAGGCTCTTTAGTTCTTCACTTTCTGTCATAAGGGTGGTGTCATCTGCATATCTGAGGTTATTGATATTTCTCCTGGCAATCTTGATTCGAGCTTATGCTTCCTCTAGTCCAGCGTTTCTCATGATGTACTCTGCATACAAATTAAATAAGCAGGGTGACAATATACAGCCTTGATGTACTCCTTTTCCTCTTTGGAACCAGTCTGTTGTTCCATGTCCAGTTCTAACTGTTGCTTCCTGACCTGCATACAGATTTCTCAAGAGGCAGGTCAGGTGGTCTGGTATTCCCATCTCTTTCAGAATTTTCCACAGTTTATTGTGATCCACACAGTCAAAGGCTATGGCATACTCAATAAATCAGAAATCAATGTTTTTCTGGAACTCTATTGCTTTTTTGATGATCCAGAGTATGTTGGCAATTTGATCTCTGGCTCCTCTGCCTTTAGTAAAACCAGCTTGAACATCTGGAAGTTCACGGTTCATGTATTGCTGAAGACTGGCTTGGAGAATTTTGAGCATTACTTTACTAGCGTGTGAGATGAGTGCAATTGTGCGGTAGTTTGAGTATTTTTTGGCATTGCCTTTCTTTGGGATTTGAATTACTAGACACTTAAACTAAATGTATTGAGAGTTATGGGTGTAAATTAGGAGAAAAATTTGCACCATGCTATATTGGTAAGCAAGGTAAGAGGAAGTGTCAAGATATGTTGGATTTGACTCATAACCACAGAATCTTCTGGGTAAATGAGGTTTGAATTAGCATTAGATATTGGAAGACGATATGGTATAGAAATTAAACACATGATCTCTAAACCAGACAGGCTAGATTCAGGTCTTATTACTGTTTTGCTGTGTGATCTTGAGCAAATCATTTAACCTCTCTGTTTCTTCATCTGGAAAATGAAACTGAAAATAATGCCTACCTCATAGGGTCATTATTAGGACTTAATGAGTTAATAAATGCAAAGTACTTATAGGAGTTTCTGGCACATAGTAAGGACTTAAGCATTAGCTATCATCATTATCATTATTATGTTAAGCTGGTCAATTCCTTCCTTTTAAATTTAATTTAATTTTTTATGTGAAACTGAGAATGGCTACATGGCTTGCTGAGGTTACACAAAGTGTTCATAATAACACTGGGACCAAAACTAGTTCTTAACTTCCACCTTAGAATCTTTCTACAGGATGAAATTGCCCCATGGCATATCAACATATGAAACAATTTAACTTAATAACTTTATAACTTCAGAGCCTGATAGTCAATTAGGATTATTGTTTCATGTGGTGCAATGGTTAATTTAATACATGGGTCACCAGTTCCAGCAAGGAAAGTGTATCTTGAACTCTAGAAAGTACTAAGAATATGTCACTTATTGTGCTTGGAATCTAGTAAAGTATGCAGATATGGAGAAACTGTTGAGATGTTGTGCATTTTTCACTAAGCCAAAATATTTGTTTTTCTTTTTTAATTCAACCAACTGGTTGTTCTTTAGAAGAGGTGAATAGACTTCATGGTCCTTTACATTCCTTTTGGTTCCTGTTGGTAGAAATCAAATACTGTCTTCTTATTCTCCTTGGGTTTGAAAAGGTACTTTTAAACAAAGGAATTGATGCTTATACAATGAAGTAGTTTTGTTTATGCAAAGGAACACATCCTGCTTTGAGAGAATTGTAAAACACTAAACCAAGTAAAAAGGATGATTTTACAATTAATATACTTAATTATTGGTGCCTAAATGCAGAGTTTGAATAGGTCAGAATCAGTTATATTTTTCATTTGTATATGAATTTTCTTTAGAATATTTAGCCTCTATTGTACTGTTCCTAAGTTCTGTCTAGATGACACACAGCCAAACTGTAGAGAAATATTTTAAGAAAGGTGGCTATCTAGGTACACAGGCAGAGTCTAGTTTAAAAAACTGGGAGACAAGGAGAAGGGCTTGAAACTAGTTCTGTTTTCTGATCTTTGTAATTCCATGGCTGCAAATGTATCACTTATGGGAGAAAAGGCACCTGGGAGTGGGGGAAGGGGTGGGGAAACACATGATGTGGTAAGGAGTGCTGTATCAGCATTATTTTGGTTCAAGCAACATGTAGCGAAAAAAAAATGATTAGAGGCATCAGACAAAGAAAAACATTTTTTTTCTTTTCTTTTAAGGAAGCTTTATTTAAAAGCATTGATTATTTTTATTTTTTCCTCCTAATAAAAGAACAAGGGGTTTCTGCTGTGGTTTCAGATCCATATTCTATGTAATCTTGTCCTGCTAGTGATGGAAGCTTCTTGTGGGATTTATTTCTGTTGTTGTAACACTATGTACTATATGCATTGCACCTGTTCACACAAAGTACATGGCACTGTGATGTTTGTACAGATAGATGCTTCAAATAAGAAACCAATCTGCCTTCTTCTAGAGTACCAATCTATTAGTTACTTAATTCAACTGAATTCTTTTTCTGTCTGCGATTTTGCTTATGGTCTTGATTTATTTACTGAGGAATGATTTCTTCTTTGCAGTTATCAGTTTTGTCTGAGATCAGTTTTCCTATTGTATGGAGTCTGTTTCTTTCAGAGCCTCTTTAAGACTGCTTTGACTTTAAAATCATTACTAGGCTTTTGTCAGAGCAGATTTGTTGACACTCTTTTCACATTAAAAAAATAAATTTATAAGATTGCACAAATAGGCTATGTATTTCACTATTTCCTGCTAATATGCAAAAAATGTATTTATGATAATTACATGTACTGTATGCCAGAACTGAAACAATGCATTCCTCATAATGGAGCATAAATAAAGAAGGTGGAGCCAGCTGCTCTTAAACTGTTTATTTGCAGCAGTAATGCTATAGAGAATATACCTTTTTCACTCTCTTAGTCTGGCAATACTGAACCTGTTGCTGCATTAGACGAGTTGCATTTTGCTGGATAGGGGAAGGAAGGCTGTCTGCTGTCTGGTAGGAGGGCTTTGTCTGTGCCTTTCTCTCTCTGTTTCTTTCTGTTTTTCTTTCTCTCTCTCTCTCCTCTTCTCTCTCTCTCACTCGCTTGCTCTGTCTCTGTCTCTCTCTCCCTTTCTGCCCCCCCTCCCTCCCTCTCTCTTGCTCTCTCTCTCTCTTCCCGTCTCTGTGGTTTGTAAGGTAGGTTGCAGTGTGTGTATATACACAACATCAAGAGCAGGAAAATGGACTCATTAGGGAGGCAGGCAGTCATTACCACTCACACTGTACTTCCAGGGAGACACCGATTATGAGAAGAGAAACTCAGCGCTGGGGAAGAAGGTAGGGCAGACAACTTTCAAAAAAAAAAAAAAAAATCCTGCTCCCTCAATCCCCCCTCTACCTATCATCTCCTTTAGCCCCCATGCTTTTATTCTTTCTCCCTTGAATTTTAATTTCCAGATTTAAGTTTGACAGAGCTATTGCTAGCTTAAAATTTGGAATATCTCTAGGAGGCCTATCCTCTACTAATTTTCTTCCTACTTATTTAAGGGTGTGCCCTTGTGATTTAGTTTAATTACTTTAAAAATAATTACAAACAAACCTATTTTTCTCACTAAAGTTCCAAATAAATCAGTATCTTTCACTCTTTTAAAACAGACCCCTCCGTATGTTTGTCAGTCTCTTTGCTTTTCTTGTCTGTTTATGCAATTCCATCTGTCTGTCTATATATCATGTTGTCCTTATTTATTGCAAACTGGGTTTTGTTAGTTATGTGCCAATGAGTTTTAGCTGCAGTGACAGCGTGGGTATTACTAAAGTGAGACTCTTGTTCTTTGTTTTACATTGAAGTTTAAAGTCCATATTTACAGTTTAAATCCTTGAAGCAGTTTAAATACCTTTTGCCAGTATATTTATTTGATGGCATTGGCCATAAGGTGAGGGGTTGTCACTAAGGGTGGGTAAAAATCTAGGAATTATTTTTATTATTACATACTCTTCTATATTACATCTGGGGATGTATTTTGAAAGGAATAAGTTATTCTGTTTTGTAACTTTTATTTTGCAGATGAACTTTTACATTTATAGGGCTATCACTGTGGTTAGTAAGAATGCAACTTTCTTAACAAGTTTTTATCTTGGGACAGTTTCCTTTTAGTATGTTACTGTTTATTATGCTTGGGGAGGGAGGAGTCGGGGGCTGGCCATCTTTTTACAAAGTGGAAGCTATGAAGTGTATCAGGCCATCTTGTGCAACAACTGTAAGTATTCATTTAACATTTCGGGAACTATAAATAATATATTTGTTAGTTCAAGCATAGTTTTGAGGTGCTTTCTTTTTCCTTTATTATTTATTTTTCTTTTTTATGGTGGGAAAAGTTGCCTTCACAACTAGCTGACATTGTTGAAGAGTTTTCCCAGAACAGTGTTCTTTGATTCAAAGAACTAGTTAAATAGGTCCATTTGAAATGGTCTCCTTAGTGGAGTTTTATTTGGGTTTGTCCGAAAGTAAAACTGTTACTCCTTTGACAAAAATTAAGTCAGGTGGTAAGATACACAAATATTTTCGACATACACATAGCAATGATAGAAAATGGATGCTAATCCATAGAGATCTTTGATAGTAATAATCACCTTTTTCATAATAAATTATTTATTTAATAGAAGTGGCACTTTTTTTTTTTTTTAATTCCATTAGGCCTCTCTGACAACACAAAGTAGTCCATAAAGCAATATTCTTAACCCACCTGGGATGCTGGAGCAGATTCCCAAACACATTCTCGATGTTCAAACCTAGCAAAATATTTATTAAAAATCCATTATTCCAAGAAGGTGGTGAACTTTTGCTACTAAAAGGTTTTTTTCCTTTTCTTTTAAAAAATTTGTTCAGAGACTTTTAATTTGCTTGTATTACAAAAACTGTCTTTTAAGTTGGAAGGCCAGCTTTGACCAAGAGTAGTACAGATGCTGAGGACACTCAGTGAGGTCCTGTCAGGGATTTTTTTTAACCCTGAAGGTCTAAAGGGGAACTTTGGGGGAACCTACTGAAAGTGTATGTTCATATTGTATGCAATATATGGTATTTCAAATGTGATTTTTTTTCCATTTGAGACTTTTGACCCAAACATTTGTTTAAAAACTAGTGTCAAAGTGTGCATGTCTGATGCACCTGTCATTTTCTATATTAATATTATGAGAACTACCTAAAATTCTAACCTTTTAAAAAGAAATCTTTACTATATCTCTTGACTAATAATTCTGTTTTTCTGTACACATGTGTATGAGCAGATACCTGTGTGCATGTGTGTATATATTTATGTACATATTCTCATACATGTGTGGATAAAGGAAACAGATTCTTTGAGGATATGACATCTTAAAATTTTATGTTAAGCATATTTAGGTTAATTAGAAGCAAGCAAAAAAAAATAGGTTTTTAAGAGAATATGAAAATTTCCTTTAACCTTCTAGAAAGAGTAACAGTAAACATTTAGTCATTTTTATGGTCGGTTTGATTTTTAGAATGTGTCTATATTTTCTTTTGCATTATAATTCTGAGCCTTCAGTAGATCTAAAATATTTTTAGCATGAAAAATAATCACAGCCTTTTCTTGGAGGGACTGTCACAATCTAAATACAGCAGGACATAATAAAACGTGCATAAGTAAACTTAAAACCAGTGTATTCTGCTATATAGGGATTTGGAAAGCTGAAAGGCTTGCATCACAGGAGGGCTATAGAGTGCCAGAAGAATTCATTAACCAGCCTTACTGGTTATGGTGGGCTTTTCCTATTAGCACATGAAATCTGCCTGTTGAAGCCCGAAGTCTTGGTTAGGTCACAGTATGTTTCGTTTTAATGTTGGAGCAGACAGTTATCTAACACACCCACATGAGGAAGTGTTCTAAAGCAGTTATTTCATGCTTTGCCATGCCCTGTAGCTAAAACAGTTTGGTATTGAGTGACGTGTTATGTGCTTTTTAACTCCTATCCGATGAAAATCAGTTTTGACTCCTTGAAAAGGACCAAAATAGTGGAATGCAAGGCAACGTAATTCAAATGCTAAGCACATGTTGGTTCAAACTTTTTTCTTTAACTTAAGGGGAGAATCACTATGGTCATTTTTAATATAAAGACTATATAGTGATTTCTTGGATTGTACTCATTAAGATTTCAAGACTTTTGGATACTTTTCTTCTTCACATTTTTTTCTCCAGAAGCCTACATTCATCAAAGGAATAGCAGCTGCATATTTATCCCTGAAATGTGAACAAATAAATGGTATTCCTGTTTATTTATCTATTTTTGAATTTTAATGATTAGTCCTTGTGCTAATTAACAAATTCCCGTATTCATAAAATCTGGCACTTCATAAATATCCAATTGTGTGATTATCTACACATGTTCTGGCTTTCTATAAATATAGAAATTATCAGTGGCTGTGTTCATGAACTTACCCAAGATTGAGTAGCGGCTAGTCCTGCTGCCGCAGAGGAGCCAAGTTCAGACCCTGAGCAAATGCGTTGCCGCAGGGTCTGGCAAGGTGTGTAGAGGCAGCATCTGGCTGATACTAACTAGTGATCCTTTCTGGCAAAGGAAGCACTGATGTTGACATTCTTTGAATGCCACTAGTTCCAGCCTTCTTCAGTCCCAAGGGTGGCCTCTTTTAAGTCTAAAACTTGATAATAGATATTAGAGCTGACTTGTCTTGGAGGCCACTTTGGAAACATATTTTAGCAAACTACATTTTCCAGTGGAAAATGTACTTTATTAAACTTCTACAAAGGAATAAGCTGGTACCTCACCTTAAGGTCCTTAGCCAGTGAGAATGTAATTAGCGGGAAGAGTTGCGTAGCACTGAAAAGAAAACTTAAATATTTTCATTTATTTATTTATGTATTTTTCATTAAGATTTTATTTATTTTATTTTTATTTTTTAATTTTATTTTATTTTTAAACTTTACAATATTGTATTGGTTTTGCCAAATATCAAAATGAATCCTCCACAGGTATACATGTGTTCCCCATCCTAAACCCTCCTCCCTCCTCCCTCCCCATACCATCCCTCTGGGTCATCCCAGTGCACCAGCCCCAAGCATCCAGTATAGTGCATCGAACCTGGACTGGCGACTCATTTCATGTATGATATTATACGTATTTCAATGCCATTCTCCCAAATCATCCCACCCTCTCCCTATCACAAGCACATAGAAATCATATACTGCTTACATAGTAATGGTTCACCCCACATCAAGGGCAATAAACACTAGCAATTGTGCAAGTTTGTACATCTAAGAGTTATTATTCAATTAGAAATCAACCCTTTTATATGATTTTTTTTTCATGTTGTATAAGCCATTTTGGTTAGCTTATGTAACATTATTTATAATGTTTCTAGAGTCAGCATTGGCCATTTGATTCTTTGCTCCAGACTTTCAAATTACATATGCAATTCCCAGTTTATTTGGCAAAAACTTGGTGAATTTTGCAGTTTTCTTGAAAACCAGTCTTTCATGCATTTCCATTGCTTATGTAATTTCTAGCATTTTGCAGAATCCTCAGGGATTATAACCAATGGCAAATAACTAGCAAAATCCTTTCAATTCTTTACCAAAAACCCAAGGGCAATATCTGTATCCTAGAATTCCTAGAGAAAGTCTAAATTCATGTATTTTCCTGTAACATAGATATTATATAATCATCAAATAACATTGATGTCAGTTATGTTTAATGTATCAAAATAGATTCTTTGAGCTCTATTACTTCTAATTTCAATGTGGGCTGTGGGAAGAAATAATGCCATCTATTATTACTATCATGTATGTGTAACCACTACAGCAGATGTTAGAAACAACATTTAAGGGCCTATAAGAAAAAAGGGCTTTTCTGCCACTCTAGCTGTTCAACTGTAATAATGAATAAGTGGCGTGCTATTTCCACACTAAAATGTGGGAAAATTATGCTTGACTTTGGCTTCATAACCTCTTCTCTACTCTAGGATCAAGCTTTTTTTGTGATTCTACAGTTCACTTGAAAATAATCAGCTTGAGGACATGGAACTTGCCTTTCTGGAATCTTTTGACACTCAGTTGAACCTTCAGCTTAGGGTATTCTGTAGTTCAGTTAACCAGTGCTACCCTTATATAACTGCTTTAACTTAGGGAAAGTTAGCTACTGACTTCCAAGTGAGTATGCTGAGAAAGGAGCAAGGGCTAAATTCATTGATCCATCTATTTACCAGATGGAAACTAAAGGTATTATTACTAATTTCTGAATATGGAGTCTTACCTTTGAAACTTTGATGGGAAGGGTGGTAATTATTGTCCTTTGTGTTTATTTTCTTAATACTACAAGTAATTTTGCCACTGCGTAATTCTGTCATGAGATATGATGAATTCAACATACATATTACACATTATGCATTTAAAAATGTTAAGAATTTATTTGAAAGCTTTACATAATAAATAACTAATGTAAAAATTTGCATTCAAAAAAATATAAAACTATTTAATAGAGTGTGGGGTTTTGGAGATTAAAAAGATGTTCAGTACATTGAAACTAAAAATGGTAATAATTATTCATCTTAATATATAATAGTATTATTTCATTCTTTAGAAATTTTCCATCTAAACTTTTTTTGAAAACCACATTTGAATTTAAATTATTTAAATTTTAGTTCTGTCTAATGTTTAGAAGGCTATTTTTTATTAAATGAACCTGAATATTTGCTATTTTTTCCTTTTCTTTCAGAGATGTTCTCTGAATTGCTATTGTAATCAAATTATGATTTGTTGTTGACAAATTTCTTTTATAGTATGAGATTCTTTCCATAAATGAAATGCAAGTGGGAAAAAGTTAAAGGAATGTTGTCAGTTTGCTTAGGTACCAAATTAAAACTAAGTAAAAAAAAACTAAGTTTAAAAAAAAAACAAAAACTATTACTAGCAGAAAACTATGAATCTCTTAGGTGATGTAATTTTTCTGGGAGATAGTATGTATGTATATGAACACTGTATGATTATTAATATAAACAAAATCCCCTTATTTAGACACCAAGACATTTAAATAATGAGAATATGGTCCTCTCTTTTATTGTTTAAATAGGAACTAGGCAAATATAAGGGGCTTCCCTGGTGGCTCAGAAGTTAAAGCGTCTGCCTGTAATGCGGGAGACCTGGGTTCAATCCCTGGGTCGGGAAGATCCCTGGGAGAAGGAAATGGCAACCCACTCCAATATTCTTGCCTGGAGAATCCCATGGACAGAGGAGCCTGGTGGGCTACAGTTCATGGGGTCCCAAAGAGTCAGACACGACTTCACTTTCACTTTCACTTTCAGGCAAATATAGGTAATCTCAGGGACGGCTTTATACGGTTGGTTTGTTGTTGTTTTTTACTGTTTTTGAATACTGGACACACTAAAATTCTTTTTGACCCAATAAACTACTTTGGGTCTGTGCATATTTACTAACATCTCCATCTTCTGGGTTGTTTTCACTTGTCACCCCAGCTTTATATTGGGCAAAAAGAGCTGAAGTCATTCTTACTTTTTCTAGTTGTTCAAATCAACAAAAAGCTTTATCCCTTCACCTCATCTCTAGAGGAGAGAAGAATAGAGATGATTAAGAAGCAAATGAAGATAAGAATATGTATAAGTAAAGCTGAGGGTGAAGGGAAAGGGGCCTTTTGAAGCTTCTAAATGTGTAAGTGTAATGAAAGAAAAAGACTTTCTCCCCAACACTCAATAAAAGCCATCTGAGCTATTGGACACAGCATTCTCTTCTCCCTATGCCTGTTTAAAAAAACAGATTTACCTAAATTCTCCTTCTCCTCCAAGAAAGAGTCCAATGGTACCACCAAGAGAAGATCACAGGAGAGAAAGTCGTAAGGAATCACATTTCTAATATATTCACTGCCAGATTTTCTTCATATCTTTTTCCGTTTAAACCTTGGGTTGGGGATTATGAGCAAACTTTCCTAGTTGGTAAATCGATTTCATTTTTTTTGGTAAGAAGCTGCCCAACAAAGCATTCCCAAGGCATGCCACGGAAGAGCATCATGAGTTTAATTAAAATGGGTAAAGTGATTGAGTAAGTTTATGTGCATGCATGTGTGTGTGTGTGTTTCTTCTCTTAAAGTTAAATGCTTTTTATATGAAACAAAACAAAAACAACTCTAAACTTCGTGTCAGTCTGAATGGATTTAGATTTCTTTTTAGAGCAGCTTTCTGAAACCATTTTTGTATAGTGGTTTTGAGCAGCACATTCTATTCCCTGTCCACTTGCTTCTTCACTTTTTAAATGTTAAATAACTGTGAATAATTCCTTAGTTTAAAAAAAAAATGCTTTTTTGATGGGCTCAGAATATACCCATAAATATAAAGATGTGCTAGGACTTCTTTACAATACTATCAGCGTAGCATGAAAATACATGAGTGAAAGTTTTAGGAACTAATTTTTTCCCTGGTATGTTGAGAGAAACCCTATGGTGTGGTAAACAAACCAAACCAAACCAACCAACCAACCAACCAAACAAAAGACAGTGTCTTAGAGAACCGAGGCATTAACTAATGTCAAAAAGGATTTAAAGTGGTTGAATTGCAGACCTGGTTTCTAGTCCTAACTGATTATATGACTTTGAATAAATCATAATCTCTCTGTTCCTCAGTTTCTTTGCCTGTAAAATGAAGGATAAATTTCTTCATTAGGTTTTCTTTTATCTTAAAGATTGTGTGCATTTATTATAAGTATATATATATATATGTACATATGTAATTCTGCTTGCACTTTCTACCTATAAATGGCAAATGTATGGAGAGAAGTTTAGGTTGGTAATAATGGAAAAATAAAGGCAATTTAGGTGATCTAAGAGACTACACACACACTTTAATTTTTTGGCTATTGTTGTCCTCAGCTTAAGTAGATATCACAATATATTATTAGGGCTAATTAATAATTCAATGAATGCAGTAAACCAAAAGTTGTCGTTTTTCAGACAAAGTGACATGATTGCCTATGGATGGTTGGATAAAAAAGCTACTTTTAACTGAATGAAGCACAGTATGGTTACTATGGCTCCATTCCTCCTCAGTGGCCACTAGGTGGAGAGGTGGTCCATGTCCATGGCCTTGCCCGTGGTAAACAGCTCACTTCCAACTTTCTATTAGCAAAGCTGCCCTACGTGCATTTGAACAAAACTGTGAACATACACATGACATTTTGCAGAAACCATCAGAGAATATATTCTCTTCTGTACAGGCATGATGTGGTAGTCCTGAAATGCAGAGTGATTTGCCCCTTCTCTGACCACTATTAATGTTGGTGGACCTGGGAGAAGGCCAGGTTAGGACTCAGCTTTTAGTTGTCACAATAGGGCCTCCTACCTTTTTCCAATTTGTCCATTTTGAAAGGGTCCTGAAATGAATGTCAGCACGACAGTGCCACCTTGTGTCCCTATTGCTGTGAGAGTAACTGATGCATGACACAGTGAAAAGGAAAGAACAGGAATTTGCAAAAATTGGGCGTATTGTTCCAACCTCTAATTTTGCAGTAACCGCATGAAAATCTATGTTTTAGTGTATTTGGCAATTCTTACATGCAGAGAGAAGTTAGGATGTGTTCACTTTGCCCATTCTCTCATTCCATTGTATATTAAAAATACTTTAAAATTCCAGGCACAAACAGGAATGTGTTTAATTTAGAATTGGGGATGAAGAAGGCAGGAATTGTCAAAGATACTCACCTAATTCTTACCACTTGTAAGGCCTCGGCCCTGTTGTTTTAGACTGTGAGGTGATCCTTGATCCAGCACATTCTCACAGCAACTTTTATAGGCATACCTTGGTAACATCACTTTTTACATTGTACTGCCATTGTTTGTAAGCATATCTTTCAACTGAACCATGATTTCCTCCAGGATAGTGTTTGGGTCTTATTCATCCTTCTGCCTCTAGAACTTTCTGTGGGATTCAGCCCAGAGGCACTCAAATGTTTGCGATCTGAATAAATGATTATGTCAGGCTTGTTTATAACTTGTTTTATTTTTATTTTTTGTTTTTGAATTTTAAGTAATTCTAGAGCTTTTTCTCTTTGGAAAAATGCTATCAGATACCACCTACTCTCCAAACATCTCTTTATAAATTTATCAATACTTTCTCTCATATTAAAAATGATTGTTTTTGATTTTGAAAACAATGTATTGCCTTTCCATAAATGTATATTGTAGTTGACTTTGGGGTAAAGATAGTTAATCTCTAGTTCTATCTTTACAGTAAATTTGCTATATTACTTTAGGTAAGATACCTAACTTTTCTAGATTTGTTTCCCATTCATTAAATGGGCAGGCTAGACTAGCTGATTTTAAGATACTTAAGAAAAGTTTTTTGTCAATATTTTTGCTAGATTTTATTGCAACAGCTGTGTGAAAAAAAAAGTGTCATGATCAGGTTTTCATTTTATAGAGACTATTTTGATGGCTGAGAAATAGTATTGGAAGGCATCAGACAGAGGGGAGGAGACTAGAAAACTAATGAAAGCAATAGTCCAAGTCAAAAGAAATGAGACTAGGGCTGTAGCTGAAAGGCAAGGTGGGAAGGGACACATGAAAGAGACAATTAGAAGGTACAACGTTCAAGACATATTGGATGTGGGATGAGAAAGAGCAAGAATTAAGGTAGAATTTGGGGGTAAGGGGATTGGCTAATTGATTTTTGTTAATTAGCCTTTCTTCTAAACTTTATATGTAAAATAAATTATAATAAATAACAAGATGAGCCTATGATTTGGTATAGAACTATGGACTACTTGCAATTTAGAAACGTGTGATGTTCAAAATTTTTATATAACACTTGAGTGTTATATTAAATGAGTGTGTAGTTTTAAATTTCAGATTTTTTGCATGGAATTTATATATGGAGTTTTTAGTCTTTGTATTACCTGAAACAACAAACTGTATGACTTTGGCGAGTTGCTTAGGCTTGTTAAGCTTGGTTTTCTTATTTGCAGAAAGGTGATAATAAATGTTACCCATCTTATCTACCTCACAGGGTAATTGTGAAGATTAAATGACAATGTATATGGAATTTCTTTATAAATAGTAAAGCACTATACCAATTTAAGAACATTTTTATACCAATTTAAGAACAATTTAAAGAAAGAATGGATAATTATAGACCTAAATCAAAGCAAAACACACAAATTTACAAAACACTGGAATTCCAGGCATTTCTTCATTGGAGTGCTTCTCAGTGGTATGGGCTCTCTGGTGATGACTAGATATGTTTAGCCAATTTTCTAAGTTTTTATTTAAAAACCTGTAATAATAATGACAACAGCAATAATGGCAATGTTGGTGAGCCTAAAATTAGTGTTTTTTAAAGACAGATGTTTAGATAAATGTTTTATGCATCGTTTATAAGTTCATTTTTTGATTGAAGTATAGTTGATTTTAGATACTAGTTTAGTTTCAGGTATAAAACAGTGATTCAGTATTTTCATAGATTATACTCCATTTAATGTCATTACAAAACAATGATTATATTTCTCTGCACTGTACAATATTGTTGTTGTTTAGTTAAGTTGTGTTGGACTCTTTTGTAACCACATGGACTGTAGCCCATGAGGCTGCTCTATCCATAGCATTTCCCAGGCAAGAATACTGGAGTATGTTGCCATTTCCTTCTCCAGGGGATCTTTCCAACCCAGGGATCAAACCCATGTTTTCCTGCATTGGCAATTGGCAGGAGGATTCTTTTTTTTTTTTTTTTTTTTAACACCAAAGCCATTCTGTATTGGGGTATAGCTGATTAATAATGTGGTAGTTTCAAGTGAACAGTGAAGGGACTCAGCCATACATATACACGTAACCATTCTGGCAGGAGGATTCTTTACCCCTGAGCACCAAGGAAGCCCTGCTGTACAATGTGTCTTTTGGTAAATTCATTTTTGAGAGTGGTATCTCTTAAAAGAAAAAGTAAAAATTAAAAAAAAATAAGTAAAAATTTTAAATAACCAAATATGAGGAAAAATTTTATCGACCTTTTCGGTATTGTATTATTGGACTCTAGTCCAGTAGTTCTTAAACTTTAGTGTGCTTAAGAATTACTGTGGGTGTTTGTTACAATTAAGGTTTCTGAACTCTCTCCCTCCTAGGATTCCATTATGGGTTTCAGCTGGTCCACACATGTTAGAAAGCGTTTTACTTTTTGCTATTGTACATCATAATCAGCTAGGGGATTTTTAAATGCACAGATTTCTAGGTTCTACTCCCAGATATCCAATATCGGAATCTTTAGACTGATATTCAGGCATCTGTATTTTACAAAAACTGCATTGTAGATTCTAATAATGTTGGAAGTTTTGAGATTCACTCTTGTGTTTAGGGTATATTTTTAAAATATGTTTACTGTTGCATCTGAATACATTCTCATCGTTCACATTATTCCTTCACTAAACATAATCTCAATTTAAATAGAAGGGTAAGTTGGTACTGTTATGTAAGAAAAGTTTAGTCTTGAAAAACAGCAATTACCACTCTTGCCATATAACACCAACATTAAGGAAAACAGAAGTTCCTGAGCACTTTTCACATAAATTGCTTGATCTTCACAGCTCTGTTGTATACTTTGTTTTTCGCTTTATGTTACAGGCAACAACCCTGAAGCTCATAAATTGCCAAGTTCACATACCTGTTAGGTGTCAATGCCAGGATTCAGAACATCTGTATTCTTTATACAGTATCATCGCATTTTGTCTCTAATCTATTAAATCTTTACTAGGCTTCTATTCGGAAAAGGCAATGGCACCCCACTCCAGTATACTCTTGCCTGGAAAATCCCATGGATGGAGGAACCTGGTGGGCTGCAGTCCATGCGGTTGCTAAGAGTTGGACACAACTGAGCGACTTCACTTTCACTTTTCACTTTCATGCATTGGAGAAGGAAATGGCAACCCACTCCAGTGTTCTTGCCTGGAGAATCCCAGGGACAGGGGAGTCTGGTGGGCTGCCGTCTATGGGGTCGCACAGAGTCAAACACGACTGAAGCGACTTAGCAGCAGCAGCAGCAGGCTTCTATTATGTTAAGTGATGATGTTTAGCTTTAAGGGCCACAGAGGGCTTTCCTGATACAGTGTAAGTATTGTTTACACCATGGAAAAGTAATTGAATTTTTTTCTTATTCTTCCATTGAGAAATAATTTTTAACTGTAGGTAGAATTCAAGTTTTCTGAATGGTAAGGAGCTTAACTATAAATAAGAATTGTTATTGAACTACTAAAAAATGTTTTCTACAGGATCACTTTTAACCCCCATGTCTTTGCTATGAGGTGTTTTTTTAACTGGTTTACAGATAAGGAAAGTCAGGTTTGGAATGGGTAAGTGACTTACCCGAGTTTTCAAATCTAGTAATCCCGTGGATAGAGGAGCCTGGGATGCTACCATTCATAGGGTCGCAAAGAGTCTGACACAGCTGAAGCTATTTAGCACACATGCGTGCACAAGTGGCAGAACCAGGACTGACCTGTGGTTCAATCTGATTTTGACATCACAGTTAATGCTCTTAACCCCCAGTACCTGCAATTCTAACTCTGTTTTACAGGTAATCTGCAGAATCAGACTGCCCCCACAATTTGTATGTACAAGCCACTAATTGCTAATTACACTTTGTTGGGAATTAAGTTCTTTTTTTTTTTTTTTTGCAGGGAACAAACCATTTTGCCACACTTAATCGAGTCTAGTAATATTTTTTTTAAGTCTAATAAAGTTTGGTGTTAACTATGCATAAAGCCTTAGGGAGGTCAGTTGACGTGAGCTATCTTTTGTTTATATTTTTATTTGAGAGTTGAAACTCTTTGTTGGAACAGAATATTTGAGTGACAATTTCAATCTTGCCTTGTAGGACCTGCCATCAACACAGCAGTTTCATGGCCTCCATAGACATGTTATTGGTCTTAAAATAACTGGTTTGCATTTAAAATAAAATAAAAACATTAATAGAATCAATGCATCAGTACTTTATAAAATTCAAAAACTGATTCCTGAGCATTCCTGATATCCTTATTATTTTGTTTTAATGCCTCGTGGTATAAAATGACAGCCTATGTATACATATGAATTGCTAAAAATGTTATGTTTGTGAGTTTTTATAGATTTAATAATATTTTAAATGCAATAGGGTTGTTAACAATTTTGGAACTCCAAAATGTATCTTTTAAGTATGAAAATAATTATGAAAATATTTATAAATTTGTTATGCATATATTTTGAGGATATTATTGATTCCTCTGTAATTATGTATGAAAACATATATTTTTAAAAGAGACTCACAAAATCATTAAGCAAGGGATATAGTGTTGTCTTTAGCAGACTTTCAGGTTTATTAGAAAATTAGGTTTTATTTCAACATTTTTCTCTATGGGTGGTCTTTCCCAAACAGCATTCTTTAAATTCTGTTGCACAAATGAATGCTACCATGAAAAGAGAAGGGTGAAAACATAAAATGAAGACTTTCACCTATACTCCTTTTTCAGATATAGAAATTAAAACATGTATTTTTTTCTAAAGAAAGTCCCATTTAGCAGCAGAGCATAAATTGGAAAATTTGGTCAGTGATTTATTTAGGCTCCACAGGGAAAATCTTGTAGGGTGTTTTTGAATATCCTAAATTTATTTTGATTTGAGACCAGCTTAAAGGGCATGTCTATCTTAAAACAGTTCTCCATTTTCCTGAGAAAAATTCCAGTGGAGCTAGTTGTGGGAGGTAGTATCCCAACAATGAATCTTTGGGGCCAAATGAGCACTTTAACACAACTTACTCCATCCATTTCCTTAAACCAAAGACTGTCTTGTCCACTGGGCTTGTTTAACTTTGACTGCTAATTTTATTTCTCTGCAGAGTCAAAGGAGACAGGGAAAAAGGAGGGAAAATAACTATGGCATGTGGGTGAGGTTTTGGCTCAGGGAATACATTTTAAAAGATCCTAGCCAGTGCAGGGATAAAGAAAGCAGTTGGTGTCTGAAATTTACCCCTGATTTAGAGAGTAAGAAATAGAAACCAATAGATACTAAACAACTTGCCTAAAGTTACATAGTAGTTTCCATTGTTGAGATTAGTCCTAGGAACTAGGTTACTTGTTTTAATAAGACAACTGGACAGTCCAGCTTCTCTGTTGATCACGATGCCTTTCTAATAACACTGCTTCTCCTTTTTCCCTCCTTCTTTTTTCTTTTTTCTTGGCTACTGTCTTTTAACATCTAAAAAAATATTTCTTCTTATAATTTCAGGCTTAGAAGCTAGTTGAATAAATATGTTTTGATTATTAAGGCCATTTAGAACTAGCTGAACTGTAAGAACAGTGTGTATCATGTTAAGCCTCTTGCCACTGTTTTATTGGAGTTATGTAAGAAATGAACATGGAACCAGAAAAAAATAGTTTTGAATAAATTTGGTCTGAATTCATGGCATATCTCTAAATATGAAAAATGTGATGCTGCACTGTGCTTAGTCTCTCAGTTGTGTCCAAATCTTTGTGACCCCATAGACTGTAGCCCACCAGGCTCCTCTGTCCATGGGGATTCTCCAGGCAAGAATACCAGAGTGGGTTGCCATGCCCTTCTCCTGGCGATCTTCCCAACCCAGGGATCAAAATCAGGTCTTCTGCATTGCAGGTGGATTCTTTACCATCTGAGCCACCAGGGAAGCCCCCAAAATATGATGGACACCTAATAAATGACAGGCTATTATTTCTTTGCTTGTTTTTAGATTTACAAAAAAAGAAATGAGCCAGTGGTAAAGATTACTCATAGTACTCTCTCTCACACCATGATTTCCTCTATTAGTAACATCTTACATTAACATGGTCCATTTGTTAAAATTAATGAACAGATATTGATACATTATTATTATATAATGTTCATAATTTATTCAAATTTTCTTAGTATTTTAAAAATTAAATTTCTTTAAACAAACAAGAAAACCAGTTCACCCATTTCACCCATCCCTAACCTCCTGCCTCTGGCAATCACCAATGTATTCAATGTGTCTATGAGCTTAGCCTAAAAATATATATATTTAGATTCCACATGTATTTCTCTTTCTCTATCTGGGAATTCTCTGGTAGCTCAGTTGGTAAAGAATCTGCCTGCAGTGCAGGAGACCTAAGTTCGATCCTTGGGTTAGGAAGATCCCCTGAAGAAGGAAATGGCAACCCACTCCACTAGTCTCGCCTGGAAAATCCAATGGACAGAGGAGTCTGGTGGGCTACAGTCTATGGGGTCACAAGAGTTGGACATGACTCAGTGGCTGAACCACATCTGACTTACTTCACTTAGCATAATGCCTTCAAGGTCCATCCAAATGGCAAGATTTTATTCTTTTTTTATGGCTAAATAATAATGTATAGCCAGATAGATAGATGAAACAGTTCAGTTCAGCTGCTCAGTCATATCTGACTCTGCAACCCCATGGACTGCAGCCCACCAGGCTTCTCAGTCTATCACCAACTCCTGGAGCTTGCTCAAACTCATGTCCATGGAGTCGGTGATGCCATCCAACCATCTCATTTGTCACCCCCTTCTCCTACTGCCTTCAATCTTTCCCGGCATCAGAGTCTTTTCCAGTGAGTCAGTTCTTCACATCAGGTGGCCAAAGTATTGGAGCTTCAGCTTCAGCATCAGTCCTTCCAGTGAATATTCAGGACTGATTCCTTTAGGATTGACTGGTTGGATCTCCTTGCAGTCCAAGGGACTCTCAAGAGTCTTCTTCAACACCACAGTTCCAAAGCATCAATTCTTTGGTGCCCAGCTTTCTTTATGGTCCAACTCTCACATCTGTACATGACTACTGGAAAAACCATAGCTTGACTAGATGGACCTTTGTTGGCAAAGGTCTGTATAGATCAATGAATAGATAGATAGATATTGATTTCTTTATCCATTCATCCAATGATGGACACTTAGGTTGTTGCCATATCTTGAGTTCTGTAAATAATGCTTCAGTGAACATGGAGGTACATAAGTTTTTAGAATTAGTGTTTTTGTTTTCTTCAGAAAAAAGTCCAGAAGCGGAATTGCTGAATCATATGGTATTTCTAGTTCTGTTTTTTAATTTTGGCACATCTCCCTACTGTTTTTCATAGTGGCTGCTCCATCATGCAGAAGGTTTCCCTTTTTTCCCATATTCTTGCCAATGCTTATTTCTAGTTCTTTTGATAATAGCCATTTTAACAAGTGAGGTAATATCTCATTGTGGTTTTAATTTGCATTTCCTTGATGATAAATAATGTAGAGTGTTTTATTGCATAGGTAGTGACCAACTGTATGTCTTCTTTGGGAAAATGTCTATTCAGATCTTCTGTGCATTTTAAAAATTGGATTTTATTTTATTTTTTGCTACCGAGTTGTATGAGTTTTTCAAAATATGTTTTGGATATTAGCCCTTTATCGGATATATGGGTCACAATTTTTTTTTTCCCATTCATTTTGTTGATGGTTTCCTTTCTGCTGAAGCCTTTTAGTTTGATGTATGGCAACCCACTCCAGTGTTCTTGCCTGGAGAATCCCAGGGACGGGGCAGCCTGGTGGGCTGCCGTCTATGGGGTCACACAGAGTCGGACATGACTGAGGTGACTTAGCAGCAGCAGCAGTCCCACTTTGTTTGTTTGTTTGTTTGTTTTTTTGCCTTTGTTGCTTTTACTTTTGGTACAGATTAAAAAAATGATTTCTAAGATCCATATCAAGTGACTAACCTTGTTAACTTGTTTTCTCCTAGGAGTTTAGTTTCAGGTCTCATATTTAAGTCTTTAATCCATTTTGAGTTAAGTTTTATGTATGGTGTAAAGAAGCAGTTCAGTTTCATTTTTTTGTATGTGACTTTAATTTTCCCAATACCATTATTGAAGAGACTGTCCTTTCCCCACTGTATGTGTGTCTGTTTTTATGCCAATACCTTACAATTTTAATGATTATAGCTTTGTAATATAGTTTGAAATCAGGGAGCATGATGCTTCCAGCTTTGTTCTTTTTTCTCAGGATTTTTTTGATTATTCAAGGTATTTCATTGTTCCATACAAATTTATGAGTTTCTGTTCTATTTCTGTGAAATGTGCCACTGGGATTTTGCTAGGGGTTCCATTGAATCTATGTTTACTTTGGATAGTACAGATATTTTAACAATATTAGGTCTTCTAATTTATGAGCATGAGATATATTTTTATTTGTGTTTTCTTCAATTTATTTATGTCTTGTAGTTTTCACTATATAGGTCTTTCACCTCTTTGGTTAAATGCATTCTGAGTTATTTTATTAATTTTTAAGTAATTGTAAATGAGATTGTTTCCTTAATTTTTTTCTGATAGTTTATTGGTACTATATGGTCACATAAGATTTTGTGTGTGTGTGTGTGTCCTGCATCTTTACTGAATTCATTTATCAGTTCTAATAGTTTTTTGTAGGAGTCTTTAGGGTTTTCTACATATAATATCAGGCTTCCTCAGTGGCTCAGCAGTAAAGAATCTGCCTGCAATGCAAGAACCGTAGGAGATGTGGGTTCAATCCCTGGGTTGGGAAGGTCTGGAGGAGGGCATGGCAACCCACTCTGGTATTCTTGCCTGGAGAATCCCATGGACAGAGGAGCTTGGTAGGCTACCGCTCATAAGAGCAAAAAGAGTCAGACATGACAAATGACTGAGCATGCACACACACACTGATATATCATTTGCAAATATGACAGTTTTCTTTCTACCTTTCCAGTTTTTTTCTTTTTGACTAATTGCTTTGGGTAGGACTTCCAATACTATATTGAATAAAAGTGATGAGAGTAGGCATTCTTCTTTTGTTACTCATCTTAAAGGAAGTTTCAGCTTTTCACCATTGGATATGATGTTAGCTATTAGTCTGCCATATATGATCATTATTATGCTGAGGAATGTTCCTTCCACACCTGCTGTGTTAGAATTGTTTTATCATAAATGGATGTTGAAATTTTTAAATGCTTTTTCTGCATCTATTGAGATTATCATATGATTTTTATTCTTAATTTTTTTAATGTGTTTCACATTGACTGATTTGTGGATATTGAATCATTCTTGAATCACTGGAATAAATTCCACTTGATCATTGTGTGCTGCTGCTGCTGCTAAGTCGCTTCAGTCGTGTTCGACTCTGTGCGACTCCGTAGATGGCAGCCCACCAGGCTCCTCTGTCCCTGGGATTCTCTAGGCAAGAACACTGGAGTGGGTCGCCATTTCCTTCTCCAATGCATGAAAGTGAAAAGGGAAAGTGAAGTCACTCAGTCATGTCCGACTCTTCATGACCCCATGGACTGTAGCCTACCAGGCTCCTCCATCCACGGGATTTTCCAGGCAAGAGTACTGGAGTGGGGTGCCATTGCCTTCTCCTTGATCATTGTGTATGATCTTTTTAATGTGTAGTTGAACTCTGCTACTATTTTGCTGTTGATTTTTGCATCTATGGTCTCAGGGATATTGGCCTATAATTTTCTTGCATCTTATTGTCTGATTTTGGTATCAGAATGCTGGCCTCATGAAATGAGTTTGAAAGAGTTTCTTCCTCTTCTATTCTTTTGAAGAGTTTGAGAAAAATTGGTATTCTACTTTGAATTTGAAAAAAATTTACTAGTAAATCCATTTGGTTCTGGAATTCTGTTTGTTGAGAGGTTTTTGATTACTAATTCAATCTCTTTAGCTATAATCAATCTGTTCAGATTTTGTATTCCGTCATGATTTAATCTTGGTAGGTTGTATGTTTCTATGAATTTATCCATTATTCTAGGTCGTCCAGTTCGTTGGCATATAATTGTTGATAGTAGTCTCTCATGATCTTTTGTATTTTTATGATAACAATTATAATATCTCCTCCTTAATTTCTGATTTTATTTATTTGAATCCTTTCTCTTCTTTTCTTAGTGTAGTGACAGATCTTAAAAGATCTGTCAATTTTATCTTTTCAAAGGACCTCCTCTTTGTTTCATTGACTCTTCTATTGTCTTTTTAGTCTCTAGTTCATTTACTTTTGTTCTAGTCTTTGTTATTTTCTTTCTTCTACTAACTTTGAGCTTTGCTTATTCTTCAGTACTTAAGCTTCATGGTAACTACAAACCTAGAACTTATAGCAAATACATGCACAGAAAGAGGGAGGAGTAAAAGCGTATTACTAAAGAAAGACTAGGCTTCCCAGGTGGTGCTACTGGTAAAGAACTTGCCTGTCAGTGAAGAAGATGTAAGAGATCGGGGTTTGATCCCTGGTTGGGAAGATCCCCTGGTGAAGGAAATGGCAGTCCACTCCAGTATTCTTGCCTGGAGAATCCTAAGGACAGAGGATCCTGGAGGGCTACAGCCCATAGGGTCATAAAGAATTGGATATGACTGAAATGACTTAGCATGCATGCAAAGAAAGATCATTGTTTTTGTTTTGTTTTTTTTTTTTAATCTTGTAATTACTGTTAATCATAGGATTTTGAAAAGAACATATGCCAAGTTTTGATACTGTCTTTCCTAAACTGATGTCATTATATGGATTTAGGTTGGAAAAGAGAACCACAGTAGAGCTTTAAATCAAAACTTCAGTCTTCTATAAAGGGTTTATAACTGCCCCAATATCCCTTTTGTTTGGACTCCATGAGAAAATTGCTGCTTGGTCCTAGAATCTCTCTGGAAATTTTCAATATGTATTCAGTTTCTTACTGATATAATAAATATTTATTTTAAAAAATAGGTAAAACAATTTTGATGTAGAGTTGCCTATTGAGTATTACCCTTTACCTCTTAATACCATTAGTATGGTTCTAAGTATCAAGCACAACTAGAACATGAGTTTTACTTAGTTACCAGCAACTAACTAAACAAGTATGCCCCAGAGCATAGAAATAATGCCATTATATCAGCCATGGTACAAATAGGCCTTAATGCAATAATGGATTCTCTATGATTTTATTGTGTAACATTTAAGAATTATTCAGAACTGAAAAACTTCAGTGAAAGTCAGGTACATGTTCTCACCTTGACACATTTGCAGACTTGGTTTCTAAGAATTGCAATTGGAATTAACCGATGTCCGAAGCACCTACGCATTCAATTCACCAAATGTGTCCTATCTTCTTGCGAATAGCAGCTCATTTCCTCTTAGGGTCTGATGAGGTTTGTTTTTTTTTTTTTGTCTTAGCAATAGAGTCATTGGCAGCAGTACACACAGGCTAATTGTTAGAATATAAGGCTTTGTTAGAAATGGAACATAGGCTTCTGGTAATGCTCTTAAATTCACACCAATTGGAAATTAAATATGATTTTTAACAAAATATATCTTAGAAGGCTTACACTAGAAGTGAAGTGGTTAAAAAAAAACTCTCCATGGGCATTTAGTTATTTTCTACCCAAAAAAGTAATTTTCCTTTTATCTATATTTTTACTAAGCCTTTTAGATGAAAGGGGAAAGTGACAGCACAGAATGACAGTGACCTAAAAGTATAAAATTATAGTTAGTGGAATTTGGGTAATCTTGAGGACAAATAAAAGCCAGGATATCTGTCAGTGAGCTAAATGGGAAATGTTATTTTCAAGATGCTGCAAATAAAATGCTAATTAAAATTCCCTAAAAAGTAACCCTTGTTCCTAAGAAATTATTTTGCTTCTGAAGAAATTAAGATTAAAAAGAGACAGAAACTGGTATTTATAATTTTTTCTTATATTTAGTTATTTTTAAAAAATGTTTTTATTAATTCTTAAATTTGAGTGAAAGGGAGATGGGATTAGATTAATTACCAGTTAAATATGCAGTTCCAGGTCTGTAGGCATCATTTTGAACCATGATGGGGAGAGCATAGAAAAAATTCTAGTGTGGAAATTATATTTCATGTGGTGAAACAAAAATTCAAGAAGTTTTCTGTTATAATAAGGTGAAAGTGGTTACCAAAGAAACAAAAGTTTCTTATCACTCTGCCTGAGGCAAATGTGGCATATTAAGATTAAAATGAATTCTCTTCTCCTGAATGCACAGAACTCTTATTAATGTCTTGGAAATTATGCACACACATAGGAAAAGAATAAGATTTTCTGGATACAAGTGAATAAGCATCCATTGGGGTATAGGGGCTATCTAATATCTATGGATACTTTATTGCTGAACTGACCCCAAATCAGTTTTTCTCTATTTTACCTTTTACTTGAGTCTGACTTGAAATTGAGTGACTTATTTTCATCTTGAAAGAGAACTTTCGTTTTGAGAGAGTTAGGTTCCCTGGTGGCCTGAAAGAGTTAACGCAGTTTCCAAGAGTGTCCAACTTACTTCCAGGGAGTAGTGCGTGCATGTGAGAGTCTGGCTCCAGAATATTTGTTCACATCCCAAAACCAATTTGGCACAACTTAAAATGTCTGCTAGGGAGAGGATTCAGAGTGTTGTTAGGCCACGCAATTAGTGCTTTATTTCATGAGCACCAAATCCACCCAATAGTGTTTTGTTTTAAAGAAGAGCTTGAAATTCACAATAACGGGTTTCATTTATCAGAGCCATATGGGACTCACCATCTTTGGATATATTTGTAAGGCTTTCACAAAGAAGACTCCTTAGGCATCTCAGATTTCACGGATTGGAGGGCAATCTGGATGAATATCTTTTTTGGAAATGATGAACTATCTTTTTCATATGTAGTCTCTAATTTCAGTAATCCTTGAGAAGCTCATAAACACAGGAAAGAGTTAAGTAAACTTCAGTTTACCGACTTTTATTGGAAAACAAAGACCATAATTCTTAGATCTGGTTCAAATGTCAAATGTACTTTTGATGTTGAAATTTGACCATCTAGTCTTTGCAGTTTGTGATGTAGCATTTTTGAAAGGGAAGATGTGTTCTAAGTCTCAATCTATTTCTGCACTTTTTTGCAAGTTGTTCTGTCATGGTCATATATCAATGGATCTTTGGGAAACTGGCTGCATAAGAGCAGACTGAAAATGGAATATTGTGGTTCTTTTTAAGTTTAATCAAGATTATTTCTTTGCTGCTTCCTCCTTTTCCAAACTTCTCTGATCATTAGGGATATATCTTAATACAATACATTCTTTAAAATGTCAATGTCAATTGATTTTTTGAATAAATCTCATAATTTTTCACTGATCTATAAACTTAGAGGTTTAAAAACAAAATAAAATCAGTCTCCATTTGGCACTGGGTGCTAATACTTTAATTTTTGGTTCCCAGATTCTGTTACGCTATTAATGACCTATAAACAAACACTTAAGTGTTTACTAAAACTAATATATTTTTTAAACATAGCATTCTATTGTGTTATGACAGACAACGACTGATTTTTCAGGTTTTCAGATCTAGATTTTCTCAGTTCTATAGGCTTTCTTATAAAGGGCACCTTTAATTTTAGTTGATAAATCTGGTAAAGCAGAATACTTGCAAGTCATAAATAGTACTGTAACAAGCTACTGACCTATACAAAGTCTATGAGTTTTATTCTGAATTGTTATGGTAAGTTGGCAATTAATTGACATAACTCTTTCTCAGTTTTAGATACCATTTTACTATATTTGGCCTTATTTTATTATCTTCTAGTTTATTTAAAAAAAACTCTTAACACTCCTTTTGCTTATGATATTATATTAGCTTGTTTTAGATTTCCCAGAGAATGTCTACTAATTTTTTTTTCAGTTGTGAGCATGTTGTTTAACACTGAATTAAAATAAAATTCAGTATATTGTTTGCTTTCTTTTAAACTTCATATTGATATCAGTCATATATTTTAAATATCTCATGAAGATTAAAAAATCTTGCTTCCTGTTATTTCTACTCCCATATGCATTATATCCTACACAGAAAAAGCACTAAGACCTTTGTTACATAGCACACCTATAGGGTGCACACTTGCGTTGCTGTGTGTAATTGACTGCCGTGCTTTAGGCCGATGAGGCCACTGAACAACAGGTTAAACATTGTAAATACAGAATGAGCTATATTTGCTTAAATCATCTTGAACATTAATTGTACTGTATTGTTGAATGTCTCAAATATATTTGATTATATTTTATTCTTAGTCAAATATTCTAAAATTATTTAATGAGTATATTCTTAGAATTATTTCCTTTTTTTATAAACCTAGGTACTGTGACCCAGAGGTTTTTTTTTTTTTTTTTCACTGAGAAAGTCATTATGGAACTAAACATGAGTATTTTTGGCCATTGCCTAGTGTTTTCCATAGGAATTTTGAAATATTTTCTTTGGGAAAATGATATAGCATTGGGATAGTGGTCACTGGCAACAAAGAAATTAAAGATGGCAGAAAGACTCAAGATAGAATGTGTGGATAACATTCTATCCAACAGTATTACATAGGTTTTTACATTTAGCATAAACTGTAGGCCATGAAGGGAAGATAGATACATGGATCAAACAAAAAAATGTGGATGTAATGGTCAGTGGTTTATTCTTTATGAATATTCCTACTAAAAGACACATGATGAGGGAAAGAAGGACCTAAGTTGATGGAGTGTGTGCGTGAATGGTAAAATACATTGGATATTGAGAGTGTGAAGAAAAGAGATACAGATTATATGTGGTTTTATGGCTTTAACTACCTAGTGTTGTACATTTACATAGAGTTTCTGTTGTAAAAACTGAGGGGCTCCTATATATAATTGTCTTGGTATAAATAGAATATATAAATCATTTAGGTCGACTTGGAATTTTATTATTTGTGAAGATAGACCTGTTTGATTTTGACATCTGGTGTGCTATTATTCTTACTTTGCAGTCAGAGTAAAGATTATATATATAGTTTTTCTCAAATTATAATGTGAATATGATTATACAAAGCAAGTGTGTGTATGTGCATGTGTGTGTACATGTGTAAAAAAGGACACTTTCATTTCTATGCCTTTGTCTTTTTCTATCTCTCCTGAGTCTGCTGCTTTTTGCTTGCCAGTTTTTCTTTGTCTCTATCATTTTTATCATTGAACCCATCTGCGTAGAAAATAGAATGCTTAGTTTTTAAAATGTTAATGATTTATTTTTTGTTATTTTGTTCTCTCAACTTGTTTTCACCTCAAGAGTTAAGGAGCAAGTATAAGTCGTTTTCGTTCTCACATTCAAGAGGTGTTTCTGCTTTCTTTCCCGTCCGTTTGTCCATATGTTTGCTGGTCTCTGATAGGCTGTGCAGCGAGACAGCAGTTTACTATCTGTGTGTGTGTGAAATTAGCTAATTGGTGTTAGCAGAAATATTTTCACATGTTTTATAAGCAAAGTGCAGCAAGGTATATAAATGTAGATATGATCCAGACACGCGCACACTCACGACTGTCACTGCTCATGCATAGGCGCTCAGAAGTAATTAATGTTAATAAGATTTTAATGTGCTTGTGAGATCATAATGAGGAGAAATGAATGCTCTGATTAGGAAAAGGTAACTGTGTGTGTGTTTTGGCTTAGAACAAGATTTCAATTTTTATAAACCGCAATTTTAGAACTTGTTTGTGATTGCATCAATTGGTTTTTATTTTCAAATTAGAGGTCTGTTTAGCCATTTGAATGATTAACCAAATAAATGGGTAAAACCCTGATCATAAGGAACAGCGCAGGTTTTCATTTGCAAGGCAATGTTAGTGTACAGCAAGGCTCTGATCATATCTTTTGCCAATGGACCATTTTTATGTTGTTTTTTAAAAAGCTTTTTCTCCGAAGCTACTTGTGGAAATAGTTCTAATTTTTATAAATGTAGATGTTATCTATATGTTCTGGAGATACTAATCAGACACTGTAATTACTGTGTCTGAAATACATTCCAATCAGTAAATAATGGTATGCTCAGTGTCCAAAGAATCCATATCATGCCTCTTGAAATGTTGGGAAAAATGTACAACAATCTAGATTTTTCTTCCTAAACATATTCTTTACAAATTTTAGAGGTTTGGCAACTTTTAAGGGTGAAGTAAATATCTCAGAGTAAGCAAAGATGCTGTCTTTTCATGGACTCAGAGGCTGTGCAGTCAGCAGCTACACAATTGACAGGCTTGAATCCAGCCAGATCCTTCTCCAGAACAAGTTGTTTTTTTTGTTTTTTTTTTTTTTTTTAAATATCATTTACAGAGTTTTGGTATACATTTGCATTATTATTTTAAATTATAGGATAAATCTAAATATCTACCTTGCCCCAGGGCACATAGAAATCACTTGCGTATTTTTTACTATAATAGTGGATTAAGATATTCAGGAATTGGAATCCCTTTAAAAGTAAGTATAATACTGAAGGGGCTTCCCCCCATGACTCAGCAGTAAAGAATCCGCCTGCAATGCAGTAGCTGTAGGAGATGCCAGTTCCATCCCTGGGTTGGTAAGATAGCCTGGAGGAGGATGTGACCACCCACTCCAGTATTCTTGCCTAGAGAATCCCATGGACAGAGGAGCCTGGTGGGCTGCAGTCCAGAGGGACACAAAGAGTCAGACACAACTGAAGCAACCTAGCACGCTTGCATAATACTGAAATACAAGAGGTCTTGGATTATATGGGGCTATGGAGTAGTATAGTTTAATTCCAACAAATTCTGTGGTTATGGCTTAGATTCTTTTAGGTTTTGGTTATATTCCTACAGTCTTTGAGCTGTAGTTTAAAAATGGTGGTGAAGAAAGAGAAGGTATTAGAGTTAGTTCTAATGAATAATTCTGCAGTTTCTGTGATTTCCCAGAGGTGTGTTGGTTTTAGCTTTTCGTAGAATCCATGACAGTGATGATTATTGGCTAAAAGAGGCATTTGCCTTTAATATTGTTTAACTGACTGTGAAGTCTTATGTCATTGTGGCATCATTTGGAAAAATTTTTTCCACTTGAAGTTTGTAAAGAAATTCATATATATTTTCTTCCAGTGCTTGCTTTTTCTATTGTAATTTTTTTCCTATGCTGCTATACATAATTTTAGGTTTTCTACTCTATGTTGGGCTATCTATTCATATGCCATTATTGCTTTTTTAATTATAAAAAACTTAGATCATGTTTTAATATATAAAGTATTAGCCTCCCACCTCACCCCCACCATTGCTCTTTTTGTCCGGGGTTTTTATGACTTTTCTTGCTTAGTTGTTTTTCTAAATGAACTTTATAATAAACTAGCAGACTTCAAGGGGAAAATAAAACTGATGTAACCCTATTGGAATTATGATAAGTTCATGAATCAACATAGGGACAATTAATATCTCTATGAAGTTGAATCTCCATGTTTAAGAATCTGCTTTCCCCCTCCACTTATTAAATAACTTCTGTGTCTATCAAAAGTGTTATACAGTTTTCCTTATAAAGGTTTTAAATGTTTGCTACTAAGGTTTGGTGTTCTATTCATTTGTTTATTTAATTGCTTGCTTTTTTTTTTGGCTTCCCTAGTGGCTCAGATGGTAAAGAATCTGCCTGCAGTGCAGGAGACCTGGGTTCAATCCCCTGGAGAAGGGAATGGCAACCCACTCTAGTATTCTTGCCTGGAAAATTCCATGGACTGTGGAGCCTGGCAGGCTACAGTCCATGGGATTGCAAAGAGTCAGATATGACTCAGCAATGAACACTTTATTTTTTTACATCCTTCCTATCCTAAACAGTTTTCATAATATTTTTTGTTTGTTTGTTTGTTTCTGTATAGAAAGGCTATTTATTTTGTGTGTTAATTTTGCAAACTCCCACTTTACAAAATTCTCTTCATTTTTGTCGTAGCCTGAGGTGGGTTTGAGCTCCCGTCTAGCACACTGCTTAGTAACTGTGAGACCATGGGCAAGTTATTCTGAGCCATTTTACTCACCTATAAACTGCAGATAAGAAAACCAAACTCCCACAGTGATGGAGACTAAATGAGATCATATTGTAAAGCCCAACACATAATAGGGACTCAATTACTGATATCCATTGTTAATGTAATATGATGTGATATGACAGTCTTCCCTGGTAGCTCAGTGATAAAGAATCTCCTGCAATGCAGGAGATGTGGATTCGATCCCTGGGTCAGGAAAATCCCCTGGAGAAGGAAATGACAACCCACTCCAGTATTATTGCCTGGGAGATCCATAGACAGAGGAGCCTGGCAGGAAACAGTCCATGGGGTCACAAAAGAGTCAAACACAACTTAGCAACTAACAACAACAACCATTATGTTCTACCATAAGAAATTGACAACTTTATATTTTTTTAGTAAACAATGTTAGTAGACACTAACTTGTGAATGAGCTTGTGTGGAGTAGATATTGAACATAAACGAACTCATGATGGCATTAACGTATGTAGAATAATAGTGCTTGCCAGTCTGTTATATAACACTTGTGAAATTGATGGAAAAACAGTAATTGATAAAAACGTAGTCCCATGATTTTTAAGCTTCTACTTTAATAAAATGGTTGTGAACTTTGTGAATACACTCTTTTAAGGCATCTGACACTGTTGTTAAAAAAATGAGAATATCAGAATTTCAAGATCATTATATTCCCACCTCATGGTTGTTCTGAGGGTTAAGTGAGATAATGCATTGAAATTATAGTACCATTATTAATAACAATAATGGAAGTGCCTAGCTCATGGTAAGGGTTTGAAAATGGTAGTTGATTTTTTTGGTTACTATTTTATTATTACCTTTGCCAGTTCTCTACTCCCACATGTATTTCCCACCTCTATATATTCTTTTTCTTACTAGTAGTGTTGTTCTATGCTTAGAATAAATATATGAAATATGTCTTACAATGGTCATTAACATAAACATAAAAGAATATATCTATAATTTGTCAACATTGAAATTAGCTAAGAGTGAAGTAAGACTCCATCACTGGAGCATAAAAGAACTTTAATTGCTGTGGATAAAATTTCTGAGGAGTTGCAAGGATAAAGAATAATTTCTCTCGAAGAATCATAGATATCTTTTGTCATAGTTTAGAGATGGCCAGAGTTCTTATTTAGCACTCAGTATCATTACTCCTCCACAGCCTCAGAATTCTCCTTTGTTCATTCATACATATGGAAAACAACAGAATCCCGGGTGGTATAAGATATACAAACAGCAAGATTACCTAGATGAACTGTTCCTATTCAAGAAGTCTAGTAGGTTAGTCAGACAGGAAACAATTAGCTTATATGCACAGACTTTGAGGGTAGATTATTAGGTTTGAATTCCTGCTCTGAAGCTTAGTTCAGTTCAGTTCAGTTCAGTCACTCAGTCGTGTCTGACGCTTTGCAATCCCAAGGACTGCAGCACGCCAGGCCTCCCTGTCCATCACCAACTCCTGGAGTTTACTCAGACTCATATCCATTGAGTCGGTGATGCCATCCAACCATCTCATCCTCTGTTGTCCCCTTCTCCTCCTGCCCTCAATCTTTCCCAGCATCAGGGTCTTTTCAAATGAGTAAGTTCTTCCCATCAGGTGGCCAAAGTATTGGAGTTCCAGATTCAGCATCAGTCCTTCCAATGAATATTCAGGACTGATTTCCTTTAGGATGGACTGGTTGGATCTCCTTGCAGTCCAAGGGACTCTCAAGAGTCTTCTCCAACACCACAGTTCACAAGCATCAATTCTTCAGCACTCACCTTTGTTTATAGTCCAACTCTCACATCCATACATGACTACTGGAAAAACCATGGCTTTGACTAGATGGACCTTTGTTGGCAAGGTAATGTCTCTGCTTTTTAATATGCTGTCTAGATTGGTAATAGCTTTTCTTCCAAGGAGCAAGCATCTTTTAATTTCATGGCTGCAGTCACCATCTGCAGTAATTTTGGAGCCCCCAAAAATAAAGCCTGTCACTGTTTCTACTGTTTCCCCATCTATTTGCCATGAAGTGATGAGACCAGTTGCTAAGATCTTAGTTTTCTGAATGTTGAGCTTTAAGCCAAATTTTCACTCTCCTCTTTCACTTTCCTCAAGAGGCTCTTTAGTTCTTCTTCACTTTCTGCCATAAGGGTGGTGTTATCTGCATAGCTGAGGTTTTTGATATTTCTCCCAGCAATCTTGATTTCAGCTTGTGCTTCCTCCTGCCCAGCATTTCTCATGATGTACTCTGCATATAAGTTAAATAAGCAGGGTGACAATATACAGCTTTGATGTACTCCTTTTCCTATTTGGAACTAGTATGTTCTTTTTTGTTTTGTTTTGTTTTGTTTTGTTTTAAACCGCTGCCGCCCTCCCTGGAACTAGTATGTTCTTCCATGTCCAGCTCTACCTGTTGCTTCCTGACCTGAATACAGATTTCTCAAGAGGCTGGTCAGGTGGTCTGATATTCCTATCTTTTGAAGAATTTTCCAGAGTTGTTGTGGTCCACCGAGTCAAAGGCTTTGTCATAGTCAACAAAGCAAATGTTTTTCTGGAACTCGATTGCTTTTTCGATGATCCAGCAGATGTTGGCAATTTGATCTCTGGTTCCTCTGCCTTTTCTAAATCCAGCTTGAGCATCTGGAAGTTCACATTTCACATATTGTTGAAGCCTGGCTTGGAGAATTTTGAGCATTACTTTACTAGAGTGAGATGAGTGCAGTTGTGTGGTATTTTGAGCATTCTTTGGCATTGCCTTTCTTTGGGATTGCAATGAAAACTGACCTTTTCCAGTCCTGTGGCCACTGCTGAGTTTTCCAAATTTGCTGGCATATTGAGTGCAGCACTTTCACAGCATCATCTTTTAGGATTTGAAATAGTGCATAACTTTAAGTGAGTTATTTAGCCTATCTGTGTTTCAGTTTCCTTATATACAAAATGAAGCTGAAAATAGAACCTACTGTATAGGACTGTCCCGAGGATTAAGTGATGGGGTTCATGTGCATCGTATAGAGCAATGATATAGTAAGCTCTGAGTAAACATTTCTTTACCAGGTGAGCCACAAGGGAAGCCAAGAATACTGGAATTGGTAGCCTATCCATTCTCCAGTGGATCTTCCCAACCCAAGAATCAAACCCGGGTCTTCTGCGTTGTAGGCAGATTCTTTATCAACTGAGTTATCAGGGAAGCCCTGATAAACATTGGTTAGCACTAATATAATACAGTAAGCTCTCAGTAAACGGATTCTTTACCAGCTGAGCCACAAGGGAAGCCCAAGAATACTGTGGTGGGTAGCCTATCCCTTCTCCAGTGGATCTTCCTGACCCAGGAATCCAGCTGGGGTCTCCTGCGTTGCAGGTGGATTCTTTATCAACTGAGCTATCAGGAAAGCCCTGATAAACATTGGCTTAAACTAATATAATTATTAGATAAAGCAGAATAAAATTAATGTTGCAAAACAATAAAAATGAAGTATTAATGAACAAAAAAATACAGTATTATAAAGGATGGTAATACTGATTTTTTTCTTTCTATGGCTGGGGGCAATGGAATTAGGGAAGTTTTCTTGGATGAAGTGATGTTTATACTGAAACCTTGAAACATAATTTCTGTAGGGCGAGAGAATATGGAGGGGTAGGAGTGAGCTGATTTCTAGCCTAGGTGGACAGTCTAAGCAATGATTTAAAGGTGGTAGAGAAGTAAAAGTAAAAACTTCTTGGACTTTGGAATCAGAAAGACTGCTATCTGAAGCCCAAATTTACTCCTTATTAGCAGTGTAGCCCTGGGCAACACAGGGTCTATTTGATTTCTTCCCCTCTGAGATGTGATCTGGTAACTCTGTCTAGACAGTAAGTTATAGTGATTATGGGGCTGACCTTGTCATGTGCTGCCTGTTGTCCAATGTCTATAAAGTATTTTGTCCAATTTTTAGTTGTTTAATGCAGGAGGTTAACTCCTGTGTTGCTTCCATCATTTTCTGAAGCAGAGGACTAAGATATTACTTTCACTTTTCTCCTCATTGAGTTTGGGCGTTATCTAATTTTGTTAGCGCCCTATTGTTAGTTACCTTTGTTGTACTCACTTCATTGCATTACAATATTTAGTTCACTTATCTGCCTTTTCATCGCTCTGGCTTCTTTGAAAATGGGGACTGTGTCTGGTTCACGTTTATTCCTACTACCAGCCTGCTGCTATGGAGTCTGGAACATAGCAAGCTGTTACTGAATATCTTTTACATTCAGTATAATTACCATGAGTTGTAGTTTAATGCTATACTGTGAAAGACTGAATGTTATGCTAGAGTTTGGACTTTATTTGGTAAACCACCCAAGGTTTTTAAGGAGGTAAGGGAAATTCCTTGAGCCTTTATTTTTATGGAAGGTAATTCTGGAAGCATAAAGATGGATGGCAGAGATTAGAGGATGAAAATACTTAGATTACTTAGGATTCTAGATAGTACAGTGGGAGTAGAAAGAACATTGACAGGATCTGGGGATTGTTTGAATGGGTGCTGCTAAAAGGGGTGGTGGAAAAGTGATGACCCAGGTTTTCAAAATGGTTGATCAAATCCTTTAGAATTAAATTTTATGTTCTTCTGTCTTTGATACCTAAATTAAGGATTTTAGTATAAAAATTTGAGAGCAAAAATTCACAATGCAAAGAAGTAATTAATGGTAGGGATTTAAATTATTTTTTTACTAGAATAAAGCTTGAATTTGAAATTTTTATAATTCTTAAGGGAAATCAATTGTGGGTCTTATTTTATTATGTAGAAATTTTTCATTGTACTTTAAATATCATTGTCTCTCTTTACATACATTTTCCCTCATTATAATCTCTTTTCATTGGTTACTATATCTATGTGTGTATATATTTCTCTTTCCTCGTTAGTTTTTAGGTTTTTCTGAAAGATTGCTTCTTTTAGTCTTTAGAGTATGTTGGTGTTGGACTCAGAAATTCATTTTGTACAGTTGTGTGGGATAGTATCTGTAGAAGAACTGAGTGTAAGAATTAATTTTTCTCAAAAATATTTCAAAGTTTCTTTTGTAGTATCAGTTTTCAGCCAAATTGTCTTCTCTTTTTGAGAGAAGTTAGAAGAGCTACTGAGAGAGTTGAAGCTGTGGTAGAAGTGGGGGAACAAGAAACATTAAAACAATTATGGAAACCCTCCAATGCCAAACATTTAGGTATTAAATATAATCATAGCTATTTGAAAAGTTAAAACACTTACAACAAGAACTTGTTTACAGTGGTCTGAAGGACATTAATTAGAACTAATGGATTGAAAATGTGGAAAGAAAATTTTCTCCCAGAGACTTCTATTCATTCAATCCTGTAAGGAAGTAATGCTTCTAATAAAAATGTGATCTAACCTGAAAAGAATGATACAATGCTTGAATCAACAATAGCATCCTGACAAGGTAGGGGAATATTTTTAATTTTGCATTCCATTTCTCGTTTTAGTTTCTTCTGTAAACTATGTGTTACTCCTGTTATAGAGAAAGACACACACAGTGACTACCATTTATTGAGTCACTCTTTGTGCTGGTAACTGAACTATGAGGTAAATATTATCTCCCTCATAAGGCAGATATTATTTACATATTATCAGTGAAGAATCTAAGGCTAAATTAGATTAAATAACTTCCATAAAGCTACATATCTAGTTATAGCAAGTTATTTGGAATCAGTGGTATAATAGGTAAAAAGAGATTGTTAAATCTAATGTGTATTCTGTCATGTGCAGTGAAAGGAGTTTTTACCTTTCATCCAGTAGATAGAGGAAGATGATCTGTTTTGGAATAGGAGTTGAAAAGGGCTAAGGGACGCGGGCAAGTGTTTGTGTTTCTGACTGGTTGGAGTGAGTGTATCCGTGAATGCTGATGCCTCCCTGTGGCATGTCTCTACAAAATTCTAGGTGCTGCTTTCGGCACTACTTTGTACAGTGATGTCCAGGGCAACTCAAAACTGCATTATGCCTTGCTGAGGCCAGTTGAGGAGCCAGGAGCAATGGTGACTGCAGGGAAGTTGTTTTTTTTTTTTTTTTTTTTTTTTTTTTTAATAAGTGTTAACTTATGTTTGGAACATCTTTTGTGGGGCGGACTTACTCCGTGAAACTATTCCAGGCCATTAGAGCACCTTGGACACAACACCATGCATTGAAAGTCAAATTGGTTTCAACTCTGATCTAGTCTCAGAGTCGATGGTCCTAATCAGTGTTTTATTGTGTATAATAAGCATATTATTTAGTTACTTGCATCAGTTTCTGAAAAACTCAACACTTATCCCTAGATACAGTTTTAAACGCCCAAGTGATTTTGAGTACCAGCCCTGAGGACAAAAAAAAATCAATTATATAAAATGATCTCTTGCTTTAAATGGGGAACCCCAAGAACATATAATCAATTAGAATTTATCAGTTTCTTTTAATGGCAAGAATATTCACACCTGGGTGAATTTTAGTGATTAAAAAACCCAGTCTCTTCTAAGTTCCGCTGTAAAGAAGTCTAGTTATTTGCTTTAGTTTCAAAAGAATAATTCCCTAAGTATTTCAAAATGTCCAACTGCCTGCCCCAGCTATTCTCTTTAGAAGCTTCTTTCTCATCCTCATGGCACATCCCTCTGCCATGCATGACCAGCTGCAAGCTAAACCCTGTGGAATAAGAATTCTTTCATCCCTTTGTGTGATGTGTTTCATTTTCAGAGTTTGGATGATCCTCTTCGGCAGCAGAGGCAGGCATTGTTAGTTTCAATAGGCGGCCTGGATGCGCAAGAACAGTCATCATAGAGACAGGCTCTCAGGGTCTGTCCCTTCGTGCCATGGTGCTGTGTTAGATCACTTTCCCCTGCTGGATTAATGGCCAGAGAAAAAGGAAGACAAACTGTACCCAAATCAATCCAATTAAAGTACTTGAACTTTACTGATGTGCATCCTATTGTTTTCTCAACTTCCTAACCTATGGCTAATTTCTCCAGCCAGTAGAAAGGAATCACATAAATAAGAGAATTATCTCAAATTTGCAATTTTCTTTAGTTTGAAAAGGCTTCAACATTTTGTTCTATAAGATGAAATAAAAATATGTGTTTTATATAGCTGAACTTTTTGAGGGTTTGATCTTTCTGTCTCTCCTCATATTTTCACCAAAATTACTGCCAGAACTTATTATATGAAACTGCTCAGCCTTTAACATTTTATCTCTGTTCACAGTCTCTACTGCAGCATTAGTTCATTCTGGGCATTTTGGCTTTCTTGAATCTCCAATTGATTCTCACTCTCATGACTGGTGATATCCTTTCCAGGTTAATCGAGTATTCTCTACTTGTGCTCTGTCATCCATGCCACTCTAAGGAGGAAGGTAATTTGGGCTTTGGGCTCTCAGCCCCATCATTTGTGAAATGACCTCCCTGACTCTATGTTCAAAGTACAAGGTAGGATTTCTAGTAACAGTATATTATATATGTATGATGACTGATAGTTTGTAAAGTGTTTTCATATATTTTATTTTATGTAATTCTGACCATAGTTCTTGAGATGGAGAGAGAAAATATTGTCGTCTCCTTTTTTAAATAAGGAAAGTATAATTCAGGGAGGGGAAGTGAATTATTCCACATCAAATAAGTAGTAACAGGTTGAACCTGAACTTTAAATTTAGAGCTTTTACCACATAAGGTGATGGTTTCCTCTGGTAGGGACTTTCTTTCTTAAAGTCTGAGTTTCTTCATTTATTAAGTACATGTTTTTATGTGTATGAGTGTATATGTACATACTCACATACGTAAAGTAGGGAACAGGCTTTGTTATACTTTATTGAGCTTAGGATAGAATTTTATGACTTTAGTTTTTATCAGTGAAGTAGTCTCCCCGTATTTCTATTTAAGAAACATAAGAAGGAATGTATTAACTTCCTAGTATAGTGTGTTACTGTAAACCCCCTATAAAATATGATTATATTTTTCAGTTGTAAATCCATTGTGCCAGAATCCTAATATACTTATTAAATAATATTCTTTGTGATTAGGGAAGGTATGAATATAGTAGAAGCCCTCCTGGCCAATCCCTACTTTAGGCTGATAGGAAACTCTGAAATATGGTGTATTTCTGTCTCCCTGTTTACTTGCTGTTATGCTTTCTTAGAGTCATTTGTGTTTGTTTTTAAATTTGTTTATGCCAATTGAATGTGCAATTGTAATTTAATTATGCAAACTGGTGAAATATGAGTAAAAAAAGTATAAATGTCTATTGGAATTATGTGGAGAAGGCAATGGCACCCCACTCCAGCACTCTTGCCTGGAAAATCCCATGGATGGAGGAGCCTGGTGGGCCGCAGTTCATGGGCTGCCGTCTATGGGGTCTCACAGAGTCGGACACGACTGAAGCGACTTAGCAGCAGCAGCAGCAGCAGCATTGGTATTATGAAATTTAAGTTGGCTGCTTTAGAAAGACTTTGTAAAGGTGAATCACTAAAACAAGTGAGTGTGGGTAGACAACATGAAAGATCTCCTAGGGCAAGGGTAGCGGATGAACGTAAAAATTGGAAGGGTCCTGCATTCAACTTGCTTTGCAAGTCTCTTTAAGCACTCACTGCCATTAAATAAACCAAAATCTTTAAACTCTCACTGACTTTACTTAAATGCTACATTGTGTAACAGTCTGAGTAAGGAGAATAATGTGACTTAGCAGATCAAGAGTCGATGACAGCCTTTGATCTTACATAAAAGATTGGTCAATCAGTGTAAATTTTTTGTTTTAACTTTAAAGGAACAAAATATCTTTAAATTCATTTAAACAACTTGCCCCCTGTTTTTCTGTATCCTGTTTAAAAAATGAAGATAAAAATGATTTTACCTAACACGAAATTTTTTGAATGTGTGAGGATTAAATGAGATGATACATGCAGAGTGCAGAGCACCTAGAACAATGCATGACACAGGTACTGAAACATTAGCTATCATTGTCATCATCAATATCATTTCCTCTCCCCACGTCCTCCTTCTCATCCTCTGAGTTTATTTGCTGAAGGGCTTACATACACCGATATTAAAAAAAATAATCTTCTAGATCACAACAGCCAGCTATTGGAATATTATGTTTGGGTTGGCAGTGAAACTGTCCATTTCCTAAGCCCACCCCACCCTACTCTTTCAGATTTATGAGAAGAGGAAGTATAACTATAACTCATTTATTCTCAGGAACTGCTGAGACCTGAAATTGTAGGTGAAACATAAGTGAGAGGGTTAGATGTAGTCTCAGCTGAAGACTATCAAAAGGATTGAACCGTGGAGAGTTTCAGGTGTATTGGTGGAGTTGTGTGTAGTGCTTACACAGCATATACCCACACTGAGCCTAGATCCAGTCAGGATGCTTTTCCACATTTGTTGTTGTTCAGTGGCAAAGTCATGTCCGACTCTTTGCAACCCTGTGGACTGCAGCATGCCAGGCTTCCCTGTCCTTTACCATCTCCTGGATCTAGTCAAGATGTTTCTCTACAGAGTTCTCTCACAATTGTATATAGAGAACAAGGAAAAGAAAAAAGAAATCTTGAGCAAAAAACCCCTGGTAGCTAAATGGGAATAAGGATAAGCATTGTACTGTATGCCTTCAGTTCCTAAATGCTTCTGCTGACCAGTAGGTTACAGGTCTTTATTAAAGATTCCACATTTAGAAACTGCTTTTAGGAGGAGAATTTTCTAAGTGCTGACACACACATTTTCATATCATTTCACATCCTGTTGTCCTGTGTAAGAATGTGCTCTTCATAGGAAAAAAGACCCAAACTCTAAGAGCAGAGATGTTACCAGCAATGCTGATAGTGTCCTCCAGGGTTTGGATGTTAGTGGCTCAGTGGTAAAGAATCCGCCAGCAGTGCAGAAGCTGCAGGAGATGTGGGTTCTTTCCCTGGGTTAGGAAGATCCCCTGGAGGAGGGCATGTCAGCACACTCCAGTATTCCTGCCTAGAGAATCCCATGGACAGAGCAGCCTGGAGGGCTACAGACCATAGGGTTGCAAAGAGTTGGATATGACTGAAGTGATTTAGCATACACACAGTATAATGGTTGACTCAGTGCTGGTGGCTTTGGAATGAATGTATCATCAATGGGTTCTTTTTAATTACTACTATTCATAGAAGTGTTGTTATTTACCTTCTATAGATGGTTTGCATGACACTTCCATAATTTTAAAAGCTAAAGAAAATAGGTAGCCAAGGGGAATGTAAAACATTTTCCAAAGTTGAGAAACAATTTTTAAATGGTATAATCTGAAGTTTATTAAGTACCACTTTGTGTCCTTAAACAATAGAGTTATCACTGTTGATCACTTTCTATGCCTATTATGGAATTAGGTCTATTTCATTTTCATACTGTAGTCCATCCTTACTGGTCATAAAACCTTTGAATAGAAGAAATCTTGTTTTTCTGCTTCATGACTCTTTATATCATTGGGATTGCTTCAATTTATACAACATACATTTTCCTTGTTGTTGTTGTTCAGTTATTTAGCTGTGTCTGACTCTTTGCAGCTCCAAGTATTGCAGCATGGCAGGCTCCTCTGTCTTCTGCTATCTCCCAGAGTTTGCTCAAATTCATGTCTGTTGAGTCAGTGTTGCCCCCAACCATCTCATCCTCTTGTCCCCTTCTTCTTTTGCCTTCAATCTTTGCCAGCATTGGGGTCTTTTCCAATGAGTTGGCTCTTTACATCAGGTGACCAAAGTATTGGAGCTTCAGCATCAGTCCTTCCAATGAATATTCAGGGTTGATTTCCTTTAGAATTGACTGGTTTGATCTCTGTGCTGTCAAAGGAACTCTCAAGAGTCTTCTCCAACACCACAGTTCAAAAGCATCAATTCTTTTGTGCTCAGCCTTCTTTATGGGCCAGTTCTCACATCCATTGATGACTACTGGTAAGACCATAGCTTTGACTATACAGATCTTTGTCAGCTAAGTGATGTCTCTGCTTTTTAATGTGCTGTCTAGGTTTGTCATAGCTTTCCTTTCAAGGAACATTTTGCATTTTTATACCCACTAGTTATATTAAAATTTCTCATCTACTCTGTCTTTCCTGTACTCTTGTTTCAATCATTATGCGTGTGTGTGTGCTCAGTCGCTTCAGTCATGTTCGACTCTTTGCGACCCCATGTAGCTTGCTAGTCTCCTCTGTCCCTGTGATTCTCCAGGCAAGAATACTGGAGTGAGTTGCCATGTCCGCCTCCAGGAGATCTTCCCAACCCAGGGATTGAACCCATGTCTCCTGCAACTCCTGCAGTGCAGGTGGGTTCTTTACACACTGAGCCACCTGGGAAGCCCTTCAATCATTACATATCCTATCAATTTTGGCTGTCCTCAGCCTTTTGCCCAGGAGTGTGTCTTAACATATTTTTCTTTGCTCTTCCATATGTCAGCATTTGTTAACATGTACAGCCTATACTTTTATTTCTTTGTTTGTTGATTTAAATTTCATCCCTTTTTTTCTCTAGCTACACCATTTCCATAGTCATTTTAGGTGAGGACAGCAGTGGAATTTATAAAAACTAGATAGCATCCCAGAAAATACCCATCTTTATTCTGTAATATGATATGCTCGGCATTCAGACTTCTACACCTTTTTGTTATACAAGATATTTTTAAGGTAATGGGATTCAAGAGAATTTCTTTTTTTCAGAGGAAATTCCTGTTATTCAACCTGATATTTAGAATCTTTTGCTAAGGACCTTTACAGAAATAGAAAAGAGTAGTCTCAGTTTGAATATGTTCACAGTGCTCTGTTTTTGACTCATATCCCTTGGGCCTGCTCCTTGATTTCTTAAAAAATTATATTTATTTTATTTTTTCCCAGTTTTATTGAGATATAATTGACATACAGCATTGCATACATTTAAGGTGTGTAGCATAATGATTTGACTTACATACACCATGAAATGATTCATATAGTAACTTTGGTGAATATTCATCATCTCATATCGATGTAAAATAAAAGAAAAAGAAAAAAATTTTTTTCCATGTGATGAGACCTAAAAGATTTACTCTCTTAGCTTTCATATATAACATAAAGCAGTATTATTTATCTTGATCGTGTTGTATATTACATCCCTAGCATTTATTTATGTTTTCTTTTGATCACCTTCTTCCAATTCCCTTCCCTTCCACCCCCTGCTTCTAGTGATTACAGATCTGATTTCTTTTTCTATGAGATTATTTGTCTTTTTTTTTTCTTTTTTTGGAAGTATAATCAACCTCCAACATTGCTAGTACACAACATAGTGATTCGATATTTCTATACATTACAAAATGATCACTATGATTAGTCTAGTTGCCATCTGTCACTACTGTAAACTATTACATTATTATTTACTATATTCCTCATGCTGTATATTTCATCCCCATGACTCATTTATTTTGTAACTGAAAGTCTGTACTTTTTAATATCTTTCCTCCATTCCTCCCTCTCTGGCAACAGCCTGTTTAGCACCTCTGTATTTGTGACTCTGTTTCTGTTTTGTTATGTTTGTTCACTTGTTTATTTTTTCTTTCAAATTCCACATATGAGTGAAATCATACAATGTTTGTCATTCTCAGATTTATTTCACTTAGCATAATACCTTTTAGATTTATCTATGTTGTCACAAATGGCAAGATTTTGTTTTTTTATGTCTTGGTATGGACAGAGAACAACAGACTGGTTCCAAATAGGAAAAGGAGTACGTCGAGGCTGTATATTGTCACCCTGCTTATTTAACTTATATGCAGAGTACATCATGAGAAACGCTGGGCTGGAAGAAGTACAAGCTGGAATCAAGACTTCTGGGAGAAATATCAATAACCTCAGATATGCAGATGACACCACCCTTATGGCAGAAAGTGAAGAGGAACTAAAAAGCCTCTTGATGAAAGTGAAAGAGGAGAGTGAAAAATCTGGCTTAAAGCTCAACATTCAGAAAACGAAGACCATGGGATCTGGTTCCATCACTTCATGGGAAATGGATGGGGAAACAGTAGAAAAAGTGTCAGACTTTATGTTTTTGGGCTCCAAAATCACTGCAGATGGTGACTGCAGCCATGAAATTAAAAGACGCTTACTCCTTGGAAGGAAAATTATGACCAACCTAGATAGCATATTCAAAAGCAGAGACATTATTTTGCCAACAAAGGTCCGTCTAGTCAAGGCTATGGTTTTTCCAGTGGTTGTGTATGGATGTGAGAGTTGGACTGTGAAGAAAGCTGAGCACCGAAGAATTGATGCTTTTGAACTGTGGTGTTGGAGAAGACTCTTGAGAGTCCCTTGGACTGCAAGGAGATCCAACCAGTCCATTCTGAAGGAGATCAGCCCTGGGATTTCTTTGGAGGGAATGATGCTAAAGCTGAAACTCCAGTACTTTGGCCACCTCATGCGAAGAGTTGACTCATTGGAAAAGTCTCTGATGCTGGGAGGGATTGGGGGCAGGAGGAGAAGGGGACGACAGAGGATGAGATGGCTGGATGGCATCACTGACTTGATGGACATGAGTTTGAGTACACTCTGGGAGTTGGTGATGGACAGGGAGGCCTGGCGTGCTGCGATTCATGGGGTCACAAAAAGTCGGACACGACTGAGCAACTGAACTGAACTGAAAGTGGATGAAGGAATTAGTAGAATGGAGAAAGCTAAATACAAGTGCCTGGAGAGTATTGTGCCAAGGAAAAAGCAAGCCAGTTCATGCTCCAGAACTGGCTAAAGAATTGGAGGCAGTACTTCCTCTGGAAGACAATGGCTGAAGTAAAAGTATAATTAATATACTCAGATAGAAGATAGTACTTCCATGAAACATGACAGAATAATATAAAAAATGAATAACAGAGAATAAGCACTCAGCTATAATAACTTTAACAGGATTGAAATTTTCAGAGAAGAAATTCAAATGGATAACAGGAGAGCAGATAAAATCAGAATGTCTCACAAACAAAACTCTGATTAATAACATTTTAAGAAAATGGGGAAAAGCAGAAAAGTGATAAGGAAGAGAATAGCTTGAAATTATATCATAATTTTTTTTTCAAACTGGAGAACAAGCATTTCTACTTTGAAAGGATTTACTGGGTGCCCATAAAAAGTGTAAAGGAGAAAATATTTTTTTTATTTTTATCATTTTATCATATGTGAGATGATGAATGTTAGGTAAGCCTATTGCCATAATCATTTCACAGTATATTTAAATCAAACCATCACTCTGTATGCCTTAAACTTATACTGTGACATGTCAATTATTTCTTCATAAAACTGGAAAAAATGTGAAGTAGATCTATACCAACATATATAACTGGAAAATTTCAAACTACCAGCGGTTTATAGGTGATGATAGACACTTTTAGAGAGAAAATATAAACCTTATGTACACATTGGTTCAAGAATCAGGCTGGTATCTGATTTCTTCATGGTAACATTCAAAGCTAGAAGATGTGGCTTTAAAGTTCTGAGGCCAAATTACTTTGAACTTGGAATTCTATACTTAGTCAAACTGTTAATCAGGTGTGAAGGTAGAAAGAAAGACATTTTTAGTTGCACGATCTTCATAATTTACCTCCCAAGGTTGCTTTCTCAGGAATCTTTTGGTGGCTATGCTGTATCCAAATGAAGGAAAACTGGGGAGAGAGAAGAAGGAGAGGATTCAGGAAATAAGTGATGAGAATGAGATAAGAAAGGTGAAGATAAGTTCCTGGATAACAACTGTGCATTGCTTCACATTTAAGAGTGAGATATATTCAGAGAGATTTTATATTTCTCTTGCAAAACTTGGGCTTGGGGAAAAAATGGGCAATATGAATTGTAAGAAAGAAAACTTTTTACTCAAGAAAGGATATGTATTAAAAATGTACCAGTTGGCTAAATACTGGGAGAATAAAAGGAAAGTGGGTGGTATAAGAGAGCTAAGGCTTTATCTTCCGTGGTAAGAAATTAATAATGTCTATAGTTTACGAATAAAAAATAAGAATATAAGCTTATTATTTAAACAGGTAAACACTAGAAAGAATTTTGACAGAGGTCTCAAAGGTTGAGATATGGGCTGCTGTTTTTTGTGTTTTTTAAGAAACATTGTGTTACTATTTAGTAAACTATGTAGATGCATTACTTTGAAAAGAATGATAAATTATTAATATTTTTAAATTAAAATTAATATTATAAAATTTAAATTAACAATTTTAAAATTATAGCAAATTATGAATATAAATATTTTGGACTTTGATTTTTCATCCAGAAACCTCAATGAAGTGTGCATGTTTTAGTTATCTAGAAGAATTAAATGGTTTACACCTTGGCAATGCTGAAATTTGAACATTCTTCTCTTGAGAATAAATATTATTTAGAGGAGCTCCCTCTTTTTTCTATAAGGAACTCATGTTGTTTACCTGGTAAAAGATATGGAGTTAAATCTAAAAGTGGTTTTTTACAATTATCAGGTTTCAAGTATGTGTTTCATATAAAAATAAGTCATTACCTACTTGTGGCTAAGGAGAAATAGAAAAAAACAAAAGTATATTTTCATTTGATATGGTAGGTTTAGTCACATAAGACAGATTAAACATACTGCATTTGTTAAAGAGTAGCTTTCCCTCATTCTAAGTAATGTCTAAACACTTAGGATTTTTCTATCAAGAAGTTCACATGGCTAGTTCATGCATTCTCATGGAATGCTTTTAACTGTTCACTGACTCATTATTTATTCATCTATAGTTAATGTAAAACCACTTTTGTTGTGGTTTACAAAAATATGGAGGTTATGTGATTCAGTGCTTGCACTTCAGAATTTAGATTATCTTTCAATAATCAAAAACATGCTTTGCCAAAAATTCCAGAATGAGTGTGCTCAAAATTTCAAGTGCCTTTTGAAGTTTTTAAATGAGAAACTCCAACTACAAAACCCAACAACAAACAAACAAACAAAAAACCCAGGACATGTCTTGTAAACAAAAGTGTTTAGCACAAATCCTTAAACCTCCTTGAGAGAATTTTTAGAACATAAGAGAGGCAGACAGAGATCGAGGAAGAAAAGGAGGGAATTTCTCCTTGATTTTTTTTTTTTTTAAACCAAGGACATTTAGTGTTGAAAGGAGAAAGAGGAGAGGGGAAATGAAAAAAGAACATGATTTGTCTCAGAGATTTATTTTGTAATTGATTGTAGCTTATAAAGGTTTTCATTGATAGTTGTATGGGAAAGAGAATTCTAAGTTTCAATGCTGACACTTTGAAGAGTTGCCCTGTTGTTGCAGCTGCTTGGGCAGCCTTGCTCAAGCATCAATGGTGCATTGTGGCAGCTTGCTCTGCTTCCCTGTTTCTGATGGACGTTCTCCAGGCAGTGAAGGGCAAAGGGGCTGGCAATGCTGGTAACTGGCATAATAGAAGTTGTTGGACCAGTTTGGCATGTATGTGTGTGAACTGAACACTTAATGACAGATTCTGTACTATGGTCAGTCTAAGTTCAGAGTGACAAAATATTTTCTGGTCAATTAATAGAGATGGGAATATATATTTTTATATTGTCTTTTTGTGGCAGAGGGCATATTATTTAGTTTTTGTGTGGTCATTGGTAGAAAAGACTAATGTCTATGGCCTGAAAGACAATCCAGTTTATGCTCAATATAGCTACGTTAAAATATTTTCACCATAATGTAATTGACACTTATAATACTTAGTTATTGATATTTTAGAATACCTCAATGAAATTATTTCTGTTATCTGTGAAAATTAACTCCAAAAATTTTCAACTTTCTTTTCCATAATTCTACTTTAATCTCTCTAAAATTTTTTAAAGGTTTTTTTTTTTTTTTTTTTTTTTTTGTGGGCCACTTTTTAAAGTCTTTATTGAAATCTGTTACAATATTGCTTCTATTTGGTGTTTTTAGTTTTTTGGCCTTGAGGCATGTGGGATTTTAGCTACTTGACCAGAGATTGAACCTGAATCCCCTGCATTTGGAAGGCGAGGTCTAAGCCACTGGACTGCCAAGAAAGTCCCTAATTTAGTCTCTTAGAAAAATAAACTTTGAGAAGGGGTATGAAAAGTCATACCAACCAAATAGATAAAGCCATTTCTTGGAAGAATATGATATGTTAGGAGGTGATACAAAGTAGGAAGAGACGACAAACATTTATTTTGCTTATATTTTTCTCTGCTGAGAGGAATGGCACTCAGATTGAAAGAAGGCAATGGAAATCAATGATTGAGCTGGTTAGTAAGAGGCCACTTAGGTAAATTTAAAATCAAATTCTCACAGAGTATGGCAGTTTTTTCTGGAATGATAATTATATTTTTGAAAAAAAAATCCTGTCATTTATATAATGTGTGTTTGGCAAAGCACTGTCAGTGTATATATTTCACTGGGTCCTGATGGTGATCTTGAGTAGTAAGGCAGGATGAATATTCCCATTTTATAGGTGAGGAAACAGAAAAACTAAAGAATTTTGAATACTTACTCTCATTTAATATTCACTATACCCAAGAAGATGCTATTATCTCCATGTATAGATGTGTTATGGAGAAGGAAATGGCAACCCACTCCAGTATTCTTACCTAGAGAATCCTGTGGACAGAGGAGCCTGGTGGCTGCTGTCCCTAGGGTTGCACAGAGTTGGGCACAACTGAAGTGACTTAGCATGCATGCATGCATTGGAGAAGGAAATGGCAACCCACTCCAGTATTCTTGCCTGGAGAATCCCAGGGACGGAGGAATCTGGTGGGCTGCCTCTATGGGGTCACACAGAGTCGGATACGACTGAAGTGACTTAGCTGCAGCAGCAGCATAGATGTGTTAACTGAAATTAAATACTATTTTTCAAGCAACATAGTGGTCCATCTATGGACCACCTGGAATCCAAACCTAAGAACTTTTGCTCTGTGAAGCCTTAAGCAGTTTTTTCCCAATGGAAAACCAGTGTTTTTTTTCTGATGAAAATTCATAACTTCTGGATATGATCACATTTAAAGAGTTGGAAAGTATAAAATACTGGATATAAGCAAATGTATAAAGTCTTAAAAATAAAATAAAGATGAATTCTGTAATCTACAGAGTTAATTTTATCTCCAGCAAAATTCTGAAATCTATTCTGAACATGAATAGATTATTGTGATCATGTAGAAACCAAGGTGATTATTAACACCCATATCATTATTTTGCCAAGAGCAAGTCATGTCACACTAACCTCATTTTTCTTTTTGATAAAATAAACTAGATTGTTAGATAAGAAAATGTTGCAAGTGTATGTATCTTTGTGTAAGCAAGGGTTTTAACACAATGATGGCAGTAGGTTTAAGTCGATTCATGAACTTGTGAAAACCTTTTCTTAGTAATGCTTGATTATGTTTGTTTGTTTTGGGGAAATATTTATTAATGACGTATTTAAGAAAGCACACTGTTAGCTTGGATGTAGAGGAAAGACTTCTTATCAAGGTGCATTTTAACTGGATTTTGAATTATGAATAGTATGTGTATATACAGAAATAGGGAAAAGCTTTACAAGTAATAACATTAGATCGCATTTATTGACTATTACTCTGTTCTATATATTCTCCTGACAATCCTTTTGAGGTAGATTCTACATTGTTACTCCCATTTGAAAAATAATTAACATTAAGGTTTAGAGGAGAAAATATAAAATACCATTGATAATAGCATAAAATCGGATATATTTAGGTATAAAATGAACTCCTAAATAGATAGATAGATAGAAAGAATGTATACATATAGATGCATATATGACTTGTACATTGAAAATTCACAAAATGCTACTGAAAGAAGTTAAAGAGGAACTAAATATAAAGAGAGATAAACCATGTTCATGGATTTGAAAATTCAGTGTTGTTAACAATATTGGTTCTTACCAATGCAATCTGTAGAATCAATGCAAATTCAGTTAAAATTCCAACAGATTAAAACACTTTGGGGCACAAATTCGATACAACTTTATCATTATGCAGATACTTTCATTCCAAATTGTACGATTAAGTAGAAGAGGAAAAAGTGTTCCTTTTGCTATGTGTTTTCTCCCTCTCTTCTCATATTAAGCCCAGACATGCTATAAGGAAAATTAGTAATCAGTGTTGGAAATGGCAGCCCACTCCAGGGTTCTTGCCTGGAGAATCCCAGGGACGGGGGAGCCTGGTGGGCTGCTGTCTATGGGGTCGCACAAAGTCGGACACGACTGAAGCAACTTAGCAGTACCAGCAGCAGTTGTAAACAACGTGCTATAAATTGAAAAGATATGTCTATGAAAAAGCTAGATAGCTGTATGATTTGATTTTGGATATAAACTGAGGATTCCCCTGATACTCTCCTTATGGCCATGTGTGTATTCATTTGCTCAGTTCTGCCTGACTCTTTGCAGCCCTATGGACTGTAGTCTGCCAGGCTCCTCTATCCATGGAATTTTTCCAGGCTAGAATACTGGAGTGGGTTGCCATGCCCTTTCCAGGGGATCTTTCCCACCCAGGGAGTGAACCCTGGTCTCCTGCATCTTCTGCATCACAGGTGGATTCTTTACCACTGAGCCACCAGAGAAGTCCTCATTTACTCTGCTGCTGCTGCTGCTAAGTCGCTTCAGTCGTGTCCGACTCTGTGCGACCCCATAGACGGCAGCCCACCAGGCTCCCCCATCCCTGGGATTCTCCAGGCAAGAACACTGGAATGGGTTGCCATTTCCTTCTCCAATGCATGAAAGTGAAAAGTGAAAGTGAAGTCGCTTAGTCGTGTCCGACTCCTAGCGACCCCATGGACTGCAGCCAACCAGGTTCCTCTGTCCATGAGATTTTCCAGGCAAGAGTACTGGAGTGGGTTGCCATTGCCTTCTCCCATTTACTCTGCAGGTAGTCTTAATTTTTATGTAGTCCTACTTCTCAGTATTTGATTTAAAGTTTCTTACCTTGGTAATATGCTATGGAAAAATTTCCTCCCTCAGTTCAGTTCAGTTCAGTCGTTCAATCATGTCCAACTCTTTGCGACCCCATGAATCGCAGCACGCCAGACCTCCCTGTCCATCACCAACTCCCGGAGCTTACTCAAACTCATGTCCATCGAGTCGGTGATGTCATCCAGCCATCTCATCCTCTGTCGTCTCCTTCTCCTCCTGCCCCCAATCCCTCCCAGCATCAGGGTCTTTTCCAATGAGTCAACTCTTCGCATGAGGTGGCCAAAGTACTAGAGTTTCAGCTTTAGCATCAGTCCTTCCAGTGAACACCCAGGACTGATCTCCTTTAGGATGGACTGGTTGGATCTCCTTGCAGACCAAGGGACTCTCAAGAGTCTTCTCCAACACCACAGTTCAAAAGCATCAATTCTTCGGTGCTCAGCTTTCTTCACAGTCCAACTCTCACATCCATACACAACCACTGGAAAAACCATAGCCTTGACTAGACGGACCTTTGTTGGCAAAATAATGTCTCTGCTTTTTAATATGCTATCTAGGCAAATAATTTTAATAGTTTCTTCTAATATTTTTATTATTTCATTTTCTATTATTAGTTTTGATTCTCAGTAGTTTAGTGTATAAATTTAATCCAATTAGCAAATGAGGTAAACATGAGGAAGCAAAATATTATGAAATATAGCCTTCTATGACTACTAATGATAATATTTTATAATAATATTAGTAGAAAATAATAATAATACTTATTGAGCTTTTACTATCTGCTATGCAAGCTGTTTTTATAGGTCTGGGTTCAATCTCTGGGTTGGGGAGATCCCCTGGGGAAGGAAATGGCAACACACTCTAGTATTGTTACATGCGAAATCCCATGGACAGAGGAGCCCAGTAGACTACAATTCATTGGGTCAAAAAGAATCAGACACAACTTAGTTACTAAGCAACAACAATAACATAGGTTAGCTATTAGTAGGTCTATTTTCTTATAACAGTGAAAAAGCAGATTCAGAGAGCTATCTTACCTAATTTCATATAGTAGGTGTTAGCTATCTATAGTTATATAACAAATCACACCAGACTTAGTGGCTTGAAGCAAAAAACATTTATTGTCTTATTGTTTCTGTGGGTTAGAACTTTGGGAGCTACTTAGCTGACTGGTTCTAATTCAGAATTTCTTATGAAGTTTTAATCAAGATGTTAGCTTGGGTATCAGTCTTATGAGAACTGGAATGCATCTGCTTCCATGGTAGCTTATACACATGGCTGTTGGCAAGAAGTCTATTTCTTGTTGACTGTTGATTGGAAGTCTCAGTTCTTCATTACAGGGGTCTTTCCATAGGGCATGCTTGAGTGTCCTTGTGACGTATCAGTTGGCTTCTCCCAAGGTAAGTGACCCGAGAGAGAGAGAGAATGCAAGGAGATAGCAAAAATTTGTGACAGTTAAAATTGTTTTGTGGCTTTATATTTTAGTAATAGGAAAGGGAAATTTAAAAAGCTGGGACCTGTGTTTTGTACATGTTTCTTATTTCAGGGAGCCTCTGGAATATTTATGTGTTTTCAGGAAAATATCATTATCTGTAAAAATTGTGACTTCTACAACAACTCAGACTTGAGGTTGAAGACCTTCAACATGAACTAGCAGGAGAACTGGAGCAAGTCTTGTAATTAATAGATCTTATGATCAGTTTGTATATTTTTCCAGGGCCTATAAAACATTATAAAATTATTGATCATAAAAAGGGTAAAGTACTAAAAAAATTCAACAAGACTGTTTTACTTGTAGTGATATTAATAATTCCTCTATGGGCCAACATAGGAGCCTTTTCTGATTCTTTGTTTTAGGTTTTGTATGGATCAGAATATCAAACCAACCAATTTTGTATTATCCAAGTAACTGTTGCTTGCGTGATAATGGATAACTCTATTTTCATGATTTTCACTTGAACTATGTAACCTAAATCTAGAAAGACTAAAACTAGAACATGATGTAGTGTTGAGTTGGGTTCTAATGCTGCTGTCAAATAACTACAAAAATCTTGGGCAATTCACATAATCTCTTCGAACCTAAATTATCCATCTTCAATATTAGGAATTGGTGAGAAACTTCCAGACTTGAAATGAAAGCCTGATTTAATGGAAATTACAATCATTAGTAATTTAGGGTAAAGATAGTGGTGTTTTTTTTGGAATACAGTGTCAAACCGACCACAAGCTAAACCAAATAAAAACTATGCAATGTATCTGATAGTAATACACTTTTGTAGTCTGTTTTCATCTTTTTTGTAGTTATTTTGTGGGTGTTATCATACTGTATCTCTTGTAAGTTTGATTAATAATTTAAGTGCAATGAATTGGTTCAGAGGATATTGGGATAATTTAAGTAAAGAGCAAATATGATTCTCCATTTTCAATATGGAAATTCCTGAATTATATAATGAATATATACTGTAAGAAAGTTAGGAAGAAGTACAGTGAAATCTCATGAATAAATATGTTAATATAAGCATATTTAACTTACACAAATTTAACATTCCTTGAAAGAAAAAAATATATATATCTAATACGTATTTTGCTGAAATGAGCTCTTGCTCATTAGTGAGTTCATCATTCTCAGAGTGAGACAGGAGGGCGTGGTAGGCTTTGATCCCTGTACTATCGTGTGAGCATCTTACCATTCTGAGTGATTTGAATATTCCTAATATTTGATGAAACTTAAAAATACACTATGTAGCTTTTGAAATCAATCCCACTACATCCTAAGTTGTTCAACTGAAAGAAAAACAAAACAAACAAAAAATAGTTCTAAAAATGAAGAAATAAAATAAAATGGATTTATGGAAAGAAGGTGTATAGTCTTCAAAATGCTACATCTTTCAAAGGGATAGATCAAATGATTTAGATTTAAGTTTCTTTTGTTTGGAGTGCACATTAAAACAACATAGGCTTTGCTTGATAATTCTTTATCTGTATCTACAATATTTAGTTGAAAAATAGCTGTTCTCAAAAAGAGAGGCAAAGTGGCTTTCCAAATGAGAGACCCCTGGGTCAGGAAGATCTCCTGGAGGAGGGCATGTCAACCCACTCCAGTCAGTATTCTTGCCTGGAAAATCCCGTGGACAGGGGAGTGCCGGGGTCCAGCCCCGGTGGATCCAGGGAATTTGAAGGCGAGACGACTTCGGCAATCAGGATACAATAGCTTTAATTAAATATTAATTAGAGATATAAAGAGTAATAGAATGAGGATAGCTCAGCAGGAAAATTCAGTGGAGAAAAGAGGCTGAATAACTTGGTTTATGTGGAAAGCTAATAAAATTCCAAGGCAAGGAATTTACGTCACCTACATAGACTGCAGGCATCCTCCCATTCTCCCAAAGGAGAGGAGACACTAAGGCCTCCTTGGTCAGATCTTAGAAGCCCAGGCATAATTAGTAGGCTTGACGAGCCTCCACGTTCCAGATGGGGGTTCAGCCAGAAGGTGAGAGAAAGAACGACATGGGGAAACCAGTCTTTCGAGGAACTGATCCCATTTTTTATTTTTCCACGATCTGTTTTTATACACTGAGATGTTATGCAAAAGTCACACGGGGTCAGCAGTCCTGACTTTTATTAAAGTCAGGTGCTTCATACAAATGTATACAGAGGTCTTAGGGGTGTTACATCATCTTCTGGCCAGGGGGGCCTGCTGACAATTTATGACCCTCTCCTTGTTACAGCGGTCAGTTAACCAGAACACTTATTTCTCCAGGAGTGATTATTTTTGAAACAGATGCCACCTTCCTAAGGTACCAGATAAAGTTACATTCCTATAGGGTGAGGGTGTAGTGGGTTTTAATTAAGGAAAGAATTTGCTTAGCCTAAGGTCTAACGTGATTAATATCAAAGGTTAATACTTATTTCTTCTATATATTCATTAGTGTGTATAAGGGCAGGGGATGTGGAGACTTAGCAGTAAACATTGGCTCAACAAATGAAAAACCCTTCACCAATACAATTTCTAATCAGCCCACTATACTTATACTAATAGTTTTCTAACTTCTCTAAAGAACCTGTTTTTAGAAGGTTTAAAGCATCTCATGCCTCTCATGGTTGGGAGGCTGTAAGCAATCACATGTGGCCGGACAAGCCTCTCAGGCAGGCTAGAGAACCTTCAGAGGAGTTTGTAGGTTGAAACACTCCTATCACGCCCAGGAATTGTTATTAACTGGAGCTCTAAGTTAACTCCTTCTCCAAAAGAGGTGGTGGGGGACAGCCCCCCGTAAAGTCAGAGGTGTAGGTGAGAGCACAAAGCAGTAAAGTAGGCAGACTCTGGTTTTGGAGGTAGATGCTCGAGAATTTCCAGGGGGACTCCTGAGGCTCGATCCCACCTTTGCGTATGTCGAGCCTCCTTCCTCATGACCTTTGCCAAGGGCAGAGGTTGTCACGCTGGCTCCCGGCAGGGGAGCCTAGTGGGTTACAGTCCATTGGGTCGCAAAGAGTCAGACAGGACTGAGCAACTAACACACACACATTTTTGCCTATAGAATCCCATGGACAAGGGAACCTGATGGGCTACAGTCCTTAGGGTGGCAGAGTCCAGCACAATTGAAGTGACTTAGCACGCATGCACACATGCACCCACAATACTTATTTAGTGAAAAATAGCTGTTTTCAGAAAGAGAGCCAAAGTGGCTTTCCAAATGACAGAATTATAGGCACAGATTTTTAGCGTTCATTTTGGTCCTTATTATAGATTTTTCTTAGTTGCTCAGTGATGTCCAACTCTTTGTGACCCCATGGACTGTAGCCCACCAGGCTCCTCTGTCCATGGGATTCTCCAGTGCCCATTCCCTTCTCCAGGGGGTCTTTCCAACTCAGGGATTGAGCACAGGTCTCCTGGATTATAGGCAGATTCTTTACTGTCTGAGCCACCAGGGATGCCACAGAGAGACTAATTATAAATATTTTAATATTTAATTTAAAACCCAATTAAACAATGAAATTTTATTGTAGTAACTAAAAATTCAAACTCTACAATGTTTACAGTGCTTGTTTTGCAGTGGTGGGATTCTGAAAAATTTCATTTCTTTACATTTTCTACATTTCCTCCATAAGGACTTATGGTTTTATAATAAAAAATTAAATATACTTCAAAATTATAATAAAACAAATTTAAATTTATTAATTTTAAAATTGAATTGGGTGGGTCTTTTTCATTTGTTTATTTATTTGTATAGGATAGTCAGTGGTAGGAGTGAAAGCTTGACAAGCCTCTTCCAAGTGGAAAATTTATCTTCTAGTTAAATATTTCAAAAAGAAAGATGATGAATTCCCATTTAATAGTACAACATAATTTTAATCTCATCTTTTTGACTCCATATTTCTTTAGTTCACAAAATAGTACTGTGGTCCAGGCACTTCTATCTTTAGAAAGCTTTAGTTTATTAAATTCTGAATACACATTATCTACTAAGATATCACTAATTTCAAATTTAAAGGAATTGGAAAAGAACTTGCTTAAATTTGACCTCTGTAAAAAAGGAGTTTATGAAGCACATTGAAATTATGACCAACATGACTAGAGTAGTTTTTAGCTTACTTAGCAGAACAAACTATCTTTCAGATATTGCTTTAGCAACATTAATTTCTCTTCCAACAATGAACTAACAGCTCTTACTAGCCTATATATTCATTTAAGAATAAACCTCTAAACTTTAATCCTAGCCCCTACCAGCTTTGATTTGTCACCCACTAAACTCCTACCCATCCATCACATTTCAGCTTTAACATCAGTTCTGCAAAGGAATGTTCTTAAGCGTATGTCTGATCCTTTTCTCAAATACTATCATAGATTCCATTTTTTTTCCACCAAAATCTTATCTCTACTAATAGGTATGTAATCACTTGTATGGTTATAAATTACTAGCTTCCAGTAGATGTTAGTTGTATAAAAGCAGGGGATTATGTCTGTTTTATTCTTCTCATTGTCATTCTAAAAATTAACATATACTCAAAATAGAATCTCAATACTTACTTATTGAATTAGTATCTAAAGATCTGAATGAATTATTGAATGGCTATGCCCAGTCAAAAATTTGACTGAGGTATTTTAAGCTTAAAGCTTTAGCATTATGAAATTTAAATTAAATCATTTATAATTTATATACCAACAATTTGGAATTTTTGAGTATTAAGATAAAAGTTTATATCTAAAATAGAAAAAAGTGCTTGAAAATGATAGAACAACATTTAAAACTCAGTATTCTATAATTTTGCCCTTTCTTAGCTTTCTATTGTTCTAATTGAGTTTTATCATAGCTTTTGTTTTGTTACCATCCTTTTATTTTCACTCCTTTCTGTAGATAAAATGGCACAGTGATATTCTAGTCATATGTCCATGTCATTTGACCCCTTGATCATACCTTTAATCATAAATGGCATTTATACATAAAAAATTTTGTAGAAAATTTCTTTAAGATTTTATGCCAATTAACCTATATATTTGTGAAATTAAATGTGCTTTACTATTTATAGCATGTATTATACATGAAATAAAAGTCAAAAACCATTGTGTTATGCAGAGGATCAATCTGTGAATATGCATATTATCAAGTAATTTTAATTTGTAAAATGTGTTATAAGTTGTTTTTACATGAAAGTGTTTAATACTGTAATAGTCATTTTGGTTTCTTTTTTTTTTTCTTTTTGTTTTGTTTTTAAAAGAAGATGAAAGAGAATTGACTTCATTTGATCACTTATTTAATCACATGTTTATCAAGTTCTGTACATGCCCCCAAAGAAGATAATTTTAAGTCACTGGAGTCCCTACTTTATCATGGAAAAAAACTTTTCAGGGGAGTTTAGTAACATAAGTATAATTAAAATGCCACATAATATTTAAATTACTGTATTATTTTTCAATCCTAATTTTATGAGCCAGTTTTATTCAACTTTTTAACAAACATTTTTTCAAATCAGTGTCTTTTTCAAACTCTTCTGTAACATTCAATTTTATCTGTTACTGGAATGGATTACCATTGCCTTCTCCAGGGAATTTTCCTGACCCAGGGATTGAACCTATGCTTCCTGAAGTGTCGTGTGGATTCTTTACCACTGAGCCACCAGGGAAGCCCATTATTTTAGTTACAGCATGTTTTAAATCCAATCTAATAAGTATTATATACTGTCACCTCTAAGTCCATTATAAGATACAAATACCATTTGTAAAACAATGAGATTGTTTTTAACGTTTGTCCCTTAAGCATTTATCACCTCTATAATGTAACCATATACTTTTTTTGCTTTTCTAAGTGATCTTTGAAAACCTTACTTACATTGGCACCTTATACTTGCAGTTTTTAGTATATTGCCAGGAAGAAACAGTAACCATGTATTAAAATTTTGCCTTCATTTTAAGCTGTTTTATCAGAATGACCTATAAGACCATTCAAAACCAATAATGAATGCAGTTATTTTTAGATAATACATCTTTTTAAAATAGTACTTTGTTGTTTAAAATAAGTAATTGGGAGTGTGCTCCATAAATGGAGCCTTTCTTCTGAAAAGTAATATTGAGGAAACAGTTTACCTTATATTCTGAAATATACTGTTTTGTCAATATCTCTGATTTGTCTAGGTGCTAGAGACATAACAGCAATCACCAAGTACTCCCTGTCCTCAAAGAACATATGGTTTAGAGAGAGAGACTGGCAGGTCTTTGGACGTTTTCATTACTATACTATAGTAACTATGGAAACATGCTACCTCAGAGAGGTATGGAGGTAGATAGGAGGGCACCTAACCCAAGCCAGGGAAGACTTCATGTAGGACAGGATGGCTAAGATGACACCAAAAAGGTTACTCAAAGATAGAAGTGTTAAGGATATTATAGAAACTGAAAACAGCTTGTCCAAAATCCTGGAGGTTTAAAAAAAGAAAAGAGTGTGTGAGAGGTTCATGAGTGTGTAGACACTTCAATATGGCTGAAGTTTGTAGGTAAGAGTGTGTGTACTTGTGAAAAAAGAATTTGTTTCAGTAAGCTAGAAAATGCTTCCCAGTGGTGCTAGTGGTAAAGAATCCGCCTGCCAATTCAGGAGACCCAAGAGATGCAGGTTCGATCCCTGGTTTGGGAAGATCCCCTGGAGCAAAATATGGCAACCCACTCCGGCATTCTTGGCTGGAAAATTCCATGGACAGAGGAGCCTGGTGGGCTACAGTTCATAGGGTCACAAAGAGTTGGACATAACTGAGCAACCTGAGCACACACACACACAAGCTAGAAAATGCATGGATTTTTATAAATGCCTTTTTAGTCTTTAATAGATACTTTTTTGTAGATCATCCAAAAATTACAATTTTGAAACAGTTATTTAAGAAATAATCAATTAAAATGAAAATAAAAATTCAAAAGTATCACAACTTTATAAACAAAGGGCAGATCATTGACTTTGCTTCCTGCATGTGTGAACAAAGAATAATGGTTGACCTTTCATAGTAGTCCTTAATATATAAGCTCTGTGAGAGTAGCAACTGTGAATTTGATTCATTTTGTGAAGCTTATAGTTGCTTTGAAATGTACACAGTAATAATCATCTCAACATTTGTTTTAATTAAGCCAAGATTATTTATCTTACCTGAAATGACAGACACTTCTGTTGGGATATTATTGTAATTATCATTATGATTTATCGATATAAATCAGATGAACCCAAGTCCCTGACTTTGGCATAGGTTTTAAACCATATTAAATAAGCAAGCCTTGAGATGGTCTTTAAATGAGATGTTCCACAGGCATGTATGGCAACTTTTTTGTCTTAGCCAAATTAACTCAGGAATAAAAGGCTAATTGGATTGAAATAGAAATAATAGATTTTCCTGTGTATATAGATGTTCTTCAAATAAAAAGAGAGTTGGTACTTGATATAGAAACATGTTTCAGCTATTAATGATTTTTTTTTTGTTTATACCATCTTTATGATCATACTGCCTCTGGGATCAGGGAGTTACCACAATTCCAGGTAGTGGCATAGGAGACAAGCATTGTTAACACTCAGTTCCACCATGTATAGGGTAAACATATATGGGAGCAAGTTGTTCATCATCAACTAAATCATAATTTGTTTTTGTTGAGAAAATTGTGACAACATTCGGATACAGCCTCAGATTCTTTGTGTTTCTGTTTCCTGTAAAATATAATAATTCCAACCACAGGAATTATTAAATAATTAATGAATAATTAAATAAATAATAAACACTCAGAATTTAATAACTAGAAAAAAAAGTTACAGTTTATACTCTTAAGTCCATTTTTGTTACCTAAGTTAATTTTGGTTGTAATATATATGAAAGTGAAGTCGCTCAGTCATGTCTGACTCTTTGTGACCTCATGGACTATGTAGTCCATGGAATTCTCCAGGCCAGAATACTGGAGTGGGTAGCCTTTCCCAACTCCAGAGGATCTTCCCAACCCAGGGATCAAACCCAGGTCTCCCACATTGCAGGCAGATTCTTCACCAGCTGAGCCACAAGGGAAGCTCAAGGATACTGGAGTGGATAGCCTATCCCTTCTCCAGGGAATCTTCCCAACACAGGAATTGACTTGGGGTCTCCTGCATTGCAGGTGGGTTCTTTACCAACTGAGCTACTATGTGTAGGGTAAGAAAACTCACCAGGGGAAAGAGAAGGAGGTAGCTTCTCCAGGTTGTATTTGTTAACCATCTAACCTATAGAGCATTTGTTTTGGGGGCAAAAATGTCTGGTGTTCATAAAAGCAGAACCTGTTACAGTATACCTTTAATAAGTAGAAAAAGTTACCACTGCAGATATTATATCAATACTGCAATAGAAAAACAATGAAGACTTCATGAAAGCTGATACCATGGAAGAAGGAAAGACCTAATTTCAAAGAACCTGCATTGCATATTTACAGTTTTTATTTTTCTTGGTTCTACTCCCATATTCTCCTAGGTCTTTCATTTTGCAAAATGTTTAAAGAAGTCATGGTACTGTGACTGAAGTGTATGGGCATTAGAAGGTGAGAATTTACATAAGAATTTGTATCTTTAAGTGCCACATGCATGCATGAGCTTGCTGTAAAAATAAAACAAACTCTGAGAAATCAGATCCACTGAAATCACATCTACAATGTGGTGTTCTGTTTTGCTTATTTGTTTGAATTATTACTCAGAGGAAGATCCTTTTTAGATGCCATAAAAGCCATTTTATACAAAGGAAGGCCACATTTATACAGACTAGACTGTGTATCTGAGTTTTATTACTCAAGAAATCTATTGACTATGGCTGGTGTTTTATTTCACAGTGTTTCATAACAAGGTGTTTAGATGAAGCATGTTTCTCAGTCACAGATAATGGCAAGGAAGATTGTTTATGATGTGAATGGGTTGCTGTTTTTGAAAGCTTCTCAACTACTTCAAGTAATTGTAGTATGTAGTAATTAATTATCTTATCTGCATCATCTATCCCAACTCAGACTTTTGGGTTTTAGCCTTTATAACAGTATTTTCCTCATTTGTTGCTTGTGAACCTGGCAGTTTATCAGAAGGCTCATAAATTTTTGTAGTTTTAGAGAGAAAAAAAAACAGTGAAATAATTTTGTTCACGGAACTTCCCTTGTGGTCCAATGGTTAAGACTCCATGCTCCTAATGCCGGGGATCTGGGTTTGATCCCTGGTCAGAGAATTAGATCCCACATACCACAACTAAGATCCAGTACAGCCAAATAAATCAATAAAACAAATAAAAAATAAAAATAATAATTTTGTTCACATTAATTTTACAATCATTTCAAAACATAAGACATTATACTTTCACAGACTGTGTATTTAAAGTTAACATGTTTTGCAAAGATAGTTTATCTCAATAATAAGTTAATAGGATACAATATTGATATGTCTTAGCTGATATGTTTTATATAACCTGCAGATGTTTTTTGTTGCTGCTAAGTCGCTTCAGTTGTGTCTGACTCTATGCAACCCCATAGATGGCAGCCCACCAGGCTCCCCCATCCCTGGGATTCTCCAGGCAAGAACACTGGAGTGGGTTGCCATTTCTACTATATTCCCAATTCACAAAAATGTATTAGTAGAGAAAAATAAATTCATTAAAATGTAAAGGTATTAGTGAAATTTTTAACTAAATAATTCATAATAATATTGCTTATATATATATAATTAGTACATACATCACTAATATACATAGTGAATATTCTGGAGCAATATAGATCTTATGTTTACTAAAAGCTGAGAAAAGTGAATACACAGTTGTGACAATTTCATACAAGTACTTTAAACAGTACAAGTAAAAAAGCCCAATGATAAATACCAATAGTTCTTTCTCCAACTAGTTCCTAATGTCTTTTCTCAAATTTTGTCAAATAATCAAAGGAAGCTATTGAAGCTTTTTGTCATTTATAACACTTTCTGGTACAATTTGATGACTTTTGCTGCCAAGTGTGAAAAGATAAAAACTACAAAGGCTCATAAGGCATGCACGATACTGGATGCTTGGGGCTGGTGCACTGGGACGACCCAGAGGGATGGAATGGGGAGGGAGGAGGGAGGAGGGTTCAGGATGGGGAACACATGTATACCTGTGGCGGATTCATTTTGATATTTGGCAAATCTAATACAGTTATGTAAAGTTTAAAAATAAAATAAAATTAAAAAAAAAAAACAAAAAAAAAACAAAAAAAAAAAACTACAAAGGCTTAATTCAGAGTTGTACTCCTCAAAGAAAAACAAATAACTCACAGGGTTGCTTTAAAACTGGTAAATCAACCTTGAAGTTTGTGACAAATATGCTTAAAGCAAAAGTAGAAGAAAATATTCATAAAAGTACTTTATCAAATCACATGGTTTCATTTTGGATTATGCGTGCTAACTCAGTTCAACCGTGTCTGACTCTTTGGGACCCCATGGATTGTAGTCTGCCAGGCTCCTCTGTCCATGGGATTTTCCAGGCAAGAATACTGGAGTGGATTCTTGTGCCCTCTTCCAGAGGATCTTCCCGACCCAGGGATCAAACCCATGCCTCCTGCATTGCCCACTGAGCCACCTGGGAAGCCCCATTTTGAAATATATCAACACATTGATACAATTTAGAAAAATAGATACCATCTAATATATGTGCTAGCAAATAATTTTAAGTTGGAGGGTCTACATTGGCTCTTGGCATTTGTGCCAAGAATATCTAAGGGAAACATACTTGCTTTTTCTTCTGTTATCACTAAAAACCCATATTCTGCAATAGAGATTTGTATTTGTTTTAATAATTATTTTCCAAGCTATGGTGTTGACTGGAAAATTGTCATTGTTACAGTATGGAGTACAGTCTTGCCCATAGCAAGGTGGGATTTTGTTATATATTAAAGTGGTTTCTCTTAAAATGGGGAGGGAGGAGGGTTCAGGATGGGGAACACATGTATACCTGTGGCAGATTCATTTTGATATTTGGCAAAACTAATACAATTTGTAAAGTTTAAAAATAAAATAAAATAAAAAAAAATCTAATTCATAACCTACATTGGCAAATATGAATGATGCATGAAAGAAATATTTCTTCCTAATGCTTACAATGCTAAAGACTATTTCAGTAATTGCAAATAGCATAGTCAAGTTGTACATGTTAGTTCTTAAGTAGCCTTAAGTTCTTAATTTAAGGTTAACATGAATTTTAGTTGAGATAATAAAACAGGATTTCTTCAAAATAGCAACTCTGGTGCAAATGGCCCCGTGATTACTGAGAGTGAAACCGTTATTCAACATTTGCTGTCTTCGTTTTCATTTTGAGGGCAAAGGATTGATGCTACACTTTTAATATGCCATTGGATGAAATAATAATCCAAGTTGAAACCTTCAGCCTTTGAGGTTTGAGTAATTATTGATGCAGCACCTGACACATCCTGAAGGTAGTTCTCAAAGAGAATCTCCATAACTTTGGGCTTAACAGTTACTATAAGTAGCCCAGAACTGCCTGACAGAGACACCTCTAACTTGCTGCTAACCCCAAAGACCTATAATTGTAAATTATGATTCTCTGTTCAGTTAAAAAACATTAAAAATTGGTTTAGTTGATCTATGGCTCAAAAAACTCCTCATTGAGCCAGATAAAGATATGTTGATGAAAGACTGAAAATGGTAGCATTATTTCGACTGAAATTGGTGGTCCACATTTATTGAGCCCTCATCAAGTGATCTAGCAGAAGTCAATAGTTTTGAGAAACAGTCTTAGAATTTTACAATATGAATAGAAAGAGAAAAGAAAAAGATTCGGATCACAATATGAGTTTAAGGAGAAAATATGAAAGTGGTAGAGAGAAAGAAATATCACTGACCTGAATTTTTTTTCCTAATTTTCTGAAAGGGAGGGCTAAACCCTATACTCATATCCCCTTCCTCTCTTACTTAGTTTTTCTTTACCTGTTATAAGGCTTTTCCCTATTAGTGATGTCCTAGAGAATATGAAGCTCTCTGAGTTTGACTGAGTTGATCACATTTAGTTGCTTGTCAGTTTTTTTTTCCTTTTATTTTAATTTAAGAAATTGTGAAGTCAGTACTGCAATTAAAATTTCAAATTTTAATTTTTGCAAATGGACAAATTTCTTCTGTATAAATGTAGTTTTAGAAAAGTGTATTTTCTCAATATTCTTTTTGATGTTTTTTTATTGAGTTATCATTGACATACAATATTATACTAGTTTCAGGTGCCCAGCATAGTGAGTCAATATTTTTATACATTACAAAGCAATCACCACAATGAGCCTAGTTACCATCTGTCACTATACAGTTATAACAATATTATGGACAGTATTTCCTATGTTGTACATTGCATCCCTGTGACTTATTTTATAGCTAGAAGTTTGTACCCTTGAATCCGCTTCATCTATTTCACCCATCGTCCCCACCCCCTTCCTCTGGCAACCAATAGTTCTCTAGCTGTGAGCCTGTTTCTCTTTGAAACTATGCAGTGTTTGTCTTCATCTGACTTATTTCAGTCCCCATAGTATACTCGAGGTCCATCCATCTTGTGTTTTTTAATAGATAAAAATTTTATTTAATTCAAGTGAAAATAGCCCTATTGTTTAATATATCAAAAAAATTACAAAAATTGAATAAGAAAAATCACCTGGCTATTTTAGCATTATATATAATATATCTATATGTATATTTATATACATTTGTATGTATATATAGGTAAGATCATATGCTACATTTTTTATAGTTGGTTAGAATTTTGATATAGGAAAATTGAAGTTAAATATGATTAACTTCGTGAACGGAATTGATAAGTTCTTAGAGGAAGTTGAATGTTGGATACTACAGAGCTTTCTGTAGTCAGTCTTGTGTGTGATGTAAGGATGCTTCAGTGAGAGTAATATAAGAGGTAGCCCAAATATGATTTGCTGCTTTTTCCCCTGTTTTACTGATGTAGCACATTGCTTGCTGAGGTTGACTTTGAAGAGTATTCTTCCTTCTTATTCCAGGCACACCATTTCCTCTCCATAGCTCTGCCCATGTAGAACAGCAAGAGGTCTAATTGCAACAACAGCTACAAAAGTTTTAGTGCATACCTTGTCACTGTTCTAAGCTCCTGACAAGCATCATTTCATTCAGTTGTCACAATATCCACACAGTGTAATCATGCTGCCCATTTTAAGGATGAGGAAACTGACTCTTATAGGTTAAAAGCAGCCAATATTTTTCATAATTCTTTCTAAACGTTAACAACAAAAAACTATGCCATGTATGTTTTAAACTTGACAATGTCTATTGTGATTTAATCGGTTAACAGATTTATATGTTTTATTTACTTACTTATTTAGTGTAATGATTTTTATTTTGACACTATTTGTACTACCAAAACATTAGAAATAGCTGGACTATTTATCAGAAGAGTATGGGATGTAGGAAAACTATATATCTATTACCTGAAATACCATGTAGTCGTTAACATGTTGTTATATATATATATATATATATATATAAATGAAAGCACAGCAGTGTTAGTAAAATATATATTGTCATTTTTATAAAAAAGGAGGATCCTTTTATATATATATATATATATATATATATGCTATTTTATTATAATGTATAAAGAGACATCAAACTATTGCATTTTAATGGGTGTTATTGCAAGGAGGTGAGAATACTCATTCTTTTGTTTTGGTATTTCAATACTGTTTGACTTGAAACAAAGAGCATGTTGTAATTTTTAAATATATTTTAAGTAATAAAATAAAAATGTAGGAAGAAAAAAATCATGAGAAGAAAAAACTCCCTGAATTAATCAATAACTTTCAAATGATACTTTCAAAAAAATCCATTTAAAAATGTATATAATTTTGAAACTTTAGACTTATACTTCTCTCTTGCTTGTTTTCTCTTAACTGGACACTTCTAGTTAAAGTGGTGAAATATAGTAAATGGGGAAGAAGTGTGTTGGGGATCTTAGAAGAGCATTCACATTGTGGAATATACTAAATACTTAAGATTTGACCTTGACTGTTTCTGAATTCTAATTTTCAAGGACCCATTTTGGTTTGGAGAGCTTATCCTTCTCTTCCCTGCTAATACCTCCTAATCTGAGTTTCTCTGCTCTTCCACTCTATCTGTCCCCTATGCCCCATACCTTTCTATTTCTCATACTATGCACACTGACATCCCCAGATCTTCCTATCTCTGACCTAATCCCTTCTTTCATTGACATATGATTGATTTACAATATTATATTGGTTCAGGTATACAACTTTTAGTAATTGGGTATTTTTATATATTATTGACCAATCTAGTTATCATCTGTCACCATAGAAAGTCAATATTATTGACTATATTCCTGATGTTGTACATTAGATCTCTGTGACTAATTTATTTTATAACTAGAAATCTGTACCTCTTAATTTCCTTCACCTATTTCACTCAGCTCCCCCTATCCCTCTGCATTCTAGTAACCACTGCCTTCTCTGTGCATGTGAGTCTGTTTATGCTTTGTTATGTTTACTTATTGTTCTGTTTTTTAGATTCTACATATAAGTGCAATCATTTTGTATTTGTCTTTCTCTGTCTGATATTTCACTCAGCATAATACCCTCTAGGTCCGTCCTTGTTTTTGCAAGTGGAAAGATTTTGTTCTTTTTTATGGCTAAGTAATATTCCTTTTGGGCTTCACTGGTGGCTCAGTGATAAAGAATCCACCTGCCAATGCAGGAGATGCAGGTTTGATCCCTGAGTTGTAAAGATCCCATGGAGAAGGAAATGGCAACACACTCCCATATTCTTGCCTGGAAACTCCACAGACAGAGGAGCCTGGCAAGCTACAGTCCATGGGCTCACAAAGAGTTGGACGTAGCGACTAAACAATAAAAATATTCATTTATTATATATCTTTCTTTATTATACACCTATAGATATCTCCCACATCTTCCTTATCCATTCATCTATTGGTGAACATTTAGGTTGCTTCCATATCTCAGCTATTGTTAATAATGCTTCTCTGAACATAGGATTGCTTATATCTTTTCAAATTAGTGTTTTTGTTTTCTTCAGAAAGATACCCTGAAGTGTAATTACTAGATTGCATGGTAGTTCTGTTTTAAAATTTTCATGGAGCCCCCATATACTGTTTTCCATATTGGCTGTACCAGTTCCATCCCTACCTGCAGTGCACAAAGACTTCCTTTCCTCCACATCCTTGCCAATATTTGTCATTTGTTGTCTTTTTGATAATAACCATTCTGACAGGTATGAGGTCATATCTTATTGTGGCTTTGGTTTGCATTTCCCTTATGACTAGTGATGTTGAGCATATTTTCACATGTCTTTTGGCATCCATATGTCTTCTTTGGAAGACATTCAGGCTCTCTGCCCATTTTTCAATCATGTTTTTGTTGTTGTTGAGTTATTTGAATTCTTGGTATATTTTGGATGTTGACCTTTTATCAGATATATCATTTGCAAATATTCTCTCCCATTAAGTAAGCTTCCTGTTTCCTTCACTGTGCAAAAGCTTTTTGGTTTGATGTAGTTCCACTTGTTTATTTTTACTTTGGTTTCCCTTTCCTGAAGAGACATTTCCAAAAAATATTGCTAACTGATGTCAAGTGAATTGCCTGTTTTCCTCTAGGAATTTTGTGATTGTGGGTCTTACCTTTAAGTCTTTGATCCGATTTTAATTTATTTTTATATATGGTCTGAGAAAGTAGTCCAGTTTGTTTATTTTGCATGTACCTGTCCAGTTTTCCCACATTATTTTTTTAAGAGATTGCTTTTCCACATTGTATATTCTTCTCTCCTTTTTCATAGCTTAATGGACCATATAAGCCTGGGTGCATTTATGGGTTCTCTATTCTATTGCATAACCTGTTTTGTGTTGGTACCATACTGTTTTAATTATTCAAGCTTTGTAGTATCATCTTAAGTCAAGGAGTATGATTCCTCCAACTCTGTTCTTCTTTCTCAAGATTGCTTTGGCTTTTTGGAGTCTTTTATATTTCCATACAATTTTAAAATTATTTATTCTGGTTCTGTGAAAAATACCGTTGGTATTTTGATGGGGATTACATTGAATCTGTAGGTTGCCTTGGGTTTTGTGTTCATTTTAGTGATATTGATTCTTTCAATCCAAGAACATGACTTATCTTTCCATCTGTGTCATCTTCAATTTCTTTCATCAGTGCCTTTTAGTTTCCTGAGTACTTCTCCTTTACCTCCTTAGATAAGTTTATTCCAAGGTATTTTTATTCTTCTGGATAAGACGATATAATTTCTCTTTCTGATAGTTTGTTGTTAGTGTATATAAATGTGACAGATTTCTGTATGTTAGGTTTACCAAATGCAGGTTCACTAAATTCACTGATAAGGTCTAGTATGACAATTTTTTGGTGGTGTCCTTAAGATAGTCTATATATAGAGTCATGTCATCTGTGAACCGTGACAATTTTACTTATTCCTTATTCCAATTTGGATTTCTTTTACTTCTCTAGTTGCTGTGGTTTGGACTTCCAAAATTATGTTGAATAAATGGTGAGAGTTGGCATCCAAACATTTAGAGAAGTGTTAACACCTGTCCTCAAAATATTCCAAAAATGCAGATGAAGGAACACTTTTGAAATCATTCTATGAGACCAGCATCAACCTGATACCAAAATAAGGCAAAGATATCACACATAAAAAAAAGCAAATTACAGGCTAGTATCACAGATGAATATAAATGTGAAAATCTTCAACAAAATATCAGCAAACCAAAAAGCAATACATTAAAAGAATCATACATCACAAACAAATGGGATTTACTCCAGGCATGCAAGAATTTCTCCATATCTGCAAATGAATCAGTATGATATGTTACATTAAGAAACTGAAGAATAAAAACCATATGACCATCTTAATAGATATTAAAAAAAACCTTTAACCAAATTCAACATTCATTTATGATAAGAACTCTCCTGAAAGTGGGGATAGAGGGAACATACCTTAACATAATAAAGGTCATATATAACAAACCCATAGCTAACATACTCTACAGTAAAAAACTGTTCAGCCATTCTTTCTCCTGAGTTCATGAGCGTCTTTATGTTCATTACCTTGAAATTTTATCAGGTTCATTGTTTATCTGTATTTAGTTCTTCTGGAATTTTGTTCCTTCATTTGGAATATATTCTTCTATCTCCTCATTTTGTTTAATTCTCTGTGTTAGTTCCAGGTATTAAGTAAGTTATATTTCTGTGATGTTGTAGATGTGGCCTTGTGCTACAAGGGGCAGAGTAACACATTCCTCTCTGGTCACCAGAGCTATGTGCTCTAGGAATGCCCTCTGTGTGGCCTTCATCAGCCTTTTTTTTGTGTGTGTGTAGTGGGATCAATTACTGTGGAAGTACTGGTAGGCAGTGTGGTCCCCAATCCAGTTGCCTGCCAGGTCTTCCCACCTGCTGTGGCTGCTAGCCCAGTGGTAGGTGAGGCTGGGTCCCAGTGTGCTGGCTGTGGGGTTTCACTGGGTCAGGACTAATGCAGTCTGCTAGTGGACATGGCCTGGGCCCAGCACATCTGGCTCTGGGGCTGGTGCCAGCCTACTGGTGGGTGGGTTCCAGGTCCCAGGGTGGCTGGCTACAGAGCCAGGGGGCCCAGGGTTGGTGGCAGCTTGCTAGTGGGCAGATAAGCCCTCTGCGCTAATAAGCTAAAGGAAACACTCCAAAATAACACTTGCCAGCGCCAGTGTCTTCATGGTAGAAACGGCTCCCCAAAATGGCTGTCAACAGTGTCTGTGTCCTCACAGGGAGTCCCAGCTGCCTCCTGCTCTCTGGGAGACTCTCCAATATCAGCAAGTTTTTCTGACCTAGGCTCCATTCATATTATTGCCTTTGTACTGGAACTGGTGTGTGAGATTTTGCATGCACCATTTAAGAGCAGAGTCTCTGTTTTATACAGCCCTCACTCTTTCCTGTACACAAGCTCTGCTGACAGTCAGACATTCTGGGGCCTCAGTGCAAAACCCCCAGACCAGAGAGCCTAATGTGGATCTCAGAACCCTTGCTCCTTGGGGATTACCTTTGTAACTGTGATTATCCTCCTATTTGTGGGTCTCCTACCGGAGGATGTAGGTTTTGATTATTCTGCCTCTCTGCCTAATCTACTCTTCTGTGGTTCCTTCTTTACATCTTTAGTTATCGAAAATCCTTTCCACTCCTCTTCAAGTTTTTCTCATAGATAGTTACTCTTTAAGTAGTTTTATTTTGATGTGCCTATGTGAGGAGGTGAACGCAGAGTCTTTCTATGGTGTCATCTTGGCCACACAGTATTCATGTGTTTTAAAAATTTCAAGGCATTTTCTGCAGATTTGCCTAGTCAGTTGATTATGTCATCTCCTTACCTTAACTTTGTCCTAGTTTTACAACTGTTTTCAGTTCTGAAACATGACAAAGTGAACCAAGGACTGGACTTATAATCAGAAACTAGAGGTTTGGTTTTGGCGCTATCCTTTATTAACTGTAACATAAGCTGAGCTTGTAATCTAATTTATGTGAGCCTCAGTTTCATTCCTGCTAAAACAAGAATTGTAATGTTTGTTGGTTTAGGCATGGTGAGTTCAAGACAGAAACTAGAGATGTTGGATACAAAATGGCTTTACAAATTTTAGGGGATGTATACATTTATTATTATTTCAAAATAAATGGCAACTTCTGCAAGAGAAATTAAAAAGCCCAATGAACTCAAGTTTGCATTTTTAATTTGATCTAGATATTTTTATCCTCTTTAAGTTAAATCCCTTTCCCTTTTATGCATCAACGTGGTCTTTAACTCTTTAAAAGGGCTTCCAGGTGGGTTAGTGGTAAAGAAGAATCCTGCCAAATGCAGGAGACATGGAGAAGGGGATTTCATCCCTGAGTCAGAAAGATCCCCTGGAGAAGGAATTGAGGACCCACTCCAGTATTTTTGCCTGGAGTGTCCCCTGGACAGAGGAGCCTGATGGGCTATAGTCCATAGGGTCACAAAGAGTTGGACACGACTGAGTGTCTAAGCACATGTGAATGCATTTCCTTTCTAGCAATCTACTTTGTATCAGTCCAAATAGAATTCATTCTTTTAATGGAACTTTGAGTAAAGGAATTATTTAAGTCAAAAATAGAGGCTCAGAAATAATAACTGATATTATAAAGAATTGGGCACTCTATTCTGCCATCTGGTGCCTATTAACTTACCCTTGTTGATGCCAGTATTTGAAGGATTCAACTCCCCTTGAAGTATGTTTCAAAGAAAAAACTGATATTTGAAAGAAATTAATTTCTCACACTGTTACTCATAAATTTTTTAAAATGCAAATCTGATCATGACACCCTTCTACCTGGAAGCATCATCTTTTTGTTCTCAAGGTAGACACAAGTCCTTATATTGTCCTCTGGTATTTAACCACAAAATACTTCATCTTATTTTCAATATCTCCTCACTTAGCCTCTTACACTTAGCCTTACCAAATTTTTTGCCATTTCTCCCGAACACATGATGTACTTCCATGCCTCAGATCACATCATGCTTCCTCTGCCTAAAATGTCATTCTCTTCCCTTAACTTACTACCTAGTGAAATTCTGATATTTAAAAAAATTCCAGCTCAAATATCAACTTCTCTGTGAAGTCTTGCTTGTTATTCCTGGGAAAGTTAACCATCATTTCACTATGCTCTCAGAGCACATGCTTCTGGATTAAGACTCAGTACTTTATAAAATAACAATTTTTGTGTGTGGCTGTTATAGTTACTCCAACAGATTATAAGCAGAGGCCCTGTCTTTTTCTCTCTTTTTGTCTGCCACTTTGCAGTCTTTGGCACTATCAGGCTCTGAATAATTATTTGTTGAATGAATGATTGAATGATTCAGTCCTGGAGTCATTTAGCACTTTGTCAGACCACACTCCTTGAAGTAAAAAAAATCAACAACAGCATTTGAAAGCAATCATCATTGTATAAACTACCTATTATAGGGAAATAGAACAACTTTTTAATATTTTGCTAATAAAAATGGTGTTGGAGAAGACTCTTGAGAGTCCCTTGGACTGCAAGGAGATCCAACCAGTCCATTCTGAAGGAGATCAGCCCTGGGATTTCTTTGGAAGGAATGATGCTAAAGCTGAAACTCCAGTACTTTGGCTACCTCATGTAAAGAGTTGATTCACTGGAAAAGAACTCTGATGCTGGGAGGGATTGGGGGCAGGAGGAGACGGGGACGACAGAGGATGAGATGGCTGAATGGCATCACTGACTCGATGCACGTGAGTCTGGGTGAACTCTGGGAGTTGGTGCTGGACAGGGAGGCCTGGCATGCTGCAATTCATGGGGTCGCAAAGAGTAAGATACAACTGAGCGACTGAACTGAACTGAACTGAATAAAAATCAGACAATAGTAGATTGATAACTGCAGATTTCAGAAACCATCAGAAAAACATCCATGACTTAGTAGATTGAATATTGACTATTTCAGTTTTTAGTTTTGAAAAGAATCATTGAATCATATGGTAAAATTGCTCTTCTGGGTAATCTAGTCCAACTCCGAACTTTGTGAACAAACACCTCCAGCGTTCATAGTCTCACTAATATTTCAGGCAGGATATATTGTGTGCGAGCAATTCTGTTATTAGGAAGTTCTTATTTACTTTGTGTTGAAATCTGTATCTAGTATTTCCTACCCATTATTTTAGTATATCCCTTGAGACCATGCAGAGTAAATCTAATATAAAGTTTTCAAATATTTGAAACCTTTCTTACTCTAATCATTCCCCTAATCCCATAAGTAGTAGCATCAATTCTCTTGATTCTTTCAACTGTTTCTTTTCTGTTATTATTCTAGTCTTGCACCATTTTTGTTCCCTTTCTTAGAATATTACAGTAGTTCTGGGTCACTCTTTATCACAATATTGATCATGTCATCTGATCATTGCTGACAAGAGGGGGACTACTATCTCATTCTAGATGCTGTTAATCTGTTAGAACAGTTTAAGATTTAATCTGATTTTTTTTAATGTCTCTATCACACAGTTGACTCATATTGACCTTCTTGGAAATACTATCTCTTTCTATCTAAACATCCAGTAACAGGTCGGTGAGATATTATCTAAAAATAATATTGGAGAAGAAGTAATCTTCAGTAAAGAAGGAGAAAAAGTTGAATAAAAAGGTGAAAATTGTGTGAATTAAAACACATTGCACTGGCTAAAAACTTGAAAATATTATGATAATGCTAAACTTTTAGATTTTGCCATTTTCATATTGCAGACATATTAATCAAAGTATTTAGTAGTTTTTAGAACTACAGTGTAATTTAAATTTCAATCTTTTTAGCATTTCTGTTGAATATAACACAATGTTAATGACTTATAAAATTATATACTTTTAAATAAAATTTGTGATTTCTCTAAGGTTGGAGGCATTCTTTATATTTAGAGATAAACTTGTTTCAGGAAAATGTACCTTCAATTTTATGATAAAAATTCCAGGAAAATATGGCTTCCCTCATAGCTCAGTTGGTAAAGACAAAAAACCCTCCAGAAAATAACAAGTATTTAACAATATATTTTAGAAGGAGTAGGACCACCAAATAAGCCCAAGAAGTCATGACTCTTACCACTGGTTAACTTAGTTCATTTAAACAATTTGAATTTTCCTACTTTCCTTGAAAGCTATGAGAGAGACAATTTTGTCCTGATAGTATGACACTAGCTTATCTTTTGATAAATATGTTAAAAGCAACCAGTCTGATGTATTCAGGGTTGGATAGCATGCCCTAATTTTTGTTGACTAGTGACCTCTAAAACTTATTATATTTGAGTCCACTTAATATCAAGTCACCTAATGGAAGCACATTTCTTTCTACCAAATCATTTTGTACTAATTCAGTACAATTTTGCCCATTTAATATCAATTGACACTAAATGATTTCCTGTGCAATGTCAATTGAAAATCACTGATTTCCTGCTAATACAGCACTTAGTGTCAATTTTTGTGTGCAGCAAAAGCATTTTTTCAATTAGCTATACCATATAATTTTTTGTTTTTAGTTGTTTCCATGTCCTGTATGATAATAATTTTGTGAAACAAAGACATGAGAAGGAGAAAAAGATGACTTTCTTCCTTGGCATTAAATAACTGAAATATAATGATTTTATTTTTAGTCTGTAGGTCAGTAGATCGTTGGAAAACTTTGGACTATGTCAAGCAATGTTGCAGTAATTTGGCATTAGCAGTATATAGTACTGTGTATTTTTGGACATTGTCTATACTAATATCCAAAACATGTTTTATCTGACAGAAAAATATTTTAACTGAAAAAAAAAAAAAACTAACTTGTGCCTCCTGTCATGATTTAGCTCAACATGACCTATTATTGAGTAAGATGAGCTCATTTCAATATCCTCATATACTCTTACTAGTAAGTGAGACAATGTTACCTTCACTAATTCACAAAAATTGGAAAGATTTATGGCCTAGCACAGCTGGGATAACACAGATAAAGGTGTTCTTTTGATTAGATTATATCAAGTTTATTCAGAAAGTATAAGTATTTCTGCATTACCCTGTATATAGCTACCGTTTTGGATGGTGATGGGGAAGGAAGGAAACGAGTCAATTTGCCCTGTCCTAGAGAATAATGAAGAGATATACATTAAAATAGGTTTTTCAGGTGGTGCTGGTGGTAAAGAATCTCCTGCCAACGCAGGAGTTGTGAGTTTGATCCCTGGGTCGGGAAGATCGCCTGGAGGAGGGCATGGCAACACGCTCCAGTACTTTTACCTGGAGAATTCCATGACAGTGGAGCCTGGTGGGCTGCAGTCAATAGTGTTGCACAGTTGGACACAACTGAAGTGACTTAGCATGCATGCACATATACAAAAACATAGAAAATTATTTAAAGCTATGAATGCAATATGTACATGTTAAAAGTTTATTCAATTTTTTAGCTAGTTCCCCAAATATATCATAAAATATCTCACCAGAATAGGGCATTGGCCTCTTCTTGTAACAGAACTCAAAGTCTGATGAAAGAGAAGATAGTCACAAGTAAGAAATAATTAAATAAAAATAAACTTTAAATGATAATTGTGGGACACAGTCCATAAGTGTGTTTCTAGATTTTTTTTAAAAAATCAATATGATCTGGGGGTTCTCTAAGGTAAATCACTGAGTTCTATCCTGAAGGAAGCTTCTGGTCTCTCTTGGCAAGAAGGACAGAATGAATTCTCATTAAGTAGATGGGTTTTTTTTTGTTTGTTTCTTTCAGCCTTATACTGTTTGATCCTTCTTATACTGTTCAACTCCCAGTTGACATTAGCTCTATTTTTGAATAATCCTGATTAAAAGAGTTTTCAACAGTATTTCAAACTTATACTTTTTGAATGCATAGTACATTTATAGATACAGCAGTAGGCACTGGGAATAAGAGAGAAACAAAATGTAGCCCTTTCTCTTGGAACTTTACTCATAGGAGTGGAATGATATATGCACACAGAGATAGATAGTAGTATTACATAATATTAGCTTGATGGTGTGCAACAGTATGCTATGGACAAACAAAGGAAGGAAACTACTGAAGCCTGGGAAAACTTCTTGATATCTGTAGAGAGATGAGAAATGATCCTTGAAAAATGAAAAGGAGATGACTAGACGAGGGAGGGATTGTTTCTTGGGTCAGAGACAATTATGTGAGTAAAAACAAGGAGATTATCAAAATGGTGTGTGTGGGAAGTCATTATCCCCAAAGAAGTATAGATGTTATAAAATTAGCATTGTAACATACATGCGTTTTGTAACATTTTTTCATTTAATAGCCTACACTAATCATCTTTTCTCAAATTTTTAATTATTCACAGGACTTTTAAAAATTGTTACAAAGTATTCTGTCACATGTTGCAAATAGTTTTCTTCAGAATTTATTTTTTGCCTTTTAATATTTGTTTTTGCTATATAGAACTTTTTATTCTTTATATGTACAAATCAACTATTTTTTAAAAAAATCTTTTACATTTTTCTTATGACTTCTGCCTTTGTGCTTATGCTTAGAAAGACCTTCTCTAACTTAGATTAGCAATTCTCCTATATTTGCTTCTAGTTCTTTTATGGTTTCATTGTTTACATATAACTCTCTAAACCATCTGGAATTTTATTTTGATATACAGGGTGAGATAGGCTCTAAATTTACTCTGTTCTAAATATTTAACCGGTTGTCCCAGCACCATCAATTGAAAAATCTATGTTTTCCCCCGTTGATTCAAAATACATTATTTATCATATGCTAAATACTTAATTTACAAATGGGTTTGTTTCATGCCTTTCCATTCCATTTCCAGCTTTTCTATTTTTTCTCTCCAGTTCTTTTGGTTTCTGTATTCTTTACTTGGACTATTTTAACCATTGTGGCTTTTACAATATAGTTTAAACCTGTTGAGAGTTCCCTTTTATTCTTTTTCTTTTTATAAGAATATTGACTATTCTTATCCAGTTAATCTTCCATAAGAACTTTAGAATAATTTAGTAACTGCCCTCTCACCCCTGAAACCTGCCCAGACTTCAATTTCATTGGACTTCTTTTAGAAGTTGCTTTACATTTATGAATTGTTTTGGGGAGAATTGCCATATAGATTTGTTAAGTGGAAAAGCTGGACTGAAACTTTAGGCAAAGGGTGCAGTTTAGTTATATGTGACTATAAATAACATCTGTAAATAAATGTGTGTATTTGACAATAGGCATTTTTTGTTATTCTTGTTTTGGTTTGGAGGTTTTTTTTTTTTTTTGCTCTTGTTATTTTTGCTTTTTATTTCCTATACTTTTCTTAGTAAAAGCCCATGTATATTTTTATATTGAAAAATAAATTCTTTAAACTTTTTGTTTATGTAATCAGTGACCAGAAGTGAGAAAAGAAGGAAGAAGTATTGTTAAAGGGAGACACTAGGTCAAGGGGATTTGCATTAGAATCAGGGTTATTTACATGTTCTGAAAAATAAAAAGCCGATAAAGAATTCATTGACTATAAGGAGAGAGAAGTGATAATTGATAGAGCAAAGTCTCGGAGATTTAAGAGATATAAAAATTAAGCATACAAGTGGAAATGGCCTCAAATAAAAGGAAATGATAGTAGGTTGGAAATAAATGAAAATACAGCATGCATTGAGTCCATCTGGTTATCATAATAACCCTATTATATTGTATCCTTGTTCTGCAGATGAGGAAATTGAGTTCACAAGATATTACGTGAAGAACAATTAAATTCCAAAAAAGTTCAGTGAGATAAAATCTGGGATTTGTATAATTGAAGCAAGTGAGGCATTTATATATTATAGATAGTATGATTTCAAACTACCAAGAAGTAATTTGGGATAGATTGCCAGTACGCACAGTACAGTGAACATGCAGAAAGTGGAGGAAGGAGAATCTTTATGAATAGGCTTCGTCAAAATGAACCTTATTTAACTTGAGTTTTCTCCATTTTTAAATTTGCTGCCTTGACCCCCAAACTAAACATTAGTTATTTCTTAAGCTCCCCTTTGAGACTTGAAATCTGTAAAAATACTTATTTGGGGTCTTCTGGTTCTATTACTAAATGTCTGCATATATTTGGGTATATCCCCAACTTTGCAACATTCCTTTATGCATTTTTCTGATTATACAATCTTCAGTTTATCCACTTAAATTTTATTAAGCCACTTATTTTAGGTTAGGCATTGTTAGCATTGGGGATACAAATATAAAAGAGGTTTCAATTATTTATGTAACTCCATTATGATATTGTGGAATCTGTAAACTTTCATGTCACAGGAGAATCAAAAAATATTTATGCAAATTATTCACATATGTATCAAGCCTAGGAGCAAACAGAGTTTATTCTGATTTAAACCCTTCATTTTATAGGGGAGAAAACCTTATTCCACAGATATTAAATTATCTTTTCCTATAAACATTATATTAAATAATCTCTGTTTTCCTCAATAGGTACACTTCTCATTATGTGATGCCATGAATCATTTTCTTGACATATTTAAATATGTATGATTTTATTTTATTCCTTTTATTGTAAATATCATTCAGTTCCAATTAGAAAACTATCTTGTGCTATTTTTTTGTATCTGAGGTAAACTTTCATAATAATGTCAAGGATTAAGGCAAGCTTTTATAATTTTAAATCAATATAGTCCCTATTTTAGTAACAACATTTACTAACAGTAACTCCTACTACCACTACTATTAACAGTAATAATTAGATTTGGTTGCATTTCGTAAATGAATAAGTATGTAATGTGTTGTTTTGTTTAATAATAACAATGTCAAGGCATAGAAAGACTTATTTTATGTGGACTAGGTATCCCTTGCTGTTGTGGCGTATGAAGAAGCTCTTCCTAAGATTTCTTTCATAACAGCTTACTACGTTGCAGGAAGAGGGACCCCTTCCAGGGCCTGAAACTGGGCTCTTGTCTAACACTAGAAAATGAATTGTCCAAAGAGACACATGTGCGGACAAAGCAAGAGATTTTATTGGGAAAGGGCACCCAAGTAAAGAGTAATAAGGTAAGGGAACCCAGGAGAACTGCTCTGCCACGTGGCTTGAAGTCTTAAGTTTTATGGTGATGGGATTAATTTCCAGGTTGTCTTTAGCCAGTCATTCTGACTCAGAGTCCTTCCTGGTGGTTCACACCTTGTTCAGCCAAGATTGATGCCAGCAAGAAGGATTCTGGGAAGTGGTCAGACATGTGGTGTCTCCTTTTGACCTTTCCTGAACTCTTCTGGTTGGTGGTGGCTTATTAGTTATGTGTTCCTTACCAGGACCTCTTGTCGTTAAACAACTCGTGCAAATGGTTACTATGGTGCCTGGCCAGGGTGTGTAGTTTTCAGTCATGTGCTTCCCCTAACAACTATATAACAACTAAAGTTGAAATTCTCAACATTAGCATCAGTTCCTTTCAAATGGAATGACCTATCAATATGCAAAGAAGGTGTGGTGTACATGTTTTACTCTTTTAATATTCAGTGTGACAATTTTTGAGACTGTTTTCCCAAGCTACCTATCCAGGAGGTGTATCTTGAAGGGAAAAATGGGATTAACCAATAGGTAACAATGGAAACAGTGACAGACTTAATTTTGGGGGGCTCCAAAATCACTGCATATAGTGACTGCAGCCATGAAATTAAAAGACACTCGCTCCTTAGAAGAAAATCTATGAACAACCTAGACAGCATATTAAAAAGCAGAGACATTACTTAGCCAACAAAAGTCCGTCTAGTCAAAGCTATGGTTTTTCCAGTAGTCATGTATGGATGTGAGAGTTGGACTATAAAGAAAGCTGAGCGCTGAAGAATTGATGCTTTTGAACTATGGTGCTGGAGAAGACTCTTGAGAGTCCCTTGGACTGCAAGGAGATCCAACCAGTCCATCCTAAAGGAAATCAGTCCTGAATATTCATTGGAAGGACTGATGCTGAAACTGAAACTCCAATACTTTGGCCACCTGATGTGAAGAACTGACTCATTGGAAAAGACCCTGATGCTGTGAAAGATTGAAGGCAGGAGGAGAAGGGAAGGCAGAGAATGAGATGGTTGGATGGTATCACCGACTCAATGGACATGAGTTTGAGTAAACTCTGGGAGTTGGTGACTGGGCAGGGAATCCTGGCATGCTGCAGTCCTTGGGTCGCATAGAGTTGAACATGACTGAGCAACTGAACTGAACTGAACTGAACTGAAGTTGTAATGAGAAGGATAGTGAGGTTCTAAGTATAGGGAAAATCCAAGGAATAAAGGAGAGGACACTTTTATGTAATGAGGATTGCAGTCTGTTCTTATTTCCATTAAGGGCCTTATCAAAATATACTGTAGCTACATTGAAGAAGGAATTCATAGGGCCTGGACTCCATCTTGGGCCTGTTCATGCTGATCATGCTTGGCCACCTTTCCAATGGACTCTGAACTCTGTGTTTAGTGCCTATGAAAACAACAACAGAAGGATAAGACCCCCTCCAGACAGGGAAACCTTGAAGATCGTATCTAGGTTACTCATCGCCTAAGAGAAAACATACACTAATCACCCCTTCCTCCAGACAGGCCATAAATTTTTCTGTATCAATCGGAGTGTAACCTTGGGTTTATTGATTATTGGCCAATTGTTTGACTGTTTGAGCACATGAGCACATATCATGTGAATGATGGGGTTATTAGGGTTGTATTTACCTTGGTTTATGTAAGTCTCAAGGAATTTGGAGTGGTGGGTTCAGACACGTACACATGGGGTATAAAAGATTTTCACAAATGCTGGTCGGGGTCCTTGGCTAAGAGGAGACTCTGCCTTGGGCCCGCGGGTGTAATAAACTGCACTCCACTGTCTGCATTGTCCTTCTGAGTGAGTTTGTTTCCCAGAACGCGTGGCTACAACAACATTCCTGTCTCTCCACTTAGGTTTTTTTCTATGTCAGAGAAACTTCTCTATGTCAAAACACATAAACTTTTCTATGTCAGAGAAAGCCTATTTCATGTCTTTACCAATAGCAAATGCCATAGTTTCTAGCAAAGTAATTAGGATTCAGTAAATATTTATTGACTGGCTAAAGGCAAAAAGGGGAATCTGGGAGGTCAGGGTAATTACAAAGAAGAAAAGGGGAGAATCTGAAGACAATCACTATCAGTATGCTTTTTTTGCCTTGACCAATTTTGCCTTATGCCAGCAGTAGATCTCTGATCTAGTCCTGCAAGAGGTGGAGAAGTTTCTTATGTACTACAAATTATACTGTGTAACATAGTTGGAAAATAGGATGTAGATGTCGACTAAAACGTGCATCCTAAAAGTTGAAAGTTAGGTTTTATTCAGTCGGAGTGTTAGAACTCGAGCCATGGAGACAGTATTTCAGGTAACCCTGAGAGAGCTGACTCCAAGGAGGCAGGGGAGGAGTCAGGCTATATACAAGTTTGCAGCAAGGGGCAGGTAATCTGAATATTAAAAGATTACTGTTAATTAAGAGAAAACCAAATCTCTCACTTGTAGAGATTTAGCAATCTTCCAAGTATTGGAAAATACAAGTGTCTGGGCTTGCAGAAATAATTTCTTTCATATGCATCTAGCTATCTGGGGCCAATCCTGCCTATCCTTCACATACTAATTCCTTGTTTACCATAAGAGAATGTGGTGAATGGCTGCCTCTTCAGTTCCTCAGCGCTTACCAGGGAGGAAGTAGATGATGGCTTCCAAATAGCTGGCTTTGTTTCACCTGGGCTCAGAAATTTGCATTGGGAAAAGGCTTGTGTACTGGTAGAGTGCAGAGCGGAAAACATTTTATTTCACATAGACAACAAATGTAAATGTCTAGTTCTTTTAAACATAATTTGATAAAATGTGAAACTTGTTCAGTTGTGTCCGACTGTTTGTGTTCCCATGGACTGTTTGTAGCCTACCAAGCTCCTCTGCCCATGGAATTCTCCAGGCAAGAATACTGGAATGAGTAGCCATTCCCTTCTTCAGGGGATTTTCCTGATGCAGGGATCGAACCCTGGTCTCCTGCGTTGCAGGCAAATTCTTTATAGTCTGAGTCACCAGGGAAACCCCATTTTTATCTCTAAATTAATAGTCTTTTAATATTGATCCTGAAAGGAGATATAACTTGGAATCATCATTAAAATCCTATCTGAACTTTCAAGATTAAACTAGCGATGCTTGGAGGTACTGTTTAGTAATGTTCTGATTGGAAAGAGTATTTGTTTTATTCTAGCATCATTCCAGGGCTTCTCTGGTGGCTCAGTGGTAAAGAATCTGCCTGTAAGGCAGGAGATGCAAGAGACTGGGATTTTAATCTCTGGGTCAGGAAGATCCCCTAGAGGAAGGCATGGCAATGCACTCCAGTATTCTTGCGTAGAGAATCCTATGCACAGAAGAACCTGGAGGTCTACAGTCCATTATAGACTTTAGAGTCAGACACGACTGAAGGACTGAGCTTGTAGGCACCAATAGCTTCATTCCAGCCTCACCCCATCCATTAGCAATGTAATGTAAAATTAGGAAAGGGAGAGAGACAAAGGAGAAAGGGAGGAAAAATATAAAGGTTGGAGGTAAGAAAAGGAAATGTAAGAGAGAATGAAAATTGAAAAGGAAAGAAAGAAGTATAAAGAGAAAGGAATTGTTGAGAATCCGTATTGTTAGAGTTTACCCAGTTTTGCATTAGTCTTGAAAAGAGTGTGAAGGGCTATCTATATATCCAGAATCACCATTATTGAAAATGACTGAAACATTACCTCATTTATAATTTCTGTGTATGCAGGACTGAACATGCTAGTATACAGAAATATTCTGTGATCAAGAGTCTTACTCTTTCTTCTTCCTCCCTCCTTTTCTCCTCCCCTCCCTTCCTTCCTTCCTTTTTCTTTTCTTTTTATGGTATACAGATTATTATTAATTTTTTTTTTTTTACAAGATAGCTATTTGGGGATTTAGACTGCAAGATTCGGCACCAAGTCTTGGAAACCAAGGTTCTGTGTAGTATAATAGGCCTTAGGGTTTGTATCTTTTTCTTTTTTCAGTTTTATACATGGACACAAGAGGCTCTTTCATTTGCCATGGTCCACTTCCTTGGGTGCCATTTCTTTCTTTGTTCGGAGATGAAGATTCTGTGTATTCTCACACTGAACACAGGCAGTTTTTCTCTTGCTCTATGTTAAAGGGTATCGTATATTTTGAATTGAGGAACACATTTATAGTTTGAAAGTGAGATTTTTATCTATCATTTTCATGGAAGAGCTCTAAATTTTTGATAAGAGATATTTGGCTATAATTGGTCACATTTATCTGTCTTCATTTTAAGGATCTCCATGGTACTGAAATTTCTGTTTAAAGAATTTGAAGAGTGTTCAGTTATATAGAGCCCATGCAACATATTTCCTTATCTCTCTTCTATCATGTCAGCTAATTATATTTCTTTCCAAATGCAAAACAAGATTGCTAAACGTTGTGTGTGTGTGTATGCTTATGTGTGTGTGTGTGTTTTGACAGAGGAGAAGCAAAGACAAAGAGGGAAAGTGAGCAGTCACTGCATTCCAGCCAGTAAGCCCATTTCTAGGGAGAGGGCTTTTATTATGAAGAATTTGTTTTTAATTCTTCACTTTTAAATTAGTAGGTTTTTAAAATATTTGTTACAATGTGATTGAAACTAATTGAAATAGAAAATTTACCTTTTGCTTTACTTTCTGTTGTAATAAGTTGGGTATTGGATTAATATCTGTATAACTTTTATACACAACTGATGACTGAAAAATAGCAATTTTTATATAATCCCAAATATTTTATAAATAAAAACCTAAACATTTTACTTTGTTACTTCAGAAATTATATATGTTGGAAAGGCAAAATGTTCATATCTTAATGGATATTTAGTTGCTATCACCAGTATGAACGTGGAGTGAATATTATTTTTTAATAAGTATTCTTAAAGAACTGAGATTTACTGCAACTTCCCTTATATCAGGCACTAATCTTCTCTCACATAATGCTCTGAAGATCTCTTAGCATTGTATAAACTCAAATTTATAGAATATGAAATCAAGGCCCAAAGTATGTAGGTAAGAACTAAGGTGATTCAGGACCTAATTACAAGTCTATCCACTTCTCTTCATTCCCACTGCTGCCTTCTTAGGAGAGGTTAGCATGGCCTTTATCCTGAACCACTGGCTTAGTCCCCTAACTGGTCTCCTCACTAACTGTCCTGTTGTTTGCAATTCTGCTTGAGAAACAGGTTTATTCTTGGATTATGTCCAAGAAGTATGCTTCAGTGACTTCTCATTTCACTTAGAGTACAATTCTGTAAGGTCTATGTCTCTATTTCTCTTTAACCTCACCTTAAATCTTAGTCTCATTTTAGCTTACAACATTTTAGCCACACTGATGTCTTTTCTGTTTCTAGTCAATGTCAAGTGCTTTTATTCTTTGGAGTTTTCTCACATGCTATTATTCCCTGCCCTGACTATCTGCATCATTGGATGCATTTCATCCTAAAATGTCACTTTTTTGAAACATTCATGTTTTCCCCCTTGCCTGCATCTTTATTAGTGATTGTTAGAGAATCTTCTTAATTTGTAATTAACTGTTTTCTTTTTGTTTGTTCACTATATATCTCCTCTCTTCTCATATTATCCTGAAATCTCTGTGAAGTCAGAATATTTCATTTTATCTGCTACTCTTGTACAGTGTCCAACACTGTAGGCACCCAGTAAATACTTGCTAGAAGAATATACAGCTAAGTATATACATACATATATATGTATGTTCTCCACCATAAAATATTCTCATATTGATTAAATATAGCCATAAAATTTATCCTTTTGGTAATGTATATTTTATTCTTTACTACTGTGGGTATTTTTGTTGTCCTTTAGCAAAGTTTGGAATATGTAACATGATGGCTCTTCTTTTATTTCCTTTGAATATTATTCCTTGTTCAGAACATGTTATCTTCCTAATAGGTCACCCTGAAACATATTGTGGCTTTGTGTTTTAGCAAATATCTAACAGAACCATAAATTATAGTGTCATTGAAATGAAGCACACCTTAAATCCTATCTATTCCCATCACCCCCTTGAAACCTGAGCCTCCTCTGCAGATCCTTCAACAAGTGGTCCTAGAAGCAGTGTTTGGAGATTACCAGCCTCAAGGAACTATCTTTTAAAAAAATCCATCTAATTTTTAATCTGTTTTAATAGCCTGACATTAATGTTTAGGTAGAGTTTTATGCATTAATACATTCCAAGATTCTCCTATTAAATTTTCACTATTTATGCCCTTATATTAATTTAAAATTTCTTTAGTTTAACCTATTTTTGCTATATCTTTTTATTTAAAAACTCAAGGTAATATTTTCTTGAATTAGTATAGTGATATTTTTTGGTTAAGATTTTTAGATTGTTAGTAAACTTAATGATGAAAATAAGAATACTGAAAAGTTTTCTGCAGAATAGTTCCATCTATATTTTTTGCATTTTTTATTGTGCCAATTCTATTATTTCAGTCAGTCACTGTATTCACATCATAATCAGTCTAATGTTTTAAGTAAAATTCTGACAAATTAATTTTTTTCTTGATTCCTCTGAAAAACACATCAATTTTATTGATAAAATTGAGTAAAATATAATTTATGACTATATCTTTTTTATTTTAAAAATTTGATTGGTGTATATTTGATTTACAATGTTATGTTAGTTTCAGGCATATAGCAAAGTGAATCATTTATGTGTGCTAAGTTGCTTCTGTTGTGTCTGACTCTGTGTGACCCTATGGACTGTAGCCCGCCAGGCTACTCTGTCCATGGAATTCTCCAGGTAAGAATACTGGAGCAGATTGTCCTTTCCTCTAGGGGATCTTCCTGACTCAGGGATTGAACTTGCATCTCTTTGTCTCCTGGATTAGCAGGCAGGTTCTTTACCACTAGTGACACCGTACATATACATATATATCCACTCATTTTTAGATTCTTTTCCCATATAGGCCATTGCAGAGTATTGAGTAGAGTTCCCAGTGCTATACAGTAGGTTCTTATTATTTATCTATTTTATATGTGGTAGTATGTGTATGTCAATCCTAATCTCCCAGTTTATCCCTTCCCCTCTTATCCTCTGGTAGCCAGGTTTGTTTTCTATATCTATGACTCTACTTCTATTTTTCAAATAACTTCATTTGTGCCATTTTTTAGATTGCACATATAAGCATGTCATATTTATCTTTCTGTGTTTGGCTAACTTCACTCAGTATGACAGACTCTACATCCATCCATGTTGCTGTAAATGGCATTATTGTGTTCTTTTTTATGGCTGAGTAATATTCCATTGTATATATGTACCACTTCTTCTTTATCCATTCCTCTGTTGATGGGCATTTAGGTTGCTTCCAAGTCCTGACTATTGTATTTAGTGCTGTAATTAGTACACCAATGAGCATTTGTGTACACATATCTTTTCAAATTATGGTGTTTCTCTGGGAGACACCTATGCCTAGGAGTGGGATTGTTGGGTCATATGGTAGTCTATTTTGAGTTTTTAAGGAACCTCCATACTGTTCTCTGGGCTTCCCAGGTTGCAGAGTGGTAAAGAATCTGCCTGCCAATGCAGGAGATGCAAAAGACATGGATTCTATTCTTGGGCAGGAAACATCCCCTGGAGAAGGAAATGACAACCCACTCTAGTATTCTTACTTAGAAAATTCCATGGACAGAGTAGCCTAGTAAGCTACAGTCCATGGGGTTGCAAAGAGTCTGAAACTACCGAGCACCTGAGCACATGTACATACTGTTCTCCATAGTGTCAGTACCAATTTACATTCCAACCAACTGCGTAGGAGGGTTTATTTTTTTTCACACCCTCTCCAGATTTATCGTTTGTAGATTTTTTGATTGTGACTGGTGTGAGGTAATACCTTATTGTAGTTTCGGTTTCCCTTTCTCTAGTAATTATTGATGTTGAGTATCTTTTCATGTGCTTTTTGGTCATCTGTATGTATGGTTGGGCTTCCCTGGTGGCTCAGACAGTGAAGAATTCACCTGCAGTGCAAGAGCTCAAGGTTTGACCCCTGGGTTGGGAAGATCCCCTGGAGATGGGAATGTCTACCCGCTCTAATATTTTTTCCTGGAGAATTCCATGGACAGAGGAGCCTGGCATCACAAAGGAGTCCATGGCGTCACAAAGAGTTGGACATGACTGAGTGACTAACACATACTTTTTACCATGTATGGCTACAACTTCTTAAGGTATTTTTTCAATGTTTCATCATTTAATTTACCAAATAATGCCTACTAATTTTGAAGAATGTAGGGATACCTTTTTCCAAAATTAAAACAAAAAGATAGAAAAGAAAATTAGAAAGTGTTTTAAATAAAGTGTACTGTGTTCTGAATGCCATCATACTTTCATCCTCTAGGACTTCGCCAGTGCACAATCAACTGTTGAGTAAACACTTATTAACACTTGCTGTGTGTACTGCTACTTACCCCTTTTTCTCAACTATATTGTCAGCCTTTCTTCTTAGTATATAAACACTTGTGTAAACATCTTCCATCAAATATGCAAAAAATAAGCAAACACAACACAGAAAGAGAATCCTTTTTTTAAAGATTCGCTGTTACCACTTTCTTCTCTCTCATTTCTTCTTCTCTCAATTAAAAATTTCAGGAAGGAATTTTTAATTCTTCACTTCTCATTGCTTCTACAGTTCACTGAAAACTGACTTCTGTCCGTAAAGTGTAATTTAAATTATTCCCAATGAAATAAAATATAATAAAATTGTCAAATTCAATAGAATATATTCAGTCTTGACCTTACTTTGTATCTTTGATGTTTTTAACATTTTTGACAGCTTCTTTCTTTGGAAATTCTGTCTTCTCATTGGTTTTTGGTTTTCTCTTGGTTCTCTCTGGCCTGTCTTAAGATTCCTTTGTAGGCTTGTTCTTCTTCCTGTCCCTGTATATTTCTTCTTCCTCCTTGAATATCTTTTCAAAATTTCTAGGACACTTATATATTTTTTCTTTGAAACATGTTTCCATTTCCTTTGATCATTTTTCTGTTGGGTTATTTGTACTTTTTCTTCTTGAATTTTTTTGTTTCTTACTTGACTTACATTTTCTCCTGGAATGCATTCCTCAAATAGGCATTTTTTTCATGCTACACACATTTCCTATACTATTTTAACATAATTGTTTCCTTTAATAGGAAATGCTTTCCTGGTGGCTCAGCTGGTAAAGAATCTGCTTGCGATGTGGGAGAGAGACCTGGGTTCAATCCCTGGGTTAGGAACATCCTCTGGAGAAGGGAACAGCTACCCACTCCAGTATTCTGGCCTGGAGAATTCTATGGACTTAGAGTCCATGGGTTGGAAAGAGTTGGAGTGACTGAGGGACTTTCACAATAGGAAATGTAGAAAGTACTATATAGCCCCTAATCTGTATGCTTGAAAACTGTGTGGGTAAAAGTTCCTTGATGTTCTTCACACCCCACCTGAATCCAAACTTACTGAATATTTTCTGTGCTTTTGTTTGAAAACTAAAATTTTACTTTTGCAGTCAAGCAGCAGTTGCTTAGATTCTCCTATTCCCCAATTCTCCCAACTGTACTTTCTCATACTTTTTCAGGGAGTGTGGACAAATCGGTTAAAAATTGTTGGGTTTTGCTATAACATCATCATTTCAGTTCAGTTCAGTCACTCAGTCGTGTCCGTCTCTTTGGGACCCCATGAATCGCAGCACGCCAGGCCTCCCTATCCATCACCAACTCCCGGAATTCACTCAGACTCACGTCCATCGAGTCAGTGATGCCATCCAGGCATCTCATCCTCTGTCGTCCCCTTCTCCTCTTGCCCCCAATCCCTCCCAGCATCAGAGTTCTTTTCCAATGAGTCAACTCTTCGCATGAGGTGGCCAAAGTACTGGAGTTTCAGCTTTAGCATCATTCCTTCCAAAGAAATCCCAGGGCTGATCTCCTTCAGAATGGACTGATTGCATCTCCTTGCAGTCCAAGGGACTCTCGTGTCTTCTCCAACACCACAGTTCAAAAGCATCAATTATTCAGCGCTCAGCCTTGTTCACAGTCCAACTCTCACATCCATACATGACCACAGGAAAAACCATAGCCTTGACTAGGTGGACCTTTGTTGGCAAAGTAATGTCTCTGCTTTTCAATATGCTGTCTAGGTTGGTCATAACTTTTCTTCCAAGGAGTAAGCGTCTTTTAATTTCATGGCTGCAGTCACCATCTGCAGTGATTTTGGGGCCCAGAAAAATAAAGTCTGACACTGTTTCCACTGTTTCCCATCTATTTCCCATGAAGTGATGGGACCGGATGCCGTGATCTTCGTTCTCTGAATGTTGAGCTTTAAGCCCACTTTTTCACTCTCCTCTTTCACTTTCATCAAGAGGCTTTTTAGTTCCTCTTTACTTTCTGCCATAAGGGTGGTGTCATCTGCATGTTTGAGGTTATTGATATTTCTCCCGGCAATCTTGATTCCAGCTTGTGCTTCTTCCAGCCCAGAATTTCTCATGATGTACTCTGCATATAAGTTAAATAAGCAGGGTGAAAATATACAGCCTTGACGTACTCCTTTTCCTATTTGGAACCAGTCTGTTGTCCCATGTCCAGTTCTAACTGTCACTTCCTGACCTGCATATAGGTTTCTCAAGAGGCAAGTCAGGTGGTCTGGTATTCCCATCTCTTTCAGAATTTTCCACAGTTTATTGTGACATCATTAGACTACGTCAACTCAGGCTTCTATAACAAAAATACTATAAATGCAATGGCTTATCAACAAGGAAATTTGGAGGCTGGAAGTCTGAGATCATGGTGTCAGCATGCTCAGGTTCTGGTCAGTACTGTCTTCCAGGTTTCAAGCAATTCACTTCTCTTTATATCATCACATGGAGGGTTGGGGAGAGCTTCCTAGCTCTCTGGCCTTATCCCATTCATGAGAGCTCCACCCTCAAAATCAAGTTACCTTCCAAAGCCCCCATTCTAATATCACCATATTGCATGTGAGGATTTCAGCTATAAATTTGGTGATGGTGGGGGCACAGACGTTCACTCCATGATAGTTTAGAACTGGCAACTAGGGACTGTGTTTGTGCCTATTGAAGTGGCTCTTCCCTCCTGACTCCTCTGTCTTCTGAAGACTCTGTATTCTTTCTTCTCTTTTGCTTTTCATTGTATTAAGTGCCTGTTTATCACTAAAGGTAATTAGTTTAAAGAAACTAACATGACTTTTTCATTTCCCCCCCCCTACTTTCCTCCTAGTAGAGAAAAAACAAAATAGTAAGCATTGACCATTTAGCTTTCCAAGCTAAGGAAGTTTGGAGGGCTTTCTAGTCTTGTCTTTTTTTTTAAAACACCCCTACTCCAATCTTAAGGTTATCACACTTCTTTGTAAATGTTTTGCTAACTTGGGGGCTATTAATGAAGTTTGTTACAGGAGTATATTCATTCAGTTTTTTTAAAAAACTATTTCAGATGGGAGAGAATGTTGCAAATTAGGAGCTATATCTGTTTTCTCTCTTTTCTTGGCTTCCAGTTTTCTAAAATTATGGAAGAAACTTGTGTCTTTTCTATTCATTAATTATTGCTAGCAATATTTTGGGGGTGGAAAGGTGAGAAAAGCTGTCAGAAGCCTCCGAACTTTTAAAGTTTTATTTTGTAAATGATAAAATATGTAATGTATATATGTGTATTCTCATTAAAAATTATTATGGAAAATCTTAAATTTACACAAAAGAAGAGAGTATGATATAATGAGTTCCTAAGTGTCCATCACATAGTTTCAATATTAGTAAGTGGTCAGTAAAGCACATCCAAACTCAATTATTTTAAATTAAATCTAGTATAAAATTTCATTCATAAAAATGCCACTATATCAGATACAGTTTTTAAAGTTCTTTCTTGGTCCTAAAAAGAGTTATTCTAGAGAAATTCTCTTTGTAGTCTTTCTTTAAATTAACAACCTGATTCATCTGTATCCTATTTTATGACTTTGTCTAATCAGAATACCCAGAAAGGTAAAGGAACACAGAGCATTTTCAGTTTCAAACTGCTTGCCTCATTTAGCCCTGGTCTGCTGTATTTTTATCATTAAAGTATGTATGCAAATCAATTCAATAAATATTTATAGAGGTTTTGCTGTGAATCACATAGTTTCCTAGGTACTACAAATATTTCAGTGAACCAAAAAAGCATTCTCATGGAGTCTATAGTCTAGTGTTAGCTTTGAGAGGTGGCTTTAAAATTAAGTATCTGTTTATCAAAGAATATTTCTCAGTGTTTTTATTTTTGGCTTTTTAATTTTTGTTTTTTATTTGAGTGTTAAAATATTTCTCCTTAAAACATTGGCTTAAGCGTTTTGTCAAGAAGTCTGGTGAAACAAAACAGAACAAGACATAACAAACTAGCTCTTTACTATATGACCTTACTTATGAACTTATAAAAGTGTCATCACTTGATAAGTATTTGAGGAAACAATTTCAACAAAAATTGTTGACTGTTTTAGTGACATCACTTCTTGTAGTCCTTTTATGAAAAAGATAACATAGAAGGAATGGGAAGAAGTTTAACTAGAGCTATGTTTGTTAACCTGCTGTGTGATGGGTCTCAAGTGACCTATAAACTATTTCAGAGAGAAATCATTGCTTATTATTTTAATGTAAGTTTGATTGGAATGTGACTAATTACATGAGAGAGTTATATAAGAAACATAAAACAGGAATATTCTAGATCTGCTAATTAAGATAAGCAGTATGAGGTAAAAATAAGGTATGATTTGCACACAACTAAAGAAACATACCGTTTTATTACTGCATGATAGGGTTGACAAAGTTATTTTGGACTGAATTGGCAATAAATCTTTTCAAGACAAATTTATAGTATAAATTAATACTTAAGATGGCAATCTTCATTGCAGCAGACCAAGAAAAAGACGATAATAAGCTATCGCAGAGAGATGTAAATTGAACTACCCATTGAGGAAATATGTGGTCACTAATGATTTCCCAGGATTTCTTTTATATTTAGGATTTAAAATTTTTAAATTTTTTTACTATTGTACTCATATTATCACCTACATATACAGATATATGTTGAGGAAATGCTGTGTTATAGGAATTGCGGTGGAATTTGGAGATTCAATGGTGATGAAAAGAAGCATGGCTCATGAATACAGCTTAATTGAGATAGATATGTGTATTTATAGAACACACACACATATATATACTCACACACAACAACGTATTAAATAATTACATAAATATTTACTTTCAGGTAAAGAATTGGAACGACTTAGTGACTAAACAACAATGCTACTAAATTGTGGTTAATTTTGTACTGGTAAGAAATATCTAGTTGGTTGAGATTTATATTTTAGTAACTTTTCCAAACTTAAACCTGCTTATGCCTAGTTTTCTTTTCTCCTACAATTTCAATTACAAATGGAATCATTACTGATTTGTACCCATGAAAGTGACTGAGACTTATTATTTTGCAGGAAGTTTATATGCACTAATATTTTCCATTAGTGCAATAGATTGACAGATGCCTCAATTGCCTGGAATTTATGTCACCAAGGGAAAACAGTGAATAGTGAATTAAAAGCATTAGATCATTGGGTTAATCATGTTTTGACAGAGTATCATTACTATCCTTTAAATAAGAAAAAATTAAGTTAGAAAATTTTTAACAACTTAAAATTAACCAGGGACTATAAAGGAAAGCAATTTTAGCAGAATTATTTATGCCCTCAATCAAAGTTTTTAAACAAACAGACCAAAAAAAGTGTGTATGTGGCATCTTCTTATTTTTTGAAGATGATTCCTTCTATCCTTTGTTCTTTGATCTCTACAGGAGCAGAAGCACTGAAAGTGGCAATGGGGCCAAGGGTGCTCAATGTCTTGGCACTCATTAACTACGGCAATTAGCACTATTTAGATTGATATATTTCCAAGATGAAAGCATGACTGAGACCAGACAAACGAAAATGATGATGGCATTTGTGAAGGTAGAATGACATTGACCAATAAGAAACAGAAAAGAAATACAGCTCACCTTAAGAGACTTGGATTATTTGAAAAATTGATTACATGATAAGACTGTTTCAATATAACTGCAGTTCTCCAAGGACTTATTAATGCTTTGGTAGCATTAAAGTAAAATGAAAAGACACCAGAGCAGTCTGCTTTAATAGCTTGCTGGCTTGAACCCCAATACATAATGTTCTTGTAATAGTTTATGGGTGACTGCAGTAAATTGATAGTGAATGTTTTCCATTTTTTGGCTCTTCATATCAGATCTGCTCTTACAGAACATTTTGTTCTGAGAATATTATGAAGGCAATTGATCTAGTTTAGAAGTTGCTTGACAATTTAGAGTGTTAACTTTTCTCCTCTACAAATTGTATGATTTTTATCCTTTGAACTAAGGTAAAATTATAATTAGTTTGGACTTCAGCAGTTTACTCACTTCACTTCATTTCACCCACTCTGACTAAATATTTTTTAAGTACCACCATGAAGAAAGAAAAATCCATTTTTTCTCAATTCTTTTGTTACTTTTATCTTTTAAAAACAGCAGATTAACTATCCTTGACAGAGAAAACAATTTGAGATAGATTTAATTTGGAACTTAGTTTGTTGATGTGTCATTAATGATCATATTTGGGGATTGTATTTTAAAAAGAATTATGATCCATCAAAAGAAATTGCTGTATTTTAAATACAATGAAGACTGAGAATTGCTGGCATCTAATGAACTGAATTATCTAATATGGGCTGCCCTGAGGCATTTAGTGCATGCCCTATCTATTTTTCAGTTTTTCAAAACTCAAATATTCATACTGTACATATAATAAAAACAAGTTACAGACTTAATAGAAATTGAAATGGTCTCAATGTTAACATTAGACCCATGGAAAATTAGAGGATATGTGAGTACTTTATTCATTCTTTTAGTTTTCAGTGTGCCTAGAAGCATTTGTTTCATATAAAAGTTATATTACAAAATTAATGGACTAAAGGCAGAAAGGGAATTTAGAAAAATGTTAAATGAAGTCTGAATATATACTGCATGCAGGTGGAGGATTTTTGAGGAATATTTATGGAACAAAGTGCAGTCTCTTCCTAAAAAGTCCAGGCATCCAAAAGAGACAGGAAGAGTCACTGTGGTTATGTAAAACTGCAGTGAAATTTCTGGTGGGACAGAGGGCTCTGAAGAGGTGGCAGTGAAGCAATAAAATGAAAACCTGACCAAACAAAAAATGCAGAGAGGATTTAGAAAAAATTAGAAAAGAGATAAAAATGTCTCAACAAAAACAGGAACAACAAAAATTCAGAAATGTTAATGTACATCAGCCCAGCTAATGGAAAAGCATTTTAGTATTTTGTGGGCAAAAAGCAGACAACACAAATGGAAATGAAGTACATGCTCTTTTGCATAAGAGTTGGAGATCAAGATATTCCTGAGCAATGCAACTTTGCACTAGGGTTAGTTCATTTTCTCAAATGAACTTTGAAGTGAAACCTTGAAAGCCAAATGTCTACGCACCTGAAGTACCCAGGGTTTTATGTAACACATGATCTTTAGTGTTTTATGACTTATACAAAAAAAGACAAATATAATTTTAAAATTTATTTGCATATGAAGATGGTTATGCTGACCTATGGATTACCAAAAATAACACCAATAATAGTCAATCAGCAGTCAGTTTAGCCTCAGTATTTAAAAAAAAACCCAGTGACAAAGCTTTCAGATCTTTGCAAATGATAATGAATTCAGAGACATATAATGAGAAACATTGTAGTCAGGCCTGGACAGATTTAGATAAATTAATGACCCAACTGGTGGATGGCAGTCACAGTCTTTAACCTAAAGAAATCTTAAAAGCAGTTCAATGAAGAAATATTTTCTTTCTTTCTTTTTTCTTTTTATACATTTAATTGTCTATTTTGAGGCTGATAAAGAAAAGATGAAATCTAGGAACTTCATTGTTCTGTACTCATTATATTCTCTCTTCTGCCTTAAACATAAATCTGTTTTTCTTCACATTTATTCATCTCCTTCTTTAAATAAACACATGTGTATAATATTTATTAGTCTTTCTATATGTACATATACAAATGTGCATATTCTCTTTTACTTATCTTCTATTTAGTAAGTCTTTTAAAATATTTGTTGAAATAGTTATTTTGGGTGGATTTTACATGAGATAGTTTTATTACAAATTAAAGACTTCCCTTCTATTACGTGGAAGCTTCTTTTAACACTAAATTGAAGCAGAACTGTATTGCTACAGTATACTTTGTATGGCTGGATGTCCTATTAGTTGTAGAATTTAATTTAAATTTTCACAGGCTGTTAAATGGAGTAAAGAGCAAGATGCAGTCATGGGCTGCAGATTTTTCATTCCTTTGTTATTTCTATAATTTGTACTTTACATTAATGGTCAATTTTTATCTTGCTACAGAAGTCAACTTTATATGTGTGTGTTATTTGATTTTTCCTTCATGTATTTGGAGTGCCATTTTTATTTCTGATATTTATTTATTTGACCATGTGGTATGGCTTGTGGGATCTCTGTTGCCTGACCAGGGATCAAACCTGGGCCCATGATAGTAAAAGCACCTAGTCCTAACCACTGGACTGCCAAGGAATTCCCTGGAGTGCCATTTTAATTTAGAGTATTTTTTAGAGAAATGTTCAACTATTTTTTTTCTAGGTTAATAGCTTGCATGAGTTCAAATAACTTGATGTTTGATTTCAGATATAATCATCCTGATTTATTATTGAAATCAGGCTTAAACCTATGAAGGTTAACTGCAGAGACAAAAGGAACCTTTCTAACTAAAAAGCACTATTTTTCTCTAACAAGGTTAATGTAAAATGTATATATATATTTTTTCTGATATTTGAGCCTGGTAGGCTGCAGTCCCGGAGAAGGCAATGGCACCCCACTCCAGTACTCTCGCCTGGAAAATCCCATGGATGGAGGAGCCTGGTAGGCTCCAGTCCATGGGATCACTAGAGTTGGACAAGACCGAGCGACTTCACTTTCATTTTTCACTTTCATGCATTGGAGAAGGAAATGGCAACCCACTCCGGTGTTCTTGCCTGGAGAATTCCAGGGACGGGGAAGCCTGGTGGGCTGCCGTCTATGGGGTCGCACAGAGTCGAACACAACTGAAGCGACTTAGCAGCAGCAGCAGCAGGCTGCAGTCCATGGGGTCGCTAAGAGTCAGGCACGACTGAGCGACTTCACTTTCATTTTTCACTTTCATGCAATGGAGAAGGAAATGGCAACACATTCCAGTGTTCTTGCCTGGAGAATCCCAGGGATGGCGGAGCCTGATGGGCTGCCGTCTATGGGGTCGCACAGAGTCGAACACAACTGAAGCGACTTAGCAGCAGCAGCAGCATATATATGCAATGTATACAGACACAGAAAGTTTGTAAGTAAAAAAAACCTTGTACTTATGCAAAATTAAAAATATGATTAAATAAAGTTTCTGTGTAATGAAGCTGTTCTTTTCAATGATGTCCTACAATGTGAAAATTCATTTTAAATTTTTTGTAAATGAATGCACCTGAGTCACTATCCAACATGACTCCTTATTAAGATAAACATATTTGCACATTTTACTATACAAACTGAGGAGGTCTGTTTAAAGGATAATGCCATTATCATAGTTCTGTCATCAAGAAGGTCTACTTTTACAAATCAAAAATACACTCTCCTCCTTATTCAAAAAGTTACCATCACTTAAAATTGGTATATTCTAAAAAACAGAACGAATTAACAAACATAACCAAACAGATATAGAATCAGATACACAGAACAAGCAGGTTGTTGCCAGGAGAGAAGGGAGTTGCAGAGGGAGAGAAATAAGTGAGGGGGATTAAGAGGTGCAAACTTTGAGGTGCAAACTTTAATTTGCAAAATAAGTCCAGGCATTATATGTGCAATGTGGGAAATGCAGTCAATAATTATGTAATATCTTTGTAATTTTGACCGAAGACATCTAGACTCATAATGGTGATCATTTTGTGTACCAGGAACTAACTGTACTGTAGATCACTTATACTTAAAAAATAAACTCATAGTAAAAAAAATCAGATTTGTGGTTGCCAGAGGTGTGGGGTTAGGACTGGGGGGGAAATTAGATGAAGGTGGTTAAAAGTAGTAACTTCCAGTTATAAAATAAATAAGTACTACAGATGTAATATACTTGCAATAAAGATAATGAACATTGGCATACATTATAAATTAGTTGTTAGAGTAAATCCTAAGAGTTCTCTTCAATCACAAGGACAATAATTATTTTCTTCCACTAATTTAATGTCCTATAAATGTATACGCATGCACACACACACACACACACACACACACACATATATATATATATGATGGGTGTTCACTAAACTATCATGGTAATCATTTCATGATGTATGTAACTCAAGTCGTTATATTGTACACCTTAAACTTATACAGTGCTGTATGTCAATTATATCTCAGTAAAACTGAAAAAAATAAGTGTATTCTAATGGAAATGTTTATATCTTTGTCAAACTAAATACTATATTAAAATATTTCACACATCTCTACAGAGAATGTTGTTCTCATTCAAAAAATGAGTTGAGGTATTTTGAAAGCGCATGGACTTTTGGATCAAAATAAATATGCAGTTTACACACTAATAAATGATTTGGGGGGCTTCCCTGGTGACTCAGACAGTCAAGAATCTGCCTGAACACAGGAGACCTGGGTTTGATCCCTGGGTTGGGAAGACCCCTGGAGAAAGGAATGGCAACCACTCCAGTATTCTTGCCTGGAGAATTCCATGGACAGAGGAGCCTGGCAGGCTACAGTCCATAGGGTCACAAAGAGTCAGACACAACTGAGTGACTAGCACACACATAGTGATTTTAGAAATTCATTGCATTTCAATTTTTTTCTGAATAATAGCAGTATTTTGGCCTTCACAGCTTTTTATTCAAAATATTTTGAATAAAAGTTAAAGACTTTTGTTCCCAAGATTAAAATCTGTCCATATGATAATTCAAGTGATCTCCACTTTAAAAAACCTAGTTTGTGAATATTTAGGATTTGCAAAAATGGACAAATTAAGAAGTGATGATTTGATACATAGATTACATTTTATAAAATATTTTATAAGTACTATTTCTTTACAAATTTTGACTTATACATGTTTAACATGTAAAAAGAATTGACTCATTTTTCTAAAACTAATGTTTTTAAGACAAATACAACTGTGCATTATGTAATAGACTTTTATGCATCCAAATGAGTATTATTCTTTGTAAAGTAGTCACCTTGTGAGATATTTCTTCATTTAAGAAGTACAGCCATTGCTCTAAATATTGTACTGTCTTCGAATTACTTTCAGAGCTGAAGACATATCCTTTTTAATACTTTTATTGACAAAAACTGATTTATTTTTTTTAATTATCTCAAGGTAATTTAGAGTCATGTTCACAAGTTTATTGCCATAGCAAAACCTGGCCTAGTCTGACTGGTAGGGTTCTCTAAAACCAATATCTTCATTTCCTTACCTCCACCTCTTCAGCCTACTCCAATTTGGCAGTGTTGCCCCATCTACTTCATTCAGACTACTCTTTGTAAGCCTATGGCCTATCATTTTTGCATGATCAAAAGAGTATTTTTTTTTAACATTACAGACATAATAATGCCATTTATCTTGTGTGGTTTTGTGCAGTCTCCAAAGGCAATTTCAAAAGAGGTGTAACTTCAAGAACGATAGAATTATTGGAATAAAGACATTACTTATACTGTAATAAAGGGTATTTGGATCCTTAACTTTTAGATATGTGATATGTATCTTCAATTCAGTGCAGTAAATATTTAGTATGTGAATTATTCAAACCACTGTGGCAGGCACTAATATAAAATGCAAAGATGAAAAAATAATATGTTCTGTCCCAACTCATGGACAAATAGTGAGGGAGGGTAATATCCTTCAATGACTGGACTGCAAGACAGGCTTAAGTGTTCTTGGAGTTAAAAAGCACTATGTAAATACAGGGGAGGGTGAGATTCATTGTAACTGAGGCGTGACAGTCAAGTTGAGCATAGAAGTACATAGATTGAAACTTTGACAGGTGGGTAAAGAAGAAAAGATATTCTAGGAAGAGATATTGACTTGTTCAATTGTAGAGTGGGGTTTATGTCTTTTAAAAATGAACATTTTACTTTCTAATCACAAATTTCACTCTAAAAACTGTGCTATTTTCAACTTTATCAGCACTATAGGATATGCCTGAATTTAACGCAGTTGAATCTCACAATGGGCTTTTCCAGTGGTAAAAAACCCACCTGCCAAGGCAGGAGATGCAGGTTAGACCCCTGAGTCAGGAAGATCCTCTGGAGGAAGAAATGGCAGCCTATTCCAGTATTCTTGACTGGAAAGATCTCCTGGCCAAAGGAGCCTGGTAGGCTGCAGTCCATGGGTTTTCAAAGAGTCAGACACAACTGAGCAACTGAGTACACATGCACATGATTTCCCAAAACCTTTGTCTTTTGTGTTTTTTTCTTTCTCTGTGTGTGTGTGCCCTGTATGTCTTTTCTTAGTGGTCATGCCTATGTCTTTCTCTTGCTGTATCTCCTTCCTTTCCTCTTGATCTCTTTCTCACCTTCCCTGTCTCTTCCATTCCCTTGTCATAGTCTTCCTTCCATTTTGATTTCTGTCACTTGAATTGAAATAGATCTGTTAAACTTAGTTATGTTTCCTGTTCTTAATTTTAGGAATAGGTGGTTTTAACTCTTTAAAAATGAATAAAATATTTTTCAGAGCAGTTTTAAGCTTTAAAAAAATATACTGATCAGACTATACAGAGTTCTCAAGTGCATACTGTTACCCTTTAACCCTTATTTCAGTTTTTCCCTCTTACTAACTAACTTCATGCTGGCATGGTATATTTATTACAATAGATGAACCAATATTGATACCTTATTATTAACTCAAATATTTAGTTTGCATTAGGGTTCACTGTGTATGGTACAACTATCTGGGTTTTGACAAATGCATAGTCTTATGTCAACCTGAAAATTAAAATTTCTCTGACCTATTTACCCTCTCCCCTATACTACTGTCTGGCCTCCAAACCCTTGGAGATCTTTTTACTGTCTCTATAGTTTTCCTTTTTCCAGAATGTCATATAATTGGAATCATACAGTATGTAACCTTTAAAATTGAATTTTTACATTTAGTAAGATACATTTAAGACTCCCCCATCTCTTTTAATGGCTTGATAGCACATTTTTAATGTTAAATAATATTCCATTGTATGGATGTGCCACAGTTTATTTATCCATTCACCTATTGAAAGACAGACACTTTGGTTACTTCCATGTTTGGCAACTATAAATAAAATTTGCTATAAACATTCATGTGCAGAATTTTGTGTGGACATGAACTTAAGTTTCAACAATAGCCAAGGAGTGTGATTACTGGATCATATGGTAACACTATATTTTTGCCAAACTGTATTCCAACGTGGCTGTGCTATTTTACATTCCCACCAGCAGTGAATAAGAGTTCTTGCTGTTCTACATCCTCACTACTACAAGGTGTTGTCAGTGGTTTTGGATTCTAGCCATTCTAGTAGGTGTGTACTGGAATCTCGTTGTTTCAACTTATAGCTCCCTAATGGCTTATGATATTGGACATTTTTATGTGCTTATTTGCTGTCTATATTTTTTTTGGAGGGGTGAGGTGTTTATTCAGATATTTTGCCCATTTTTAAGTTTTTTTTTTTCTTATTGTGAGTTATAAGAGTTCTTTGTCTATTTAGGATACCACTACTTTATTAGAAGTATTATTTGCAAATATTTCCTTCTGTCTGTGACTTATCTTTAACCAAGTGGAATTTTTTTTACTATAACTTATCAGTTATACTTTTCATGGATCATACTTTTGTTTTTATATCAAAAAACTCATTGTAAAACTCAATATTACCTAGATTTATCCCATGTTATACTCTAGAAGCATTATAGTTTTACACTTCGTTCAGTGATTCATTTTGAGATAATCTTCAAAAAAGGTACAATGTCAAAGTCTAGATAAATAGATTGATTGATTGCATGTGGCTGTTCAGTTGTTTTAGCAACACTTGTTGAAGATTATCTTTGCTCCATTATCAAAGATTAGTTAGCAATATTTATGTGGGTCTATTTCCATTCCACTGATCTATTTTTGTACCAATATCACACTGTCTTAGGTTAACTTAGCTTTATAGTTAGTCTTGAAGTATGGTAGTGTGAGTCCTCTGATGTTGTTAGTTTCTTTCAATATAGATTTGATTTTTTGCCTCTTCACATAATCTTTAGAATCAGTTTGTTGATATCTAAACAATAATTTTCTGGGATTTTGACTGAGATTACATTGAATAGGTAGATCAAATTGAGAAGAATGGATGTCTTGATGATATTGAACCTTTCTATTCACGAACTTGGGATATTTCTTCATTTCTTTAGTTCTTTGATGTCTTTCATCAAAGTTTTCTAGTTTTTCTCATGTAGATCTTCTGTATATTTCATTAGCTTTAGACCCAAAATTTATTTAATATTTTTATGCTAATGTAAATTGTGTTGTGTTTTAATTTCAAATTTCAGTTGTTAATTAGTGATATAGGAGAAAGCAATTGAATTTTATATAGTTGTAATGCTTGACTCTTGTTTTCTCAAAAACCAACCAACTAACCAACAAACAAAACAGAAGACAAACAAAAATATTCCAGAAAACCTAGACTAATAAAAATCCATTATTCTTTGCTTCCATGTGATTTCCAATTATTCTTTTCCGTGTGTGATTAGAAGACAAACAGCCTCCTGTGATAAATTTATAATATTTCTGTTAGTCAAAAACTCATATTTTTATTCTCATATTTAACTGTGTTCTGGAATATATGTCAAATATACCATGAAGTGTTTCCAACAACATTATGAGTTTCATTTGTGTATCCCATTGGAAATAAAATAGTAGTTCTGACTTTTTTTTTTATTAGAGGGCTGGAATTAATTTTGTAATTTAACTTTTGTTAAATTTTAAGTACTCATTTTTTAAAAACCTGTAAAACACTAAAGTGTATTTATTTTTTTTCCCCAGAATCCTACAGCACTTGTGACATTTTAAAGTATAGGCTCTTGTGGTTTTTTGATCTATGGGAAATGACATAAGGGTTAGAAAGGGCCACTCAAGATATCATTTCTTCCTAGAAACAATCAGGGGTTGGGTATATATAAGAGAAAGTTTATGCTAGTTCACTTAAATGTAGACATAAGTATGTCATTAATAGTATTAATAGATGAACTCTCTTACCTTATTTCTTTTTTCTCTGTTTGAAGCCACAGTTTGTACTGTTCCTTTTTCTTGACTTTTCATTTGTGATTATATTACACTAAACCTAATGGGCTCCTTTTTGAAAATTGAGAATAATTCATATACCATAAGGTTTTAATGATTTAAAGTATACAATTTTGTGGCCTTTAATATGTTCAGAAGATTGTGCAAACATCACCATAATCTAATTCTCGAATATTTTCACCACCCCAAAGATTCTTCAATGTGGTCCTAGCAGTCAATCCTGGAGATCTAGCCTAAAGTATTCCAGTGATTTTATAACTACCTGATCCTCTAGCTACCTGATAATCTACGAAGAATATGTTGATACTAGAGATCTCTCTTGGTTTTCACTTTTTCAAGCCATCCCTCCCTCGTTGTGTCAGCTGACCCCACTACTTCAAGGCTTCTCACTGTTCCATGTTTCCCCACACAAACCCATAGGCTTTTTAATATGGCAATGTCCTTATCAAAATGGAGTGTCTAAGGTAAGTTTTGTAGTGTAATTTGAAATCAGGGAACATAGTAACTCCAGCTTTATTCTTTCTTTTCAAGAGTGCTTTGGCTATTCTGGGCCTTTTGTGGTTCTATGCAAATTTTAGGAATTTTTGTTTTAGTTCTGTGAAAAATGCCATTGGTATTTTGATTAAGATTGCATTAGATCTCTGAATGCTTTAGGTAGTATAGGCATTTTAAAAATATTAGTTATTCTAATATGTGAGCATGGTATATCTTTCCATTTATTTGTATCTTTTTCGCTTTTTGTTTATATTGAGAGAACAATGGTTTTACTAATTTAATCTCTGAATATATTGTGTATCACTTAATATATTTTCTGATGTTGAACAGTTGTTACATTCCTGGGATCAATTCTCTGTAGTTATTATGTATTTATTTGTATGCTGCTGCTGCTGCCAAGTTGCTTCAGTTGTGTCCGACTCTGTGGGACCCCATAGATGGCAGCCCACCAGGCTCCACCATCCCTGGCCTTCTCCAGGCAAGAACACTGGAGTGGGTTGCCATTTCCTTCTCCAATGCATGAAAGTGAAAAGTGAAAGTGAAGTCGCTCAGTTGTGTCCGACTCTTTATGACCCCCATGGACTGCAGCCTACCAGGCTCCTCCATCCATGGGATTTTCCAGGCAAGAGTACTGGAGTGGGTTGCCATTGCTTTCTCCGATTTATATGTATACATACATATGAATATGTACATTGCTTCATTTGATTTGTTCTTATTTTATTTAGAATTTTTGCATCTAAATTCTTAAATGAGATCAGAATATACTTTTCCTATTTCATGCTCCCTATATTTACTGCCAATTTCACTATCAATTGTTGATTATAACATTATTCAGTGTTTCTATTTTTTACTGTATTGATTTCCATATGTTAAAGTTTTCTAGGAAATTTCCCATCTCATTTGATTTGTAAATTGATTGTCATTTAGTAGTTCAGTATTTCCTCATAGATATTTTAATGTTTCCTCTATTTTTAGAGATATATCCTTTCATTTCCAAAGCTTCTAATTATTTCCTTTTTTTCTTCCTTAATAGTTAATAATTAATAATATTTTGATCAGTATATACTTTATTATAGGTTGAATGTTTGGCAGTTTCATATGGTTCAACCTAGTATTTTATTTATCTCATTAAAGAACCAGTTTTGATTCTATTATATGTTTATTCTTTGTCATTTAATTTTTGTTCTAATCTCCATTATTTATTTCCTTCTTTATTTGGTTTATTCTACTGTTATTTTCTAGATTGTTAAATTAGATCCTTAGCCAATTAATTTTATAATTCTTTAATATCACATCTATGCATTAGAGGCCATAAATTTTCCACTAAGTATCACTTTAGCTGTATCCCACAGGTTTTGATATATAGTATCTTTGTTGTTGTTTAGTAATAAATATTTAATATTTCCATTATGATTTTTTCTTTGACTCATGGATTATTTATAGCTGTTTTCTTTCTTTTTAGTTTTTTTTTAATTGAAGTATAGTTGATATCCAGTGTTTCAGGTATACAGCACAGTGATTCAGATATGTTCATATGCGTGTGTGTGTATGTGTGTGTGTGTGCATGTGCACTCAGTTTCTCAGTCATGTCCAACTCTATGCAATCCCCTGGACTGTAGCCGCCCCAGGCTCGTCTGTCCATGGATTTTTCCAGGCAAGAATACTGGATTGGGTTGCTATTGTCCTTCTCTGGGGAATCTTCCCCACCCATGGATCAAACTTGCATCTCTTATGTCTCCTGCATTGGCAGGTGGATTCTTTATCATTGGGTCACCTGGGAAGCCCTATATATATACACACATATATATATGTATATGCATAATTTTTCAGATTATTTTCCATTATAGGTTATTGCAAGATATTGAATATAGTTCTCTGTGGTATCTAGTAGGTCCTTGTTTTTTTTTTTTAATTTATTTCTTTTTAATTAAAGGATAATTGCTTTGCAGTATTGTGTTGGTTTCTGCCAAACGTCAACAAGAATCAGTCATAGGTATACCTATGTAAGAAATTTTGCTTTAATTTCTCATTTTATTGCATTATGATCAGATACATAGTTTGTAATATATGAATTCTTTGGTGTTTGTTGAGTCTTCTTTTATGGATCAATAATTATTGAATTTTAGAAATGCTACACAATAGCTTGAAAAGAATATGTAGTCCCTGGGGGAAAATTTCTACATACTATTTAGTTCAAAATTATTAGTTATATTGTTTAAATTTTCTGTATCTTTACTAGTTTTATTTTTTCTTACTTCTTGAGGTGTTTTTTGCTTCATGGTTCACTTCTTCACTTTGTTCAGTGTTCTGCTGGAATTTCACACTCTTAGAAAGCCTTTCTGTCAACATTGTAGTAACACATCTACTCCATATCTTCAGTCTCTTTTCCCCTATCCTGCTTTTTTCCTAGTGGTGTTTATTAGTATTGGATATTATATTTTATATTTATATGTTCACTGTCTCCTTTACTAGAGCATTAACTTGCTGAAGACAGTTTTATTTACTACTGTATGTTCTGGGTCTAAAATCAGTTCAGTTCAGTCTCTCAGTCGTGTCCAACTCTTTGTGACCCCATGAACTGCAGCACACCATGCCTCCCTGTCCATCACCAATTCGAGGAGTTTACTCAAACTCATGTCCATTGAGTCAGTGATGCCATCCAACCATCTCATCCTCTGTCGTCCCCTCTCTTCCTGCCTTCAGTCTTTCCCAACATCAGAGTCTTTTCAAATGAGTCAGCTCTTCCTATCAGGTGGCCAAAGTATTGGTGTTTCAGCTTCAACATCATCCTTTCAATGATCACTCAGGACTGATCTCCTTTAGGATGGACTGGTTGGATCTCCTTGCAGTCCAAGGGACTCTCAAGAGTCTTCTCCAGCACCACAGTTCAAAAACAGCAATTCTTCGGTGCTCAGCTTTCTTTATAGTCCAGCTCTCACATCCATACATGACTACTGAAAAAACCATAGCCTTGAGTACATGGATGTTTGTTGGCAAAGTAATGTCTCTGCTTTTTAATATGCTGTCTAGGTTGGTCATAACTTTCCTTCCAAGAAGCAAATGTCTTTTAATTTCATGGCTGCAGTCACCATCTGCAGTGATTTTGGAGCCCAAAAGGATAAAGTCTGCCACTGTTTCCACTGTTTCCCTATCTATTTGCCATGAAGTGATAGGACTGGATGCCATGATCTTTGTTTTCTGAATGTTGAGCTTTAAGCCAACTTTTTCACTCTCCTCTTTCACTTTCATCAAGAGGCTCTTTAGTTCTTCTTTGCTTTCTGCCATGAGGGTGATGTCATCTGCATACCTGAGATTATTGATATTTCTCCCAGCAATCTTAATTCCAGCTTGTGCTTCTTCCAGCCCAGCGTTTCTCATGATGTACTCTGCATATAAGTTAAATAAGCAGGGTGACAATATACAGCCTTGACGTACTCCTTTCTCTATTTGGAACCAGTCTGTTGTTCCATGTCCAGTTCTAAATGTTGTTTCCTGACCTGCATATAGGTTTCTCAAGAGGCAGGTCAGTTGGTCTGGTATTCCCATCTCTTTCAGAATTTTCCAGTTTGTTGTGATCCACATAGTCAAAGGCTTTGGCATAGTCAGTAAAGCGGAAATAGATGTTTTTCTGGAACTCTCTTGTATTTTTGATGGTCCAGCAGATGTTGGCAATTTGATCTCTGGTTCCTCTGCCTTTTTTAAATCCAGCTTGAGCATCTGGAAGTACATGGTTCACTTATTGCTGAAGCCTGGCTTGGAGAATTTTGAATATTACTTTACTAGCATGTGAGATGAGTACAATTGTGCAGTAGTTTGAGCATTCTTTTGCATTGCCTTTCTTTGGCAGGGCCTCAAATATTACCTGTCTAAAAGAGACATTTAATATATAGTTGTTGATTGAATGAACAAAAGAATAGCAGTTTTTGATATTAAGGGGAGCTCATTTTCAGTTGAAGCAGGTTGTTTTCTTTGAGAGTTTGATGGTCTTATCAATGATATAGCATTTTCTTCTATACCATATCTTTAGATCTGTGTCCATAAACCTAAGGAAATCCTGATTGTTTTTGCGTTATTGTTTACATTTGGATTTTCTGTCCACAAAATACAGTATAAATGCTGATTCCTATGGTGATGACCATGGAACATATCTGGCTTTCATTTTTGTGTGTGTGATTATTACTATTTTTAAACAGCAAGAGCACTAGGAAGAATTTAAGTTTTCTTACTGCTTCTTCAAGGCAGTCTATAGGTTTTTTTCTACTCTTAAGTTTACTAATCAACATGTCTCAGATGCTGCTCCACCCCCTCACTGGCTGCTTCACCCTCTCCTTGGCTTTAGGTTTGTCTGTTGTTCTCACATTGGTGTTAATTCTCCATAAATCATCCCAGATGTTTTGGTATATGTGTATATGATGCCCTAGGGTTCAATAAGGCTTGAATTCTACCCTGGGCTATAGCTTTGAGCTATCTGTTCTTTTCTAACACTTAGAGATTTCCTTTTCTATCTTTCATCTAGTTTGGTCAGCTTTTAATAATCAAAATTACCCTAAGTATCTGTGTATTTGAAGTGAGAGAGAGAGAAAACCCTATCATATATTTACTGAAATTATTAGCATTTTGTAATAAACTGTCTTTACTTCTAGTATGTCCAATAGAATCTTCCCTTAATCTTTATTAAAGTTGTTTACAGCATGGTTATCCCCTCATAGAAAATGTACTGTAATTATGTTAATATGTCTAGCACTTAAGTTGAATCATGTTGCCCTAATTCTTCAGTGGTTGTCATACTTCTGTGTCATATCAATAATCATATGAAATTTTTTTCAAAGAGAATATCCTTTAATAATTAACATCATGCAATGAGTATTTGTGTGTGTGTGTGTGTGTAGTGGAAGAGAGGTAGAGGAAGATAAAGAGAGATGTTAAAGAGTTTAGGTGGAAAAGAGACTATCAGACTTTTATGAAGAAAAAGATAGTTTAGGAGAGGAGGGGAGCTGGGAAAAGCATGGGAGTGGGCAAGATTGTATTGATAAGACAGCTTGTACCTAAACAAGACAAATCTTTGGCAAGGTTGGCTTAATTCTTTTCAGTGAGGCAGATGAACTGTAGCAGAGGCAATCATCTATTCTAATTCCAATCTGCTCTCCCCTTCAACTCATTAAATCTGACTTCTTTTCACATGCAGCTCAACTGGTGCTTTTTGCCAATACCTGAGTGAAGTTGAGAGGTTTGCACTTACACTTAATTTTTTGGCACTTTACAATTTGTACTGTACTCGTGTCTATGGAGGAAAATTGTTCCCTCTGAGTAGAGTAAGTGACTGTCAGCTTGATTGTGTGTGAAAGCGCCTATTCTATCATGTGATATTAACAGGAACCAAGTATCAGCAAACCTGTGTTCTTTTGGAACTGCTTTTCTTCAACATTCTCTATATGTAGCAAGAATAATAAAGTTATTCAAGTTTCACAAGTGAGAGGTGAACACTTCATCATATTGCAACATTTTGTGATTCTCCTTCATATTAGAAAAGAGAAAAAAAATCTTTCCAATTATTTCTTTAATGAATCAGTTACTTTATGGAGCTTTTGAAAATGTTATTTTTCAGATAGATTCAACAACGTTATTCCTATTGTGTAATTTAGTGGTAAGCTTTCCCCATTCATCTTACCTGGGAAGGTCAAGCATTTTATAACCTCAAAAAGCCTGATCCTTGTTTTGAACACACAATTACCTAAATGTTCCCATTATTTAAAAAGGATATTTCAACCATCTCAAGGTTTACTTTTACTAGGATTCTCAAGTGTTTTCATTTATTGAATACTGACTCCAATTGAAGCAGCTTTTATAACACTGTCTAAAATCTTATATTTTCTTTTTATATCTTAAAATTCATGATTATATGACATGCTACATGCTGATGTAACTGAACTGTCAACTTTCATTTAGATATTATAACTTTAACATTTGTGCAAGAGCCTATTTGAAGCTTAAAAATATTTTGACACCATAGCTTCTAGAGATTTATGTGGCCAGAACAGATAAAGCAGAATTGGATGGTGAAAAGATAGAGTGCAATTTATTGGTTATCACAAACAGAAGGGCTGATAACTTAATGAAAGCTGATTGGCAGTAGAATTTATCATAGCAACTGTAGTACAGAGAATAGCAAGTGATAATGCTACTAATTAATAAATAATGCATCTCATGACAATGTAGAACAACGTACTATCATTTAGAATGTTTGCCAACCAAGTTTTATTTGTGTTGCTACTTCAATGTTGGAATACAATTTTGAGAAGTACAAAATGAGTTTAAAATACATTTTGAGATGGCTATCATCCAGAATCAGGTAAAGGAGGTTTTGAGGAGGTTTATTCTAATTGGGAAATTTAGAAGACCTAAAGATTTTGAGTAAGAAACAATTCTTGTAATGAATGTCATGAAAGTGTAACTTGAAATAGTTTGACAATATTTTCAATAAAGTACTGGAAGAAAAATCAGTAAACATCTTGAAGACAAAGGAATCATGAGCAATGAACAAGATGAATTTATTTCAAACAAATCATGTCTGACAAAATTAATAGTTGTTAAAATAGAATTGCAGAATTAGTGTGTTTAAAGGGAATGCATTTTTTAACTTCGATTAAAAATTTGTTGTAGCTTTTCAAAAATAATTTTAAAATTAGGATACAAATAGTCTAATGCATTAAATATTTTTTAAATTAATTTTTGTCAGAGTATAGTTGCTTTACAGTGTCATGTTAGTTTCTACTGTACAGTGAATCAGCTATACATATATATCTGTCCCCTCTTTTTTGGATTTCCTTCCCATTTAGGTTGCCACAGAACACTGGGTAAAGCTTCCTGAGCTATACAGTGGGTTCTCGTTACTCGTCTGTTTTATGTATAGCATCAATAGCATGTATATGTCTGTCACAATGGATTAAATATTTATGGAAAGACAATGAGGCCAACATCTAAGGCCAAAATGTAGTGCCAAAAATATACCCAAATTGGGAAAAGGTGGCAGGGACAAGGGTGTCCTAAAAGGCTTGGTCCCCCATAATCTCTAATGATCCCTCCAAGTACTCATACAATTCATGTAAAAGCAATATGCATATCACATAATGATGGCTTCTAATACGAGTCCTCCAAGAGTCCCTTCTAATCCCTGGTGGCTCAGCTGGTAAAGAATCCATCTGCAATGTGAGAGACCTGGGTTCGATCCCTGTGTTGGGAAGACCCCTGGAGAAGGGACTGGCTACCCACTCCAGTATTCTGGCCCAGAGAATTCCATGGGCTATACAGTCCATGGGGTCGCAAAGAATTGGACACGACTGAAGGACTTTAACTTTTCACATGTTCTCCCTATATAAGAATTCCAGAGGCTTTATTTACAGCTTTAGATCAGTGGTCAATAAATCTCTTACTCTCTGTTTTGTTTGTCTTTATTGAAGTGTAGTTGACATATAATATTATTTTCAGGTGTATAACATAATTGTGTGATAGGTGTTAACAGTGATAAAGAAGCTGTCTGCCAGTGCAGGAGATGGCAGAGACATGGATTTGATTCTTGGGTCAGAAAGATCCCCTGGAGGAGGAAATGGCAACCCACTCCAGTGTTCATGCCTGGAAAATTCCATGGACAGAGGAGCTTGGTGGTCTCCTATCCATGGAGTCACAAAAGAGTCAGGCATGACTGAGCACACTTGCACACACACTTGTGTATATCACAAATTGATCACCACAGTAAGTCTAATTAATATCCATCATCCCACATAGTTACACATTTTTTCTTTCTATTTTTAAGATACATTCTCTTGGCAAGTTTTAAGTATATGATACAGTATTATTAACCATATAGTCACCATGACATACATTACATTCCCAGATCATATTTATTTTATAACTAAATATGTTTGTATCTTTTGACCACCTTCAGGCATTTTGACCACCCCAGCCCCAACCTCTGACAACTACCAATCTGTTCTCTGTATCTACAGTAAAATTTTTAGATTCCATAAGATATCTGTGAGACCATATGGTATTTGTCTTTCTGTCTGACTTGTTTCATTTAGCATAATACCCTCAACCATTCATGTTGTCACAAATGGCAATTTGATTCTTATTGCTGAATAATATTCCATTGTATATATAAACCAGTTTTTTAAAAATCCATTCATCCATTGTTGAGTAGTCACATTGTTTCCAAGTTTTGGCTGTTGTAAATGATACTACAATGAGCACGGGGGTGCAGATACCTTTTCAAGGTATTGTTTTTATTTCCTATAGATGAGTTCAGTTCAGTTCAGTCGCTCAGTCATGTCCGACTCTTTGCGACCCCATAAACCACAGCACACCAGGCCTCCCTGTCCATCACCAACTCCCAGAGTTTACCCAAACTCATGTCCATTGAGTCGGTGATGCCATCTAACTATCTCATCCTCTGTCATCCCCTACTCCTCCTGCCTTCAATGTTTCCCAACATCAGGGTTTTTTGAAATGAGTCAGCTCTTCGCATCAGGTGGCCAAAAATATTGGAGTGACCTCCACATCACTGACCTCAACATCAGTCCTTCCAATGAACACCCAGGACTGATCTCCTTTAGGATGGACTGGTTGGATCTTCTTGCAGTCCAAGGGACTCTCAAGAGTCTTCTCCAACACCACACTTCAAAAGCATCAATTCTTTGGTGCTCAGCTTTCTTTATAGTCCAACTCTCACATCCAACATGACTACTGGAAAAACCATAGCCTTGACTTGATGGACCTTTGTTGGCAGAGTAATGTCTCTGCTTTTGAATGTGCTATCTAGGTTGGTCATAACTTTCCTTCAGAAATGGAACGGCTAGATTATATGGTAGTTCTGTTTTTTAATTTTTTGAGAAACCTTCATGTTTTCCTTAGTGGCTATACCAATTTTCATTTCTATTAATAATGCATAAAAGTTCCCTTTTCTCCAACACTTATTATTTCTTGCCTTTTTGATAATAGCTATTTTGACAGCTGTGACATATTTCAATGAGTTTCTTTTTGTTTGTTTCTTTTGGAGCAGAAAAAGATTTATTGCAAGGGCAAGCAAGGACAAGACATGGCATATTCTCAAAAGACCTGAAGTTCATGATGATTTTTAGGGAAGAGTCTTTAAAGGTACATTTGGGGTGATGACTTCAAGGTTTTTGACTTTCTTCTGATTGGTTGGTGATGAGGTAACAGGGTGGTGTTCCAGGAATCTCAGTCATGAACCTCTGGTTCCTACTAGTCTAGGATCTCAGCAAGATGTCACTATCCTCCACCTGTGTGGGGCCCTTAATCCCTGTGGCCTCGGAAAGTTTACCATGGAAGCAGGAAGCAAGTGCAGCTCACCCGTAAACACTGTCAGCAGCCATTCCTGGGAGTTGCTTCCACCATGTGGACATTGGTGTTTGTGGGTGCCACCACAGAATGTCATTGTAGTTTTGATTTTCATTTTCCTTGATGATCCCACTCTCTATTTCTTAAATAAAGTTTTATTGAAATATATGCATCCTTGTTTATAAATTCATTGCCTTTGGCTGCTTTCCTGCTCCAATGGCAGAATTGAGTATTTGAGACAGAAACCATATGACCTACAAAGCTTGAAATATGAATCATTTTGCCTTTTACAGATATTTTGCTGACTCCTGGTTTAAATGGATTTTTTTAACCCTTAGAAGCATTAGAATTGTTGTCATGTCTGTGCATAGGTAGAATATTTATACATTGTATAACGAAGGAAGTGAATTTGTACATGTCACTACTCTCAGGGCTTAGTTTTACTCTAAATCTTCTGTGTTTCATCCATTTCTGGAGAGTCCAAAATGAGATATATGACACTCTCACTGCCTTCACTAAGTTCCGTTCAACTGCTCTTGATATCATTAAAGTTAATGATGATATAGCAATAGGCTTAATGGGGGAATGTGAGAGGAACTATGACTGAGAAAAACAATATTGTTTGTGTTAAGTATCAAGACATTTTAAGTCTTATTCTGTTAAAATTTATTTTGTTTAGAAATCTTACAAAATAAGTGTCATCAAATTTATTTTAGACTTTTCTCCCAATGTACTTATACTGGGAGCAGAGCATTCCTCAGCTTGTGATTAAACTGAACAAAAAATCACCTGTACATGGTAGATGCTTGATAAATATTTATAGCTTGAATATTAACTTCATAATTGCTTTTTTATGTTTGTTTATTCATACCTCGGATATTTGAGTGCTTACTGTGTGCCAGGCATAATGCCCTGGAGCAAGTGATTTGGCAGTGAAAAGTGTGTATGACCATGACCATGCGTGCATGCTAAACCCCTTGGACTGTAGCCTACCAGGCTCCACTGCCCATGGGATTTTCCAGGCAAGAATATTGCTGTGGGTTGCCATTTCCTTCTCTAGGGGATCTTCCTGACCCAGGGATTAAAGCTGTATCTCTTGTGTCTCCTGCATTGGCAGGCAGATTCTTCACCACTGTGCCACTTGGAAAGTATGTAGCTAAGTGATAGGGTTCCGAATGTGTGGGCAATGAATGAGTTTATAAATAAAAAAAAGAAAGAATGCAGAGAGATAAAGAGTGATTTGGGTCAGAAAGGGTGGATAGTGGGGTGAAGAATAACGAGGTGCCATTTGAGTTAAGAATGAGAGATAAGAAGGGTGAGCCATCATGAAATGATCTGGGAGAAGAGCTTTTAGAAGAACAAGTCCAAAAGTCCCAAACAGTTGTGACCTCACAAAGTAATAGAAAGAAGATCAGTGTATCTGAACAACCCTATTGACTGTATGCGTGTGTGTGTGTGTGTGTGTGTGTGTGTGTGTTGTGTTAAGACCCACCATGTTTTGTGTCTGTGTAAGAGTGTTAGTAGAACAGGGTAGTCTTCTGTTTCTTGGGTACCCAAAGAATCAGTAATTTCTAAACAGATATGTCATTTTTTTGAGCTAAAATGTAGTGATTAAGTTCATTTTATTTGAATCAATATTGGTTGAATCCAACAGAAGATCATGTGTAGGTATCTGGATAGGAGTAAGAGCAGAGTGGGAAGGGCAAAGAATTCACATAGCACTTTGGAAAAACTGGAGGTTACAGCTTGGTTCTTTGGTTCTAAGACTGTATAGATTTCAGTTACATGAAAACTCCTAGACACATTGTAGGCTCATATAAACATTTGTTGAACAAATGTATATTGTTTTGAATTCTTATTTGATAAGGTTAGAGGGTATGATTTCTGTAATATTTGGAAAAGAGGATGCATAATGGAACCAGATTATGGAGGACTCTGAAAACCAAGAACAAAGGAACTGGTATTTTAAGTGGTTGGGAATCATTATAGGGAATAAGATAATAACTGGATGATTTCCAAATATTTGTTTTATTATGATATTTAGGACATTTTAAAGAGAAAGGAACCAAGAATGATATTTTATTCCAGGAATACTTTCTATTTTAACCAGGTTCTCATTCTCAGCATGGTTTGGCTACATTGCAATCAATTACTTGACAAAAGTCCCTGGGTCCAGTAAAAAAAAGCTGTCTCAGTTACCAAGGTTCTTTCTTGTTATGTAGTCTTGCATCTGTATTTTTATTTGCCTTATACTATACCTTCTTTCCTAGCTATCTGATCTTTAGCCATTTTTCAGGACTCTGAAAGGCCTTATTGTATCCTTTTATATTTGTCTCTCACTGGTACCTGCTTGATTGTATTTATATGTAGGGAGTAGTTCAATAAAAATTAAATGGAACAAGTATATAATGGAAAATATTCCTGTGCAAACTATAAGGATGGGATTTTCTGCTTTATTTTCTTTTTTCTTCCTTCTTTCCTTCCTTCCTCTCTTTCTTTCATTAGTTATCAGCCTTAGCTTTTAATGGAACTACTGAAAATGTGAAGGTTGGTACATCAAAAGCAAATCCTGAGAGACAAAGTGGCTGCTATCTCTGGGAACACTCAATCTGTCAGTGAGAAAGATATGCCAAGGCAATTTTCATGTTGTGGCAGGTTTGACCACAGACAGAAACTTGAATGCCCTCACTAAATATACATTTTACTTTAATATTCCTATTTCATAGAAACTATTTTCAGACTAGAAAGTAAAAATCATATAATTTGGTTTGTTCCTCTCTTCAGACAATTTAGGAACTACAGACAGTCTTCCCTTTGGGAACTGTTATTATGATAACAGTTCTCTTATGATAATCCACTTCTATTATTACCTTGGTTGGCCCTCACTATGTATAATCATTCAATTTTGTATCTCATCAGACCTATTTCCAAAAAGGAAATGAGGGATCAGCTTTTGCTGTAGGGTTCTGCATTTACTGAGGTAATGGTGTCTTATTTTTCTTCTGGGTAGTTGACTCTGGGAAATTTACAAGGGTGTATAACTGTCACAAAAGTGGTATCAGTTTTGTCAGCAACTTACGAACAATTTCCAAAATGACTATTTCTGGGCACAACACTGTAATTGTTTCTTGTATGGTAGTGAAAAGATGGACTTGTGCAAAATATAAAACCACACAAGATAACCTTTAAGCTCATGAAGAATTGAAACCTGAAAATGTAGTATGGTTTGTAGGAGTACAGACTCTGCAGAAAGATTGAATGGGTGAGAATCCTAGTTTGGCCACTCAGTAGAGATGATCTTTGTTAAATGTCTTAATCTCTTTGTGTTTCAGATTACACATCAATAAAATAGGGATGTATCTGATATTGAGGTAGCTACCTCCTAGAGGTTTGTTTGTTTTTTGTTTTTTGTTTTTTTACATTAAGTAAATATGCATAAAAGTACTTACAACAAAGCCTGAGTATAGGAAATGCTTATGTGTTTGCACTAAGATACTCAATTAGAGATACCAAGGGAACATTTCATGCAAACATGGGCACAGTAAAGGACAGAAATGGTGTGGACTTAACAGAAGCAGAAGATATTAAGAGGTGGCAAGAATACACAAAGAACTATACAAAAAAGATCTTCATGACCCAGATAGCCATGATGGTATGATCACACCTAGAGCCAGACATCCTGTAATGCGAAGTCAAGTGGGCCTTAGGAAGCTCACTAGGAACAAAGCTAGTGGAGGTGATGGAATTCCAGTTGAGCTATTTCAAATCCTAAAAGATGATGCTGTGAAAGGGCTACACTCAATATGCCAGCAAATTTGGAAAACTCAGCAGTGGCCACAGGACTGGAAAAGGTCAGTTTTCATTCCAACCCCAAAGAAAGGTAATGCCAAACAATGCTCTGTTTACCACACAATTGCACTCATCTCACACATTAGTAAAGTAATGCTCAAAATTCTCCAAGCTGGGCTTTAACAGTATGTAAATCATGAACTTCCAGATGTTCAAACTGGATTTAGAAAAGGCAAAGGAACCAGAGATCAAATTGCCAACATATGCTGGATCATCAAAAAAGCAAGAGTTCCAGAAAAACATGAATTTCTGCTTTATTGACTACACCAAAGTCTTTGACTGTGTGGATCACAACAACCTGGAAAATTCTGAAAGAGATGGGAATACCAGACCACCTGACCTGCCTCCTGAGAAATCTGTAAGCAGGTCAGGAAGCAACAGTTAGAACTGGACATGGAACAAGAGACTGGTTCCAAATCAGGAAAGCAGTATGTCAAGGCTGTATATTGTCACCCTGCTTATTTAACTTACATGTAGAGTACATCATGAAATGCTGGGCTGGATGAAGCACAAGCTGGAATCAAGACTGCTGGGAGAAATATCAATAACCTCAGATATGCAGATGACACCACCCTTATGGCAGAAAGTGAAGAAGAACTAAAGAGCCTCTTGATGAAAGAAGAGTGAAAATTTTGGCTTAAAGCTCAACTTTCAGAAAACTAAGATCATGGTATCTGGTCCCATCACTTCATGGCAAATAGATGGGGAAACAGTGGAAACAGTGACAAACTTTATTTTCTTGGGCTCCAAAATCACTGCAGATGGTGACTGCAGTCATGAAATTAAAAGACACTTGCTCCTTGAAAAAAAAAGCTATTACCAACCTAGACAGCATATTAAAAAGCAGAGACATTATTTTGCCAACAAAGGTACATCTAGCCAAAGTTATGGTTTTTCCAGTAGTCATATATGTATATGACAGTTGGACTATAAAGAAAGCTGAGTGCCAAAGAATTGATGCTTTTAAACAGTGGTGTTGCAAAAGACAGTTGAGAGTCTCTTGGATTGCAAGGAGATCCAACCAGTCCATCCTAAAGGAAATCAGTCCTGAATATTCATTGGAAAGACTGATGCTGAAGTTGAAACTCCAATACTTTGGCCACTTGGCATGAAGGACTGACTCATTTGACAAGACCCTGATGCTGGGAAAGTTTGAAGGCAGGAGGACAAGGGGACAACAGAGAATGAGATGGTTGGATGGCATCACTGACTCGATGGACATGAATTTAAGTAAGCTCCAGTAGTTGGTGATGGACTCGGAAGCCTGGCATGCTGCAGTCCTTGGGGTTGCAAAGAGTAGGACATGACTGAGCAACTGAATTGCGTGTTTGCTATTATCTGATAATCTTTAGAAGAATAAAAATTAAGTAAGTTTCTATTTGACCCCACCTTCTCTAAGAATTACTAAAGTATAAAAAATTTGTTGCCATTTCAAGAATGTGGAATGATTTGAAAACAGCACTATTTTGTTTTAAAACTCAAAGCAATTGTCCTAAACTGAGACAGTATTTAACCTTAGATTAAATTAAGCAGAATTGTTCTTATATTCCTGTCTTTAAAAAAAAAAAAAGGAGATAGCTCATAAGTTAATAGTTCACCATTAGGGGTGTTTTCAAAAAGCAAGTCTAAAGATCCTTGTGTCTTGAGGTCACTTTGTAGTCAGTACAATCTCCTATGTCTAACTATTTAGAATTCTGTAAAATTTGAAGACAAGTGGCCTTTATGTGGGTTTGTGGACTCCTAGAAATTTTATTCAAAATTCTGTGAACATATACACTTTTCGAGAGAAAGAGATTCTTGATTTTACCATCATCTCAGAGGGACTTATGATCCCCCCAAAAGTAACAACCATCCTCTGAAGTAATATAAATTTTTTGTCTTCAGTGAAGATAAAAGTGTGATACCCTATTTACAGAGGCAGCAAAACCTTATAGTATATTTTAGATTTTTAGTTTAAAAGGATCAAAATGAAAATTTTATTCTCTCTGGTGAACTTTTAGCTAGTCAGAAAATTTAATGAACCAGAATTCCAGGTAATCAATGTTTTCTTGTGTCAGGCAGCAATCATTCTTCAGTATATCAGCTGAGTATGTATTTTGTCCAGAGAAAATGGTGATTTTTGTCTATTGTTCGTTCTTTTTTCTTACCCTAGTTTCAGAATTATTCACACTTGTAGTAGTTTCATAATTATGTATTTCTTATACTTAGGAGTAAAGCATTATATGAATGCTTGCTTCAAAGCATTATTATATCAATCTCATTAATATAATTTAGTACAGAATATTTCTACTCATTCTGTCCAAACATACTGTGGAATAAAGTATCTGAAACAGGACAATGGGAAGTGGGAAGAAAGGGAATTTTACTACACTCTGAAATGTTCAAAATGTGTTGTATTTCTTATGTACTTATGCAAATATTTAAATTCACATTTACCTTGGTGTTTTTAATTGCTTTTATTAAAATGGCTGATGGAATATTTTAAAATAATTGTTTTATGAATCCTTGGAAAAGGTACACATTCCAAGCTCAAAAACTTTAAAGTTTTTAATTGAAGGAGATTAAGTAAATAATTCAGAAATGCATTCTGTTTACCTGTTAATAATTAAGCAGGTTAGACTATGTACTTTTTATAGTCATGGAGTTTTAATTTATTTATTTGTCGGTGTGTTGGTTTTTAAGAATTTATTTAAGGCATTCTGCTATTGGGAAATAAAAATAAACAGAGTGAAGCTATCTATAATAAAGGAAATGTCTTGGGTTACTTTTAAAGAGACAAGTGAGGGGGAAAAGGAATTGATTGGATTTTAGGGTTAAAAGCAGTATTTAGTACATAATCTTTCTGAACTTCTCCCCTCTATTTGGAAGGGAAACTGAAATACCTAACAGAAAGAATAATTGGGTTAAGTGAATGACCTTTTGTTCTTGCCCTAGAGCTCAAGCTCATTGGAATTTGATTTTAGATGGCTTTAGTGTAGGATTTAGCCAGGTCATTTTTATGGATTCTTGGAGAAGTCTACTGTAGGACTTATCAGATTTTTCTGGTGTTTTAAAAACTCTGATAATACCCAAAGCCAGATTGAATACCTCTACCTTCAGAAGCACCATTATGGATTAACTGGAACTAAATTAGTGTTTTCTAGTCTTAGAATATATCTTATCCTCTTGACCATGTATGTATAGGTTCTTTCTTTCTGATGTTATTTAAGTATTGTAAATTGGTTTTCATTTGGGGTCTTTGATCAGATACAATCAAAATTTGTACTTCATTTTTTATTTAATGATGAATACTTGTTTTCTGTAATTACTGATAGTGAATAATCTTTAACAGTTTCTATTCATTTTGTCCCAACATGTTATTTACTTAGTTTGAATTTTTACTTATTCAAAATTATACTACTCCAAAACTGCTTCATTTGTTCTCAAGGCAAATTTTGTTTGTCCCTCTGTTGTGTTCCTATTGCTAAAACTAATACATGTTTTATCTGTTTTCTTTTATAATAATATGCTTACTATATCAATATAATGTCAAAATTCTTAAATTTTCTACATTCCAGGCTGTGCCTTTCTTTGAAAATTTGATCAAAGATGTGAACATTTAAAATGTGACTTCTAGGAATCTAATAGGTACAATTATGAGTGATTTTTTAAAAGAAATATTATTTTTATTTCCTTTTACTTTCCTTTCTTGCTTTATTGTTCTCTTTTTTCCCTCCCATCACTCCATCTACTTTATTTACTTCTTTTAAAATATATATATACAATTAATGGAGGTGGCTTTCACCAAAAATAGGATGGATAGACATTTCCATGTGGCTTTCTTAACATTCAGCAAATTTAATGATATATTACCTAATTTTTTTCTGCACTGTAGACTGAGTTTTTTTTTTTTTTTTTTTTTTTACTGCTTTTGTTTTTATGAAAAGTAATCTTTATGTATTGTAGACTGTTTGGTACAGTTTTCCCTGGTGATCCAGCAGTAAGGAATCTGCCTGCAATGCAAGAGACATGGGCTTGATCCCTGGGTGGGGAAATCCCTAGGAGAAGGAAATGGCAACCCACTCCAGTATTCTTGCCTGGGAAATCCCATGGACTGAGGAGCCTTGCAGGCTACAATCCATGGGGTTGCAAAAGAGTCAGACACGACATAGTGACTAAACAGCAACAACAACAATATTTGGTAGGAAATTCTAAAAAGGAAAATATCTATTATATCTTAATATCTGAGATAATCACTTATTATATCTTAATATCTGAGATAAGTCCTGAGAATAATTTAGTATATAGGTGCTTTGGTGTTTTTGATTAGTTGCTGAATCAAGTCCAACTCTTTCACCTTTTACCGCATAGACTGCAGCCCAGTAGGCCTCTCTGTCCACGGGATTTCCAGGCAAAAATAATAGAGTGGTTTGCCATTTCCTTCTCCAAGGGGTCTTCTCAACCCAGGGATGAACCACATCTCCTGCTGGGAAGCCCACGTAAAAGTGTTTACATGCTTTTTATAACACACATGCTTTTTCTAATACATATGCACTCACACATATATACAGATCAACATTTATATACGCATATGACCAAAAATTTGCATAGCCTATGTATATTATATATATACAAATTGTTAAAAATTGCTATTTTAATATCATGACCATTTCACAATCTGCATTTTATGCTTAATGGTGTACTGTAAATTTTTACTTGCCATATTTAATGGAAGGTTATTATTATATCACATATAATTTATTTAACCAGTTCACTATTATGGAATATTTAGGTTATTTTAATTTGCATTTCTTTCATTGCAATTACAGTTCAATATTGTTTCATATATACCTTATGCTCTTCTGTTATTAATTGCCTATTCATTTTAAAAAATGAGATATTTGTTTTCTTTCCTCCTAAAGACTATTTACCCTATGAATATCATATACATTAAAAATATTTATCTTTATTTGTTGTGGGCATCTTAATTATGTTCAAGATATTTTTGGATTTATAAAAAAATTTTGTTTCAATTAATCAATTTAAGAAATCTTTGTGTTTATGTTATATACTATTATCTGTGTGTTTCAAAAGGCCTTCTTACCTTGGAATTTAGAAAATTATATACATAAATTTTATTAAAGCTCTTCAATTATTTTACTTATTATCCTAATATATATTTATGATTTTTATTTTGGTACATGGCAAAATGTAGGGAACAAAATTTGTTTGTGTTTTAATTACTCAACCATCTCAGCACTGTGGAAATGCAACTTGTAATATTTACCCTGTACTAAGTCCCTATGATCTGTTCTACACATCTGTGTCTAACAATGACAGTTATCACTGCTGCTGCTAAGTCGCTTCAGTGGTGTCTGACTCTGTGCGACCCCATAGAGGGCAGCCCACCAGGCTCCGCTGTCCCTGGGATTCTCCAGGCAAGAACACTGGAGTGGGTTGCCATTTCCTTCTCCAGACGGTTATCACACTGTCACTTACATTTCAGTCTTCGGTAAAAGTTAACCATGTTCTCTACTACTTTGTTGCAGAAGGGTTCTTGCACTAGAAATGTGTATTAACTTGATGGAGGCAGACAGAGCTTGTGAATGGTCAAGATAGTGACCTAGTATCAATGCCTTCATTTTTTTCTGATTATTTCTTACTTTGTTTTTAATCTATGACTTATTGGCTATATCCATTTTATATATTTCCCTTTATTAAGTGACATTAATTTAACAGAATTGGATTGATTTATGCCTATGAAACATGGTAACTTTCTTGTATTCATATGGTCTGTTTTTCTAATTAGTGAACTGATACTTGTGTCTTCCTATTTTCAGTTCTATAAATGTTTATTGAGAATTCTTGCTGAGCACTATTTAAGGAGCTGTAGGGAAAGAAAAATGGATGTCTTTGACAAACTTATAATCTTATCGGGCAGTTCACCATTTATAAAAATAATAGCAACATAATAAAATAATAGTTATTGAGAGTACTGTTTGCAAGCCATTATACTAAGAAAGGTAATGTGTATCTCCTTTAATCCTTGTAATAGCCCACATAACCTCCAGATATTTTTAGACATTTTCCCTTACTTCACTCAGCAATTTTATTATTGTTGCCTTCTCTGAGCAGCTTTTCTGTCCAGAACTATCTAAAATATCAGTCCATGTAACTGTCAATGCTATTACCTTGCTTTGTCTGTCCTTGTAGTGTGAATTATAGGACATTATTAGTTTAGCAATTTATTTGCTAATCATTTGATTCCCTGCTAGAATGAATGTTGAGTAGAAGACTATGAAAAATGAGTTGCAGTAGTTGATAGTTGTAAAAGCTTAAAGTTTAATTTAATATATAACATTTAACTTCTTTAAGCTTAAATTGTTTCATCTGTAAATAGATGTAGACTTAGTGCCTCATTCATAGGTTGGTCAGGCTGTTGGTTCTTTCCTTCAATAAATATTCATTGATCTCATACTATGTGGCAGACACTATTCATGTACATGTACAGTAAAAGAGACAGGGCCTGACCTCATGGAACTTCCATTCCAGTAGGGAAGACAGACAAAAAGTAAATAAAAATCGCTTTTATAACATAATATATAATGGCTAAATTAATTTTCTCTGAAATATCCTTCCCTACTTCATCCCCATAACCTCAGTATTTTTTTCTTTTCCATTCCAAGTTATCCTCTGCTTATCCATGCTTAATGGGTATTATCTCACTCCTCCTAGCAGATTGAAATTTTTAGGGCCTCTTCTAAAGATCAATGTTACAGAATAAGTGTGGTATTACTCAGGTAACCTACTATGGCAGAACTATAACCTTCCTTTTCTGGATCCGTTTTTTATGTATTGGTACATCATAAGCTCAGGATTGCTGGTATGGATTGCTGTTTGGTTCTTTGTTTCCCTTTTGTTTCTGCACCTTAAAGACCTAGTCAGTTGAAAACCTTAGACTGTCTTCATTTTAATAAAAATTTTACTGTAGATGTACTGGTTTACAGGATTTGCTTATGTTTATGTATGTTTTTCCATTAGTAAGACTGCTTTTGAGACTTTGAATGGCTGAGTGTCTGTGAAGATTATTAGCAAATATGACATCAAGGTTCTCAGTGTGATTTCATAACAAATTTAGAGAGATCACTTTTCAAGGACATATAATATCAAACTCAGTATTTAATAGGGGAGTTGTTTCTAATTAAATCTTTTTATATTTTAACTCATCAAATTGGCGTTAAAATCACCTCAGCATCCTGCTGCTTTACTGCTCCCAGTCCTAGTTTGGATTCTACACTATCAAATGCATTTGGTTGGAAAATAACTGATCTATCTGGCTAACCTCCCTGCCTCTGTGTGTGTGTGTGTGCATGCACGCTCAGTTGTGCCCCAAATTTGCAACCCCATGGACTGTAGCCCACCAGGCTCCTCTGTCCATGGAATTTCCCAGGCAAGAATACTAGAGCGGGTTGCCATTTCCTATTCCAGGGGATTTTCCCGAACCAGGGATCGAACCTGCATCTCTTGTGTCTCCTGCATTGGCAGGTGGATGGATTCTTTACCAATGTGCCACTTGCAAAGTAAATCTGTGTAGGACCCTCCTAGAACCTTGCTTGCTGAGACTGGGAACATAAAGCCACATTCTAATATCAGTGCATTAGGTACTGAAGACCAGTTCAAGTTCTACTGAATGTATTACCTTCTACTCCCTATTTCTTTCCACCCATTTACTTTTTATTCTCTTTAGATTATGCACTTTACAAAAATCTTTCCAACTGCTATCATATTTTTTGGATAGGGCCAGTATCTTATCTTGTATACTTCCTAACTTAACCAGTGCTTACCAGTGTATTATATGTAGTAGATTTTTGCTACATCTCTGGTAACTAAGAATAAACAAATAAATGGGATACAGACTATTTGATATTAGTGTTTTAATTTTAAAATATAAATGTAAAAACATTTGTATCAATTGATAAAGCTTCTAATAATGCTATAGTAAATATTCTGTTCTCCATCTAAACCCTGTACAGTGGTTTCCATTGTAAACTCATGCTATATTTTACCAAGTACTTGTTCTGCACATAGACAAATTAATGTTAGCCTTTATCTTTTTAAAACTATAGATATTAGTTGACATATACAAATTCAACTACCTATGTCTCATGACTAATCATAAAGATATTATGGAAATGTAATTCCTAATTTTAAATGTTTCTCTTTTACAGTCACACAAAAAGAAGTGTTAAGAATTTCCCTTTGATGCTCTGAAGGCTAAAGGTAATGTCCAGTATTTTGTTCAATAGGTTTTCATCTTAGTGAAAAGTTTCGTAATATTAATGACCTTCAGCTTACTCCCTCAGGTCTTTTCTTTATTTCTCTTTAACACATTAAATAAACATTTCTATGTATACCTAAAAATAATCTAACATTATGAGTCAAAAAAGGAAAAAGCTTTTGTTGTCTCAGAATATGTCAGCCTAATTTGGTGTTGCTGTATCCCTTCAGCCTTCTATTTGGGAATATACTATGGTCCCTCCCCTGATTTTTGAAGCAGTTTAGAACTCTTCTGATCTTATGCCCTGCCCTTTTCCTAAATAGACATGTTGGCTCAAAGTAAAAAAGTCAGTACCTATTGCTCTTTAGGAAGAGCTTTACAACTAACTATAAGAAATAAAAATACATTTTTGAGGGGACAACAAAACCATGTAGACAAGATTTAGTGGCTACTCATGGTCAGAAATCCAGAAATTCAGGCAAGAATTTTACAATAGATGTGTTGCTGCATTGTGTATAAAGAGCTTGTACGGTTTGAAGAAAGTTTCTGATACAAGAGGGGGCTGTAATTACTTTGCTTCTTACATGCATGGTTAGATCTTCCAGCAAGAATAACATGGTAGGGTAATTTATTACAGAGGAGTAAATCACAGATTACATTGGAGGGGGTAGGGGTGGTGTGATCCAACCATCAGTTTTGTGAACACATACACTTAAGCATGTGTGATAGCTTGTTTTTAATTTCTTTACACCAGTGCACACCTCAAACATTCCATTTAGCAGTGGGATATGCAAATTGTTCCAAATGCAGCAGCAGTACTTTCACCTGAATGTCAAAACTGTCAGGGAGCTTTAAATCAAATCTTTATAACATTAAAAAAAAAAAAAAAACACAGCCAGCCCCAAGATTGAGGCACCAAACTCACTTCATAAACTTGATTCCCATACTTTCAAAAAGCTCCTGTATGTCAACAGGGTAATGTCAAAGTTCTCATTCACCTGCTTTCTAATTTTAACCTTTTAAGGATTTTATTTTATTTGGCTTAATTACGATATTTTCTACAAATTAATGATAAATGCCTTGATTAATAAAACCAAATGTCAGAGAAAATGACAACTTGATGAAAAATTAATACTCGGCAATATTTTAAGGTACAGAAGTACTAAAGATGTACTCTTAGACTTCATACTTCATCAGCTCCTTCTGGATGTGGGTAGCCAGAATTTTCCTGCACTTAAGTTTTCACAGCCACATGTGTAGATGCATTTTAGCATAATTTTAAGCTGTTGTTTTGACTACTAGCTGTTATAGATATACATATATTCTTATTTTTTCTCTTTCTTTTGCCTCATAGTATTATTTATTTTTACTTCAAAAAATCAAAGTAAATTATATTTTGAATTGGTTATATTGATAAAGCTATCATAATAAGCATCCAAATACGTGTGTGTTTGTGTGTGTGTGTGTGTGTCTGTGTGTATGTATCTCATGGAGCAAAATGTAGTAACTAGTGATTGGTTATCTGCTAGACTATTAATTTATTTGGTTATGAATATTCATTTGTTATACTTTAACATTATTAAGTAAAAATAATCTATATAGAGAGCATAGCCTTTCACATGAAAATATATATTTTTATGGACATTTGCTTTTTTAAAATACATTTTCCCTTATCTTTCATTAAAATACCTGAATACCAAAAAAGAGTTGTAATTTGCCAATAAACATTTGGTAAACGGTTAGATAAAACTGAAGAATAAGAAATATGGCTACTTTATATTTTCTCCTTTTACTGGAGATCATGGTATTGAAAGTTAAAAATATCTGATTTGTTTTTCCATCTTCACAAATATCTGGATGATTTTTGAATGTGAATACTTAAATAGACAATTAAATATTATGCAGAAATGGTACTGTGGAGGATTATAGTTATGTTGGTTTTATTTTCATATTTCAAAGATAAAGCTACCAACCAAATCAGAGAAGGCACAATGACCTCTTCTGTGCTATGCTTTTGTTTGGTTTGGTTGTTCAGAGATAAAAAGACCCACACAATACACTGTCAGTGAAATGGACTCACTTTGACCATCTGTTCATGTAATGACATGATGGTCATACCTATCAACAGAAATTTTTGCCAACTAATGCTAAAAATTCCTTTTTTTCTGTAATATACTGGAAATTTCTGGGTAGGTGTTTTAGGCATGTTGCTAAGTGCTGTAAGATAAATCAGAGGGCAGGGTTGGTCTACATCCTATAAATACAATATATTGCCAATCCCAAGGAAAAATCTTCTTCAGTGAAGATTTCTAGTACTATTTAAAATTGGAGATGAATTGTGCTGTATCTTCCCTTAGCTGGCGCTAGCTTTTATTGTTGTTGTGTCTTGCCTGGTTCCAGACATCCAGTCTGTACTGGCAAAGCCGCTTGATGAGGAGAGGCCACCAACATCGCCGCCCTGACTGCTTACATACCTGCCATGAATAATAGATCTGTCAGCTAGTTAATCACTGCATTGTAACTGTCTGTTTCTCCTTAGCTGATCACTGCCCAGAGAAGTTTAAGTTCCATTGTGACATGAAGCTTCTATTATGTTTCTATACCTGCATTTATTTGTATGCAAAAGCATTCATTCTTCTCTTTTCATACACCAGTAAATAAGACATGCCCCACTTCTCTGACAGTTCTTAAATTACATAGTAAACAATGTACTTTCCCCCCCTTGTTTATTCTATTCTTCAGCCTCTCATAAATTTACTTCTGCATATAAGCCAATTAAATTTTATTCATTAGTTATAAGATTTGGAAATATTTACACCTGCCTCACAATCCACAGTTTTGTAAGATTTTAGTTGAGATTATAGTTATTTGGTGTAAGTACTATAAGAGAAAATCATCCTTTCCCCAGATGAACAAAGGAGATAGACTGAAACCTGAAATAGCCTTTTAAAAACTGTTGCTTGGTGTTAAGTTTCTTGATCTTAGAAATGAGGACAACCAATTCAACCTTACACAGTTAGAATCTTTAGATTTAGGGAGTTGAGTTATGGTATTTTAAGCCTAATGCTGATGTTATTTGACAAATCTAAACCTTACAGGAAAATAAACAGCGTTAGACTATCTCTTATCCAGTGGAAAAACAAACAAACAAATTAAACCATATATTCTCTGTAAATGACTTTTTAGAAATTGCATTCTCTCCTCTAAACCTACAGTATTTTATACCGCAAGGTCAGGCAAATAAGACCTTACTGGTTTGAAAGTATTAAGGTAGTTTCCAAAGTTGCGTAATGCGTAAGTGCCAGTAGAATGATCTATTAAATAGGATTAAATCCTATCTATTAAATAGGATTCATTTACCATATGTGTTTCTTTTGGAAGATTGTATTTATATTAATTGAATAAACTACGCTCATGGAACACACTGATAAATAGAGTAATCAGAGGATACCAAGAAAAACCATGACTGTTGTTCACGAAGTGTAGGGGATTTTCTTGATGAAATGCTGCATTCATTTTTCATCCCTACCTACCATTTCTTTAAATATCCAGGTCTCCTTTGTATCCTTTAGTGATGACAAGATGTTTTTTATTCCTCTAATGAAGTGGGAAGCAGATTAACATACTTTCTTCTTGGGAATTAGATTACTTATTGTAGTACTGCTCAACATATCTTTGTAATACTCCCCGACCCCTACCCACAACTAATTAGTGATTTTCAGAATTAGGGAAAATCTTAGTTGTGTGGTGGCTCTATATTTACCAGCAATCAAGGAAGTGTTACTAATACACTTGTCAGTGTTAAAAAAGAATTAAGTAAAGGGCCAGATGGTTGAGCCCAGGACCTATCCAGAGCCCAGTATGTGTGGGCTGGTCCAACGGAATGAGAAACATTAAAAGGCTAAGTGGAATCAGAGTTTGGCTTTCACTTACGAGAAAAAAGAATATTTTTCAAATGTGTTTTCTTATGATATAATAATTTACATGTTTGGATCTCCTTTATACCAGTAACATTTGAGTGCATATATTTCCTTGTGCATCAGGAGCCAATAATGTTTATAAAAGTCTCTCTTCTGAGATGTGTAATAGGACATAGTAGTAGCATTGAAGTAAAGCAGTTACCATGCAGCAAACATTTTTTTCTGGTTCAGAGAAGAGTTCTTTGTTCTCAAAGTTATGTTTCTGCTATTATAACTTACTTATTACACTTTATTATAATTGAATATTTGTCTCTTTCATAGATTCTATGATTCATGATATGAAAAAATCTGGTTATGTAATGTTTCTATAGTGTATGGCCAGATGAGGAACTAGTAAATATCCCTTAATGTTTTATTGTAATAAAAGCATTATAATAAGTGGTTATAATAAGAATTAGTTTAAACTGAAGAAATTAAAACAGCAAATTCCTTTCTTTTCCTGTAATTGTCTTTACATGCATACATAAACATCTTATTTCCCACTCTACTTTCGATCCTTTTCATTTATATCTTTAATATGTACTTTTGGAATCTGTTTTAAATCTTTTTGGTTTCTAGAATAGATGCATGGGTCAGCAAATTGCTGGGTAGGTAAACTGAGTAAATAGAGAGTACATTATATTTTGGATTTTTCTTCCCACCATAACATACATAATTCTAGAAGAGACTAACTAACTATAAGCCTCCTACCTTTCTTCTCTTCCTTCTTTCCACCTTCTAGCAAATATTTATTGAATGTTTGCTCTGTGCCAAGAACTTCCTAGGGGTTAGATATAGCTGTAGAAAAAAATAAGACATAGTTTTTCCCCTTTGGGGGACTCATAAGAAAGGGTGAATGAGTGAAAGTTGCTCAGTTGTGTCTGACTGTTTGCGACCTCATGGACTATATGGTCCATGGAATTCTCCAGGCCAGAACACTAGAGTGGGTAGCCTTTCTCTTCTCTGGGGGATCTTTCCAACCCAGGGATTAAACCCAGGTCTCCTGCATTGCAGGCAGATTCTTTACCAGCTGAGCCACAGGGGAAGCCCTGATAAGAAAGAAGGACTAATAAGAAAATAAAATACACACATAAGTAAACATTATAACATAGATATATAACTGACTTATTAATATATAAAAAGATATAAAAATGACTTATTTTTATGGACTTCTGAATTCTGACATGAGTTAAGAAATTTGGTCTTCAATGGCCTGCCTTCTTAATAGAGGAATTCTTCTAGATTTAAAAAATATAGGCAGGCAAAATTATTTCAGATTATGTCTTGAAGGGTGGTTGGCCCTGGGATGAAGATAGGTGCAATGATACTTACTTTCAAGGTGAGTCATAAAGAAAGCAATTTTAGAAATCTGGCTTACTATATATAATATAGGTTACCTCCATAAGTATTTTCAATCTCAGATTGAAAAACAGTGGGAATTTCTAACATTTTTTTAAATTATAAAAATTATTTCTTTAAAGATTATTATTTTTTTTTAATTTTATTTTATTTTTAAACTTTACATAACTGTATTAGTTTTGCCAAATATCAAAATGAATCTGCCACAGGTATACATGTGTATTATTTTTTAATGCTCCATAGTTTGAGTTTATCTGTAAATTCGGTAGCAGTAGCAGTGGTGATGAAAGACTAACTGATAGAAGTGTATATTTTTTCCTTCCTTTCTTTGGACATGTGTGTGGAATATTTTTGTCTGCAGATCAGATTGTTCATTATGCTCCCTTTGGATGTGTATACCACTTGGCCTTCCAGCCTTGCATGCTCATTCAAAAGCATTCCAAGTCATTATGCTGGACTTCAGCCTTGTTCAGTAAAAAGGCCATTTCCTCCATCAACTGTCCACTTGGACATACATTGTTTTTACTCTCAAAAAGACTTTATATGCATTCAGAGTATATTAGTTGGATTTGTCAAATTACTCACAGATAATCAGTTTTTTAAAGTTATAATTTAAGCTATGACCTCTCAAACTGTGAATTATAAGGTTTGACCCTTTGGTTCACTATTTGACACAGCAGCCATTAATTACAGTTTTTAAAGAACATTTTATTTCAGTTAGAATTTGTGTTATGAAAACAGTTTAAGTATTTTCCTTTTAACTTTCTGGGAAAAATGTTGACATGTAAAAACAGTAATATAAATATAAAATATATACATTCAAATATAACAAGTAGCTGTCCTGCATATACATGCTATATTCAAGTATATATATATATATATGTATATATGAAGTCTATTATACATAACTATAGTTATTTTTATATAATAACCTATGAGTTAACACTAAGACCATACTTATTTTATTTAACTGGTGTCAGATTGAGACTGACTTTTTAATATTTAGCAGGGTGAGAGGAACTTTATTACTAATTGATTCTAGGTTTTTCCCTTTTTTGTGTTGAGCAAGGATACAGAAGTAGGTGCCTATGTATTATGCCCAGTGTCTGATAGCAATTGATAATCAAGATGGTTCTAAGTAATATGGTGAGGGAGAATATAAACTAGTCAGTGGTTTTCAAATGTGCATAGCTCAGGGTACTGAGATAGAGAGTACATACAGAAAGGTCAGTTTAAGTAAATGCAAGAAGACATCCAGATATGTGTACACGTTGCTGGTATCCTCATATTTGAAATGGAGGAATGTAGTGTCTTATGGTATAAAAAGAAGATATGTATATATCTGAAAATATTTCAGCATATGGTTTTCTGTTCCTCTTTAATAAAAATCTAATAATATTGGATAATTTCTTCACTTCCAAAGTAGTTATCTTCTCATTTTGTACTAAACCAGGTTTTTTGCTGCTAAGTTCACAAAATTAAATCTAAAATATCATGGAGAGATGATTATTTAAAAACATCTGAAAATTTTTCTTAAAGGTACATAACCATCCCTTTGTATTTCAAGTATATTAAAAAATGGTTAATTTGGTTTTGGTCAGATTCTTCTCTAGTTAAGTTTAGCATGATTTTTTTCTTAAGAAAAGTTAATTTATATGATAACATTGAAAATAAAGACCTTTTAAGGAATGTGACCCTTATAGGATCTATAGTATTGTTCCTAAAATTTTTCCTAGGAAATACATTTCCCTGTATGTTCTTTGTACTTTAAGATTTAAAAGTAAAAAATATTTACTTTATAGAAACTCCAAAAGAGGAAATTGATATTCCAAAAATAGGCAAACACTTATCATAAACTATGTGTTTGCTGCTGCTGCTGCTAAGTCGCTTCAGTTGTGTCCGACTCGGTGTGACCCCATAGACAGCAGCTCACCAGGCTCCGCTGTCCCCAGGATTCTCCAGGCAAGAACACTGCAGTGGGTTGCCATTCCCTTCTCCAATGCATGAAAGTGAAAAGTGAAAGTGAAGTCACTCAGTCATGTCCGACTCTTTGAGACCCCATGGACTGCAGCCCACCAGGCTCCTCCATCCGTGGGATTTTCCAGGCAAGAGTACTGGAGTGGGGTGCCATTGCCTTCTCCGAAACTATGTGTTTAGTTATTTCTAAATTACTTTTAAAACAGGATCTAAGCAGTAGAAAGTCTTTTTATAATTAAGCATATAGTTTGGATTGCACTATTTTCCTTTAAACCCATTTAATTGTGGTTTTTAAGGAAATAGTTGCCTCTATTTTTTTTTCTAAAAGCAAAAATTAAGTCAGTCCAGTTCAGTTCAGTCGCTCAGTTGTGTCTGACTCTTTGTGACCCCATGAATTGCAGCATGCCAGGCCTCCCTGTCCATCACCAACTCCCAGAGTTCACTCAGACTCACATCCATCAAGTCAGTGATGCCATCCAGCCATCTCATCCTCTGTCGTCCCCTTCTCCTCCTGCCCCCAATCCCTCCCAGCATCAGAGTCTTTTCCAATGAGTCAACTCTTGCATCAGGTGGCCAAAGTACTGGAGTTTCAGCTTTAGCATCATTCCTTCCAAAGTAATCCCAGGGCTGATCTCCTTCAGAATGGACTGGTTGGATCTCTTTGCAGTCCAAGGGACTCTCAAGAGTCTTCTCCAACACCACAGTTCAAAAGCATCAGTTCTTCGGTGCTCAGCTTTCTTCACAGTCCAACTCTCACATTATATTAACTCAGGGTAGAATTTTTGAAAGACAAAAAAATTTCTGAAGCTAATTGTAAGCAATTTTTTATTTCACCAACTATGTATGTTTCCTTTCCCATGCAGTAAGGTTCTTGAGGGAAAAGAATATGCTTTCTTCATTCTTTCTGTTTAGCTCAGACCAGATACTTAATAAATGTTTATTGAATTGATCAACCTATCAGTAGACTTAAAGAAACTAACTGTAGTAATCAATTCTACTCAACATTTGTCCATAACACAAGCATAGCAAAAAAAAGGATTCTTAAAAAATATATTTATATGTCTACTAAATTTCCTTTGGGTCACTGCTACAGGATTCCCTCTAGGTCTGAGTATTTGTTTTCATGCTTATTGTGACAGCTCAGTAAGGAAAGAAAAGTTTTGTCCTATATGCTACAATGAATTTAAATTCAATTTTAAGACAAAACAGTCTTTAGGTGGCAAAAAGAAAGACCAAACCAAACCAGTGACTTGTCAAAGAAGTTTTATATCTTAATACTTGATGACACTAAAGGATTACTAGTCTTAGAAGTGTTTAATACTCTAAATTTACATTATCCACTAGTGATAATAGTACTTAGTATGAAACAGCTTTTTCTTTGTATTGACTTACCCAGGATCTGAAACTTAGGCAATAATTAGTCTCTTAAATGGATCTGTTTGGAAAGCATTATAAAATAAGAACTCCCTTCCCAAAGAAAGGTGCAGTTGTATTAAGGCTGCACTCATTTAATGGTGTCTCAAGTGAAACAGGTGTCTTCCCCACTTTGTTCTCCTGGAGCAGCTTTATAGATCTAAGCACTGCATATATAGCACACAGTGGCACTATTAAAAGAGCAGAATGAGGCCAAGGGAAAATTCATCTAGGATCCACACACCTAAATGCAGTTAGTAAACAGAGACACTAACTCTCATTAAGCATAATTAAACCTAATATTGACTGTAAACTGTTACTTACCTTAAACTTCTCTGTAGAGAATGTGGAAAGGGATTAACCTAGCAGATTGGGACATTAATAACTACCTCTTTCACATTAAAGTTACCATCAAGAAGGGCTGTATTCATAAATAAAACATAGAAGGGATTGAGAGACTGAAAATATGTAAATTTACTTTATAAAAAGGAAAGAAAAGCCTAATTTAAAAAAAAAAAAAAAAAGTGAGCTGTGCGCAATGCCAGCCCCAGCAAAATGGAACTCTGGCTAATCATTACCAAAAAAAAATAAAAAGCCTGAAATAATCACAGAAATGTGTCCTTGCCTTCTGACTGACAGCATCTGCTTCACAGGAGACTCCAGTTCAGCCAAGTCCATTCTTTGTCATGCATAACCTCCTCCACTGCTGAAACGAATGTGAGGTTTGAGGAGAGGATGAAGGAACTTAAGAGAAATAGGATTCTTTCCTGTTTTTCTCCAGTTGTTAATAGCTCTTTATTTATGAAATTGATTATAATGATTGTATAAATGTTGTTTCATTTGTCAGTAAGAAGTCACAGTGCTGTTTTTTGTTCAGTCAAAATGGTTTGGTAACTGGTCTCCTGCTACTATTTAATAATCTCCTTCTTGGGTGCAATCTAAAGAGTGTGTTGTGAAGGATATAAAAATGTCAGCTAAATTTAAGATCAACTGTTAAGTTTTTATATTATACTGCTGCCCCAAGGGGGGAAGCTAGGATGCAGGAGATAAGAATTTAAAGAGAAAAGAAAAGTAATGACAATACAAACTTAGCTACCAGCCTCAGACACATCTTTGAAATCTATCATCCTGTCTGTTTGCCGTGAATGTGCGCTATGATCTATTACTTGTTTTCCATCACCATTCCAATAAGGCACCATATACTCATTTCTGGATTTCCTTGTTACTTAACAGGGTGGGGTTTTTCTAATTTTTGGAATTGAATCTCACATACAACCTTGGTTATGGTTGTAGTATTAAACTGTACTTTAGGTAATACATGTTAGGCCCACAGGAACGTCTTAGTGCTAGCATGCTAAATTTTATCGTTGGTGAGCACCAGAGGGATATAGTAGTTGTGTATGTAGAAAAGAGAGCTTAGAAATTAAGCCTGGAGCATGTATTCATTTTTTTTTTTTAAGAGAATGTGAGGTTTAATTTTAGAATAAAACCCCTAATTTTTCCCCTGAATTTAAAGTTAGTTTCACAGCTTATGACATGAACTAATGAAATAGAAATAATTAATGGACAAAAATCTATCCTTCATTTCCCTCATTGAGCAAAAATTCACAGACTGGTTGGTTGACAGAGGATGAACAAAAACAGCAAGAGTAAGAGTACTTCTATCCTCCATTCTTGTAGCAATCGTGACATTATGAAATAACCATAACAATGGCACTCTTATTAATCAGACATATTTATACAGAATTAGTGTTGGCTTCTGCTCTATATTACCTTTAGTTTTACATGAACTTTTATTATCTGTGCATATCAAAAGAGATGTGGTGAATGAACAAAGAAACCCTGTTATGAGACAAGTATTATTTGACATTTTGGGAAGCTCTTATTATAGGGTTTCCTCTTAAGTGAGAATAACGGGAAGGTTGTCATTAGTTGCACTATTACAGACACTCTGGATTTTTAAAAACAGAAACGGAGCCCACTTTTTTCCTTGAAGAAGATTCATTAGTTAGAATAATTCTAATGATCTAAGACTTCTGAGACTTGGGCCCCTGTTCTTCTTGCTTTATCATGTGAAAAAATGACCCCATTAGGCATCTCTTTAGATACTTTTTCCCGTGGTTTACAGAGCAAAGTTTAGTTTATGGTTCTCTATTTTTTTTTAAAGATGTATCATCATATTCAGACTTTTGGAAAATCTCTGATTAAACCAAAATACAGATGACTTGCAAGGTCTATACCTCTACTGGAATCCAGATGCCTGTTTGTTTTTTTTTCCATCCTAAAAGAGGACAGCTCTAAGTAAGTTCATTTGAGGTCTTCTCCAAATCCCATGGACAGAGGAATCTGGCGGGCTACAGTGCAAAGGGTCACAAAGACACGTCTGAGCAAGTGCCACGTATGCACATGGCAGGCTTACGACAGGTATGACTGGGAATTATGGTGGGAAAAAGAGCCTGACTATGGGTAATATTTAATCATCTCTTAAAATTATAGGAACTATGTGTTCAAAACCTGACCAGTTGCCATGTATTTATTTTTTCTAGAGTTTAGGATAAAATTTTAAGTCCGAAAGTAAGAAAAATAGGTGAATCAGCACAGCTGCAATACATCAGCTGCCTGAATAAGGAGAACAGTGATTCGCAAAGTGGAGAAAGTAGAGATCAAAACTACCACCTGTGGGGTCTTTTGAAATTAACCTTCCCCAAGTAGACAATTATGTGTATAGACGCTTGTCTGAGAGCCAAAAATACTAGAAAACAGTTTACCAATTGATAATTAGGCTGCTTTTAATCTTTTAAAGTTTAAATATAGAAAACTGAACAGCAATTTTTAAATCACAGAATTTTCCTCTATCCTTATCATATCTTCCTATTTTATGTTAAGAGAGACAGAATTTGGGGGTTCAGTGAAAAAAGAGCAACCCCCCCCAAAATAACACATAAACCTTGAAGAGGAAAAAACAAAAACAAAAGCTGTCAAGTTTGAGGTTTGAATACATGTAAAACAGGCCAAGTTTTCTGAATGAGCCACAAAAAATCATTGAGCTCTTCCTAATTACCCATCTATCTTGCACAGCAATAGAGAAGGACCTTTTCTGCATCTTGAAGTACTTAAACTGAATCCTTTAAAATTATTTCCGTATTTTTAACTTCTCATGTTTTCTATTATACATTTTAAATTGGATGCTAGAAAGACAGGCAAAGTGATTTTACCTGTGGCCATTCTGCCATCTCTACATAGGGAGGATATTTAAAACCTATTTAAAATAGGAGAGATCATCCTTGCTGAGATTCATGAGATTTCTTGGCTTTAAACTCTAGAATGAAATGTCTTCTCATTTTAGGGACATTAACCGAGCTGAACATTTTATACAGGTTCACCATATACCTTTTTTGCTACTTATAAGGTACCTATTGCCCAAATAGCACTTGAAGGTGGTTCAAAGCAGAATATATTTGCATGTTTAAATCCTGACCAGATTATGGTGTGTGGGAGTACTCTTCAGTGTTCTGCATATTACAGGTATGCAGTACCGACTCATCTTAAATGCAGAGAAGCTGTGGTCACTGAGAGCCACCAAATTGAAAGGTAGTTCAGTAAAGTTCTTTTGCATCAGAATGTAATTCATCTTAACTTTTACATATATAATTTTCAAGGAAATAAATTCACCGGTGACTTATAAATCACTAATTTTCTTTAGCAACCAATTATATATATATATATATATATATATATATATATATATATGTATGTATGTATGTATAATTGGCCCTGATGCTGGGAAAGATAGAAAGCAAAAGGAGAGGAGGGCAGTGGAGGATGAGGTGGTTAGATAGCATCACTGACTCAATGAACGTGAATTTGAGAAAACTCAGGAATATAGTAAAGGACAGGGAAACCTGCAGTGCTGCATTTCATGGGGTCAGAAAGAGTCGGACATGGCTCAGTGACTGAACAACAACATATATATATATATATATGTATCTCCCACCTATGACCTAATCTAAAGCTAGTTATATTTTGGTATAACACATCTTTGGTAATAATTGCATCCTTTCATTCACTGCAAAACATTATTAGTGCCAACTTAAGCATAGAGATATACAAATGAAAATATAGGGTATCTGCTTTCAAGAGACCTATGGGTGGCTGAGGTCTCAAACACAAAAAAATTCTATAAGTATTAATACTTCAGATCAGATCAGATCAAATCAGTTGCTCAGTCGTGTCCGACTCTGTGACCCCATGAATCTCAGCACGCCAGGCCTCCCTGTCCATCACCAACTCCCAGAGTTCACTCAAACTCACGTCCATCGAGTCGGTGATGCCATCTAGTCATCTCATCCTCTGTCGTCCCCTTCTCCTCTTGCCCCCAATCCCTCCCAGCATCAGAGTCTTTTCCAATGAGTCAACTCTTTGCATGAGGTGGCCAAAGTACTGGAGTTTCAGCTTTAGCATCATTCCTTCCAAAGAAATCCCAGGGTTGATCTCCTTCAGAATGGACTGGTTGGATCTCCTTGCAGTCCAAGGGACTCTCAAGAGTCTTCTCCAACACCACAGTTCAAAAGCATCAATTATTCGGCGCTCAGCCTTCTTCTCAGTCCAACTCTCACATCCATACACGACCACAGGAAAAACCATAGCCTTGACTAGATGAACCTTTGTTGGCAAAGTAATGTCTCTGCTTTTGAATATGCTGTCTAGGTTGGTCATAACTTTCCTTCCAAGGAGTAAGCGTCTTTTAATTTCATGGCTGCAGTCACCATCTGAAGTGATTTTGGAGCCCCAAAAAATAAAGTCTGACACTGTTTCCACTGTTTCCCCATCTATTTCCCATGAAGTGATGGGACTGGATGCCATGATCTTCGTTTTCTGAATGTTGAGCTTTAAGCCAACTTTTTCACTCTCTGCTTTCACTTTCATCAAGAGGCTTTTGAGTTCCTCTTCACTTTCTGCCATAAGGGTGGTGTCATCTGCATATCTGAGGTTATTGATATTTCTCCCAGCAATCTTGATTCCAGCTTGTGTTTCTTCCAGCTCAGCGTTTCTCATGATGTACTCTGCATAAAAGTTAAATAAACAGGGTGATTTAAGAGGGGCCTAAAAAGTTATTATGGGAACATAATATCTACTTGGGAGATTAAGGAAGGATTTACAAAGATCATATTCAAATGGAGTTTTGAAAGATTAATAGATTTGATAGGTGAAGGGTGGACAGAGGGTGGGGGTGGGTGGGTAGTTGCATTGGGAGGAATATTCTAGGAAAAGGTAACAGTAACATGAAGGTAACATGAAGGTAACATGAAGGCCCTGGGCAATGAAAGAGTCTTGCTCAAAAAGACATGGCAACTGGTTTAGTAAGGCTTCATCTTAGGGTGGAAGTAAGAAGTGAGATTGGATGGGTAATGTTGGTCAAACTATAAAATGCCCTAAATCCTGTACCAGGGAGATTGGGTTTTATCCTGTCACTATTGATCAGCCACTGGAAGACCAGTATAAAATGATGTATTTAAGAGTGGAAAGACAATGATCCACATGATGATCAACTGGGTTTGGAATATGGTGGAGGAATTATAAATAAGCCAACTTCTTGGATTTGGTGAATGAAAGTTTCATATATAAAGACAGAAAATGCAACTAGCTACTGCTCTCTCTCTCTTCCATATCTACACTCAGACTTCACCAGATACATGTTTATATTGTTTCCATTTCCTCACCAGTGCAATCATCAATTCACCCCATCTGCCTCCAAGACCTGTATCACTTCACCAATGTAACTCTTATTGAGATCTCATTGAGCATTTCATCTTTCTGACCACTTCCTCCTTTTTGAAATGCATTCTGCTCTATTTTCCACGACATCAGTCTCTCCTGACTTTCTTCCTAAGCCCCTTGTTATTCCCTTGATATCTCTTTTGTCAGCATCTTTTCTGATATCCAGTTGTCAAGTGTTGGTAATCCTAAAGTCCGGATCCAACAGGCTTCTATCCATAACCAGTATTATTGGTGTCAGTATAGCCATAACAAATTGAGATGTTTTTAGAGGAGGTACTATAATTATTTTAAGGTCTTCTTTCGGGGGGATCATCTTTCAAAGGTTATATTTAAATATACAGTCTTGTATTCTTTATTATGGGCTTCCCTGGTAGCTCAGCTGGTAAAGAATCCGCCTGCAATGTAGGAAATCCTTGTTCGATTCCAGGATGGGGAAGATTCCCTGGAGGAAGACATGCAAGCTATTCCAGTATTCTTGCCTGGAGAATCCCTATGGACAGAGGAGCCTGGAGGGCTACAGTCCATAGGGTCACAAAGAATAGGACATGGCTGAGCAACTCAGCACAGCACATATTATGCATACTTGCCTACTAAGTCATTTCAGTCATGTCAGACTCTGTGCGACCCTATGGACTATAGCCCACCAGGCTCCTCCATCCATGGTATTCTCCAGGCAAGAATACTGGAGTGGGGTTGCCATGCCCTCCTACAGGGAATCTTCCTGATCCTGGGATCAAACCCACATCTCCTGCGGCTTGTGCATTGCACATGGGTTCTCTACCGCCAAGCTACAGGGGAAGCCCGTTCTTTATTATAGTAATACAGTCAACTACATGCCTCCCAGCAAACTCTTATGGTAAATTCATTTGATAACTTTTGTTCTAATTTGTACATCTTATAAAATCTTCCTGATGTTTATGCTTTAATATTAGGCCATTATTAATCTTCCTTGAATCTCAGTTTCTTAATCTATAGTATATGAGGAGCCATACCAGCTCCTTAGGATTCCATGTTGCTATGGCTTCATATTTTACTACCTGAAGAGGTCAGTGAACTGGAAAGGATGTGAGGCTATCACTTTGAATTACATAGTCAAAGCTTATACAAACGGTTGTGTGTCTTTTCTATTATACATCTATACTTCACATTTTACTTCCTATTTTAAGATAGTTCCATGCTTGTGGAAATATACATATATATTCCTAATTCTGTGTTTACTTAAAATTTTTTGCACATTTTTTTCTTTGAACTGTTGATCAAAATATTTTTTAACATGTGAATAGATTTTATATTATAATTACTGCACTGACCAGTGCTTATTTAACCCCACAGGAAACCCAGATGTGACAGTCTCAGTTAACCAAGTGAGGTTTAAGATTTTCAAGTGTCTTATTACAGTTTTGTGCATATTTCTCTTCTTTGTCTTTGGTTAACAAGGTTGCTTCTAAACCCTTTCTTTTTTTTTTTTAATTTAATTTTATTTTTAAACTTTACATAATTGTATTAGTTTTGCCAAATGGCGGATTCATTTTGATATTTGGCTAAACCCTTTCTTTTGTGATTAGATTGCATTGCCAGTGTATTTTCAGTTCTCCATAAAAATGGCCACTTTAGAGTCAGGCTGGTTAGATATTCAGGACAGTTTTCTTCTTAGTCAGATACCATTTAATGCTAGTGATTTATCTGTGTTTAAGTTATTAATGAATTTTATGACAAGCTTTGTATTTGTCATTATTTTGAATCCAGAACCTCTAAATTTGTCTGCTTCAAATACATCTGAGGCATGGGAATCTACTTAATGCCTTCCATGTGCATGTGTGTATGGGTGTATGTATTTTCTTAGTATGTGCATATAAGTTTTTATTATTAATTTAATAAAAATATCTTTGAATTTCTGCATACTACTAGCTGATTTAGTCCATTGGTGTAAAAAAATGAACAAAGTTGAAATAAGAGCAATAAAATAATACTCACTTGGTTTTGGTGTTGCTGTCAATGCAAATTGGGCTTCATTTTCCTTCTTATGGATTTTATTTATTTAATCTTACCTATATCTAATGGATTTTCTTTCTCAATTTGCATAATTTTTACTGAACATTTGCAGTGTGCAGTCTACCTGGATTTATCCCCAAGATCGTTCACTACGTGGTCTTCTTTTACTCATTTGAGCAGTCTTGCCACTTAAAACAATTAAGCGGTCTTTCTTTCCTCATATTTCTTTGTTCATTTTATCATTTAAATATAAGTATATTATTCTCCATTTCCACTTTTATCCTCCTTCATGTCCATCTTTTTGTTTCTTCACATTTTATCCAATAAAATATTTGAAGGTAAGCTGTAAACTGTGTGATTTTCTGTTTTAAAAACAGTCCTTTAGGGTTTGTTTGTTCATCTCTAACTAATCGTCCTTCGGTGCTCATTATGAGATGTGAGGGAAGTGAGAATTCTATTCAGTTCCTCTTGGGGTCCTGGAAGGAAAATAGCTGGGTAATTTAGACTTTTTGTGAATTTTAGGTTCTGGTCTATTTAAATCTTGATTTACATATAGTTTGGTCCCCAGCTAGCCAGAGATTGGAAATTTTGTGAAAAATTCAAATGCCATTTTACCATTTCTGAGTAATTTATAAATTTAGACTATTTCTCTTGATATCTTCAGAATATCTATTATTTAAAACTTGGGAGAGCTAATTTATCTGTAAAGACTATACTCTGCTCCAGAGAAGAAAAAATTCCCCTTCTCAAGTGCAAATGTAAATATTATGCTTCAATGGGATGTTACCAGCAGATTCTGTCTTTATTTTCCAAATTTTATATATTATACTGTTCCTAGATTATGTGGGTAAGAATGACAGATGAAGCATTATGAGCTGTTTATCACTGTCATAAAAAATAAGTCATAGGAAGTAAATATCTGGACCCTAAAAAATATTACAATTTCAATTCTTTAGTCCAGAGACCATAATTTCTCCTTATTGGATCCTGTCTATAGAAGAGAGAATCCACCAAAGAGTAAATACTCAGTCAACATAAACTGATGGTGAAAATTCCTAAAGTTTAGCCTTGAAAGGGAGCTTTATAAAGTGTCTTTGTACCCTGAAGGAAAACCTCCCTCCTGGAATGCTGTGTATTAAAAAGTACAGATACTTGTGCATTTTTAGTACATTGTGTGGGGAGTGACATACGTGGAACTCCATTAATAGCAATTTATGTTGTGTTCTTTTCATTTCACTTTGCTAATGAATTTAGTATCAGATTGATGGGTGCTTGGAACAGAAGGCTTAATTCGCAGTTTAAGTAGAACAGTATATATTTTCCAGATAAGGGCCTACAAAGCGATCTCCATTGGAAGTGAAGCTCTCCATACAAAAGGATACTTGGAAACACTCTTTTCAGCAGGTATGAATTGAGTTAGAGATCTTTGATCTATAAATTCACATTTCTTTATAGAGGGGGACATTACCTCCCAGGTAGCATTTGGAAATGGGTGGTTGTTACAATGACAGGAAGCACTATTGGAATTTAGTAGATAGGGAAAAGACATGACCTTAAGTCCTACAGTAGGTGAACTAATTACTTAAAAGGTGGCATGACCAGCTCTCAAAGCCAATATTTGGGCAACCAGAGAGGTATCACTTATAGTTAGTAGTTTTCAAGCATTTTCATAAGCCACAGAAAGAAATGCATTTAAATCATGACTTTGTATGCTCACGTAGATGTATATATATACACTGAAACAAAAATTTTACAATATTTACCCTTTCTATGCATGATACCATTTTTCCATTCTATCCATGATACCAATATTTTCTATTCTGTCAATTTTATCTCATTCTATCCTATTCTATGTTTCTTTTTCTTTTAAAGTCTAAAACCACTATCTTAATTTCAAGACCACTGGACAATTTAATGTTTTAGATGTCTTTAAATTTCCAAGTAAGATCAGGATAAAAGACAAAATAACTTGCCTTAGTATGCCTTGGTTTCCTTTTATTCTAAGCAGAGTTTAGAATTTCCATATGAGACTGTGGTCCAGATTTCTCTGGGGGAGAGGCCTGGGCCTATACGCCAGCAGTTCTGATATAAGGCCTAATTGCCACCTTGCCCCTCTGTTGCTAAGAGATAGGGAAGGGATAGGGGTGATAGCTAGGGAAGGGAAACAGAGAGCACTACCCCAGCTCACTGCTGGCATTTGGATCTAAAGACTCAAAGTTGCCCCTGTGGTACATATTAGAAACCACATGGTGTTATGTAAAGGTACAAAGTTCAGTGAGATGAGAGTAAAACTCTCTGCTCTTCCTGTCCAAGTGAGTCATCTGTAAGCTGTGGGATGGTGACTTGGCATATTGGGTCTCTCCCTTGCATATTGTTGATTGAGGCAAATGTGGAGTCAAGTAGCCTTCACGATTTGGTGCAGTGTCTAATTTATCATGGTTGTATAAAGTTAACCAACATTCTTGCTTCTCAGAATATTGTCAGAGTGTTAGTTTGTCAGAGTATTTTTAATCGGCATAGTTACTGATGGCAGTCCAGTTCAGTTCAGTCGCTCAGTCGCGTCTGACTCTGTGTGACCCCAGGGACTGCAGCACTCCAGGCCTCCCTGTCCATCACCAAATCCTGGAGTTTACTCAAACTTCTGTCCACTGAGTCAGTGACGTTGATGGCAAGCCTACCGTTATACCTTAATTTTCTTCATGTCCTTTACCTAAAGTGATTATACCAATTATATCCTCACCTGAAGGAGAGAAAGGTTAATTTGGGGAAACAAAGCAGCCCTAATGATTTCAGTATGTCTTCCTCATTAGAGGTCCACTGTTTGCCTATTTTTAGGATACCTACCCTGCTCTCTTGGAGAAGGCAATGGCAGCCCACTCCAGTGTTCTTGCCTGGAGAATCCCAGGGACAGCGGAGCCTGGTGGGCTGCTGTCTATAGGGTCGCACAGAGTCGGACACGACTGAAACGACGCAGCAGCAGCAGCAACCCTGCTCTCTGAAGTTGTAAGAAAACCTACAGAACAGGGTTTAGTCACGCAGAGGGGAGCTGAGCATGGGTAATTTTCTGCTATCATCTTCCTGGTCCATGTGGTGTTCTCATGAGTATTTGTCTATCTATCTGTTTGACTGAAAAGGCCAGGATTTAACTTAATCTCTTGCTTTTGTTGTGTTGACCCAGCGACGAGTGCAGAATGCCTTGAGTTGGAGATTTATATTTAGGGAGTAAGATCATAGCAATCATTTCCATGAGTTTATTAGCACTTTTTCAACTCTTAGTATAGTATGTTCTTATCTGGTTGTTTAGAGACCTTGGTCCTATTTGCAATAGTAGAACACATTTAGTATTAAATATTTAGCATTATACATGGTACTTCAGATGCATCTATAAAGTAAAACAACTTTATAGATGCTGCTGCTAAGGCGCTTCAGTTGTGTACGACTCTGTGCGACCCCGTAGACAGCAGCCCATCAGGCTCTGCTGTCCCTGGGATTCTCCAGGCAAGAACACTGGAGTGGGTTGCCATTTCCTTTTCCAATGCATGAAAGTGGAAAGTGAAAGTGAAGTCGCTCACACTACCTGGCACCAAATTTTAAAAGGGATTTAAACAATTGAACTTAGTATGTCACAAAAGTTGCCCTTTCTTAGTATGTCACAAAAGTTGCCCTTTCTTATTTCACTCTTACTAGATTCCTTTCCGAGTTACTTTCCACTCATTGTTTTGTGGAAATAGATGCATTTATTTACAGACAAAACAAAATGTGTTCTCCTCTTTCCAACTTTTAGTTCAACTTTGCCCAGATAAACAGACTTCATAGAAAGCCAAAGTTAGAGATGGAGTGATGGAGTGACAGTTCTCCTTTCCTTTCTTCATTTGGAGCCACCGTTTCTTATTTGAAGAAGGTGACCTACCAGTGTCATAACCGTCCCTTACAATGAGAAAAAGGTTACCTGTGAGACATCTTCGTGGATGATGTCAGGGCTGAGTACAAGAGCTAAGATCATTAAGACTTGTCCCTCTTGAGTTGGGCAGCATGAAAAGAAACAGTGACTTTTTTTAATTTTGTTCAAGTCCTTTGAGAGTAGTTGTCATTAAGTCAGTGAAGCCAAGATCAGAGGACAAACCCAAAGCACAGTAGTGCAGCTAACAAGTGAATTCAATCCAAAAGCTAAAAATGAAGAAAAGCAATGTGGAGAGAGAAGGCAAAACATTTCTGGGAAAGCTGTGTGAAAAGAACTGAGGAAACTGTATCTTGTTTATATTGGTCCTAACCCCTTGGCATATGAATAGTATGTCTGACTGTCCATTAGCGTGCACAGGTAGGTAGCAGGAGGCTCTTTTTGTCACCCGTTACTGCCATTTAGGAAGTTGTCCATGAGATACTGGAGTTGGAGTTGTCAGGATTCATCCACAGTCATGGAATGCCTGATTACCCTGTGCTGATAAGGGGCTGAATGCTTGATCTCCAACACACCTGCCTTGGGAAGATTTTTCTATGGGATGAAGCAGAGTTCCAGACTTCTTGGTGGCCATGATCAAAGTGCTTGAGGAGCTTTGTTCACAGCATTGATGGCTGCAAGTGAAAGCATCTTTTTTCCCTTGATGTCCAAGATCAGCCAGGGCAGAGTAGGATCTATCTCCACAAGATTTTGTTCCAGATGGGGCCCAGTGAAGTTTTTCCTTTCCTCTGATATTTCCCTCAGCGAGTGCTTGGTTTCTAACAGTATTTGCTGTTGAGTGCATTTGTTGTTGTTGTTGTTGTTCAGTTGCTAAGTCATATCTGACTCTTTGTGACCCTAGGACTATAGCATGCCAGGCTCCTCTGTCCTCCACAATCTCCCAGAGTTTGCTCAAATTCATGGCCATTGAGTCAGTGATGCTATCTAACCATTTCATCCTCTCCTCCCCGCTTCTCCTTTTGCCTTCAGTCTTTCCTGACATCAGGGTCTTTTCCAATGAATTGGCCCTGCAAATCTTATCTTGCTTTGGAAGAGAACTGTAACTATTTAACTTTCACTTTTTCTCAGCGCTCTGTTGAAGCATGTTGGAACTGGTGCTTCTTAAACTCATTCTTTTCTTGGATGGATCTTTCTTGACTCCATAATTTCAGCTTAAATGATACTTCTTCAAAGCAACTTTCTTAGATCATCCTATCTAAGGTAGGACGCTTCTTTAATCCATACCATGGCACAGTGTTTACTTCTTTCTTTAGCGTATAGTCGTCCCTTTTTATCTGTGGGGGAATTGGTTCTAGAACTCCCAAGGATATGGAAATCTAGGATGTTCAAATCCTTTATATAAAATGGCCTATTATTTGCATAAAATCTACATACATCCCTTTTTATACTTTAGATCATCTCTGGAAATTTTTAAAAATATTTTTGATGGGTGCGTGATTGTTTGAATCCACAGATGCAGAACCTGTGGATATGGAGGATCAGCTGTATATGGCTCCAGGAAATTGTAAATATCTGTGTCAATAATTACATTTACATTTATTATAATTGGTGGTATATTTGGATTTATGTCTACCATTTTTTGTTTCCTGTTTATTCCTTCTGTTTCCCATTTCTTGTCTTATTTTCAGGTTATGTGAACTTTTTTATCATTCATTTTAGTTTATTGTGCTTTTGACTATTTATCTTTATATATTTTTAGGGGTTATTCTATAGGTTATAATATGTATATGTAGCTTTTCACAGCCTTTTTAGAATCAATTTTTGTCACTTCAAGCAGAATGTAGAAATTTAGTCGCCATATAAGTTCTTTTACTCTCAAAGTTTTGCAATATTGTTGTTATATATTATCTTTGTGTATATGTGTACTTAGTTGCTCAGTTGTGTCCCACTCTTTGCAATTCCATGGACTGTAGCCTGCCAGGCTCCCCTGGATTCCACCGGAATCCATGGGGATTCTCCAGGCAAGAATGCTGGAGTGGATTGCCATGCCCTCCTCCAAGGGATCTTCCCAACACAGGGATCGAACCCAGGTCTCCTGCATTACAGGTGGATGGATTCTTGACTGTCTGAGCCACATCTTTACATACATTGAAAACTGTATCAGATAATGTTGAGATTTTTTTCTTTCAACTATCAAACATATTTTAAAGAACTTAAGAGGAGAACAGTTCATTCTGTTTACTCATGTTTATCATTTCCTTTTGCTTTTCCTTGTTCTTGGTGTATAAAGTTTCCTCTGATATCATTTTCTTTCTGCCTGGAGAATTTCCTTTAGCAATTTTTTTTTAAATATAAATTTATTTATTTTAATTGGAGGCTAATTACAATTTTGTATTAGCAATTCTTTTGGAGCAATTCTTCTGGCAACCAATTTTCTTAGTTCTTTTTCACCTGACAATATCTTTATTTCACTTTGATAAAGCTATTTTTTACTGTTTATAGAATTCTATGTCGATAGTTCTTTTCTCTCAGCACTTTAAAAAAAAACCATGTCATTTTCTTCTGGCGTCTGTGATTTCTGATGAGAAACCCATGGTCATTTGGATCATTGTTCCCTTATAGGTAATGTGTAATTTTCTCTAGAAGATTTTAAGATATTTTTCCTGATTTTCAGTTTCCATAGTTTAGTTTTCATGTATCCAGATATGGGTTTTTATCGCTGTTGTTGTTGTTTGTTTCTATTCTGTTTCAAGTTTGCCATACTTCTCGAACCTGTATATTTATGTATTTCACAAAATTTGGGAAGATTCTAGTTGTGGTTTCTCCAATTTTTTTTTTTTTTTTTTTTTTTAGCACTAAACTCTTTTTCCTTTCTTTCTGATACTATGATGACATGAGTGCTAGATTTTTTTCTTATTATCTCACAGGTCCTTCAGCCTATACTGTTTTTCTCTTTGTTGGTTCCTATTGAATCTGCCCTGTTTTAAAGCTCAGTGTCTCTTTCCTCTATCATCTTTATTTTGTTATTGAGTGATTTTGTTGTTGATTGTATTTTTCTGTTTCAAGACTATTCCTTGTTGGAGCATTTTTATGATAGCTAATTTTAAATCTTTCTCAGATGATTTCAACATCTGTCTGATTTCAGTGTTTGTGATTGTTAATTATCTTTTCTCATGTGGGTTGAGATTTTCCTGGTTCGTCATATACCTAATAATTTTGGATTGCAACCTGGACTTTTTTACATTATAAGATTTTTGAATCTAAGTTAAATTCTATAGAGAATATTGGTAATTTTGTTTTATTTAGTATGTAATTAATCTGATTAGGTTGAGGTCACAAGTTAAAAGCTGCCTTCTATGATTTCAATGCCAGTTTTCTTTTCAGTGCTTTTTCAGATGACTATGTACAGTGGTCAATTAATATGTTAATTTAGTTTTCAATTTCTTTTGTATACTGATTAAAATCAGATCTGCATATATGCAGCTTGAAATGAATCATATATAATGTAATATTCCATATATATATAGATATAATATAATATTCAATTAGTAAAACCAGTAGCAACAGATAAATATCAGTGTTTGTCCTAGGAGATCCAGTACTGGAAACTTTGGTAAAATGAAGCAATTTATAATGGAAGTTGAATAGTGACCTAGATGAGCATACCTACTTAGACAACTAGAGATTTATTTATTGTTATTAATAATTCATTATATTTTACAGTGATGAAAATCTCACAAGTTGAATATATTTTGAAACAATGAAGATAAGTAAAGGTACTAATTAATTATTCCAAGGGCTGTAGAATGTTTAGATATCTTTGACTTATCTTCCCTTTTGCCCTGCTAATTAGAGACATATCTTCCTTTCTAACTTGTAAATTGTTTATCACACACCTGCTAACCAATTGCCTGTTTTAAAACTGCTATGATTGATAGAAATTTATGGCTCTAAGTAGTTTATACAAAATTTGGAAAAATTTTGCATATCATGGATTCTTTTGATTTGAAAGTATTAAAAAACAAACTCTGAAATAGGAGTCAGGTGGCCAATAACCTAGCTCCAGTTTTGTGTTGCTGTCAGGCAAGTCTCTTATCTTCTTTGGATTCTAATTTCCTCCTTCATAAAATGAGACATTTTAAAGCATTTACCTTACATTTTCAAAAAATCATCATGAAGATCAAATGAAAAGATGTATTATAGAAGTTTTTTCTCAAAGTAAAAGTATTATGTAAATGTACGAGATTATTGTTACCCTCATCATCATTCATTAGTGGTACTGATGATAGTGGATGACTATAGCACTGCTGAGAAGCTGAAAACAATTTTGATACAAATTTTCTCTAGTTTGCCTGATGATAAAGTCTACTTTCCTATCCTACAACTTATTTGCATCCTTTGTATTTTTGTTCTGGTTATATAATTTTTTTTATGGCACCAAATTTGATCTGTGAGTAGTATGAGATCAATCAAATAACAAGCTTGGATTAATTCCTTGATCAGTAACAATGAGTTATAAATTCAGTGAATTTTGCAAACTGGGATAGGATTCTATCTTATTAAGAATAGGTCCCCTAAGATCCCTCCCTGAATGAATTTTACTCATTGTTGAGTGGAGAAGCAACAGTCTCTTGGAACAACTTACTGAATTCCAAAGAAGAAACAGTTTGTCCTTAAAGCATTATGAAATTCAGGGAATGAATGATATTCACCCAAGGAAAATTTTGTAACATAAATATAGAATATATTGGTTTCTTCGAAGGGTCATGTATTATTTTAATTCATGTAATCATTAACTTAGTTACTTGAAGATCACAGATTATTAATGGATGAATTCTAAGTGAAAAAAAAGTATGCATAGGCTGAATAAGAAGATAGGTATGCATTACATCAGAGATGTCATTAAAATATACCTGAAAAACACATTTGTGTAATTAGGGAGGATGACAGCAATCTATGAAACCTTTGCTTGTGAGCTTTTTTAACTTACATGCAGAATACATTATGTGAAATGCTGGTCTGGAAGAAGCATAAGCTGGAATGAAGATTGCCAGGAGAAATATCAATAACCTCAGATATGCCGATGACACCACACTCATGGAAGAAAGTGAAGAAAACTAAAGAGCTTCTTGATGAAAGTGAAAGAGGAGAGTGAAAAAGATGGCTTAAAACTCAACATTCAGAAAACTAAGATCATGGCATCTGGTCCCATCACTTCATGGAAAATAGATGGGGAAACAGTGGCTGACTTTATTTTTGGGGGGCTCCAAAATCACTGCAGATGGTGACTGCAGCCATGAAATCAAAAGACGCTTGCTCCTTGGAAGAACAGCTATGACTAACCTAGACAGCATATTAAAAAGCAGAGACATTACTTTGCCAACAAACATCTGTCTAGTCAAGGCTATGGTTTTTCCAATAGTCATGTATGGATGTGAGAGTTGGACTATAAAGAAAGCTGAGTGCCGAAGAATTGATGCTTTTGAACTGTGGTGTTGGAGAAGACTCTTGAGCGTCCTTTGGACTGCAAGGCGATCCAGCCAGTCCATCCTAAAGGAAATCAGTTTGAATATTCATTGGAAGGACTGATGTTGAAGCTGAAACTCCAAAACTTTGGCCACCTGATGAGAATAATTGACTCACTGGAAAAGACCCTGATGCTGGGAAAGATTGAAGGTGGGAGGAGAAGCGGGTGACAGAGGATGAGATGGTTGGATGGCATCACTGAATCCATAGACATGAGTTTGAGTAAAGTCCGGGACTTGGTGATGGACAGGGAGGCCTGGCATGCTGCAGTCCATAGAGTCGCAAAGAATCGGACACGACTGAGCAACTGAAGTGAACTGAACTGAAGTAAATTTCTACCCTGAGAGATTTTGACACACTGCAATATAGGATACCTTCCACAGTTTGAAGAGAGTCAGAAATGAATGTGTGACGTCCTGTTTTCTTCATTTGTAAGAATAAAATTATAATCACACTCTGTCATTCACGTCCATATTGAAGACAATCTAAAAAGCAATGAAATGTGCTATACTTGAAATATGTATTTACCATAAACACTTTTAGAATATAGGTATAAAGCATACATTTTATCACATTATACCATGATCTTTGATTTACTTGCACAGTGCATATGATGACTCTCAAAAACTTTTTCAGTTATATGCTGGAAAATGAATATGCGAATGAACACACAGAGGAATATGCAGACAACACTCTTTAGAGTGATTGTAGAACACCTATACTGAATAGTCACAGAAGAGTGTATGAAACGTTAGTTTTCATTCAAGTACCCAATACCCTAATTAAAATTTTTACAACTTCCCTTTTCAGTTCCTATCTTTAGGTTTGTTTTATGGTATGTTGGATCTATGAAATTGTTTTCCAGAATCTTAAAGATAGTATTCTTCAAATTATTTTGGTCTTGTTTTCTCAGATATATATATATTTTTTCATGTCCCTACTTACTTTACAGTCTAAATTTTTAAAAATATTAAGCTTTTTTCCCTTATTTTTCATACTTTATTCTCCCAATTAAAAGTCATATACAAAATTTGGAAAACTTTAGAAAGCTCAGAAAACAATTCTTATTACCATTTTGGTTTACTTTCTTCCAGTCTTAAAAAAATATATCTTTAGAATATTTTAACCTTAATGATTATACTATATTGTATCTTAATTGTAAAGTTTACTTAAAGTATAAGTATTTTTTTCATTTAATAGCTGTAGTGTATTCTACTGAGTAGATATACCACAGTTGGCTTCCTAGGTGGTGCTAGTGGTAAAGAACCCGTCTGCCAATGCAGGAGACATAAGAACTTGGGCTCAATCCCTGGATTGGGAAGATCTCCTGGAGGAAAGAACGGCTACCCGCTCCAGTATTCTTGTCTGGAGTATCCCATGGATAGAGGAGCCTGGAAAGCTACAGTCCATGGGGTCACAATGGGTCTGACATGACTGAAGTGACTTAGCACCCATGCACTCACTATAGTCACCCAGTTCTTATGCTTGGACAAAAATTGTTTTCAGCTTTCAGTTATTTTAAAAAAAGAACATGATGAGCATACAGCATTCATTTCTCCTGGAATTTAGAGTATTTAATTGAGATAAATTCCTAGATTTGGAATAAAACCTTATGTGGTGGCCATAGAGGTGTCCTTTTTAGATCTCCTTTCAAAAGAGGGAGTTGTGGAGAGCATAGATGATTGACAACCTCTAGCTGTCACACTTTTGGATCCACTGCAGCATGTAGACATTCACATGGGAGGTGTGCTTCTCCTGTGATGCTCCTGGCCCAGGAGCATATCAGTAGTATTAGAACTGAGGCATCCCTGCACTACAGGAGAGTCTTCTAAGCGGCCATTTTGCTCAAGGATTCCCCACCAACCTGGCTGAGACGTTCTCAGAACTGCTCTCCATGTGAAGCTCTTCCATCCCTCTTTCCTTTCACAAGGGTAAGACTTTCACTGATGTCTGAGCAGATTCCTTGCCTAAGCCCCTCCTCCTTTATCACTCACAGGTTATTCTCCTTATAAAGATCTCTTAAGCCCAGTGGTTCTTGGCACCAGAGGACCTAACCTGACACAGCATATAATCATTGTTCAGTCTCTTGATATATAGTGTCCAGTTTACTTTCAAAGCACCTTGTACCAGTCTAAACCTCCATTGCAATGCAGCTTTTCAGCACTGTTCTTTTCTTTTTAAAATGTTCATTAATTGATAGATGAAAGAATGCTATTCCACTTCTAGAATTTGTTTCCTTCATTAGACTAAATATCCCTTTTTTTCCATTTGAGATCTACAAAATCTATTCATATTTCACCGAGAAACTTTTCTTATAATTCATAGTCATAATTACAATACTTTTTCCTGCATTTTTGACAGTGTATTTGGATGAAAGTCTCATTCAATATTCATTTAAAGTAGTTGGGGTAAATTAAGAATGTAAGACGAATATCATGATCACTCATTTACTCAAGCCTAAATTAAGATCACAGATAATATTTATGTTTTGCTAGCAGTGGTAGTAGTGGAATCCAGGCCTACAATATGTCTCCAGGAAAGGCATATTGTTTGACATTTCTATAATTAAAACGTGTGTGTGTGTGTGTGTATGAACATATCCATGGACATGCATGAGTAGCAGTTGTGTAAGTGTGCAGAATTTGTTGGAAAAGAGGTAAAGCTTAAAATTCCTTTACTTCCTTGTCTTATTTTTTTTCTGTTAGTAGTCTTGCTTTTTTTTCTTTTGTTTTTCCTTCACTATCTTTTCCCACCTTTATTTCCAAGGTATCCCTGATCATCTGATATTTATTAGGTAGTTAAATTATGCACATGCCAATCTCTGTGTCCCCAAACACACATAGCTAATCAAGAATAAAACCATTTATTGTAAATTTGCCTCTAGAATGAGTCCTCCTTTCTCTGATTTTGAGGATGGATAGATACTCATTATGATCTGGTAGACAATTATAACATGCACATTTAGAGTGTAGGTGGATAGAAGAGTACTCTGTGTTAGGTGTTAAGACTTTTATTTTACTCGTTTAAAGACAAAGATTTAAATGTGCTTGTTTAAATTCAACAAGCCCTTAGAGCGATGAGGCCTTGGGGGTAAGAGGTGCTTAAAACCAAATAGCACAGGAACTGAAGAAGTAATTATATGCCAGACTGAAGATGGAGCTAAACAGAGTGAGCTGCTCTGGGAACAGGAAATGAAAAACTGAATTATATCCCAGGTATCCACAAACCAAGAAAGCAGACTGGGAAACATGCATCTTCCTCCATCTTACCAACTTTTGTAAATGACAAAGCTTTTCGGATGATTTGGTAATCTGATTACATCCTTCTTTTCTGCATTTTGCTTTAATCTAAACTTAAACATTTAATTAGAAGGTTGTTTTTAATGAAGAACACAAATATTTCATAATAGAGCATATATTCAGGTTTTGAAATGGTAAGAAATAAAAAATAATTGGAGTGGAATTTCAATGTCTTTATCTCCCTGAAGACCAGCTTTAAAAAGCCACCTCAGCTCCGTCACCTCTTCCAAAAGATGGCAATGGAAGGGAAGGGGGAAGGTGGGAACCATTCTGAGCAGATTTCAGGCCTACCAAAGCAGTGGGATTAATATTATATGAAAGACTTAACCCACTTTCCTCAGTTGCTTTGAACATAGGAGGGAGGAGGCAAAGAGGTATATATTCTTTGTTCCAAATCCTTTCCCAGGGAATCTGGTTTATGGCTTAAGAAGGCTCTAAAAAGCCTGGCAGGCTATAGTCCATAGCGTCACAAAGAGTTGATCATGACTGAAGTGACTTAGCACACACAGCGCCGAATTGAACAGGAGGGATCAAAAGTGATCATAAGCCCAAATTGATTCTTTTTTCATTTCTTTCAAAATTGAGGGCTCATTTTTTGATGAAAGTGAAAACCATACATATAGAAACTAATATAGTTAGGCCCATCAATGTGACTACTAAGAAAGTTATTTTACATTTCTAGAAACATTTTTTAGGCAACTCATTGTGAATATACAAGTATGCATTTTTGCCTCTGAACATTCTTTTAAAACTTAAAAAGTTCCAAATTTCTGTTGATGAGAAGTACAAATTCCATTTTAGAATCCAGTGTTGAAGTCTGGAGAAGGCAATGGCACCCCACTCCAGTACTCTTGCCTGGAAAAACCCATGGGCAGAGGAGCCTGGTAGGCTGCAGTCCATGGGGTCGCTAAGAGTCGGACACGACTGAGCAACTTCACTTTCACTTTTCACTTTCATGCATTGGAGAAGGCAATGGCAACCCACTCCAGTGTTCTTGCCTGGAGAATCCCAGGGACGGGGGACGCTGGTGGGCTGCCATCTTTGGGGTCGCACAGAGTCGGACACGACTGAAGCGACTTAGCAGCAGCAGCAGCAGTTGAAGTCTGATTCTTCACAGCATTATAACAAAACAAAAAGTTCCAAGTTAACAATGGATTCCTGAGCTTCTAAGCAAGTGTGTTTTGCTTTTTTTTTTTTAACACTAAACTGAATGCAAATTAAAAAGGACCACACTATCATACTTTATAGTAGACTAAATGGAAGCAAAGATAATGACAAAGAAAGGGCCACAGTATGGTATGTCCTGCATGTGGCTTTCACTAAACTTACTCTGGTATGGTGAGGAGAGAATGAGAGGACCCTGTTTATTTATTTATTCAGTAATTATTTATTAAACACCAATTGTGTTCTAAACATGGAGACTATGGTTTGAAAACTTTTAAGTACCTGATCTGTAGGACCTTACATTCAATGGGGGAGAAAGGAGAAATATCAGGAAAGGGAATGTACAATTTCAATATAGAGCAAAGCACTGTGATGAGGGAACCTTAGATTTGGGAAGTGGCAAGGTTAGTGAAGGCTTTCCAGAGACTGTAATAGAAAGCTGAGCCCTAAAGGATAATGAGGAGTTTGCCTGGCAAGAGTCTGAGGGAGGGCTGAGGAGAAAAAAAAAAAGAGTAAATCTCAGGCAATAGGAACACTGTGTAGGATTTTAATAGATCATATCCTTCCATTTCTTCAGAATTTGTGTGTTAAGAGAGACAGGTAGGGGCAGTTACATAAGAGGGGCAAAATCCCAAGGCAGAGGGCTCCACTGGTGAAGAGGTGGATGGATTAGCATTGGAGTAAGGTGGATCCTTTCCTGGAGTAATAGTAGGCAAGGATAAATAGAAGTGTATAAAGGCAGTTGTTTGTAAGTGAGATACCAAAAGTTGATATAATGGTCTTTATTTTCTCATTGGTACAGATAGCCAATTTCTTTGCAGATGTTGAAAGAGGAGTAGAAGATTTCAGGAAAGATCTGAAATAGCTGTCATATACAGAAGTAGAGAGGGAGTTGATTAGGGAAACCTGGAAGGATTTTTAAATAGTATTTAGGGTCCAGCTATGTGGAGAGGCTGAGGCTGAGTGGTGGTTATAGTTAGTGAGTTCGTGAGACCATCTTTAGCTTCTGAACTATACGAATAGAGAAGGCAGATAGTGAGACTGCTCCAGGATTGGATCTTCACTGATATTGTGACTCTTTCTATTTTTCTCCACCACTCATTTCTTGTCACTGAAGAGTTCTTATGACTGATACTCTGGCTCTCTAATGGTTTTCCTTTCCTGGATATTCAGCGAGTTTGGCTCAAGTTCTGGCCATGCTTAAAGTGCCAAAGATTTAATGTCCCTAGAAGATGCTTTAAGCAAATAACTAGTGGCAAGTTAGTGGATAAATATCCTAGCATCCCCACCCTTTATGTGGGATGACTGTGAAGCATGTTCTATCCTGTTTGCCAGAATAGAACAAAAGGATTGAGCTCCAGTTCACTATAGTAGTAAGCCGCTTAATAAATGCACCCTTTATTGACTAACTTATTTCCTTTATGCCTGTGTAACAAAATACCTCTTTAGGTGGTTTGTTAGTTGCTTAGAACAGTAGGATTTATTTTTTCTCACAATTCTGTGGGGTGATTGGGCTGAGCCGAGAGTTCTTCTGCTTTGCTTAATAATACCAGAATTCACTTATATAGCTGCACCTGACTGCGAGACTGACTGGGACAGGAACGTCCATGGTGGCTTTATGTACAAGTTTGAGGCCTCAGTGCAAAGGGTGAAATAATAGCTGGAGTCTGAACCTCTTTTTATCTATATGCTTTCTAATTATTCATTAATGTAGTCAGAACTTCTTTATATGGTGTCTACATCCCAAGAAAGCAAAAAACGTAGACTGCTAGAACTCTTCTGACCTTGGCTTAGAACTGACACAGTGTGACTTCTGCTGCAGTATAATAGCCAAAACAAGGTAGAAGGCCAACCCAGATTCAAGATGGGGAATGCAAACTTTTTCTCTCGATGGGTGGGGCAACATGTGAGAATAGGGATCCAGAACCACTGATGATGATCTTTACAGACTCTCTCATTTCTCTTCTCTGTCTCACTTTTCTCCTTCACTAGTGTTTCCAGGGATCAGATTCCAATAAACTACTTACATAGAATTCTCATCTCAGGATCTTAACCAAAAGAAATAGAGGTAAATGAGACAGAGGAAAGCCAGAAAGTGAACACAGTATGAGTAAAAGAATAAAGTGATGAGCCACAGGGTTTGGGCTGCATGAAGAAGAAAACGTTAAAGGGGTTCAAAAAGAAGCCTCGAGACACTTAGGGCCGGATGATATCTATGATATCAAAGAACTTGACGTGTTAAGTTTGGCAGGGAGAAAAGCCTGAGAAGAAAGGATACCATGGCTGTAGGCTCACCCATGGTAGAGTGACCCTTGGTGACTCTGAGGAGCAGAAACAAATGGGGCAAAGACAAAATTTCATCAGTCTTTGAACAGGCTGCTGCCATCACTGTGGTAGTGAGACTCACCACTTTTGAAGTCAATTCTCTGGGTTGTGCATTAGATAAATACTCCTTCAGCTTGTATTACAGTGAAACATGACACTAGATCTGAAGAAGAGGTGGATGTCAACACAAACAGTACTACCCCTGGCAAACAAGTTCACCCCAAAACAGCTTGAGAGGAATCTCTTGCCTGTCAGAGATGCGACCCTAATGAAATATGCTTTTTTTTTTTTTTAAACTGGGACGTAAACAATAATAAATTTAAGGGAGATAAAGAAACATCAGGGTCAAATTAGACTTAGGTCAATTCAGTTCAGTTCAGTTCAGTCGCTCAGTCATGTCCAACTCTTTCTTGGCCACCTCATGCGAAGAGTTGACTCATTGGAAAAGATTTAGGTCATGATGTCATCAAGTAGGTAATACATGACATCATGAAAGTAACTTAGCCTTTTGGAATCTCATTTCTTTTTGTATTGCTGTTTTTGTTCAGTCACTCAGTTGTGTCTGACTCTTTGCAACCCCATGGACTGCAGCACTCCAGGCTTCCCTGTCCTTCACCATCTCCTGGAGCTTGCTTAAACTCATGTCTGTTGATTAGGTAATGCCATCCAACCATCTCATCCTCTGTCATCCCCTTCTCCTCCTCTCTTCAATATTTTCCAGCGTCAGGGCCTTTTCTATTGAGTCGGTTCATCTTATTAGGTGGCCAAAGTATTGGAGCTTGTTTCAGCATCAGTCCTTCCAATGATTATTCAGGGTTGATTTCTTTTAGGATTGACTGTTTTGATCTTGCTGTCCAAGGGACTCTAGAGAGTCTTCTCCAAACAACAATTCAAAAGCATCAGTTCTTCAGTGCTCAGCCTTCTTTATAGACTTCTTTTTGTATTGCATGGTATTAATACCTCATCTGATTGTGATTAGATTAAGTTGTAAAATATTTGCTAAGTGCCTAGCCCAAAAGAGGGTGCAATTAAATATTAATTCCCTTTCTCCCAATCTTCCTTTCCCCATCTTGTAAATCAGGATTCGTAGGTAAAACATAATACACCTGATCTTTCTTACTGTTGTAGCTTGTCTCTAGAGAAGCATAATACATGTGGTCCACTGTCAGTACTCATGTGGCCTAAAGGGTTCACTCTATCTCCCTTAGTTCTGTTCACTGCTAAGCAGTGATGAGGGAGACTGTAACTTAATTGCAAGTGCCCAATATGAGGAATGTTTTTCAAATGGAAGGCAAGAGGATTCATTTATACTAAGTGGCTGGACAATCTGCTTGGAAGGTATTTGGCATTCATATGGATTTGGGCAAGAAATAAGCTTCATCTGAACTCTGTTGCACTCTTATTCATTTTGTTAAAACTGATATTCAAGAGATTATAGTTATATTCAAGTAAGAATAAGTGAAATTTTCACTACATAATTTATGTTTATAGATTTTTGTGGTTTGTAAATTAAACTTGGAAGCTCTTGGCTAAATTATTTGTCTCTTCATTTCAAAAGAAGGAGTTAAATTCTTATTCTTGCCATTGGTGTGATTATAGGTTAGTTCATTCTTTTTGCCCCTTAAAACAAAATGAAAACCAATGATATTTGATTCAAAATATTTCATAATTGAATAGAATGATTTGGAAAGGATGCAAGTCAGTTGCACATATAAGCTATATAAATAGCCTTTTAGGGGATAGAAAGTTATAAATAGGAACTTGAAGGTAATTTTGTCCTCATCTTCAGGTTTAATTTAGCCTGCCAGAATTTGTAAACTGATAGAAATTGTTACTTGTTCAGATAATTTCTGCTTACATAGCATGTCCATGAGACAGAACACTAGAAAAAAAAATTCCTTCTGCTATTCTTGATATTTCCCCAACTTGGAACATCCTTCTTTCCATAACAGAGTACTCGCTCTGTTGCTTTCCTTTTTCAACTCTCACCTGCACAGAATCCTCCTTGGATCCTGATTTTGGCCCAGAAAGTGAAAGTGAAAGTTGCTCAGTGGTGTCCAACTCTTTTCAACCCCATGAACCGTACAGTCCATGGAATTCTCCAGGCCGGAATACTGGAGTGGGTAGCCTTTCCCTTCTCAGGGGATCTTCCCAACACAGGGATTGAACCCAGGTCTCCCACATTGCAGGCAGATTCATTACCAGCTGAGCCACAAGGGAAGCCCAAGAATACTGGAGTGGGTAGCCTATCCCTTCTCCAGTGGATCTTCTCGACCCAGGAATTGAACCAGGGTCTCCTGCATTGCAGGCAGATTCTTTACCAACTGAGCTATTAGCCCAGAAATTAGATGCTATCATCCAGACAGGAGACAAGCACTTGTTAGGTCTTCAACTGAATGCTTGTCCTATAGGTCCACTGCTCTGCCATGGTTTCTCCAGATTTCTCCAGCAATCCCTCCATCTCTTGCTTCCTGGACTAGCTCTGAATGCCCTGCATGCTGTGTGGTTGGCCTCCTTCTGCACTATGACCCCTGATACCATAATTCCCTATAGGGAATCAAGCCTGAGACACAGGGCTTTCTGTTCCTTCTTAATAGTGTTTACCATTTTCTTCTATGCACCATTATTATTTACATATGTATGCTGCTGCTGCTAAGTCGTTTCAGTTGTGTCCGACTCTGTGCGACGCCATGGACTGAAGCCTGCCAGGCTCCTCCGTCCATGGGATTTTCCAGGCAAAAGAGTACTGGAGTGGGGTGCCATTGCCTTCTCAGTACATATGTATATCTGTATGTATATATTCTTGTGTATATCTCTTCTGGTAGATTACTAACTCTCTAAAGACAAACACAAAACTCTGTCTTACATGTTTGTGTCTAGAAGTGAACAGTACAGCACCTTGTACAAACCAGGTGCTTAATGCATGTGTGCATACATGTTAAGTCGCTTGTGTCTGCCTCTTTGCAAGCCTATGGACCATAGCCCACTAGGCTCCTCTGTCCGTGGGATTCTCCAGGCAAGAATACTGGAGTGGGTTGCCATGCCCTCCTCCAAGGGGATCTTACTGACCCAGGGGTCGAACCCATGCCTTCTCTTGTGTCTCTTGTATTGGCAGGCGGCTTCTTTACCCCTAGCACCACCTGGGAAGCCCCAGGTGTTTAATAAATGCTTACTAATGTTATTTGAATGAATGGAATCCAAGCAGTTATAAATAGCATTGTACTACTTATCTGTTTTTGCTTGTAAATAATAGATAATAATATAATAATAATAGATATAATATATAATATATAATATATTATTATAATATATAATAATAGATTTTATTATTATTTATATTATGTTAATATAAATAATAGATTATATTATCTATTATTATCTATAATAATAGACAAATTCAGATAATAGATCTAAAGATTTCAGAATCTTAAATAATATGCAGCATCTTTTCTTGAAATTTTTGGTCATTGTCCACTTGTTTAATCTTCAAACTGAAAATTATTTTTAATACATCAATCACAACATTCTCCCAGTCATCTGAAGTACTGATGTAAACTTAAACAAGCTTCTTATCTCTGTATGGTATGACAGCTTCGGGTGTCAGTTGATGATTTACTTGAGGTTGTATGTGAGAGCCTGCATTTTTTCCCCCACTTTTCTTCAAGGGGCTATTTGTCTTTCTTGAAATATTCTCTGTGGGCCTGAAATCTGAGGAATTATCCAAAGTTGTTTTGTAGATATCATGCAAGTCTTCAAATATGAAAATTCCAGAAATAAGGCTATTTAGGGACTTTTTGGAGAAGGAAATGGCAACCCACTCCAGTGTTCTTGCCTGGAGAATCCCAGGGACAGGGGAGCCTGTTGGGCTGCCGTCTATGGGGTCGCACAGAGTCGGACACGACTGATGCGACTTAGAAGCAGCAGCAGCAGCAGGGTCTTTCTTGGTGATCCAGTGGTTAAGACTCCATACTGCCACTGCAGCGGGCATAGGTTCCATCCTTGACTGGGAGTTAAGATTCTGCATGCTTTGCAGCCAACAACAACAACAAATGGAGGCTATTTGTATAGTTGAAGAATGCTACAATTGGAAAGTAGAAAAAAAATCTCTTCTAGCCTGACATTTCACATAGGTAAACTCAAGCCTTGATAGGAAATTTTCCGAAGTCCCACAGCTGCCTAGTAGTGGAACCATATCTTCTGATGGTTGATGGTGGTAGGGGCAGTGCTTTTTGCTGTAGCCTAATAGAATTAGATCCAGAAACATACCAAAGGAGAAAAAGGTTTCTCTTGTAGAGACTATATTCTTGCTGAATTTTAAATAGGATTTTCTTTCCTTACCATCTGATATAGCCATATCCTATAATGCATCAAGATCTGAAACTAGACCTTGTAACGATAGAAATATATGGGCTCTATTGTCAACTATAAAGTGAATTTGCTTTAGCTTCAATTGAAAAAATATTTTGCATTTGAGTGTGTGCTTGTTTTTAATTTATAAAATATAATTTACTTGGGAACTTGATTATTACTAGTTCTTTTTTTTTTTTTTTAATTTTATTTATTTATTTGGCTGCTCCAGGTCTTAGTTGTAGCATGTGGGATCTAGCTCCCTGACCAGGGATTGAACCTGGGCCCCCTGCACTGAGAGCTCAGAGTCTTAGCCACTGGACCACCAGGGAAGTCCTATTACTAGTTCTTGAGATAGTTTTTCAAGCTTTGAGATATGTTATGGGTTACTGTAAATCTTGGCAAAGAATTTTGGACAAAGATTCTTTTAGTTTCTTTTGTTTTTCCTACTTTGGTTTTGGGATCTGATGAAGGGTGTTGGTCTTGAGACATTTAACTGACATTATTTTTTCCCCACTCTCCAAAGTTTTGAGAAATATTGCTCAAAAGTTTGGGAAGTGGGAAATATATATATATATATATATATATATATATATATATATATACACACACACACATATGCATATATATATTGACTTACATTTTTAGCTATTTGGTGGTACATTATTTCATTAAATTTGCTTATTATCCACTTTATTTTCCACTTTCTTCATGTGTTAGTGCTTAAGCCTCTTCCAAAAGCAAGTGATGTGTTTCTAGCCCATTGACTTCAAATCTTATCTGTAGTTCTTGGTACCTATTTAGTTCCTTCTATTCCCAGAATGAAGCATAATTCATGAGTTACTTCTGGTGTGGAGAAATAAATCTCTAATCAAACAACCACCTACAAATAACAACCATAAGCTCTGACCAGAAACAAAACCAAAGAAAAACAAAACAAACTACAATGATATTAGCATTTTGGAGAATGAACAATAATAGAAGGAAGCTTTTTAGAAGGGAGTTGAAACTTGTATTAAGCACTTAGCAGAGGGTGGGGTGAGTTTCACATTTTTGTGGCTTTTCTTGAGAGCATCTGCAGTTGTAGTGGCAAAAAAAGAAACTAAACTTCACAAGAGAGCCTGATGCTTTCAGACTGGAGGAATATGGGAAGGGACAGGGATGCCAGAGAGTGAGTGGTAACTTAAGAAAAAGACAGAGATGGGAAAACTCAAATTCCATATTCAAGCTCTGCCTACCACTTTTTGGCTGACCCCGGAACCATACATGCACAGGGAAGACTGAAAGCAATTGGAACAGATCTGAATAGGACAGAGTTTGCAGCTTGAGATTAGCCAAGCTAATGACTGGCTGGAACAAAAACACCAGCTTTCCCTGTTTCTGTATAACTGAATCCAGAATTTTTACCGTTAACATCGACAGTGTCCAAGATACAACCCCAAATTAGTTCAAATACAAAAAACATGGTAAATTGTAATCCTTTCTCAAAGGGAAAGAAAATCAATAGATGAAAATTCTGAAATGACCCAGATATTAAAATTATCAGGAAAGAAATTAAAAGAAGCTGAATTATTAATTATAACAGGTGAATGAAGTAAAAGAAAATATGGTTAATATGAACAAAAAGATAGGAAATATCAGCAGAGAAATTCTAAAATATATATCTGTATTAAAGAATGAAAATTTTAGGACAGAAAAATACATTATCTGAAATAAATTACCGAGTAGGATTAATAGCATAATGGATGTGGCTGAAGGATGTCAGTGAACTTGAGATAGATAAATATAATTCATCCAATCTGAAAAAGAGTAATTAAAAAAAGAATGGAAAGAATAAGCAGAAACTCAGAAGCCTGAAGGAAAATTTTAAAGCATCTACTATATATGCAGTTGAGAATGGGTAGGAAAATTATTTAAGTATTTTAAGAATCAAAGTAAAAGCTTCCTAAAGGTTTTGAAAGACATACATATTCAAGGACTTTACCAAACCCCAGACACAACAAATTTGATGAAAACAATACCTAGGCATATCATAGTAAAATTACTGAAAGCTAAAAATAATATTGCACTCAAAATTATATTTATTGTTATTTAGATATTACAATGTTGCATTTGAATATATTTTTTAAAGATGAGGAAACATTCATTGCAGCACTGTTTATAATAGCCAGGACATGGAAGCAACCTAGATGTCCATCAGCAGATGAATGGATAAGAAAGCTGTGGTACATATACACAATGGAGTATTACTCAGCCATTAAAAAGAATACATTTGAATCAGTTCTAATGAGGTGGATGAAGCTGGAGCCTATTATACAGAGTGAAGTAAGCCAGAAAGAAAAACACCAATACAGTATACTAACGCATATATATGGAATTTAGAAAGATGGTAACAATAACCCTGTGTACGAGACAGCAAAAGAGACACTGATGTATAGAACAGTCTTATGGATTCTGAGAGAGAGGGAGAGGGTGGGAAGATTTGGGAGAATGGCATTGAAACATGTAAAATATCATGTATGAAACGAGTTGCCAGTCCAGGTTCGATGCACGATACTGGATGCTTGGGGCTGGTGCACTGGGATGACCCAGAGGGATGGAATGGGGAGGGAGGAGGGAGGAGGGTTCAGGATGGGGAACACATGTATACCTGTGGCAGATTCATTTTGATATTTGGCAAAACTAATACAATTATGTAAAGTTTAAAAATAAAATAAAATAAAAAAAAATAAAGATGAGGAAACAGTAGAATATAGTCTTTAAGTAAGTGAAAGAGGAGAGTGAAAAATTTGGCTTAAAGCTCAACATTCAGAAAACTAAGATCATGGCATCTGGTCCCATGACTTCATGGGAAATAGATGGGGAAACAGTGGAAACAGTGTCAGACTTTATTTTTGGGGGCTCCAAAATCACTGCAGATGGTGACTGCAGCCATGAAATTAAAAGACGCTTACTCCTTGGAAGGAAAGTTATGACCAACCTAGATAGAATATTCAAAAGCAGAGACATTACTTTGCCAACAAAGGTCTGTCTAGTCAAGGCTATGGTTTTTCCAGTGGTCATGTATGGATGTGAGAGTTGGACTGTGAAGAAAGCTGAGCGCCGAAGAATTGATGCTTTTGAACTGTGGTGTTGGAGAAGACTCTTGAGAGTCCCTTGGACTGCAAAAAGATCCAGCCAGTCCATCCTAAAGGAGATCAGTCCTGGGTGTTCTTTGGAAGGATTGATGCTAAAGCTGAAACTCCAGTACTTTGGCCACCTCACGTGAAGAGTTGACTCATTGGAAAAGACTCTGATGCTGGGAGGGATTGGGGGCAAGAGGAGAAGGGGACGACAGAGGATGAGATGGCTGGATGGCATCAGTGACTCAATGGACGTGAGTTTCAGTGAACTCCAGGAGTTGGTGATGGACAGGGAGGCCTGGCGTGCTGCGATTCATGGGGTCGCAAAGAGTCAGACATGACTGAGTGACTGAACTGAACTGAACTGAATAGGCTTTAGTCTCCTAACATCAAGCTTGCCACTTATTAAGTCTATGACCTTGAGACAGTTTCTTTTCTTAGAACACCAATTACTGCCTTTATAAAATGATGATAAAGATGCAAATAACACTACCTTATATGGATGATGTATAGATTAAATTATATATGCAGGACTCTTGGCAAATCACTTAGTGGAGGTTAAATAAATAATAGTTCTTGTTACCTTTCTTTTTTTCCCTAAATGCTCTTTGCTTGGTTGTACTTCTTAATCCTTATTATAGAAAATAATTTTCTGTTCTTATAATGCCTTTTTCTAATTTTGTTATGAATATTTAGTAGTCTTGTATAATAAGTTAAGATGCTTTTTCAGGTTTTGCAGTATAGTTTTTATAACAGACTATACTGGTTTTTGAAGGTTTATTAAGTGTTGCCTTAAAATGTACTTGGACTTGTGTAGGTGCCTGTGTGTGTGTATGTGTGTGTGTGTGCTTATCTAGATTTCTAACTGCTTAGGTAATATTTTAATTTCTAAAAATCTATTCAGGTTTTCAAATTACTCCAAGCTAGTTTCATTTTCAAAGAAAATATCCTTTAAGTTTTAAAATAGCTTTAATAATTGGTTCAAATAAATAGCATAAAGTTGTTCATGTACATGCATGCTCAGTCACTAAGTCATGTCTGATTCCTTGTGACTGTAGCCCACTAGGCTCCTCTGTCCATGGGATTTCCCAGTCAAGAATGCTGGAGTGGGTTGCCATCTCCTCCTCCAGATCTTCCTGACCCAGGGATCAAACCCATATCTCCTAAATCTTCTGAACTTCAGTTGTATCAGGCTCTTTGGGATGCTATGGACTGTAGCATGCCAGGCTCCTCTGTCTATGGGATTCTCCAGGCAAGAATATTGAAGTGGGTTGCCAGGCCCTCCTCCAGGGGATCTTCCCAACCCAGGGATTGAACATGTGTCTTCTGTATCTCTTTGCATTGTCAGGGAGATTCTTTACCATTGAGCCACCTGGGAAGCCCTTGTGAAAGTGTGAAAGTGTTAGTTGCTAAGTCATGTCAGATTCTTTGTGACCCCCTGACTGTAGTTTGCCAGGCTCCTTTCTCCATGGGATTTCCCAGGCAAGAACACGGGAATTGGTAGCCATTCACTTCTCCAGGGGATTTTACCAATGCAGGGATTGAGCCCTGGTCTTCTGCATTGCAGGCAGATTCTTTACCATCTGAGCCACCATGGAATCCCTTATGGATATATAAGGGAAGCCTTTATAGATACATAAATATAAATTTTATATTTTTATATTTATACATTATATATATGTATATATATATACCATTGTATATATTGCTATTCATTCATCTGTCAGTGGACATTTAGGTTGCTTCCATGTCTTCGCTATTATAAATAATGCTGCTATGAACATTGTGGTACATGTATCTTTTTGAATTAGAGCTTTTGTTTTTTCTGGGCATCTGCCCATGAGTGGGATGCTGGATCGTACGGTAGCTCTATTTTTAATTTTTTAAGGAACCCCCATACTGTTCTCCATAGTGACTGCACCAGTTTACATTCCTGCCAACAGTGTATGAGAGGATTCCATGTTCTTCATACCCTCTTCAGCATTTATTATTGGTAAACTTTTTGATGATGGCCATTTTGACTGGAATGTGGTTATATCTCATTGCAGTTTTGATTTTGATATTCTCACTTTTAAAATGACATTTTATTTGACTATATAAACTACGGTACTTATTTTCCCTCAATACTTTGAAGATACTATTCCACTATTTTCTAGACTCTGTTGTTGCTGGTGAGGTGTTAACTATCGGTTTAGTTGACATATTAAAAAGCAGAGACATTACTTTGCTACAAAGATCCACCTAGTCAATGCTATGGTTTTTCCAGTAGTCATATATGGATGTGAGAGTTGGACCATAAAGAAAGCTGAACACCAAAGAATTGATGCTTTTGAACTGTGGTGTTAAAGAAGACTCTTGAGCATTCCTTGGACTGCAGAGAGATCCAACCAGTCCATCCTAAAGGAAATCAACCCTGAATATTCATTGGAAGGACTGATACTGAAGATGAAGTTCCAATACTTTGGCCACATGATGTGAAGAGCCTGATTCATTGAAAAAGACCCTGATCTGAGAAAGAAAGAAGGAAGGAGGAGAAGGGAATGACAGAGGATGAGATGGTTGGGTGGCATCACCAACTTGATGGGCATGAGTTTGAGCAAGCTCCAGACGATGGTGAAGGACAGGGAAGCCTGGTGCGCTGAAGTTCATGTGGTCAGATGTGACTGACTGACAACAATGACAACATGAAAAATGAATTTTCAATAAAGTTTTCATAATATTCAGTTTCTTCCAGTGCCACTGTATGATAATCACAAATGCAAAGAAGGGGCCTAACTCTAAATTCTGATGCCCTGTAATTGTACCTAAAGAGCTGGTACACATTTGCCTTTTACAACTCTGCAGGTAGTACACAGAAGAGGATATGCTTTTGCCTTATCATAGTAAATAATAAAGTTCACAGCTATATTTACACAGGTTGAGTTTTCAGCATGTGAATTCCTGTGAAGAATGTTAAATCTCTGCTGCTACTGCTGCTGCTAAGTCGCTTCAGTCGTGTCCGACTCTGTGCGACCCCATAGACGGCAGCCCACCAGGCTCCCCTGTCCCTGGGATTCTCCAGGCAAGAACACTGGAGTGGGTTGCCATTTCCTTCTCCAATCCATGAAAGTGGAAAGTGAAAGTGAAGTCGCTCAGTCGTGTCTGACTCTTAGCGACCCCATGGAGTGCGGCTTACCAGGCTCCTCGGTCCATGGGATTTTCCAGGCAAGAGTACTGGAGTGGGGTGCCATTGCCTTCTCCAGTTAAATCTCTAATAGGTATTTAATATACATTTCAGTTGATTTTTCTACTAACTGTAATGGTAGTAATTATTTTATTTATATGTGGGAAAGGTGTGTCACCTAAGAAAAAGCCAATAGTTTTTTGTCAGGTTTTTCTTTTTTTATGTTAAAATGTCTTTCCATTTCTAATGGCTGTTATGTTCCTACTGCTCTATCTTATGTTTGTTGTTTTTTTTTTAACGTATTGTCCCTCACATCTACTTACTTTTTTCTTGCCTTTAAATCCTTTTTATTTTATTTTTTTCTACCCAAAATGTCCATTCCTGGACTTTTAGTCAAATCATATCTCTATTTTGCTGCAGACATTGGCTGGCCAACACAAAAGAACTAATTTGTAGTAAGCCCGTTCTCCTAAATGCCACGAATTATACCATCAGTTGCTTTCATATATACAATCTTATTCAATTACCATTAAAAACTCTGCATGTTAGACAAAATCCCTCCCCCCCCCATTTTAAATAAGATGAAACTGAGTATTTAGGTAGATTATGTAAGTTCCCTAGGATATACACTTAGTAAGCTGGAATTCAAATCCTAAACTTCTTATTGGAAGTGGTTGCTGTTCTCATTATAACTCCATTGCATCTCCTAGATATTGTACCTCCAGCCTACCTAGTATTGCTTTTGAAGTTTGCCATTGATTGAACAGAATTTATAATAAAAGAGTGCCTATAGCTTCAAGTCTTCCATGTGGCAGATAGACTTGGAATGTAGAGAAAACAACAGTAGGGGTAGCTGTTACCTATCTAATTTTACAGTCTCTCTTGATTGAAAACTGCTGCTCCAAACCTTATATTTACACATCTGACCAATATTTATTGACTGTTTTATTGTGTGTCAGGCACTAAACCAGACCCTGGGTATAGAGTGCTGAGCAAAATAATGTGGCCTCTATGGCATGTACAACCTAGCGAGGGAGAGGGAATTCTCCAGGCAAGAAAACTGGAGTGGGTTGCCATGCCTTCCTCCAGAGGATCTTCCCAACCCAGGTATTGAACCCAGGTCTCCTGCATTGCAGATGGATTTGTTACCATCTGAGCCACCCAGGGAAGCCCAAGAATAGTGGAGTGTATAGCCTATCCCTTCTCCAGGGGATCTTCTGGACCCAGGAATCAAAAAAAGGTCTTCTGCATTGCAGGTGGATTCTTTACCATCTATTAAACCAGTAACCGCATGGATAATTCAAATTGCAATGGATTCCAGAAAGAATAAAATAATGGTTGGGTCTGTCTCAGGAACAGTAGTCAGATCCAGTCTCTCTGAGACTGAGGAGAAGTACACAATTGGTTAGGAACTGCAGAACTCTTTCAGGGACCTGTGTGTGTCAAAGTCTACCATACCAGCTATCTGCTGAAGAGGGAGATAAGAATCAACCTGTCCACCTTGGGATCAAACCAACCAGGCTTTGTAATCTGTTATTAAATTTGAGACTCAGATTCTGATAATTTAGTTTTGTACTGATTAAGAGGAAAAATAGGAAGGAAGAGTCAAATAAAGAAGCTGCAAGATCAGGCCTTTAAAGATTGAAAAATGTTTTGTTTAGAGATGTAGCTCTTTAATTTTTCAATGCATTGTGAATTATTTAATCATTAGGAATAGATGTGACACAATTCATCCGGTATTCCTATACCCAATATTTAACCCAAATACCGAATATTTAACCCATATGTGTATTAGTCACTCAGTCATGTCCAACTCTTTGTGAACTCATGGACTGTAGCCCGCCAGGCTCCTCTGTCCACAGAATTCTCCAGGCAAGAATACTAGAATGGGTAGCCATTCCCTTCTCCAGGGATCATCCTGACCCAGGGACTCAACTCAGGTCTCCTGCATTGCAGGTAGATTCTTTACGGTTTGAGCCACAAGGGAAACCCCATTTAACCCATGCTGCTGCTGCTGCTAAGTCGCTTCAGTCGTGTCCGACTCTGTGCGACCCCATAGACGGCAGCCCACCAGGCTCCCCCATCCCTGGGATTCTCCAGGCAAGAACACTGGAGTGGGTTGCCATTTCCTTCTCCAATGCATGAAAGTGAAAAGTGAAAGTGAAGTCACTCAGTCGTGTCCGACTCTAGTGACCCCATGGACTACAGCCTACCAGGCTCCTCTGTCCATTTAACCCATACCTACTATTAATTCATTCGGTTATGTACTAGGAACTAATGACATAATGGTGAATAAGACAAAGCCTTTGTTTCCCATTTTTACAGTCTTATGTGAAAGACAATTACAATGCTGTGTGATGATTATTATGACAATATTAAACACAGGACATCAGATTCTCGAGGAGATAACACCTAAATTAAGACCCAGGAATGTGTACAAGGTGGTCAGTAGAATTTTCACATTCCATAAAAATAAATCTTTTCCATAATCATAGCTTCAAGTTGAGAATTTGAAAATATTATTTTTAACATTTTTCTAAGCTTTAATTTTGTTAATTTTCTTTACTAACACTTAAACTTTAATGTACAAAGTTAAGTTTTAAAAGTCATCTATTAAAAAACTATTTTCTAGTTAATAAACTCTGAAGTGTGACTTACAGGATAGAATTATTAATATTTAGTATATTGTGGATCAGGGTTCTATGGAGAGTCCAAATTCATCATGTTTATACATAAAATGTGATATTAAATTGTTTCATTTTAAGTAGTAGCCAGTAATAATAGAAATTTTACATACAGAATTATTTTGTAAGCTTAGCTTTTAATACACTCTATAGCTTTATTAGAGCAAGTGTGACCTTAAGTCTAGACAGACCAACTATGCCTTTGGATTAACGGGTGTTTATCATATGATTTCCTTTTCCTTCCTTATTGCCTTTTATCTGTTTCCCGTTCACAGAGCTGATAAGTAGATAACTTTTGCTTCTCTTTATTCCCCTTTCTGATAGGGCTAAATCTAACTTAGTAATTTATAAAAATAAGCATAACTAACAAGTTTTTCAAATCTGCTTTTAAAATTATATTCCTCTTAATCTTCATAAACTTTGAGTTCAGGTAAACTCCAGAATTCAGGACACCTCAATGTAAAATAATAAGCTGGCTTTATTGATTATTAAAATCTATATTTTATAATATAATAATGATTGAGCACCCAGATCAATTGTAGGTCTGGAAGAAGTAAATACATATTAAATAAAATAAAAGTATTTTAGATTAGATAGTATCTTTTCTTAAAATAAGCCAAATTTAAAATGTAAACTACTAAATATTCCTAAGAATGTTCATTCAGCCATAGGGGAAATATTTTTTAGTTTAAATTTAGGCTCAGAGTTCTTTTATGGAGCCACTGCTCCTGCAGACCCAGCTGAGACTCTTTTCAGTGCCTTAAGTGAATTGCTGTTGTTGTTCAGTTGCTAAGTCTTGTCAGACTCTTTGCGACTCCATGAACTGTATCACACCAGGCTTCCGTGTCCTTCACTATCTCCTGGAGTTTGCCTAAACTCAAGTCCATTGAGTCAGTGATGCTATCCAACCATCTCATCCTCTGTCACTCCCTTCTCCTACTGCCCTCAGTCTTACCCAGCATCAGGTTCTTTCCCAATGAGTCGGTTCTTCATATCATGTAGCCAAAGTATTGGAGCTTCAGCTTCAGCGTCAGTCCTTCCAATGAATATTCAGTGTTGATTTCCTTTAGGATTGACTGATTTGATCTCCTTTTAGGCCAAGGAACTCTCAAGAGTCTTCTCCAGCACCACAATAAGTGAATTAGGTATTCAATTTATTAATGGCTCAAGAGGTAACATTAAACATCCCCTCTTCCATCACTAGCCAGGCCCATCCAGTATGAAGGGAAGATAAACTTTTAGTCAACACAGCACAAAGTCAGACCTATTCAGTTCCCACTGGGGAACACAGCTATGCCAACCTAGAAGTAGAAGAACTTAAAAAATAAATCCTCTATAGTATATCTCCATCAGGAATGGTACTGATAGTAACTTCACCCTCATAAAACCCAAACAATTCTAGGGATTATGTAAACTGCAATAGATTCTAAAGGCACTGTGTAACAATTCTTTGTGCTGTCCTCCAGATCAAATCAGAAGGTCTAGAACCTCAGTATGTATTAATTTGTGTATTTTAAGCCCTGAAAGCAAAGCCAATTGTAGTATTTTTTTACTTCTATTTGCAAAACCTTGTGCTATATGTGAACTCAGGTCATTTGCAGAGTCTCTTTAGAATACCTTAAAAAGTGATACTGTTCATGTGTGATTTTTAGGGAGCCTACAACACCTGGTCCTGATTCCAGCTGAATAATTGTTTACCTTTGCCCTTATAGTTCCATTTCCTGATTGTTTCAGTTAAGTGTAGACAGTGGTCCTTCATTTTTCATTCAGAAAAATGGGCACATATTACTACCTTCCTCTTGTGTAATAGAATTGGTGCTTTAAAATGCTGGTTAGAGTTGCACATTGTAGCTATTAATATTGTTCAAGTGTTTACTGGTTCAGAAATGTTCTGTGAACATCCAGCATATGACTGGCTCCTAGATGAGCTGTAGAATAGAAAGTGATATATTGAGCATGCTATCTTTCTAACTCCTTACTCCTTCTTTAGCTTAAAGGTACAAACATCCTCTCCTTTCCTCATACAATTAGGACAATACTAATATCTTCTGTTCAGAGAAGGCAATGGCACCCTACTCCAGTATTTTTGCCTAGAAAATCCCATGGACGGAGGAGCCTGGTAGGCTGCAGTCCATGGGGTCGCTAGAGTCGGACACGACTGAGCGACTTCACTTTCACTTTCATGCAATGGAGAAGGAAATGGCAACCCACTCCAGTTGTCTTGCCTGGAGAATCCCAGGGACGGGAAGCCTGGTGGGCTGCCGTCTATGGGGTCGCACAGAGTCGGACATGACTAAAGTGACGCAGCAGCAGCAATAGCTTCTGTTCAGCAACGTTTACTTTCATACTGTGCTAGTTCTTTTCCATGCCTATCACATATAATATGTGCTTAGTCACTCAGTCATGTCCAACTCTTTGAGAGCCCATGGACTGTAGCCCACCAGGCTCCTTTGTCCATGGGGATTCTCCAGGCAAGAAAACTGGAGTGGGTTGCCATGCCCTCCTCCAGGGGATCTTCCCAACCCAGGCATTTAACCCAGGTCTCCCGCATTTCAGATGGATTCATTACCATCTGAGTCACCCAGGGAAGCCCAAGAATAGTGGTTGGGTAGCCTATCCCTTCTACAGGGGATCTTCTGGACCCAGGAATTGAAACAGGGTCTTCTGCATTGCAGGTGGATTCTTTACCAGCTGAGCTTCCAGGGATGCATAGGCACAAACAATCTTATAGGTTAGGTAACATGATCATCATTTTTGTTGTTGTTTAGGCACTAAGTCATGTCCGACTCTTTTTGCGACCCCATGGGTTGTAGCATGCCAGATTCCCCTGTCTATGGGATTTCCCAGGCAAGAATACTGGAGTGGGAACTCCTGAATACGAAATACTGAAGTGGCAACTTCCTTCTCCAGTGGCTCTTCCCGACCCAGGGATTGAACTCACATCTCCTGCATTGGCAGGTGTATTCTTTACCACTGCACCATCAGGAGAGCCTGATCATCATTTTACAGACAGGGAAAATGTAACTCATTTAAGATCATACAATTGAAAAGAGGGATCTAGAACTCAGTTCTAGGTTTCTCTGGTAGCAAAAGCTAATCAGCTATCCACCATCCTGCCTCATATAACTCTGCTGTTGTCCCAGACCCACAGGTCATTGATCCCATAAATAGCTTCTCTTACTGCGTGGCACAGCTTCACACAGGCTGACCCCATTGACTGAACCTGAGGGCCATCATGTGGCACTAGCTTCATAGAGGCAAATGCCCACTATGGTTACAGGTCACAAGGATACTGTGTGCTGCATTCTTTTATCTGCGCAACCAAGTGCTTCACATCCCTCACCACCACCCGCCTTGGTTATCAGGGATTCCCTCAGCACTGGTCTGTCCAGCCTTACCTTCTTTCCTGGAGATGATTGTACAGCATTGTCTTTGGCAAAGTTAGAAAGTAACTCACTTATTTACTTTGGGTGACAATAAATAACTATATCTTGTTAATAATTGTGCATATGTTTTATGTAGCTTTAGGTAATCAGAGACAGTCTTACACATCTGGTATCTGAGATTGAATCAATTTTTTTTCATACTGGTCTCCTAATATATAATTCTATTAACAAAAAGTAGACTACATAAGGATAAAAAATACATCAGATCAGATCTGTCGCTCAGTCGTGTCCGACTCTTTGCGACCCCATGAATCGCAGTACGCCAGGCCTCCCTGTCCATCACCAACTCCCGGAGTTCACTGAGACTCACGTCCCTCGAGTCAGTGATGCCATCCAGCCATCTCATCCTCTGTCGTCCCCTTCTCCTCTTGCCCCCAATCCCTCCCAGCATCAGAGTCTTTTCCAATGAGTCAGCTCTTCGCATGAGGTGGCCAAGGTACTGGAGTTTCAGCTTTAGCATCATTCCTTCCAAAGAAATCCCAGGGCTGATCTCCTTCAGAATGGACTGATTGGATCTCCTTGCAGTCCAAGGGACTCTCAAGAGTCTTCTCCAACACCACAGTTCAAAAGCATCAATTCTTTGGCGCTCAACCTTCTTCACAGTCCAACTCTCACATCCATACCATAGCCTTGACTAGATGAACCTTTGTTGGCAAAGTAATGTCTCTGCTTTTGAATATGCTATCTAGGTTGGTCATAACTTTCCTTCCAAGGAGTAAGCGTCTTTTAATTTCATGGCTGCAGTCACCATCTGTAGTGATTTTGGAGCCCAGAAAAATAAAGTCTGATACTGTTTCCACTGTTTCCCCATCTATTTCCCATGAAGTGATGGGACCGTATGCCATGATCTTCGTTTTCTGAATGTTGAGCTTTAAGCCAACTTTTTCACTCTCTGCTTTCACTTTCATCAAGAGGCTTTTGAGTCCTCTTCACTTTCTGCCATAAGGGTGGTGTCATCTGCATATCTGAGGTTATTGATATTTCTCCCAGCAATCTTGATTCCAGCTTGTGTTTCTTCCAGTCCAGCGTTTCTTATAGTAATTTACTAGGGCGTTTTATAAGTGATACACATTCATGTACTTAAGACTTTTTGAGTGTTATGTAAATATCAGTTTTTGCTCAATAATACAAAAAAGTCAACCTGATATGTTTTCTCAAAGTGTGCCAGATCTGTCACAAATTCCTTAAACCGTAAGTATTGTGTTTATGTCTTTACCTGAGCTGTAGTAAATATTTTAAATTTTGTTTTGTTTTTTGTTGTTTTTTTAAGACTATTATTTTGGATCAGTTTTGGATTCACAGTAAAATTAATAGAAATGCATTAATTTTTAAATATAAATTTATTTATTTTAATTGGAGGCTAATTACTTTACAATATTGTATTGGTTGTGCCATACATCAACATGAATCCGCCACGGGTGTGCTCGTGTTCCCCATCCTGATCCCTCCCACCTCCCTCCCTGTACCATCCGTCTGGGTCATCCCAGGGCACCAGCCCCGAGAATCCTGTATCATGCATCGAACCTGGAAATAGAACTGCCATACGACCCAGCAATCCCACTGCTGGGCATACACACCGAGGAAACCAGAATTGAAAGAGACATGTGTACCCCAATGTTCATCGCAGCACTGTTTATAATAGCCAGAACATGGAAGCAACCTACATGTCCATCAGCAGACGAATGGATAAGAAAGCTGTGGTACATACACACAATGGAGTATTACTCAGCCATTAAAAAGAATACATTTCAATCAGTTCTAATGAGGTGGATGACACTGGAGCCTCTTATACAGAGTGAAGTAAGCCAGAAAGAAAAACACCAGTACAGTATACTAATGCATATATATGGAATTTAGAAAGATGGTAACGATAACCCTGTATGAGAAACAGCAAAAGAAATGCATTAATTTTAAAAGTCCTTTTAAATTGTTAGCTCTATGAGGTGTTTTCTAATTTATCTTTTAAAATATAATGAACAGTACTTTGCATGCAATAGATGCTCACTAAATATTGTTGACTTATTAAATAAATTAGTTTGTAATAGGTTGAACAGATTTGCAGTCCTAAATTGTTCTTGCTATCATTTCACTCTGCATAATTAAGAAAGTTTTACTAAGATGATTAAAAAATGTGTTATCAAATTACTGGTTTATATTCTACAGCAATGGGATAAAAGAGACCCTGGTTGTACCCCTATGAGGAACCAGGGAGGATGTATTTTTCACTGTAGGTATTCTTAGTGGATTTCATGTGTGACTGAGTTAATTTATTTCACATATGAAGGTTAGATTTATCATTTCCATATGGCCCTCTAAAACTTTTTTCCTTTACCCTTCTCTGACAACTAGTGTTTTTCTTATTATAAAAGTAATGTTTATTGTAGTGATTAACTATGTATGAAAGTAAAAAGAAAAAATTGAAATCATGCATAATCTTATTATCCAAATATAATCATTTAATTTTTCGTGTTCTTATTTTTTCTCTCAGCCACACAAATTCTATTATGTCCATACAATTGGTACTCTGTATGTTTATAACATACTTTAGAACCACAAACTACCCTGCAGATAGTTTCAAAATATTTCTTTATATGGATGTGCTATACTTTATTTTTCTACTGTTGAAAATTTAGCTTAGCTAGGTTAGTTTTAGTTTTTTGCTAACATAAATCTCTGTTGATGTTCAGTTATGTAAGGTAGAGTCTTGGAATTAAAATTACTGTAGAATTAGAGATTCTGAATTTTAAATTCTTAATCATATTACTCAATAGTTTTCCAGAAAAATTTTAGCAATTCATACTCCCCTCAGAAGTGTATGAAGAGGTGCTTCACTGCCATCATAAAAATTGATTATTTTTTTTCACACTTTTAAGCAAGTTATATCAACTAAACTTAATGACTTTAATATGTTCCTATCATCAACTATGTTCAGAGGTATAGAGATTAAATATTTTAGTTTGCTTTCAGAGAGATTATGAAATATGTTTAAGGGTCACAGTAGTTCAGAGGCTGCATTTTGCAATACAGTTTCCACCTTCATGCAAATATTTTTTGGGTCTAATTGTAAACTCTGCATACTTTTTTTAAGCTGGACTTCTTTCCAATACCTACTTTGATGGCAGTTTTCTTACTGTGTTGCACTGAGGCATCATATCTAATGTGGCTTTAGCATTTCCTCTTATAGAAATCTCATTTCTATTTGCTGTTGCAACTTGAAGTTAATGAGCATAGAGCTTATTTTTATTTATTTATGCATTTCTATGGACTGCTCTACAAAAGCACCTTTCTTCCTCACCAGTCCAAACTGAGCATTGATGAATCTGAGTAGCAGTCATATTTGTATTAGGAAGGCAATAGTCATGGAACAATACCAAAGAAAAAAATCAATTTTAAGTGTTTGTTTCATCCTCTGGTAAAAATATTTTCATTTCAGAGACCATGGTGAGTCTTAGTCCCTTGCTGGTACTTGTTTTTGATCACACTGTTCCAGGAAGCTGTGTGTGCATATACTCACACGTATGAATTTAAGGGGAACTGAAATATCCTATGGGGAAAATTCAGATATAAAATAGCCCACTTGTTTAAGGACTACAATCTTTTCTACTACTCTGCAGAAATTGTCTCAGCATAAATACTGGCTCCAATTCGAAAATTATTTTTTCTTACAAAATGTATTTGTTTTACATTTCAGAGTACCTGATAAATTGCAAGTCTGTCTGTGCCCCATAGCTGCACAGGTATGTATGTGAATTACCTATAGTTATGTTAATCTACATATTAGCTGGTAAGTGATTACATTTGGGGGCATTAAAATTGCTTAAGATTTCATAATGTGAAAATGTTAATTTTTGAGTACCTTCAAATATTGGCAAGCATCAAAGGATATTACATTTTATACATACCTTGCATTTCACTCTATTGTAAGAATCAAATAAACATTTCTAAGATTTGATGAAGCAGAATAATTTCAGTTACACAGCATTCATCTAATGGAAAGATTAGAAACTGTTTTATGGAATTGTTCTATTAAAGCAGCTCCTGATGTGGGATCAGAGACTATTGCAAAACTACTGTTTTTGACACTATTGTTTTATGTTAAAACTTTTTTTGTGTCACTTTTGAGTTTATTTTCTGTGGTGGCTGCTTTAGGTAAGGAGTAGTTGCAGATGTACTTCCTGTCTGCTGCACTGTCTCAAGCACTAGAGTAATGGGAAGAAAAATGTTTGCACCTGTTTGAAAACCTCAACTGTGTGGTGGTGTGGTTTCTGGGCAACAGGCAGGAATTCTCAAAAGCTTGGTTGCACCTGCTCAATTGTTGTTTGCAGCTGTGTCATATGATTGAGTGCACAGAGAAGCTTGTTAGCAGTTTGCTTGTGCTGTTACATATTTTGTGTCCTCCAAGTTTGAAAGATTCTTGCTTGATAGAGTCCTTGAGCTATTACATTGGTTTATTATAAAACTCATTGATTCTAGTTCCCAAATATTTTATCCAAATTCTTTGTTCTCAGTCTCAAATATTTTCTTAGCAACTGTTGACTGCCCTAGATAATATGTATGCTAAGTTCTCCAAAGAATACCTGGGGAGAGTGGATCTCTCAAGATAACTGGGTTGATAATAATTTTTGTCCTCATAGAGACATTTTCTGTTTGGCTCAGTTTCACTATGTTGGCAACCCCACTATGTGAGGCTGGATGTAGTTATTGATCCATTTAGCTGAACAGATTTGAAAGCATTTGGCTATTAGTGGACACATGGGGCATATTCAGAAAATTTAAGTGATATTAAGAACATTCAAGATGATTTCTTGATTTGTGCATGTGTCTCCATTGCAGCTGAGTGGAAGTGAGAGAGAAAATAAGGAAAAATTAGATAATTATCTTTGAAAAGGAACTAAAATCCAGATGTAAAATTTAAGACTGGAATATCATCCTTTAGTTTTATCAAATCCTGAAATTGAAAGTGAAAGTCGCTCAGTCGTGTCCAACTCTTTGCAACCGCATGGACTGTACAGTCCATGGAATTCTCCAGGCCAGAATACTGGAGTGGGTAGCCTTTCTCTTCTCCAGGGATCTTCCCAACCCAGGGATCGAAGCCAGGTCTCTCGCATTGCAGGCAGATTCTTTACCAGCTGAGCCACAAAAGAAATCCTTTATCAAATCCTAGTCACTTGATGTTTTTTCCTAAGCATTTCTGTTAGTGATGTTTCTTTTAGGAAACAGCTCTACAAGGTTTCTGATAAGTATCTATATTTTTAACATAGACAAGCTATTGTGAACTATATCCTGTACTAGTTAGCTAAAGTTCTATAAATATATAAAAAGAGGCAACTCAATATACAAAGCATTTAATTAAATAATTTATTTGGTAGTACCAAATTCCTGATATTGAAAACTTATTCAAATAACTTGCATTAGTCTTTTTAAAAATGCTTACGAGTTTCTATTGGTATTTCATAACATAAAATCTTAGAGCTTGTGTATCTTCTCCTTTTATTGACCTGTTTAAATCTGCTTTTTTTTTTTTTAACTACCATAATATGAATTTAATTGACCTCTTTGGGAGTAAGACACATAGGTACTGAGCTAAGTTTATGGTTTTCCACAGTCTCTTAATACAATGCCTTGTACATACTAGGTGGTAAGTAAATGTTGAATGAATGCATGTATAAATAAAACATTTCTGAAAGAACAGAGGCCTAGAAACTTGTTATTTGCTTTATATTTTGGATGGTCTTCATGTACTTCCTTTAGCTGTCACACTGCAGATGAGATGGAGATGAGACTACTGATAAATTCTTTCCTTAAAATGAGAAATGAATATATAAGAATTGATACTCAACACAGTCAAGAATTGCCATAACACTATTTGCAATATACTTTGCATTCATTGTGCTGACTATGAGAAGTCTTTACATTATCCCTGTTTTACACAGAATGCTGAGGTATTCAATGACTAAGTCACTCATCACCTTGAAAATGTTTTCAGCATAGATGTAAATAAAATTCTGTGTTGTGTGAGCAATGCTATGGCTTTCCTAAGCAATCATTTTCTCTCCCAAACCCTCCTACCCCGACCCTATCACTATCTCACTGAAAACACAAACTATGCAGGCTTTCTTGGGATCAGGTAGATCAGATCACATTTAAAAATTTGTGTTTTCCTAAGCATAAGTAATGGGCCCTGTATTTACTGTACACATGTTTATAATTAAGGTTTCTGTTATTCACTGAATTATAATTGTAAATAAATGAAGAAAAAGCCAAGTAGAAGTAGAGTCAAAGTAGTGTTTGTCATGACCTGCTTTAGTTAACACCCCTCTAAAGTTCCATTATGTATGGCACGAGGCAGTCATATAACAATGGCAGAAGTAGCAAAGTGATACCTTTATCTGCATCAAAACATCTTTCTTAGGCATCTCAAATTCTGGTTGATGATATTCATGTGTACTATTAGGTTTGAAAGTACACAAGCTGTTTCCTCTGGGAACAGCTTTTCCTTCATCTTAGTTTATACCAGTGGGTGAGAAACCAATATCAGGGACATTATTTTTTTCCAGAAACTTAATGTGGTAGACTCAACTATATTCTTTTGTTAGACTAATATTAGAATTGAGAGAGAACCAAAACTATGTATTAGCTAGAATACTAAACCAGATGATAGCAGATGCTTCAGTGACCTGTACTAGGAATTACAATTTGGAATACTCAGGAGGGAGAGATCACTAAACCCTAGGATTCCTGAGCATAACTGTAGATTTCCCCGTGATTTCAGGGTTAAAGAAAGAAAAGGTTAAAGGAAGAAATATTTATTGAGGACATAGCATGTCTAGATATAATCTCTTTCTCTCTCCCCTTCCTTTTCTCCCTCATTTCCTTCCTTTCTTTTATTCCACACAATAATTGAATACGTACCATTTGTTAGACACTGAGTTAGGCTAAGTAGATAAAACAGTGTCCTTGCTCTCAAAGAGCATACAGAGATATGTCAACAGAGCTCCTTTTGTCTTCACCACTTATTAGTATAGACCCAGTCAAGTTAACCTAATTTTTTATTTGTTTGTTTGCTTTGTTAGTCCTTTGGAAAATTGGAAAAATAGTAGTATCTACATTATATATTGCTGTGTTGAGTTAGATATAACAACACATGTAAAATTCTTAGTTCAGTGGTTGATATATAGCAAATGCTGTTAATAAATCTTAGCCCAACTACTATTATTTCCAACACTATCCCCACCACTATTACAACTTAGATGCTGAAGGAAGATCACCTACTTGCCTGAGAGCAAGTATCTTGGTCTGGACATTGTCACATTGATTGTTCTAAAAGTTCTATCTAATTACCTCTAATTTCTTTTAGAAGAAATTCTAAAAATCACATAGGGTTAGAACTTGAAGGGATCTTAATAGTTATCTATTTAATATCTTTGTTTTATCCATGATGAGAAAATAAGCTCAGAAAAGTTCATGTACTTGTCAGGGTTACACAGTATAGTGGGTAGTTCAGTTCAGTTGCTCAGTCATGTCCGACTCTTTGCGACCCCATGGACTGCAGCACACCAGGCTTCCCTGTCCATCACCAACCCCTAGAGCTTGCTCAAACTCATGTCCATTGAATCCATGATGCCATCCAACCATCTCATCCTCTGTCAACTCCTTCTCCTCCTGCCTTCAATCTTTTCCAACATCAAGGTCTTTTCCAGTGAGTCAGCTCTTCTCATCAGGTGGCCAAAGTATTGAAGTTTCAGCTTCAGCATCAGTCCTTCCAATGAATTTTCAGGGTTGATTTACTTTAGGATTGACTGGTTTGATCTCCTTGCAGTGCAAGAGACTCTAAAGAGTCTTCTCTAACACCACAGTTCAAAAGCATCAGTTCTTTGGCGCTCAGCTTTCTTTATGGTCCAACTCTCACATTAGAACATAACTAAAATATCATGTATGAAACGAGTTGCCAGTCCAGGTTCAATGCACTATACTGGATGCTTGGGGCTGGTGCACTGGGACGACCCAGAGGGATGGAATGGGGAGGGAGGAGGGAGGAGGGTTCAGGATGGGGAACACATGTATACCTGTGGCGGATTCATTTTGATATTTGGCAAAACTAATACAATTATGTAAAGTTTAAAAAAAAAAAAAAAAAGAACATAACTACTGGAAAAACCATAGCTTTGACTAGATGGAACTTTGTTGGCAAAGTAGTGCCTCTGACTTTAATATGCTGTCTAGGTTGGTCATAGCTTTTCATCCAAGAAGTGAAACCTAACTCAAGGAGTGTATACCAATACAGAGTGACTTTTATATTCGAGAGAAATGTTTATATATAGATACGTTGTGTTAGTTGCTCAGGAGCATCCGACTCTTTGTGACCCATTAGATTGTAGCTCGCCAGACTCCTCTGTCCATGGAATTGTCCAGGCAAGAATAATACTGGAGTGGGTAGCCATTCCTTTCTCTAGGGAAATCTTCCCAACCCAGGGAGATATATATATATATATATGTATTTGTATATATTTATATATATTTTTATGTATATTATATTAATATTATATATATATTTGATAATTCTTTCAACAATCTGTTAGGTAAATGCTGTTTTGCCCATTTTACAGGTGGGGAAAAAAAAACCTTATACACAGAAAGAATAAGCAATTTGTCCAAGATCATACTGCCAGTAAATGTTAAATGGTAGTACTTGAACCCAAAATTCAGTCCTGCCTTTTAAATGTATCAGTTTCCTAACAATTCAGTCAAAAGCCCCCAGAATACTCTGAGCATTTAAGGGATTTTTTTTTTCTGTCATTAAGGATTGTGCCAAAGGACATTTTATCCATCAAAAATGGTGCATTATGCTATTGTATAAATGTCCACCATTGACTGCCTACATCTTCAATCCTGAATTTTTTGCTGACAGTTGTCTTTGAAGGCTGTGTTTTAGCTCTTCTGCACCTGATGAAGCTTTTGGATAGGATGGATTCTGAACATAGACTGCATGGGTTGATTCTGGCCCCGGTTTGTGTGGATGGCATTGAGAGCCAAGTCATGCTCAGAGTCTGCTTCTCAACACATGTGCACTCTGCTTTCCTTGTCTCTCTCTCTCCCCTCTCCTTCATCTTTGTTTTCACTCTTAACAGGTAGTTTATGATTTTCCCCCTTTTTTACAATATCTACCATGAGTTATTCCTTGAAAAGAAGTAAGTGTAAAGAATAACAAAATAAGGAATATCTCTGCTTATGTGAAAGCCAGTGTTGCCGTAGGTATTTACGATAAACTGGTCACAGCCTTGTTGTTACTCATTTACACGGAGGAGCAAGGGGCATTGTGCACTTCATTTTAAGTTTTCTATCTTACCATTGGAACAGTTTGTCTCACTTTGAAGTCTTAAAGCAGACTTGCTCATGACCCAATTTCACTAATAATTCTCTTAAGTAACCCTTGTACTCATTTATAAGATTTTTTTTCCACCCACTGTTGTCTAGCCTGGTTTAAAATTTTTATATATGTACTTTTAAAAAATTGATTAGCTGGAGAGCTGCCCATTCCTCTGTGCTGTATAATAAGGATTTAAAAACTGCACACAGAATTCTGTATAGTGTAATTAAAACTGACCCACATTTGGACCTGAGTACACCAGGACTTAGCCAAACTTGCCATGAGCTGAGTTCTGGTGGCAGATGGGAACTAATGAGGACACACTCCACTCCAGAATTTCCCAGCTGCTTGGCCCCTTTTTGTACAAACAAGGTTTGGAGCGAAGTCCAGATCCCAAGAGCATGTTCTGTAAATGCGCTGAACCCAATGATTTGGGAAATGTTATCACAGAATCAGACTGTTTCAAAGTCTCCGTAAGACCTCAGCTACTCTCAGATTTTAAAGATGAAAATTCAAAGGGACCTTTTGTGTTCTCTCTCCAACCAATTTTTAATTTTAAAGTGAATTAAAATCACATTCCCCTCCCCCCCCCCCCCCCCCGCCCCCAACTCCAGTCTGTTTTCCTGTGCCTGGGGACAGAATGATCACGTTTATCCAAATGTGGAGATTTGCAGGTGGTTGTCTTAGGATAGACAAGGTCTCCTTGCAACCTATAGATCTCTTCAACTGGTTTGATGTCCTGGGACTATTCAGGCAGATGTAATTGAATCAGTTTGAAGCAGCTGTAGCTGGCATGTGGTCTCTCAGATTGCTAGCACCTGCTTGTTTTTTTTGCAACTCACTAGTGTGAAAGAAGTGCCAAAACCAGCATTGGTCTTGGAGCAGATAAAGCACTTCAAATCCTATATTCCATTCTCCTTCCAATCTAGCCACATCACCATTGGTGCCTGAATTAATAAAGCCCCTTTTCATGATTATGTCTGAGGTAAACTTTTCCTTCTCATTCTTCTCTGTGTTGAGATCCTGACAGTATTGACCATACTAGTCCAAAAAATAAGGGAGTATAATGGTGATCAGGTGGCTTTGGGACTCTCTTATCATTAGACAACTGAGTAGCCTGTGGTTTGCAGAATCATTTAAATGAACGTACCAAATTCATTTGCTGTTCCAACACAGTCTTATTGGCACAGAGAATGAGCAGTTAATGTATAACAAACTGTGAGCTGTTATGGAATATGATAAATACATTTGCTAAGCAGGAGGGAATATAAAATGGAACTATTTCTTTAAGGTAACTCTAAACTAATCGACATGGATTTCTTCAGCACTTGCTAGGTATAAGAAGATGCAGTCTACTGAAAAAGGTATAGAAATTGTAGGGCATACTAAATATATATAATGTATTTTTAAAAGATGTATATTTAGAATTTTAAAAAGCTTAAATCTATTTTTGAATGGTTGTTTTCTTTATCTTCTATTTGTTCCATTATTGTAACAGATAATAATATTGTACAAATAATATTATTTGGCAGGCATATATTTAATTTTGAAATATTATTGATTTATTGATGTTTAATTTGAACCTGGAATTGATGAAGTAAACATATTTACCTAAAATTGGGAGTTTAAGTAGTAAAGTTTCTTTCAGTTCAGTTAAGTCACACAGTTGTGTCCCACTCTTTGCGACCCCATGGTCTGCAGCACGCCAGGATTCCCTGTCCATCATCAACTCCCGGAGCTTACTCAAATTTTTGTCCATCGAGTTGGTGATGCCATCCAACCATCTTATCCTCTGTCGTCCTCTTCTCTTCCCACCTTCAATCTTTCCCAACATCAGGATCTTTTCAAATGAGTCAGTTCTTTGCATCAGGTAGCTAAAGTATTGGAGTTCCAGATTCAGCATCATCAGTCCCTCCAATGAATATTCAGGACTGATTTCCTTTAGGATGGACTGGTTGGATCTCCTTGCAGTTCAAGGGACTCTCAAGAGTCTTCTCTAACACAAGTTCAAAAGTATCATTCTTCAGTGCTCAGCTTTCTTTATAGTCCAACTCTCACATCTACACATGACTACTGGAAAAACCATAGCTTTGACTAGATGGACTTTTGTTGGCTAAGTAATGTTTCTGCTTTTTAGTATGCTGTCTAGGTTGGTCATAGCTTTTCATCCAAGGAGCAAGAGTCTTTTAATGTCATGGCTGCAGTCACCATCTGCAGTGAATTTGGAGCCCCCCAAAATAAAGGCAGCCACTGTTTTCATTGTTTCTCCATCTATTTGACATGAAGTGATGGGACCAGATGCCATGATCTTAGTTTTCTGAATGTTGAGTTTTAAGCCAACTTTTTCACTCTCCTCATTCACTTTCATCAAGAGGCTCTTTAGTTCTTCTTCGCTTTCTGCCATGAATTGTGATATTATCTGCATACCTGAGATTATTGGTATTTCTCCCGGCAATCTTGATTCCAGCTTGTGCTTCATCCAGCTGGGCATTTCTCATGATGTACTCTGCATATAAGTTAAGAAAGCATTCTAAAGTTACTTTAGAATGGTTTAATATTAATAATCTTTTGAGATATTGTTTATGCAACCCACTCCAGTGTTCTTGCCTGGAAAATTCCCGGGATGGGGGATCCTGGTGGGCTGCGGTCCATGCGGTTGCTGAGGGTCAGACGCGACTGAGCGACTTCACTTTCACGTTTATGAATAATAGTAATATGAGTAAAATCTAAAAAAGTCATTTTGTTATCAGCAAATGCCTATTTTGCAAGGTATGACTGAACCTATGCTATAGATGTAAAGTATATATGGTTTTTGGCTATAAGAATATTATAGTATACTTGAAGATATAGGATATAAATTAAAGTAAGATACTCAATATTAAATATATACTCTAGACCTGGATTTGGTGAAAAATAATTGCTATAAAAATAAAAATACTAGCACTCTTGTTGTCAAATATGACTCTGGACCCAATGTCCCCCTACTCCCCTTCATTGCCCATGAAGGACAATGAATCTATCAATGATCTATCATGATTCTCTCTTCCACTAGACCAGAACTTGCTCTAAGAATTCTCCTGAGGACAACACTTCAGCTAACTTACCAGTTGATGGCAGTTGATTTAAGATGAAACCCATTTGTCATGGCTGAACAAGTCATTAATTACAAAGGATTTCAGTGGAAATAAGAGCTCAGTGAGCTGCAAGTAAAACACAGGATTTGAGCTAGGCCTTGAAATAACATGAAACATAGGATTTATTTGATTAGAACATTATACTTATCTAAAAAGAAACAAGAATTTAAGAAACACTCTATAACCTAGTCATTACTAATACTGTTAAATCATTTGCTTCTTAGTAACAATGTTCTTTCCTCTGTGACAAAGATTTAATATTAATTTATAAAATAATTGTTTCATGCTGATCCATGTTCAAAATCACCTTTTTGTTTTATTTATTCATTCATTCATTCATTCAATGCAAATAGTTCTATCTATTGACATAACTGTATTCGTTTTCCACCTGATTATATGAATACCATAATCATCTACATCTGGCAGCATAACTTCAAACTCTGTTTCCACCTTTATGTGGCCTCCCCCTCTGTGTGTATCTCTCTGTTCTCTCCTCTTCTTATAAGAACACCAGTCATTGGATTAAATGACTTGAACCTTAAATCCAAGATGATTTCATCACAAGATCTTTAACTAGTTATGTCTACAAATACCCTGATTTCCATAAATGTCAGGTTCTGAGTTTCTAGATAGACATGAAAATTTGGAGGATGTATTCAACATACTACAGAGTGTAACTTAAATTTTCTGTAGTAAATAACTACAGAAGGCTTATGTGTATACTTAACACAGTAATTCTTTTTCTCCTCTGTAGTTGACAAAATATATCTGTTCAGCATTTGTAGAATACTTGCTGCATTCAAACTTTGGTATTTTTAAGGATGTAGTTGAATCGTGAGTACATTCTCTTCCATACTCTTAAACTACTGAAATTTCCACTTCATTATAGATGCTGAACTTAAGGCATAGAAGAAATAATCAACAGAGTTATAGTTCCTTCACAGATGCAGTACCAAATTAAAAACTGACTTTGGTATGTCCAACTTTTCTGTGAATCTTTGTGTGTTGAGATACTAAATATACTTTAAGGTCCATAGTATTTTCAAGTAACTTTCAGTTCAGTTCAGTCGCTCAGTCATGTCTGACTCTTTGACACTCCATGAACTGCAGCATACCAGGCCTCCCTGTCCATCATCAACTCCTGGAGTTTACCCAAATTCAAGTCCATCCAGCCATCTCATCCTCTGTCATCCCCTTCTCCTCCCACCTTCAATCTTTCCCAGAATCAGGGTCTTTTTTAATAAGTCAGTTCTTCTCATCAGATGGCCAAAGTATTGGAGCTTCAGCTTCAACATCAGTCCCTCCAATGAACACCCAGGACTGATCTCCTTTAGGATAGACTGGTTGGATGTCCTTGCAGTCCAAGGAACTCTGAAGAGTCTTCTCCAACACCACTGTTCAAAAGCATCAATTCTTCTGTGTTCAGCTTTCTTTATAATCCTATTCCCACATCCATTCATGACTACTGGAGAAACCATAGCCTTGACTAGACGGACCTTTGTTGGCAAAGTAATGTCTCTGCTTTTTAATATGCTGTCTAGGTTGATCATAACTTTTCTTCCAGTCACCAAGTATCTTTTAATTTCATGGCTACAGTCAATATCTGCAGTGATTTTGGAGCCCAAAAGAATAAAGTCAGCCACTGTTTCCACTGTTTCCCCATCTATTTGCCATGAAGTGATGGGACCAGATGCCATGATCTTAGTTTTCTGAATGTTGAGCTTTAAGCCAGATTTTTCACTCTCTTCTTTCACTTTCATCAAGAGGCTCTTTAGTTCTTCTTCACTTTGTGTCCTAAGGGTGGTGTCATCTGCATATCTGAGGTTATTGATATTTCTCCCGGCAATCTTGATTCCAGCATGTGCTTCTTCCAGCCCAGCATTTCTCACGATGTACTCTGCATATAAGTTAAATAAGCAGGGTGACAATATACAACCTTGACATACTCCTTTTTCTATTTGGAACCAGTCTGTTGTTCCATATCCAGTTCTAACTGTTGCTTCCTCACCTGCATCCAGGTTTCTCAAGTGGCAGGTCAGGTGGTCTGGTATTCCCATCTCTTTCAGAATTTTCCACAGTTTATTGTGATCCACATAGTCAAAGGCTTTGGCATAGTCAATAAAGAAGAAGTAGATATTTTTCTGGAACTTTTTTGTCTTTTTGATGATCCAGCAGATGTTGGCAATTTGATCTCTGGTTCCTCTGCCTTTTCTAAATCCAGCTTGAACATCTGGAAGTCCATGGTTCACATATTGTTGAAGCCTGGCTTGGAGAATTTTGAGCATTACTTTACTAGTGTGGGCGATGAGTGCAATTGTGTGGTAGTTTGAGCATTCTTTGGCATTCCCTTTCTTTGGGATTGGAATGAAAACTGACCTTTTCCAGTGGCCACTGCTGAGGTTTCCAAATTTGCTGGCATATTGAGTGCAACACTTTCACAGCATCATCTTTCAGGATTTGGAATAGCTCAACTGGAATTCCATCATCGCCACTAGCTTTGTTCCTAGTGAGCTTCCTAAGGCCCACTTGACTTCACATTCCAGGATGTCTGGTTCTTAGGTGAGTGATCACACCATCGTAATTAACTGGGTCATGAAGATCTTTTTTGTACAGTTCTTCTGTGTATTCTTGCCACCTCTTTTTAATCTCTTCTGCTTCTGTTAGGTCCATACCGTTTCTGTCCTTTATTGAGCCCATCTTTGCATGAAATGTTCCCTTGGTATCTCTAATTTTCTTGAAGAGATCTCTAGTCTTTCCCATTCTGTTGTTTTCCTCTATTTCTTTGCACTGATCACTGAGGAAGGCTTTCTTGTCTCTCCTTGCTATTCTTTGGAACTCTGCGTTCAAATGGGTATATCTTTCCTTTTCTCCTTTGATTTTTGCTTCTCTTCTCTTCACAGCTATTTGTAAAGCCTCTTTACTCATGACATAAATTATTAGTTACAAAATTTTTTCATAGTGATATCAAGATATTATAGGCCAAGTATGCACCTAAAATTTAGTGTCATAGAGTGACAAAGAACATTGCACTAAATAACAGCTTACTGTAGCAATGAGATAAGACAAGATCTTTATTAGAGTGTTATGAATCTGGCTGTATAAAAATACACCTTCATTAAGTGATAACTGGAAGTCATGAGCATCCAGGACTTAATTGAGAAAGCAAGACTCAGCTCAGAGAGGTTAATATCTAACCTGATAGAGCCAGTAAGTGACTGAGACAGAATTTAAACTAAACTCTATTCAAGTGCAAAACCTGCATTCTTTATACTTCTCCCAAGTTAGTTTCCAAAGGGTTGAAATATTTTTATGCTGAAAATGTAAGTGAGAAGTATTATTAGATAAGAGTAAATAGAGGGAGCAGAAAGTAAAGCCAGTCCTGAGAGAATTGCAATAGAATTGGAAGCATGTGTTGGTCCTTTCCAACTCATGATTTTGTGATATTACAGGTGTGTTTTCTTTACAAATACTCAATAGGCCAACAATTTGAATTTTAAAAAATATATAGTTATGTCTTATCTACTGAACAGTTCTTATAGGTTGGAGCTCCTCTGCTGTACTTCTGTTCTGGATAATATAATTGTATGCTCAAAGGACAGACAGAATTAAAAGTAGGTACTAGATATCCCTGCCAGAAAAAAATAGAGATTAAATAGAAATGAAAAGTAATCTCTGAAATAGTAACATAGCTAAATATCAAAGTGATTTTGATATACAAAATTATGATTTGCTTCCAAAATATATTAATTGAATTAACTCTTCTAATATGCCTTGTTCCTATTGCTATAAGGACCAAAGAGCAAAAAAGTATCTTTCTGCTAAATTGCAGATTACTTTTTGGTATGGATCAAGCTTCTATGGTGGTGAACGTCAGACCCAGTTTCGGGCAGTGGAAATACTGCTCTGAGCAAGAAGAGCAAGATGCTGTAACTCATGAGTTAAGATGGCAGGAGGATGGCAGTACGTGTGTATCAGTCAGTCAGTGCAGTTGCTCTTTGTGTCCAACTCTTTGTGATCCCATGAAGTACAGCACGCCAGGATTCCCTGTCCATCACCAACTCCTGGAGCTTGCTCAAACTCAAGTTAGTGACGCCATCCAACCAGCTCATCCTCTGTCGTCCCCTTCTCCTCCTGCCTTCAAATCTTTCCCAGCATCAGGGTCTTTACCAATGAATCAGTGCTTCACATCAGGTGGCCAAAGTATTGAAGTTTCAGCTTCAGCATCAGTCCTTCCAATGAATATTCAGGACTGATTTCCTTTGTGGATTGACTGGTTTGGTCTTCTTAAAGTCTAAGGGACTCTCAAGAGTCTTCTACAATACCACAGGTCAAAAGCATCAGTTTTTCAGTGCTCAACTTTCTTTATGGTCCAACTCTCACATACATACATTTCTACTGGAAAAACCATAGCTTTGATTAGAAGGACCTTTGTTGGAAAAGTAATGTCTTTGCTTTTTAATATGCTGTCTAGGTTTATCATAGCTTTTCTTGCAAGGAGCAAGTATCTTTTAATTTTAAGTCTGCAGTCAACATCTGCATTGCTTTTGGAGCCGAAGAAAATAAAATCTGTCACTGTTTCCACTATTTCCCCATCTGTTTGCTATGAAATGATGGGACCAGATGCCATGATCTTAGTTTTCTTAATGTTGAGCTTTAAGCCAGCTTTTTCACTCTCCTGTTTCATCTCCATCAAGAGGCTCTTTAGTCCCTCTTCACTTTCTGTCCTAAGGATGGTATCATCTGCATATCTGAGATTATTGACATTTCTCCCGGCAATCTTCATTCCAGCTTGTGCTTCATCCAGTCTGGGATTTTGAATGATGTACTCTGCATTTAAGTTAAATAAGCAGGGTGACAATATACAGCCTTGATGTACTCCTTTCTCAATTTGGAACCGGTCTATTGTTCCATGTCCAGTTCTAACTGTTGCTTCTTGACCTGCATACAGATTTCTCAGGATGCAGGTCAAGTGGTCTGGTATTCCCATCTCTTTCAGAATTTTCCACAGTTTGTTGTGATCCAGAGTCAAAGGCTTTGGCATAGTCAATGAAACAGAAGTAGATGTTTTTCTGGATTTCTCTTGCTTTTTCAATGATCCAGCTGATGTTGGCAATTTGATCTCTGCCTTTTCTAAATCCAGCTTGAGCATCTGGAAGTTCTCGGTTCATGCACTGTTGAAACCTAGCTTGGAGAATTTTGAACATTGCTAGCATGTGAGATGAGTGCAATTGTGTGGTAGTTTGACCATTCTTTGGCATTGCCCCTCTTTGGGATTGGAATGAAAACTGACCTTTTCCAGTCCTGTGGCCACTGCTGAGTTTTCCAAATTAGCTGGCATATTAAGTGCATATTTCACAGCATCATTTTTTTTAGAATATGAAATAGCTCAGCTAGAATTCTATCACGTCCACTGGCTGTGTTCATAGTGGTGCTTCCTAAGGCCCACTTTACTTCGCATTCTAGGATGTATGGCTCAAGGTGAATGATCACACCATCATGGTTATCTAAGTCATAAAGATCTTTTTTGTATGGTTCTTCTGTGTATTCTTGCCACCTCTTCTTAATATCTTTTGCTTCTATTAGTTCCATACCATTATCTGTCCTTTATTGTGCCCATCTTTGCATGAAATGTTCCCTTGCTGATTGTCCTGAAGAGATCTCTAATCTTTCCCTTTCTATTGTTTTCCACTATTTCTTTGCATCAGTCACTTAGGAAGGCTTTCTTATCTTGCCTTGCTATTCTTTGGAACCCTACATTCAGATGGATATATGTTTCCTTTTCTCCTTTGCCTTTTGCTTATCTTCTTTTCTCAGCTATTTGTAGGGCCTCCTCAGACAACTGTTTTGCCTTTTTACATTTCTTTTTTTGGGGATGGTCTTGATCACTGCCTCCTGTATGATGTCATGAACCTCTGTCCATAGTTCTTCAGGCATTCTATCAGATCTAATCCCTTGAATATTTGTCACTTCCACTGTATAATCACAAGGGATTTGATATAGGTTGATATAGGCCATACCTGAGTGGTCTAGTGGTTTTCCCTACTTTCTTCAATTTAAGTCTGAATTTGGCAATAAGGAGTTCATGATCTGAGCACAGTCAGTTCCTGGTCTTGTTTTTGCTGACTGTATAGAGCGTCTCCATCTTTGGATGCAAAGAATATAATAAATCTGATTTTGGTATTGACCATCTGGTAATGTCCATGGGTAGAGTCTTCTCTTGTGTTGTTGAAAGAGGGTGTTTGCTATGACTAGTGCGTTCTTTTGGCAAAACTGTTAGCCTTTGCCCTGTTTCATTTTGTACTCCAAAGCTAAACTTGACTGTTACTCCAGGTATCTCTTGACTTCCTAATTTACATTCCAGTTCCCTATGATGAAAAGGACATTTTTTTTGCTGTTAATTCTAGAAGGTCTTGTAGGTCTTCACAGAACCATTCAACTTCAGTTTCTTCAGCATTAATGATTGGGGCATAGACTTGGATTACTGTGATAGTGAATGTTTTGCCTTGGAAACGAACAGAGATCATTCTGTTATTTTTGAGATTGCACCTAACTACTTCATTTCAGACTCTTTTGTTGACAATGAGGGCTACTCAATTTCTTCGAAGGGATTCTTGCCCACAGTAGTAGATATAATGGTCATCTGAAATTCACCCGTTCCAGTCCATTTTATTTCACTGATTCCTAAACTGTCAATGTTCACTCTTGCCTGACTATTATGTGTGTATGGGAGGAAACAAAAAGAGAAATTAATCAGATATGTCTAGAAAGCAGCTGTTCCATCCAGGGTTGAATTACTAGATGGCCCTCTTGTAAATGAAATTCCGCCTCTTCAAGAATGCAATATGAATTTCCCAGGATCTACTGGTAATACAAGGATTTCATGGTTTTTTAGTAATACAATGGGCATATACTAAGTTTTTAGAATTGGTACTAGAAGTTGAGGGGCTTCCCAGGTGTCACCAGGGATAAACCATCTGCGTGCCAATTCAGGAGATGCAAGAGATGCAGTTTTGATCCCTGAGTTTGAAAGATCTCCTGGAGGGCACAGTAACCCATTCCAGTATTCTTATCATGGACAGAGGAGCCTGCTGGGCTATAATTCATAGCATCACAAAGAGTTGGACATCGCTGAATGACTGAGCAGAAAACACTATAGGCTATTTAGGAAGTACAACAGGAAAAAAAAAACAAAAACAAGAATGGTTGGGGAAGGGGAGAGGGTCACTGATGGACTTCCTGTGGAAATAACACTTGAACTAGGAGCAGGAAAATATAAAGAAGCCAGTCAGGGAAAAATCTGGAGCACAAGAAATTTGACCTCTAAATTCTTATAGGTTTCTAAGTGTTGTGCACACAAGGTGTGTTAGAGTAGTCAGGTAAGGGGATATGTGTCCTGTTTGTCCACTATTAACAATGTAAAATTAAAATGTCTGCTTCAAGGGCATCCAGTTGACCCTCCTCTTCATCCTGATAGTGAACACAGAAAAAATAAGCATTCAGGAATGGATTAAAGAAGCTTAACTATTTCTTCCTAAAATCTTAGAAACTTCTTGTTTGTTTTCGAAAGCCTAAGTTAGTTAAGCTACAAGGAGATGGACTAGATTTATTGTTATTCTTAGCTGCATTTATTAATTCCATCACCTGCTTTGATCTCAAGGGTTAGTAGAGGAGCCACACAAATTCTTGATCATTTCTCCCTTTGCCAAATTATCTTTTCTAGGAGTAATATCATACCCTTTCCTCCTTTTCTGTACATGAAGGCCATAAATGAAAATGGAAAATCAAATGGAATTTCCTTAGATTTAATTTTTTTAAACTATTAGACTTATAATTGTGTGCTTAGTGCTTAGTCGCTGTCATGTCCAACTCTTTGTGACCCCATGAACTGTAGCCCACCAGGCTTCTCTGTCCATGGGGATTCTTAAGGCAAGAATACTGGAGTGGGTTGCCCTGTCCTCCTCCAGGGAATCTTCCCAACCCAGGGATCAGACCCAGATCTCCTACATTGCAGGCAGATTACTTTACCAGGGAAGTCTTATAATTAGGCTGCTGCTGCTGCTAAGTCACTACAGTCGTGTCTGACTCTGTGCAACCCCACAGACAGCAGCCCACCAGGCTCCTCCATCTCTGGGATTCTCCAGGCAAGAATACTGGAGTGGGTTGCCATTTCCTTCCCCAATGCATGCATGCATGCTAAGTCGCTTCAGTGGTGTCTGACTCTGTGTGACCCCATGGACAGCAGTCCAGCAAGCTCCTCTGTCCACGGGATTCTCTAGGCAAGAATACTGGAGTGGGTTGCTACGTCCTTCTCCGTATAATTAGGTTAAGCTATAACTTTTTAGGAATATGTAGTTATCTTTCCCTGGTATCTTAGCTGGTAAAGAATCTGCCTGGAATGCAAGACCCAAGTTCAATTCCTGGGACAGGAGGATATCCTGGAGAAGGGATAAGCTACGCACTCTAGTATTCTTGGACTTCCCTCGTGGCTCAGATGGTAAAGAATCCACCTGCAATGCAGGAGACCTAGGTTCGATCCCTGGGTTGGGAAGATCCCCTGGAGGAGGGCATGGCAACCCACTCCAGTTTTCTTGCCTAGAGAATCCCCATGGACAGAAGAGCCTGGTGGCTACAGTCCATGGGGTCCCAAAGAGTCGGACAGGATTGAGCAACTAAGCACACAACACAGTTATCTTTCCATTTGAATTGCACACAAGAAATCTGTTCTTCTCATCTTTACCTTCATTCTCAAGCAGGAATTTCTCCACATACTTCATTCAAAATTAAATTGTTTATCCATAACTAGACAAGAATATGTGGTAGTAAATTATTGAAATTGATAAAATTTGAATTTTTCTGAGTTTAATGTGTCTAATCAACATTACACTCAGGGCATTATTATTGCCCATTGCTTGCTGCTATAACAGATGACAGTATTACCAGGACCCAGGATGATACTGTATGAAAAACTGCACAATGAAATACACACTCTGTTGTGAGTATTTGAAAAATAGAGCAGAATAACACTTTCAGAAATGTGGTTTTCGATGAGCAGATTTACATTTTTCTGACTAGAGAAACTAAGAACCTCTCAGTATAAATTTTGGTAGGCTTTGCATTCATGCATGCTCAGTCGTGTCTGACTCTTTGCAACTCCATGAACTGTAGCCTGCCAGGTTCCTCTGCCCATGGAATTCTTCAGGCAGGAATACTGAGTGTATTTCCTTCTTAAGAGGATCTTCCAGACCCAGGGAGCGAACTGGTATTTTCTGCATCTCTTACATTGGCACACGGATTCTTTACCACTGTGTTGATAGACTTTATGTACATTCTAATTTATAAACCAAATTGTGGTGTGATTGATAACACAAATTGTTAGCAGTTATACCATTGAATATTATCACACAAATTCCCATAGTTTTGTTTTTATCATAACAGAAACCAAAAAAAAAGGCAAGAGCTACTTCCTTTTCAGAAATACTACAGTGCACAATTTTTACTATGTAACTGAATTAACTATTCAATTTGTCATCCAACCATGACTGAGATTTTGCTTTTACAAACAGCTATCCAAGTATCAAGAATATTAAGTTGTAATGGAAGAAGGCCATTATCATACTGAAGCTTCAAATACCATAAATAAAAAACATACCAATTACATGTTTTATAACTTGTAAGCATGCACTATAATGTCATAGAAAATCACAAACCTGTTAAAGAGCATTTGTGATAATATATACCTGAATTGTAAAACAATTTTGAAATTTTGTTCTACTCAAGTTGTGTATCTGAAAGTATATATCAAGAATAGATTCAAGAAAACTCCAGGGCCAATGGGGATTCCCAGGTGGCACAGTGGTAAAGAACCCACCTGCCAATACAAGAGACACAAGAGATGCAGATTCAATCCCTGGGTTGGGAAAATTCCCTGAAGTAGGAAATGGCAAGCCACTCTAGTTCTTGACTGGAAAATTCCATAGACAGAGGAGTCTGGTGGGCTGCAGTCCATGGGGTTGCAAAGAGTCAGACATAACTGAGCAACTGGGCCAATATTAAAAGTTGACAATGAATTATATAAAAAATGCATTTCTCATTAGTCTTATTTGGTGTGTTTCAATACCTTTGCAGAACTAAACTGTAGAGACCTAGAAGCACAACTTGCCCAATGAGTATAGTATTTAAGATATTATTTAGTTTTTCCAGCTTATGAAGATTTTCATCACACACATTGTTTCTTTTTGTCATGAAGACATGATTACAGTCCATCAACAAAGTACCAAATAGATATTTATTCATTGTAGTAGCTACAGATGCTCAAAATAGATATTTAAATCTCAAACATGTCTCCCGCTGTTCTGTATTAGATTGTTGTTGTTCAGTCGCTAAGCCGTCTCTGACTCTTTGCATCTGCATGGACTGTAGCATACCAGGTTCACCTGTCTCTCTGAGTTTGCTCAAATTCATGTCCCTTGAGTCAGTGTTGCTGTCTAACCATCTCATTCTCTGCTGTCCTCTTCTGTGTTATATTATTAAGACTTAGAAGTGTAAACTGTTAGATCTATAAGAAAATTTGCATTATCTTTTTAGTATAATCTAGTGATTTACAGATGAGGAAATGGAAACAGTGAAATTGAATAGGACTAGACAAGTGCAGAATGAAGAACTGAGTAAAGCAGTACTCTTTACTTCCATCTTCACCAATTTTGCTTCACTTTTCACCATCTACAACAATTTTTCTGCTATCTTTATTTTTAAAATGCATGCACATGGTGAAAATTTTTAAAAATAAAATGGCACACAAAGATGTAAAATGAGAAATATGTTTTTACTAACTTAAAGTGCTATTACTAGAAATAGATTCAAGTGTATATGTACAAAATGTACCTATATACCTGCATTTTAAAAATGAACAAGAGTCACATCATTTTGGTTTTGTTTGTATTTTGCTTTCTTTTTAGTACTATATCTTAGAGATTTTATAGAATTTATTATAGTATATTATGCTATGTCATCTTTTTTATAGCTTCATAATATTTCCATTTTATGAGTGTAACAAAATGTATTTAACCATGGTCTAATTTATGGATACTTGGTTATTTTCAATTTTTTCCCTCTTCAAAAAACATTACCTAAAACAGTCTTCTAAATACAGCTTTTAATTATTCTAATGTATGTGCACAGTGTCTCAGTCGTGTCTGACTCTGTGGACTGTAGCATGCCAGCCTCCTCTGTCCATGGAATTTTACAGGCAAGAATACTGGAGTGGGCTGCCAGGGGATATTCCTGACCCAGGGATTGAACATGTGTCTCTTGTGTCTCCTTCATTGGCAGACAGATTCTTTACCACTAGCACTACCTGGGAAACCCATTCTAAAGTATACATAATATAATTTCCTAGGTATACTTTTGTAATTAAAATTTTGATAGCTTTTACAAATTTTCTTTTAAAAACATAGTTCTAATATATACTTCTAACAACAGTGTAGGAGAATACCTACTTTCTTGCACCCTTATCAATACTTGGCTTTAACAAATGTTTGTTCTAATTTGAAAAGAGAAAATGATATTTAATCACTGTGTTGATTTGTATTTATTTATTTATTAGTAGAGCTAAACACCATTTAAAAATTTTGCTGTCAAAATTGTGAGTGGCTGTTAAATGCTTCCTATTTTTCTATTGTTTTATTTTTTCTATTGATTTGTATAACCTCCCCATATATGGAAAATAACCATATTAGGTTTTAAATTATGTCTCAGCTTTTAATTTACTTTTTGACTTTTGTTATGGTCTTTTTACATAACAGCATTATCAATCATTTCCTTTATGATGTAGGAAAATTCGCAGAAAAATTATTCATATTTTCTTCTAGGACATTTGTAATTTGGTCTCTTTTAAATTTTATATCCTTAATTCAACAAAATTTTATTTTTGTATACTACATTTTTAAAAAAATATTAATATATTTTGGGGAATTAAAATAAATGTTTTTTTATTGTATCACTTGAAAAAACAGACTGAGTTTTTTCTTTCTTTTTTTTTTTGGCCCCTGAGTACCTCAGAAAGGCAGAGTTCAGCACTTCAATTAAAAAAAAAAAAATTGGCAGAGTGAGAACTGAAATGTCAAAATTGACCTATTTTTCTTTATCAATCACTAGTGTCTATTGTTTATGACATACAAAAATCCCAATAAACTTTTTTACTTATGATAATAAATTATTATATTTAGATAATCTAAGGAATGATTAAATCAGTGAAAGTATCATAGAATAAATCAAACCCCTAGCAAAACACTTTTAACAGCAATTTCAATTCATATGGTAATGTTAATTTTACTTAGGAAAAGCACTTACTTCTCGGTAAGAATCTATAGCTGTACAAGTAAAATAAAAATGTAAATGTTCTAATTTAAGCAGGACGTAGTAGCCTGGTGATGCATAAATGTATCTGTTTCTTGAAAAGTTCACTTCAAATCATCATCATCCCTAAAAGGCGATTACTTTGAATGGTTTTTGTAAGCTTGCAAAGCAGCTTGGAGACTCTTAAGAGTTCTGATAGCTGACGTCTTTGTATGGTTTGTAAATAAGTAAAGCAGCCATTCAGTTAGAAGATTGAATATTTGTCAATAAAAGAACAATACTCAGTTTCCATGTGCGTGCACTAATTCACTTCAGCCATGTCTGACTCTTTGCAACCTTGTGAACTGTAGAACACCAGGCTACTCTGTCCAAGGGATTTTCCAGGCAAGAATACTGGACTGGGTAGACATGCCCCCCACCCCTCACCCTCCAGGAGCTCTTCCCCACCCAGGGATAGAACCTGTGTCTCTTATCTCTCCTGCATAGGCAGGTAGCTTCTTTACCACTAGTGCCACCTGGGAAACCCATATTCAGTTTAACATCTATTATATTTATGACTAAAATTGATTAGGAAAGAAGTATGTGTGCACACTCATTTACTCAGTCATGTCTGACTCTTTGCGACTCCATGGACTGTAGCCTGCCAGGCTCCTCTTTCCGTGGAGTTTTCCAGAGAATACTGGAGTGAGTTGCCATTTCCTTCTCCAGGGTATATTCTGGACCTATGGAATGAACCCAAGTCTCTTTCCTCTCCTGCATTGGCTGGTGGATTTTTACCACTGTGCCACCTGGGAGAGAAGTAAGGACAGATGAAATGTGAATCTGTGAGGGAGAGGAATCAAGAAATGCAACTTAATTTTTTCCTACCCTTCACTTTATTTTTAATAGACTATTCTCTTTTTTTTCATTATAAAAGTAACAGAGCATCATAGTAAAACTATTTGGAAAACATGAAAATACAGAAAGAAGACAATAAAATCACTCTTCATGTTTATGAACATTTGTTTCTGTTAATAAATGATTTTTCTCTGGCATGATTTTCATTTTGGTTATATAATATTCCATACAGTGGATGTGTTAAATTAATTTAGTCCATTTCTTATTCCTAGACTTAATGTTGCTTCTAGTTTTTCTCTATTACAAATAACCTATTTATTAATATCATTGTGTACACATTCTTATGAACATCCCTGATTATGTCCTTAGCACAAGTTACTATATGTAGAATACTTGAGTTAAAGATACACATTTTTCAAGTTTTTAATGCATTCAGTTATACCATTTACTTCCCTGACTTCCCTGGTGGCTCAGATGGTAAAGCGTCTGTCTACAATGCGGGAGACCCGGGTTCGAGCCCTGGGTTGGGAAGATCCCCTGGAGAAGGAAATGACAATCCACTCCAGTACTATTGCCTGGAAAATCCCGTGGACAGAGGAGCCTGGTAGGCTATAGTCTATGGGATCGCAAAGAGTCAGACACGACTGAGCGACTTCACTTCACTTCACTTCATACCACTTACACATTGCTGTGGCCTCAGAAGCAGTCTCATAGTGTCTGTTTTTGCTCATGTTCTATCAGTTCTTGGTATAACTCTGTGTGGTTCACAGAAAAGCTCTCAGTGGTCTGGGAAGGGTAAGTACAAAGAGGTGGGAAGAGGTGAAGCAGAGGTGAGAGCCATTTTTGTTGAAGAAATGTGGGAGGCTATTGCAGGCTTTGGAGAGCAGCTTTCTCCAAAGCAAACTTGCACTTTTGGAGACAGCTCAGACTCTGCATGTTAACTTGCCATAGTTCCCCCGTCCCTATTTGCTTTGACTCAGTGACCCGACCCTTCAGGCACACCTCATGTATTCAGTGATTGAGACCACTTACTCATACTAATCACTGCACACAGAAAATATATTAAAAAATTTGTATTCATTACTCAATATATTTTGCTCCTCAAGTGTCATGAAACATTCAGGGTATATTAACGGGCAAATCCACACCTGGAGTATATTACTGAGCTTTAGAAACTGTTAATTTAAAAAATCAAATATTTAATTTTGAGGAAAAAATCAGTTTTGGATTTTAAGCATATATATCATCTTTCATTTTGGCCCAATTAACCCAGCAGGTGTGTGCAAATTAGGTCACTACTTTGTCACCGTGGTAACATGCTTTGGGGAGGTGGATCTTAACTACCTCCAGCACAGGGGATGTTGGCTGAGTAAGTATTAAGAGATGCTTTACAAATAAACAAGGCACAATGTAATGCATTAGAGTATAGAAAATAGGTCTGGTGCTAGGTACCAACAGATACTATTCCATGACATGAAAACAAGTACTACCTTAAATTTATATTAACTAAAGAGATCTAATGAGCTGCAAAAATAGAACTTTCAAGACTTACAATCTCTGAAAGGACAGTAAAACTTACGATCACTCATAACGTGATTGTCCCATTTTCCCATTTGAGTAAAGAGTTTAGGAGACAGAGCAGGTTCCCTATAGTTTAAGGACATTTTTAGAAATAAGCTGTGGTTTTTCAGGGTGTCAACACCTTCCTGCTTACTCATTCTAGTGACTAAAATCTAGTCAGGGTTTTTAAAAGGATAGTGTCTAAATGTTTCTCTTAAGTGCTACTTCTTTTTTATCATTATTCATAACTGCTTATGGGTTAAGAAGTTGGCAGACTTGGTCTATGCCAGCACTCCAGCATTAATACAAGTCTCTAACTCAGGCTTCTTCTCACCAGGTGGAAAAAGCAGACATGCTTCAAGATTGCTGGTAGAGATTGTGCAATCTGTTGGGTTGCTGAAGGTTCCAAATCATGTGGGCATTCTGCAGCCCCACAGAGTGGTAGAATTTCTTCACTTATCCCCAACAAGTTCACACCTCTCTTGGTCATTAAAATTGTAAATCTACATTATCAGATGCAGAAAACAGGCCAAATTAGAAATATTAAATGTATTTCCAAAGAAGTACATCTCCTCGGACCACTTTCAGCACTCAGTCACAAATGATATTTCCATTAAGCCTATGTCACCAGTTCATAGGCAGCTTTATGTTTTTCAATTTGTCCTAAATGCTGCCTTATATTTGCATCACTTGTTATCATTTTGAAGTATTTTTGTATATTGTATTTTTTGTGACATTTTACATATGGGGTTTCAAAAACTTGAATCCCTCTCGTGTTTGTTTTCAGTTGGTTGTAACTTCAGTTTTATTACTTATTTTTTGTGTTTTCAGTAGTTAATATTTACAAAACACCTGACTAGACTCTTCAAGATTCCTCCCCCCAGTCTCCCTCGCTATGCGTCAAGGATGAGAGGCACATAGAAGAGGCGAGGTGACTTGTGACTTAGCCTGTGTCACAGAGTATGTGAATTCACTTTCAAATGAGAAGTTTGGAGACTCACAAAGGGATCCTTGCTAAGTGGAAAAACAGTTGACTCAAGCACTCTTTTACCTCTAACTTCTTTTTCACCAGCACAAACTCCCTCCCTGTATTCAAGACTTCTTTTCTCATCTACTCCTCAGTGGACACCGAAAAAAAATTCTTTTAAAGAGCTGGTTCATAACATAAAAGCCTGAAGTCTCAGTTAAACCTGTTAACTTGCCAAGGGTAAGGGTATGTATTGTTCACTGGAGAACAGAATGCCATATTCTCCCAGATCTGCTGGGGAACAGGGAGGGTGGCAGTACAAATTAGCATCAGAACAAAGCTTTATCACAGTGGGATCCCAGGTTGTTTTAGGTATAAGATTCGAAACAAAAATATGGGAAGGGATGGAATCCATCAAATCTAATAAAGGAAATTGTAGTAGATTCAGGGAACTTGGACCCCTGAATTGTAGTAGCCAGGTTGGGGAGGAAATGGGCAGTTAAACAAAGTAGTGCTGTATCTTTCTTTCATTGTTTGATGAAATAATTTTTACCCCTTTTAACTGGAATGTTTTTTGAAAAAAAGAAATGAGCCTGGTATATCTGAAACAAAGAGCTTACACAGTCACCGAGCTGGTTGGTTTTTATACCTTCCTTTACTGAGTATTGTCCTTCAGTACAATACAGAGCCATTTCTTTGTTCTCACAAGCTAGCAGTTAAATTGTATGTAAATGTATGCAAATTAGATGCTGTCTAATAAAGAGAGTCATTAGATGGAAGAAATATTTAGTTTAGAAAAAAAAAGCAGGTGTATTGTGTAAAAGAAAATGTAAGGCTACAAAAAAGCCCAAACTTTTGTGGACAGTTTTAGAAAAAAATTGTTAAAATAGATTTTAAAAGACTTACGTCTTCCTGACCTTTCTTTTGTGCTTATATATATGTGTGTGTTTTTAAAATATTTACATATAAAACTAGAGGATTGGCTTCTTTCCCAGAATTACTGGAAGCACCTTCACCAGGAACATTTGGACTTGAATAATCTCCACAGCAGCATTTTCTTTCTTGAATTAAATGAATTGTAAAATGGGTGATTGGCCCAGAAACACTGACTGTTTATTTGGGTTCCTTTCCTTTAGGTGGATAGAGGCTTAGTGGCTCCATGGTGGGTACCTTGCAACCGATCACCTTGACTGCTTTAAGGTTCCCCTTTCACACTTTTCCACCCCAGCCTCTTAAAGTTTACCATAGGCTTCTTATATATGTTCCTTGAGACGAACCCACAGTTCCTTTTGAACTTCATCAATGCTGTATTAAATGTTTAGCATAATGCTTAGCACTTAGTAAGCACTCATTTTTATTTCTGAATGGTTAAGAGAATGAATGAGTTGATAAATAAATGAAATGTAATATCACATACATTAAATATTTTAATAGTCAGTAAAGTGGTTATGGGTATGTCAATATCCTTATAGTTCTCAGAAGACAGTCACTGAAGCAATTCCTCAGGTTTGCATATATAGCAGTTGTATGATAAGTGTGTAGCGAAAAAAATAAAATGCTTTGCTGTCCTGTTTTCCCAAGTAACAAAGATGTTGAGTGCTAAACAACTGCATCACTTCTTGTGGCAGTTATTGTGGAGGCAAAAATAAGTAAGCAGTGTAGTCTCTCTAGGAGCTCCTAGTTTCTAGAGGAATCAGCCATACCCATACTTAATACACAGCAAATTGTACAATGTGGAGTTACAGATAAAATATTATGAGGGAATGAAAGAGAAAGAGAAAAATTCTGATTAAAAAGTGTCTGAGATAGTTTCTTAGAAGAAAGTGGAACTGAAGCAATAAGTCTTGACAGTCATGAGGAGCAGATGGTTGTCTTTGGTGGAGTGGAAAAGAGCAAAGTTGTACAGTTCTCTACGTTGCAGTCCCAAGTTAATGGAAATATACTGGATTTTCTTCTATTCTTTCATGAATTTACAGCAACAGCTTGATTTTAACCTCTGTGGAAACAAAAATGAGGGCTGTGATGGATACAATAATGACTAAAGTGAAATTATAACTCCAAGTTAAAATTTTAATCACAGCTACTGAATAGGAAATAAGGTAAATATGCAAAAAATACTTTATAACTTTTAAATTCTAAGGTACTAGAAATACAAAATTTTGTTATTATTATTAATAATGTGTAAGGTTTCCATGGTATGAAATAAAATTTAGGGGATAAGAGATTTGGAGACAAAATCGGTACCTCATCAATATTTTGTACCTTATATTTTAGTTTACAAAGTATCTTCCTGAATTAGTCTTATTTTATTTTCACAACAACCCTTAAGGTTGTAGAACTTATTATTTCTATTTTACAAGTGAAGAAACTGAGGTTCGGAGATCTTCAGTGACTTAACCAAGGTGACACAGTAAGTGTCAGAGTCAGATTTTCCTGACAGATTGTCTAGTTCTTTTCAAATACTTCGTTATTACCTAGAAACAGTGTATGGGAGAATTGTATAGCTAGAGAATCGGCATTCATCTTGGTTCTAACTTTATTCCAAATATTTTTCATCAGTTTGGTTTTATATGCACATTTTTTCCATTTTGGCAAGGGTAAAATATGCAAGACTAAAAGTGAGGGAGGTATACATGGACAGGAACAGATGATCTGGGTAACTGATAGGGATAGGAAGAATCGTAATAGGTCTATGGACTGAAAGCATTTTAATTAGTTTCTTGACTTTTGAGTTAAAAGATTTCAGTGGGAAGGTGCAAAATATGCTGTATTGAACTCATCTTGGAGGTAACCAAAGGTCTGTGGGACTAACAGCTTTTGATATTACTTAGTGCTTATTATTGTTATTATTATTATTTCTTTTTAATTATGCAAAGTGCTAATCAGTTTGATTATGCACAGTGCTAATCAGGTTAATTATGCAAAGTGCTAATCAGTTCTTCTTGAAGCACACGAGGAGAGCAGAGGTGCTGGCGGTGAATGGCGTAAGCTAGATGGGGGTAGTCATGGCAGTCATTCCTTATTAAGATAGGGGTAGACAAGATAGCAAGGGGAATTTATCCACATAAGTATAGAGAAAAGGAAAGATAACTTTGGGCACAGGAAAGATTGTGATTTTGGCAGAATGGTGCCTACACATAGAAAGCTGATTTCCTCCCCCTGTTGCATAGTTTGGTTAGATAGTCTCTGCTATATTTTGAAGGCACTCATTTGAAGCCAAAAAGACTGCAGAGGGAAAGAAACAGAGTATTGTATAGCTAGACAAGTTGTCAAAACAACTTATTGTAGTTGGCAAGCACCAATTCCTGGGAGGACAGTAGAGGAAGTAGAATCTAATAGACCTATACATGAAAGAGGACATCAATAAAGAGAATTGAAAAATTAAGGGAGTGCCATTCTGATAAAATAAACAGGGCCATCTCACCACTGTATTGTTATTGGGATGGCTGTCTGAGCAGCATATTTCCTGAGGTGAACTGAGGGTTTCTTGGTGCTTGCAGTGGTCTCTATTGAGAATGGTGATGACGAATATGACAATAAGGGTTTTATGTAATAGCTCCTGGTTGGATCAGCTTTGTTGCTGCTGAAATCAAAGTGAATTTTAATATTAACTTGCAGGTCTGTGCTTATTAAGCTGGGTGACTTCCTGTGAAGATGAGTTTATAGCAATATGTTCATATGTTTTTATAGAACAATGACCGTGGAGCTCCCTTAGGAAAGCCCTTTTTATTTAGTTCTCCTGTTCTGTTCTGTGGTTTGATAAGCTATCAGTGAAATACTGTGATACCTACTTGTTTGAATGTATTCAAAGAGCAGAAAGCATTTCAGGATTACTAAATGAATAGTAATTTTTAAAAACTGGTTTTAGTCCATGTAACTTTTCATTTAGTCTGGAATTTGAGCAGGACCTTTTTAAGTCACTTATATAAGGAGAGTCTGCTTCCCCTTTATAAGCTGACAAACTGAGTATTTACCTTCCTTTTTTAGGCCTCTGTCTAAGCACAACTCATCTTCACAAATGCCTATATTGAGCTTGATTTCTAGAAATGTCCAAATCATGGTAAGAATGCTGCAAAGTTGTTGGGGCATATTAATCAGGTGTTTGTCCAGGAAGCATTGGTACTTGGAATAAAGACAAGCTTTGAGTTTTTATTTTTTCTGTAAGACCAATTTCATTTTAAAATATGAAGAGAATGACATAAATCTTTGGTTTCCAAGGAGAGTCTGAAAAGGAATAGATTGTTAGAGGACAGCGCCCACAAATTGAGAAAGCCTGTTGGGGGCCCTTCGAGAATTTGGCTGGAAAATTCTGTTATAAGCCATCCTTCTGCTCAGCTTCATGGGAACAGGGTTTTATAAATGAAACATCACTTCTGTATTTCCCAACCCCCTGAGTCTAAGATAAGGATGAAATGTTCATATTACCACTTTATCAAAATCTATTGAGTTATTTCTTGACAAATTTAAAAAGATTTCTTAATGGTTCTACATAAGGACACCTTGTAAATTCCATGTATTGATGGTATACTAAACTCTTGGTTCCTGATAAAGGTATTTGAACCCAAAAACGTTGCTATGTAAGGCATTTAAAATGTCACTGTGTCAAGGAGAAAATGATGTGATCCAAATGGCACTTAAAATTAATTTAGTACCATCTAATATGGACAATCTCTTGATTAATTGTACACTTGCACCTTCATCATATATACTCTAATCCACAGACCCATTCCTCACTTCATTAATCAAATATTATTTGGGCACTTCCTCTTATAAAGTGTGTACTAGTAACTGTGTGTTAATAACAGTACCATTTATGTCCCAGATAATGAAATACAATTAGCCAAAAAGTGACAAGATAGCTGACATCATAGAATTCACTTACACAAGATGAGATGGTATTTTTCTCACGGTCTTCAGCCTTAGGAGCAAAGAGTTTGCTCTTGATTTCTTCTCAGAACTTCTCTCCTTAGTAATCTATGTAATTCAACTAGTTTGTCTTAGTATCTTCAATATTTACAAAATAAGATGTTGGGCTACAAGATTTTCAAGGTATTTCCATCTCAATGTGCTATGGGGAACACATGTATACCTGTGGCGGATTCATTTTGATATTTGGCAAAACTAATACAATTATGTAAAGTTTAAAAATAAAATTAAATTAAAAAAAAAAAGAAAGTGTATTAGCTGAGTATACTATAAATGTATTAGCTATTTAAATATGTAAGTGTACATTATCATCATATTAAGAGCCTTACAATAATAGAAATTTTTTTTAGGCTTTGGTCTTTGAGGAAATGAAGTAATTTTTGGCTGATTCTGTGGACACAGTCTCCTTGGATGTAAACTAATATTGACTATATAAAGAGTGGACTTTGGAATCAGTTCTGAGTTTGAATCCTGGCTCTTCCAGTTATTAGCTGAGAAGTCGTAACTGCTTTGAGCCTCTGTTCCTTCACAGATCCCACCTCACAGGGTGACTGTATTAGTTCAAGTAAACAATACAAATCACTGAACTCAATGCCCAGCGGCACACTGGAGGATAGCTTTGCTCCATAGTCAGTCCCTTTCTCATTTATGGCAACTGTAGTCTTTCTGGCTCTTGCTACCAAGAATATCTCGAACTAATTCAACTTCCTTTCCCCAAGCTGCTTTTTCCTGCATTAAGCCTGTACTTCAATTAGCTCAATATTTTTTCTCCCATTACATTTTTATAGTTTATTTCTCTTTGTTCTCCTTTTTATGTACTTTGACCACTTCCCTGCTTATACCGTGTCAATTTGGGGGTAGTTATGTTTGCTGTATGTAACGTAGCCTTGACTATGACAAAAATGTATACAATTATCTTGTTGTTTTGTTGTTAGTTGCTAAGCTGTGTTCTTTTCTAACCCCAGGGACTGTAGCCTGCCAGGCTCCTCTGTCCATGGGATTTCCCAGGCAAGAATACTGCAGTGGGTTGTCGTTTCCTTCTCCAGGGAATCTTCCTGACCTAGGGATCGAACTCATGTCTCCTGCATTGGCAGGCAAGATTCTTTACCACTGAGTCACTAGGGAATAATTCAAACCAATTATGTAGAAATATTTTGTTTGTGTCAGAATTTGACTGGAGTTGTTTACACTTTTGACCCCGTAACTATATTGGAAATTTCTTGAAGCCAAAAGCAAGTATATTCCCTGTGTTTAGAATGTGCTCTGCCAATAAGAATTCTACAACCTAGCGAGGGACAACAGTTGTTAAACAGTAGCATATATGGTCTACTGGGGATCATATATATGATGAAAATGTTGTGGAAGTGGAGATGTTGAAAGCTTCATGGAACAAATATTGGAAGGGCTTCCTGGAACAAACGATGTTTGAATTTGACCTTTAAAAAAAGTACTTCTTTCTTTCTTTGTGGAAAAAGAGAAGATAAAATGAATTCTAGGCAGAGATAAAATCTCATGGGTACAAAAAGTTGATTGGCAGCTAGAGTGCAGGGGATCAGGTGACACAAGGGAAGACTAGAAAGGTAGATTAGAAGCATATCATGAAGGATCTGTGAGTTGATTAGAGTCTTGTATGAATAATCCTAGCTTTCAAAAATAAATGAATATTGGTGGTAAAGAGAACATTTCTTCACAAGAATATAGACATTAAATGTTTGTGTGAAAAAAGAAATGATAACGTTTAGCAACCAATATATACAGGAAAAAGGATAATTTCAAAAAGAAGGTCCAAATCTGAGTGGAAGCCCTACTCCACCCTTGCTATATTATGACCTTAAACAATGTACTTCATCTTTCCTTACCATATATTCATCAATATCACTTGGTAGCTCAGATGGTAAAGCATCTGCCTGCAATGTGGGAGACCTAGGTTCGATCCCTGGTTTAGGAAGATCCCCTGGAGAAAGGAATAACTACTTACTCCAGTATTCTTGCCTGGAGAATCCCTTGCACTAACACTTTCACTACTGGAAAAGTGACTATGGGTGGGGCAAGGGTGGAGAGTTCGTTATTAAAGTGCCAGAATTTCACTAAAGTAAGAGGGAAAGGTATAGATGGAAAGGAAAATAAACGGGGGGGCAGGGTGGGAAATGCTTGTGGGGGATAGATGAGTTGGAGAGAGATCTGAGCTGGGAGGGAGAGGAAGAATAGAGATTCTGAACCCAGGTGTGATCCATTTCCAATGTGGTCAAGACAGAGAAAAGGGATTGTTTTCTTTCTCTTTTTGGTGTTTTTCTTGAGAAACAGAACAAAAGTTGAAATCATTTTTAGTATGCTTTTTATGTGTGGCTACTATTTCTTTGGGTCTAATCTAAGTATAACCTGGATCACAGCTTTGTTTCCACATTGCCACTTCCATTACAAACACAACACAGTGAGGAAATAAGGCTCAGAATTGTGCCAGTGTTTCACAAATAGACTTCTTTGGTGATTTAAGCTCTCTTCATCAGTTGTTCTTGATGTTGAGTTTAAGCCCATTAAAGTATTGAAGTGAAGGGATGATGGCCAACCAGTACATAAGTCATACTAGATAGCAGTCCCTTGATATGACCTAATTTCTAGTACATGCCACCTGCATGCTGAACTTAATTCATGTGTTTATACTTGTTAGGGGTCAGATTTGCAAAGCAATTTTACATTAGTCAAAACAAATTTGTGTTTAGTTTCAAAGGATGGGACTCTGCATTTTAGGCATTTTTGGAATAAATTTTGGAAGATTAGATAGACAATTAATCAAAATGCCTATAAGAAATGTGTTAGCAATTAACCATTATCCAATAAAACACTATTAGTCATTATTATTTAGGAATTAAATGCTGTTCAACCAGGGTAATTGTTGAGTCACAACATTGTTCTCTGTAAGATTAACCACTGACATATGTGGATGTGCTTCGGTTAATGTATCTAGGAACTTGGTGCCTCCCCAGGGCTGGGATTTCAAGGGATAAATGAAGACTTCCTGATGTAAATAACACACTTTTTGTAAGGTAGATTTTATACATTATCCAATGTTTATTTTATAACCATTCTTTTGTTTTTACTTTTCACATTAAAAAAGAATACAGTTTCATAAATTTCCATTTGATTTTTGTGTTTTTAGAAAAGGAAGTCCCACTGGATTATGCAACATTAAGCATATGGCTACACAAAGATTAAAAAAACTGTGGCCATCAGAAGTAAATATTGGTAATAACACTCATGGAATTTCACACATGTAGATCATTGTGAGATAAGGAGAAATACTTGCATAGAGCTTAGATAGAGAAGTAGACTTTTTAATACAAATATAAATGGAGGCATTTGTTATGAAAATGGTGGCCCTTGAAATTGGCTTCCTGCTTTCACTTAAGAAGAACACCTTCAATCAGATGATTTTTTCCTCTGATAAGAGTGAAAAATAATCAATCTAAATACATTTTATTATGAAAGATATTTGGAAGAATTCTATTGATATAAGCTAATGCAAGATGGGAATTTGCTTATTACAGTGTTTTGAATGTCCTTTTCCATTGATCATGTGCAATTGGTATAAACAAAGATCCTGTGTATGGTAGAGGGCCTATATTTGCATCCTTTTGCATACTTAGACATTCTTTAGCAGGGCTTATTTTTGTTTATTGACAGTATTTCTCAGTCCTTTGTACAATTACAATATGTATAGCAGCAGCAGCATTTGAGTGTGCAATAAAGGTAGGTTCTTTTATCAATGCAGCCTGAAGAACATAAAGAATTCATTATACTGATTTTGATTCTGTGGGTGAAATAGGTTTGCTCCATGAACTTTCATTGCACAGGACAAAATGCTATGCTCATGAGACATGCAGGCAGCTGAAGAGTCAAGAAAAGCTGTGTTGGTTTTATTTAGGAAGTGCCTGGTTTCTCATCTGCTTGGGAAAGGAGCAGGCCATATCACCAGTTGCCAAGTGCTCTAATGCTGAGAAGAGTGTCAGCTGTGGTTACCCTGGGGATTTTTGGCGGCAATAAGCACTTTTCCTTGAGAAAAATCAGCATAGATGCCACACATTGGAATTGGAAGAATTGCTTTTATTTTCTATTTTCTTTAAAAATCAAATTTGCTTTTCCTTCCTTCCCAGCTGTTGCAGTTTCCTTGATTTTTAGCTCAGATGATGGGAGTAACACATGTTCACTGAAACCCAGAGGAAAGCTCCCTTCTTTTCTTCTGATATGAACTCATTGAAGTCAAGATACTGGCTAACCCGAACAAAATAATATATTCAGAAAGAGATTTGTCCGGGAGGGGTGTTCATGGGTGAAGACCACAGTGGTGGGGGTAATCGAAGCAGTTTTTCAAGGATATCAGTGTCAATCACATGTATTAGGAAACTTGAATATGCCATGTCCAGGATGTTTTCAGCTGAAAAATCTTGGAGACCTAACCTGTTCCATGGAGAAGTCTTTTTTTATTTTCTATATTCATCATAGTTTATAGCTGGGAACAAAATGCATATATAGAAATTGAATTGGCTGAATTAGTATGCAGTAAGTCGGGCATTAAATATACCTGACTTTTTCTGTTAATTCTCTCCCTTCCCTATTACCTCTTACCTCTCAAATGGGAAGGTCACATCTGTTTTCTCACCAAGTTTTACCATCATGTTAAAGAACCAAAGTTCCTTTAAGGTCAATATAGGGGAGGATTAGAGTAGCTTTTATTCTTGATGTTCAGTTTTTCTACCATCTTTTATTTTACATAAAGAAACTAATCATCTGACTTAGCTGGAGATTTTTTTTTTTTAATTTCCCCCTCCTTTCTTAAGAACCTATTGCCTACAAATTACTTATTCTCCTTCTCTAGATTTATCTGCTTTCATTATTGAAGGAGACTTTGCCATCCTGTAATTTCTTTTCTGTTGGCTTTTCTTAGGATAGCAATTTAAAAAGCAATTATTGACCATTTCTTTATGACTATTTCAGGTACTTTGCATACGTATTTGTTAGAGTTCTCCAGAAGAAAAAACCCAATAGGATGTATAGATAGACAGATCTCTGCTGCTACTGCTGCTAAGTTGCTTCAGTCGTGTCTGACTCTGTGCGACCCCATAGATGGCAGCCCACCAGGCTCCCCCGTCCCTGGGATTTTCCAGGCAAGAACACTGGAGTGGGTTGCCATTGCCTTCTCCAATGCATGAAAGTGAAGAGTGAAAGTGAAGTCACTCAGTCGTGTCCAACTTGTAGTGACCCCTTGGACTGGAGCCTACCAGGCTCCTCCATCCATGGGATTTTCCAGGCAAGAGTACTAGAGTGGGGTGCCATTGCCTTCTCCGAGATAGATCTCTATATGCATACAACTAACTGTATATTTACACACACACACATTTATTACAAGGGATTAATTCATACAATTATTACAGCTGACAAGTCCCAAGATCTGAAATTGTCAAGCTGGAGGCCTAAGAGAACTGATCATGTGGTTGGAGTATAGTTTCAAGGTTGAGAACTAGGAGAGCTGATGGTATAGTTCTAATCAAAAGACTGGTAGGTTGAGCTCAGGAAGAGCCAATGTCTCAGTTCAAGTCCAAAGGCAGGAAAAAAACTAATATGCCAGCTCAAATATAGGCAGGCAGGAGGAATTCCCTGTTACTATAGGCTTTCAATTGATTGGATGGGGCCACTCCTAATAGGGAGATTAATCTGTTTTTACAGGAAGATTAATTTGTTTTACTCAGTCTATAGATTCTAATGTTAATATCATCAAAAAATACCCTCACAGATATACCTAGCATATCAGTATTCTTGCCTTGAAAACCCCATGAACAGTATGAAAAGGAAAAAAAAAAAATATGACACTGAAAGATGAACTTCCCAGGCCGGTAGGTGCCCAATATGCTATTGGAGAAGGGTGGAGAAATAACTCCAGAAAGAATGAGGAGACAGAACCAAGGCAAAAACAACATCCAGTTGTGGATATGACTGCTGATGGAAGTAAGTCCAATGTTGTTAAGAACAATAGTGCATAGGAACCTGGAATGTTAGGTTCATGAATCAAGGTAAATTAGAAGTGGTCACACAGGAGATGGCAAGAGTGAACATCGACATTTTAGGAATCAGTGAACTAAAATGGACAGGGATGGGTTAATTTAACTCAGATGACCATTATATCTACTACTGTGGGCAAGAATACCTTAGAAGAAATTGAGTAGCCCTCATAGTCAACAAAAGAGTCTGTAATGCAGTATTTGGGTATAATCTCAAAAATGACAGAATGATCTGTTTGTTTCCAAGACAAAATATTCAGTATCACAATAATCCAAGTCTATGCCCCAACCAGTAATGCTAAAGAAGCTGAGGTTGAATGGCTCTATGAAGACCTACAAGACCTTCTAGAAGTAACACACCCCAAGGATGTGCCTTTCATTATTGGGGATTGAAATGCAAAAGTAGAAAGTCAGGAGATATCTGGAGTAACAGGCAAAATTGGCATTGGAGTACAAAATGAAGCAGGACAAAGACTAACAGAGTTTTGTCAAGAGAACGCACTGATCATAGCAAACACCCTCTTCCAATAACACAAGAGAAGACTCTACACATGGACATCACCAGATGGTCAATACGGTGATTATATTCTTTGCAGCCAAAGATGGAGAAGCTCTATACAGACAGCAAAAACAAGACCAGGAGCTGACTGTGGCTCAGATCATGAACTCCTTATTGCCAAATTCAGATTGAAATTGAAGAAAGTAGGGAAAACCACTAGACCATTCAGATATGACCTAAATCAAAGCCCTTATGATTATATAGTGGAAGTGACAAATAGATTCAACGGATCAGATCTGGTAGAGTACCTGAAGAACTATGGACAGAGGTTCATGACATCATCCAGGAGGCAATAATCAAGACCATCCCCAAGAAAAAGAAAAGTAAAAGGCAAAATGGTTGTCTGAGGTGGCCTTACAAATAGCTGAGAAAAGAAGAGAAGCTAAAGGCAGAGGAGAAAAGGGACAAGATACCCATTTGACTCAGAGTTCCAAAGAATAGCAGGGAGAGATAAGAAAGCCTTCCTCAGTGATCAGTGCAAAGAAATAGAGGAAAACAATAGAATGGGAAAGACTAGAGATCTCTTCAAGAAAATTAGAGATACAAAGGGAACATTTCATGCAAATATGGGCACAATAAAGGACAGAAATGGTATGGACCTAACAGAAGCAGAAGATATTAAGAAGAGGTAGCAAGAATACACAGAAGAACTATAAAAAAAAAAATCCTCATGACCGAGATAACCACGATGATATGATCACTCACCTAAAGTCATACATCCTAGAATGTGAAGTCAAGTGGGCCTTAGAAAACATCACTATGAACAAAGCTAGTGGAGGTGATGGAATTCCAGTTGAGCTATTTCAGATCCTAAAAGATTACTCTGTAAAATATGCAGTCAATATGCCAGCTAATTTGGAAAACTCAGCAGTGGCCACAGGACTGGAAAAGGTCAGTTTTCATTCCAATCGCAAAGAAGGGCAGTGCCAAAGAATGTTCAAACTACTGCACAATTGTGCTCATCTCACACGCTTGCAAAGTAATTCTCAAAATTCTTCAAGTGAGGTTTCAACAGTACCTGAACCGTGAACTTCCAGATGTTCAAGATGGAAGGCTGAGGAACCAGAAATCAAATTGCCAACATCCATTGGATCATAGAAAAAGCAAGAGAGTTTCAGAAAAACATCTACTTCTGCTTCATTGACTATGCCAAAGCCTTTGACTGTGTGGATCACAACAAACTGTGGAAAATTCTTACTTAAAGAGATGGGAATACCAGACCACCTTGCTGCCTTCTTGAGAAATCTGTATGCAGGTCAAGAAGCAACAGTTAGAACCGGGCGTGGAACAACAGATGTCTTCCAGATTGGGAAAGGAGTATTTCAAGGATGTATATTGTCACTCTGCTTATTTAACTTATATGCAGAGTTCAGTTTAGTTCAGTTGCTCAGTCATGTCCGACTCTTTGTGACCCCATGAATTGCAGCACACCAGGCCTCCCTGTGTATCACTAACTCCCAGAGTTCACTCAAACTCACATCCATTGAGTCGGTGATGCCATCCAGCCATCTCATCCTCTGTCGTCCCCTTCTCCTCCTGCCCCCAGTCCCTCCCAGTATCACAGTCTTTTCCAATGAGTCAACTCTTCGCATGAGGTGGCCAAAGTACTGGAGTTTCAGCTTTAGCATCATTCCTTCCAAAGAACAGCCAGGACTGATCTCCTTTAGAATAGACTGGTTGGATTTCCTTGCTCCAAGGGACTCTCAAGAGTCTTCTCCAACACCACAGTTCAAAAGCATCAATTCATCGGCAGAGTACATCATGTGAAATGCCAGGCTGGGTGAAGCACAAGCTGGAATCAAGATTGCGGGAGAAATATCAATAACCTCAGATATGCAGATGATACCACCCTTATGGCAGAACATGAAGAGAAACTAAAGAGCCTCTTGATGAAAGTGAAAGAGGAGAGTGAAAAAGCTGTCTTAAAACTCAGCATTCAAAAAACTAACATCATGGCATTCAGTCCCATGACTTCATGGCAAATAGATGGGGAAACAATGAAAACAGTGACAGAGTTTATTTTCCTGGGCTCCAAAATCACTGCAGTTGGTGACTGCAGCCATGAAATTAAAAGACACTTGCTCCTTGAAAGAAAAGTTATGACCAACCTAGACAGCATATTAAAAAGCAGAGACATTACTTTGCCAACAAAGTCTGTATTTTCAAACCTATGGTTTTTCCAGTACTCATGTATGGATGTGAGAGTTGGACTATAAAGAAAGCTGATGGCAGGAGAATTGATGCTTTTGAATTGTGGTGTTGGAAAAGACTCTTTAGAGTCCCTTGGACTGCAAGAAGATTAAACCAGTCAGTGCTCAAGGAAATCAGTCCTGAATATTCATTGGAAAGGCTCATGCTGAAGCTGAAACTCCAATACTTTGGCCACTTGATGGGAAGGACTGACTCATTGGAAAAGAACCTGATGCTGGGAAAGATTGAAGCCAGGAGGAGAAGGGGATGACAGAGAATGAGATGGTTGGATGGCATCACCAGCTAGATGGACATGAGTTTGAGCGTCTTCTGGGAGTTGGTGATGGACTTATAAGGCTGGTGTGCTGCATTCCACGGGGTTACAAATAGTTGGACATGACTGAACGACTGAACTGAACTGACATACCTAGAAAATATCTGCACTGGTATCCCAGTAAAGCTGACATACAAGTAACCATCACACATTCTTTACTTCATTTGTGTGTGTGCGGTGTGTATGTGTGTGTGCATGTATGTGTTAGTTGCTCATTTGTGTCTGCTTCTTTGCAACCACATGGACTGTAGTCCCTCAGGCTCCTCTGTCCATGGAACTCTCCAGGCAAGAATACTGGAGTGGGTATCCATTCCCTTCTTAAGGGGATCTTCTCAACCCTGGGATCAATCTCTGGCCTTCCACAATGCAGGCAAGTTCTTTGCTATCTGATCCACCAGGAAGCCCCATTTAGTCCTGACCAAAATACAGTCCAAAGCTTGATGAGGTAAATGCTGTTTATTATTTTCATCAGATTTAATGGTTAAACATCTTGGTTTCTGGAGTGAGGTTAAAGTGGAAGTGAAAGTGAAGTCGCTCAGTCATATCCGACTCTTTGTGACCCCATGGACTGCAGCCTACCAGGCTCCTCAGTCCATGGAATTTTCCAGGCAAGAGTTCTGGAGTGGGTTGCCATTTCCTTCTCCACAGGATCTTCCTGACCCAGGAATCGAACCCGGGTCAGCTGCATTGCGGGCAGACGCTTAACCATCTGAGCCACCAGGTAAGCTTGAGTGAGGTTATCCTTGTCAAATTCTGATTCCACCACTTACAGTAGAACAGTAGGCAAGTTACTTAATCTCAATTTCCTCATCTCTAGTTTGGGGATGATAATACTTCATACCTTGTTGAGATATTGTGAGGATTAAACGAGATAATAGATGTAAAATACTTTGCTTTGATGACTAGGACATAGCTTTACTACTTAGTGAAAGCTAGCTACATTTGATACACACAAAGAAATAAAGGCTTATAGAGGTTAAGATCCATGGCCAAGTTCAAACAGCCAGTAAGTGGTTAAATTAGGATTTGAGCTTATACTGTCTGACTCCAAAATCATGCATTTAACCATTCCTCTCTACTAATCTCTGCTTCACAGAGAATTGGTATAATATAACGGCTAAGGCCATGGTATCAGACACCAATGGGTTCAAATCCTGGCCCTTTGACTTACGAAAAAGCTTTCGGCAAGTTACTTAACTTCTTTGTATCTTGGTTTCTTCATCTCTAAAATAAAATGGTACCCTTCTCAGAGTAACATAGAATCAAATGATTTCTGCATTTCTCTATGAATTTCATGTGATAGAATTTCAGGCACAGGAAGATGGTGGAGAGATTTCTTCAGTTGCCCTCAAATTGTATTAGTTGATCCCTGAATAGGTAAGATTTATAAACTCTAAAGAAGTATTGAAAGATACTGGTATATTCTTAGTGTTACAGATCACCTTGTTTTGAAACAAGTTTCTTAGGAAACTCTTTTAAGAGAATGAAAATGATGATTTATTTCAGAATAATTTTATGTGTCCTCAAAATGAAGTTGAAACCAGTGGGCGTGAGTCAGAGGGAAATCAAGGAGGAGACCATTACAGGATGAAAACCCAAGGGCCTCTTTTTGTGACTCTTTCGTCCATTTAATAGAAGCTATGAACAACTCACTATTTGGGACAAATATTTCTGTTTCAAGACAAGAAGACTTAGAATTTCAAGATGTTGTATCTGACTTTTCATCTGTCAACCAAGAGCAGCTGAAAAGGCGAAAGCCCTGGAGAACTGTTTTCCTACATATGTATTTGTTTTTAGACAAATGTGTTTGTTTGGAAGTCTGAACACCATGGAAATGTGCACCATGGAAATGCCCATAGTTGAGGGGTGTAGAAGCCCTAGAAGTGTTGACTCACTCCTTGATCATTCTGTGTGATGGATTACATGCCACATACTTCAATTTGCTGTGTGTGAGGTCTTTCAGCACGATTTGTAATAAACACCAATCTTAAATGAAGGACACAAGAAACTTACTGATTTTTTTTCCCAGGAGATTAATGAGTATTTGACTGTCATCTTGCTGTTGCTTACAGAAAGAGAATTCCAGAGAAAAATCATACTGTGTGTCTTGTGCTCAGTCGCTCCAGTTGTTTCTGACTCTGTGCAGCACTGTAACCCACCAGGCTCTTCTCTCCATGGGATTTTCCAAGGCAAGAATACTGGAGTAGGTATCCTTTCCTTTCTCCAGGGGATCTTTCTGACCCAGGGATCAAACCCACAGCATCTCCTGCATCTTTTGCATCACAGGCAGATTCTTTAAAACTGAGCCGCCCGGTAAGACCAATTGTGTCAGTTCAGTTCAGTTCAGTCACTCAGTCGTGTCCGACTCTTTGCGACCCCATGAATTGCAGCACGCCAGGCCTCCCTGTCCATCACCATCTCCCAGAGTTCACTCAAACTCACGTCCATCGAGTCGGTGGTGCCATCCAGCCATTTCATCCTCTGTCGTCCCCTTCTCCTCCTGCCCCCAATCCCTCCCAGCATCAGAGTCTTTTCCAATGAGTCAATTCTTCACATGAGGTGGCCAAAGTATTGGAGTTTCTTAATCCCCCTCAAAATGTTTATAAGCACATGAAATCAGCTTAAAATTAACATTAAGAGCAGGTTTGAGGGGGAAGCATAGAATCCATGTGCAGGCTGAAGGGAGTGTGGAAATAAGGGAGGAAATTTACAGTTACCCTCATGTCTAAAAGTGATGGGAAAATTGTAAGCCAATCGCATATCATCTTCAACACTTACTACTTACTTCCTTTTAAAATTTAATTCTTGAAGCCAAAGCTAGAAATCTGTCTTCCTTACCCAATTTCTCCCTATTACCTACCACCCATATACCATCTGCAATTTAGAATCTTCTCAAAGTAGGCAATACTTGTGTTTGTTATTATGTGAAAACTATTAGAATCAGATGAAAATTTTATGAAACATCAGATGGAAATGTTGTCTCTGATATACAATAGCAGTTACTTTATTATTATATTCATTTTATTTTCATACAGTTATTTAAGGATTCTCTCTTTCTTTCTGTCTTTTCTTTTGGCAATTGACATGAACAACCTTTCTCAGAGAAAAAATACTTAAGAAATAGAAAACCAGGAGGAAAAGTATAATTGAGTCTGGAAACCTTTTTGCCTCAGCTAAATAAATAAGAAATGATAAGAAATACAATATAATAAGAGATGAGAAATACTGAGGTTCAAGAAGACCATTTTATTTAATTCCATTTAATTTTACTGAATCAAATTTGATAGAGACCATGTCAATGGACATGTACAAGGAGATGGGTAGTAGACTGCCTGGGGCTGTCATGTCACTGAATGAGGTGTATAAACAGAAAAGGAATGTTGAGTAATTCTGAATATAAGGGTGATTGTTAGATATCAAATTTCAGTTTTTCAAATGCACAGAGCCAGCAGGTTAAAGCATATCTGTCACTTGAATCTAGTTCTTGAATTCAGTACACTAAAAATCAAATACCTCAATACTATATTTTTTATTTTCTTCCTTTGCGAACAGATTTTTAGAGTGTTTCCCTGGCATTGCTGAACTCCCAGCCAAAATATGTATTTCAGTTTAATTTTTGGAGGAGAAATAACCTTACGTGGGCTGCTAGCACTTATTATTCGCTCAGTCATGTCCAACTCTTTGAAAACCCATGGCCTATAGCCACCCAGGCTCCTCTGTGCATGAACTGTGGCCCACCAGGCTCCTCTATCCATGAAATTCTCTAGGTAAGGATACTGGAGTGGGTTGCCATTCCCTTCTCCAGGGGATCTTCTCGACCCAGGAATTGAACCTGGGTCTCCCACATTGCAGGCAGATTCTTTACCATCTGAGCACCATTAAACATCAAACTTAGATTTCCTTGTATCTCGTTGATTTACTTACAGAGTGAAGCTTCCGTAGCAAACTTGAAGAATTTGTTTATAAGCAGAAATATTTGCAAAGGCTTGATATTTTGTCCTAAAAATGAAGGCAAAAGAAATGAGATTGTTTTTTAAAAACTGAACAATTCTAGTGGATTATCAGAGTGAAATGAATGCAGCTATGCTTACTTACCAACAAGCCACACTTGGGTCAGTCATGTTCTGAGAGAGTCTGTGTAGTAAAAAAAAGAGATAGCACCCAAAGGTGACCATAGAGAAGATTGCCAGCCTTTACAGGGAGTTTGTGAGGCCTTTTTATCTTTTAATATTTTGTGTACTTTTAAATTTCTTTTGGCTGAAATGCAATTTTATGTAGTCCAAATGGAAGCTCTAGAGTGTATTTGTATAGGTGGAATTGAGAGAATTGACAATATGAGTAACTAAAATAGATAACTCAGACCTTTCAGAACTCATTCTGATGCCTAAATTAAACTTCAGACATTGATTACATTGTCTAAGTAATTGTCAGTTAACTATGAAATTTATGGATATATAGTTTAAATAATCAGTACACCTACATTTCTTTATAGTTTCCTCATAGATGCCCAGGAAGAGACTGAACTGTCAAAGCAGTGGCAAATTAGGATGATAAAATGGTAAATCTAAACAAACAGGAATTACTTGTTTATTAAATTTCTTGCCTCATAATTGCATAAATACAAAGATACCCTCCTCTCAGATACATAAACAATAATTTAAGCTCCATAACAAAAAGACATTGTATTTATTCCTAAGCTAAGCTAAGCTAAGCTAAGTCGCTTCAGTCCTGTTCGACTCTGTGCGACCCCATAGACGGCAGCCTACCAGGCTCCCCCATCCCTGGGATTCTCCAGGCAAGAACACCGGAGTGGGTTGCCATTTCCTTCTCTAATGCATGAAAGTGAAAAGTGAGAGTGAAGTCGCTCAGTCGTGTCCGACTCCCAGCAACCCCATGGACTGCAGCCCACCAGGCTCCTCCGTCCATGAGATTTTCCAGGCAAGAGTACTGGAGTGGGGTGTCATTGCCTTCTAGAACCCCTTATAATACCTGAAATACAGTGTGTGTTCAATAAATATTTGTTAAATCAATGGATTCTATTGTAAAGAGGCTTGCTGCTATCCTAGATTTAGTTACACATCAGATCATATCAAATCTCTTCCTTTCTCATCCACTTTTAAGAGCAAGCATTTAGATCAGATCAAATCAGTCGCTCAGTTGTGTCCAACTCTTTGAGACCCCATGAATCACAGCACGCCAGGCCTCCCTGTCCATCACCAACTCCCGGAGTTCACCCAGACTCACGTCCATCGAGTCAGTGATGCCATCCAGCCATCTCATCCTCTGTCGTCCCCTTCTCCTCCTGCCCCCAATCCCTCCCAGCATCAGAGTCTTTTCCAATGAGTCAACTCTTCGCATGAGGTAGCCAAAGTACTGGAGTTTCAGCTTTAGCATCATTCCTTCCAAAGAAATCCCAGGGCTGATCTCCTTCAGAATGGACTGGTTGGATCTCCTCGCAGTCCAAGGGACTCTCAAGAGTCTTCTCCAACACCACAGTTCAAAAGCATCAATTCTTCAGGGCTCAGCCTTCTTCACAGTCCAACTCTCACATCCATACATGACCACAGGAAAAACCATAGCCTTGACTAGACGAACCTTTGTTGGCAAAGTAATGTCTCTGCTTTTGAATATGCTATCTAGGTTGGTCATAACTTTCCTTCCAACTCAAGCAGCATTTATATAGGCTGCTTCTAACTTACAAACAGGCTGTGTTTAAAAATTTACACAGTTTAGTCATTTGGAACCAAAAATGCTTCTCTCATTTATACATGTATAGCAATGAGTACTGATTCAGCATTCACGCTGGCCCAGTCACAGTTCTAGACTTGGGGCATACCATGGGGAAAAGTCACATTTCCCTATTTCCACTAGCTCTTAGGACAGTGCCAGGCACATAATAATAGCTAACTACTATTCTTAAAGATTCACCCTACTAGTTTCAGGGATGTTTATTCAGAGTCCTTGCCTCTGAACTGAGCTATTACTTTATTTTCCTTCCCAAAACAAATTTGAATGAGAGTACTGGGTAAGAAAAACCAGGTGCTATTTTAGGTGTTTTTTTTATTGTATTTCTTTACTCTTCCCTGAGCACCCACTTTCAAAATGGAAAGATCCTGCTCTTTTTTTCTTTAATGTCCTTGCTATATGATCTTGGCAAGTCATGGACCTGTCTGTGTGATTCTCATCTGAAAATAATAAAGAAATGATAAAATTCTAATTCACATGGAGAATACAGCAGAACTTAGTAAATTAATGTTTGCATAGTGCTTAGAAATCTGAGGTTAAAACTGCTAAGAGAAATGTACAGAACTATTATTGCCACTAAAATTATGATAGACATTTTTCTCTAATTAAAAAATACCTCATTTAATTGGTGTTTGTATTTTAAAAGTTATATGCCATCTTAAAGCAAATGTTTGATGTTTATCTGAAGGAAAAACAAAGATCGTGTCATTTCATTATTATGTGATATAACATATTTTCAAGGAATCCCTGCTGCTGCTGGTGCTAAGTCGATTCAGTCGTGGCCGACTCTGTGCAACCCCATAGACAGCAGTCCACCAGGCTCCCCTGTCCCTGGGACTCACCAGGCAAGAACACTGGAGTGGGGTGCCATTGCCTTCTCCTAAGGAATCCCTAGTTTCAGATAAATAAATGACACTTAGAACCTCATGACCCACCAGTCTGGATAGATGGATTATTGCCTTTTCTTACATGAGTGATAGGTGGCAGGTTCAGTGAAATAGCTTTCAAAATTCTCCTGATTTATGCCTCTCTTCTTTAGCTGTTGTTGGCATGGAGTAAAGTAGCAAGTACTCCAATTCCAAGAGTAAGGAGGATTTGAGGAGGTTCTGTTTGCCTATTTTTTGGTGGTGATGGGGGTGTTTGTGTGCTTGTGACCTGTCAGGTCCTTGGTTAATTCCATTAGTTCAGTGGTCTAGCTAAAATGGCAGGCAATAAATAAACGCTCCACAGCAACAGGCTGTGATTTCAAGCCATGTCTGAACACACTCTTCCTAGAGTAGGGTTCTTCCACATTGACTTCTTCCTTGTCTAAAGTGTGAAAGGCCACTGTATGGTACCTTCTCTTCTCAGCAGAAGATGGAAACTAAATTGTGAAATTTAAGAGACAGTATCTTAGCCATAAGTTTTCTTTTTTGAGAAATATATAGTGAACAGCTACCATGTGTTAGACACAGTTCCAGTCACTAGTGATGCTAAGTGATGGGAAGTAAGATGAAAGTCTTTGAGTCATAAAGCTCATATTTTATTGAGGAAGACAGATAATAAGCAAGTAATTATATAATTTAAGGAAGAAATTTCTTGTTGTTCAGTTGTATCCGATTCTTTGTGACCCCATGGACTGCAGCACTCCAGGCTTCTCTGTCCTTCACCATCTCCCAGAACTTGCTCAAACTCATGTCCATTGAGTTGGTGATGCCATCCAACCATCTCATCCTCTGTTGTCGCTTTTTTTCCTGCCTTTAATCTTTCCTAGCATCAGGGTCTTTTCTAATGAGTTAGTTCTTCACATCAGGTGGCCAAAGTATTGGAGCTTCAGCTTCAGCATCAGTCCTTCCAATGAATATTCAGGACTGATTTCCTTTACAATCGACTGATTTGATGTCCTTGCAGTCCAAGGGACTCTCAAGCATTTTCTCCAACACCACAGTTCAAACGCATCAATTCTTCAGCGCTCAGCCTTCTTTATGGTCCAACTCTCACATCTATACATGACTACTGGAAAGATCATAGCTTTGATAATACGGACCTTTGTTGGCAAAGTAATGTCTCTGCTTTTTAATATGCTGCCTAGGTTTGTCATAACTTTTATCCCAAGGAGCAAGCATCTTTTATGAAAAAAAAACAAATCAAGCTAAGGTAGGATGAAGGCGAGAAGCTGTTTTAATATGATTGTCGGTGTAGGTCTCCTGCAATGATGGTATTTGAGTAGAGACAAGAATAAAGGAGGAGAGCGAACAAGCCAAACTCTAGAGGAAGAACACTCCAGGCATAGTTAAAAAAATGTCCTCAGCTCCTGAGGTAAGACTTAGTCTAGTGAATGCCAAGGAAAAGAAAAGAATGCTTTATGAACTTTGACGGTCTTCAAAATCTTGGAGAGCCAGGTAGAGACTGGCCCATATAATGTATACATGTTTGCCCTATACAACCTGTAGGTCTAAAAGACTTTAAGGCATCCTTAAAATATGATTCCCAGACTTAAATTTTAAGGTGTATTCATGATACTTTTGATTTCAGTAAAACCATTAAAGGACCAAATGCCTTCAGTCGGTGATACAGGATTGAATCGACTTTCATAAGACTGTAAGTTTTCTAAAGTGCTTGAAGAGGAATGCCACAAGACAGTTAAAGCACATCAGCGAGAGATGCAGGGTGACTGGGAGGGCAAGAGAAAGATGAAAGCACAGCACTGTAGGTGTGACTTTATTTTCAGCCTCCTCCACTTGGAAAGTACCTGCCCTCACAATCACCTGTAGGCACCTCCTACCCACTGGTTTAACTGATCTTATTAGATGCATGAGTATGAGGAGTGTCTGTTGTATTGCTGTAATCTGTTCTTCTGGAAATCTCTGATCTGAAAATACTGACGTTTCTTATATGATAGCAATCTTTCTTTAAAAGGTATATGAATATAAAAAAGTTAAACCACAATTTTTGATGCACGTACAATTGCTATCTCATCAATAGAGGCCTGTGAAAAACCATTTTGTAAAACATATAAATTTGTCATAACTTCAGAATTTTGTGTGTTGAGTGTTTATTGTGACAGATACCTGTAGAAATAGATTATTCCCCCCTATTGTCTTTGGTATTGGAACACGAAAGACGTGTTTGTCCATCTCCCTACTTTGTCTGTAAGAGAGTTTAAAGCCTCAGACTTGAATCTAGATATGTAGAACAGCAGGGGAGATGATGCCTATTAGTGACACTGTAGTTGTTAAGTATAGTCTGAACCTTCACTTTATTTATGCACACACTCCACTGTCATTTACTTTGTGCCTTTACAAAAGTAATTGAAAAAAATAGTTCTTCACTAGCTATTGCAGCCTTTTGTAAAAGAGTACCTTTGTTAGGATATGTCACAAACCACAGTGTGTAGTACTGGAGGCCATGATAGGAATGTGTGGAAATAGCTTGATCCCCAAAGGCTATCTATAGACTCTAAGAGAAAAAGAGAGAATGTTGTAAGAAGTCACCACAAACCTTCCTTTAAATCAGCGTTTGGGGTAGTGAAAGCACATGAATTTTGAAACAAAAATGTTATTTCCTTACTCAAAGTTTGCCATCACCTCCTCCATATTAGAGAAAAGAGAAAGGGAAGGAGAGAGATGGACGGGAGAGAGGGGGAAAAAGGCAAGAAAAGGAAGGAAAGAATGTTCAAAGGGAAAAAAGAGAGATAATGCTTCTCCTGGCATGTAAAATACTTCTACTAAAATCTTTAGATGTTTTCTGTTTTTTTAAAAAATGTTGTTTTGTTTCATTATACAATCTTGAAAGTTTAAAATGGACTGATTTACTGTAAGAAGCATTAAGTAAATGCAATTTCTATTTTTAATAAAGATAGCTCAAGTTTCATGTGAGATCACACCAGCCCTCCAATGTAATTAAGTGTATGGCTTTCTAATGCATGTTGAGTACCCACGATGGGTAGTTAATAGAATTTTTTAGGTAAGAGTCAGGACACCACTACAGTGAGACTACAGTGGGATGATGTTAGTCAGTAAAATAGAGGCCACCAAGTAACGGAAATTACAACATATTTTGGTATAATTTGTCTAAAATTGTTCATGACAGAGAAGTCGATTTTAGCTGAATGTCCAAAATGAAAAAGGGCTAGTGTGTTTGAATGAAGAAAAAGGGTGTGAAGGAAAGATTGTACTTTGAAGGCTGTAGAAACTCTCTGCACTGCACAGGTATTCCTAGGGGGCTCAAACGTATCTTTACAGGAGGGAGAGTGTGCTTGAGATTAGACTAGGAGTTCCTAGAGCAAATACGATGTCCCATGATTTCTTTTAACATCAGAAAAAAAAAAAAAAAGACCCACAAGTAGAAACTGCAGGTGCTTCCTTTTTATTGCACGATGTAAAGAGAAAATGTAAAACGGACAAGCTTTCGACAATCATGTTCTCTTCATCAAGCTGTTATTGTTATTTTAGTGAGTCCACTAAAAAGAATTATCTAGAGCTTCTTGTTTTTACTTCTTTGTGTACTTGATGAATATGATTACCATTTTTACCTCTTGTATTTAAACCCCTCTGCCATAATCCCATATTCTGCCTAAAAGCCATGTCTGTAGGAGCTGTCTCCCCTTCACTGGAATAGTTTTTAGGGATATGACTGCATTTAAGCAGGTGCAGTAAATGCACTTTTGGTGATTTTTCACTGCCGTGTGTAAGTGCAAAACATCTGACATAATTAAGGTACGATTAATCGAGACTATTAGTAAAATAAGCTTGTTTTATGAATGAAGACCTCACACTCATTCAGCATAGCCTTTCTTTGACAAATGCACTGCATTCACTTATGTAGCACGGCTTTGTATGCCTGGGAAGTGAATAAACATTTGCCAGGCTACCTTCCAGAGTTTTCCATTAACTGTCTTCAAATTCCCTTCTTGTGTTGTGCAGAGCGAACCCGGTTTTATTTTTAAATAGAACAAAGGGACTGGCCCAGTACCACAAGGGCCAGTGATTGTCAGAATCATGAGAAATCTTTAGTTACTTTTGGCCCTGAATTGTTCTTATTCTTGTGTTTTACTCACTTTAGAATTTAAGGCATCCTATTAAAAATGGCCACCATACAAGAGAGGAGGCAGTGAAGGAAAATAATAAAGAACAGTGGCAACTGAGTTGATGCTGTATAAATAAGCGCATTTGCTGTGTCTCTTTTCTGCAGTTTTTATGTCTCACTGATGAGAGAACTGGTTTGAGATGTAAATTGCTTCCCTTTGATTGAACCAGGGAGGAGATGTCATGTAACTCATCTCATCAGCATAGAGCATTGTGCGCCTTTGGTGAATTATAGGATAACACAGCTAGGAAGAATTCCTTAACCTCTCTCTGCAGCCCTGTTCCAGTCTTTAATAACCACCAAAGGGAAGTACTTCCCTTCTGTTCACCTGACTGCCTTCTGTGGTTTGAGCTCGTTTCTTCTGATCCTGTCCTTAAATATTCTGTAAAGGATCACTGGAAAGTGCCACGGTTTTAACTTGCCATGTATATCCTGTAAATTCGAATATAAAGTTCTGGGGAGGTTTTTGCTTTGAAACGTGAGAACAGGGACAAGAAATGAACTGAAGACAGTATTTTCCACAATGTATCTCACTTGTCTAGGTTTAGGGTAAATCCAGAGGGGCAGCTCTACATGAAACCAGCAATGAAGTAGGAGCAGAGGTAGAAGTGGGGGGTAGGAGCTCCCTGTGATCTGCATGAGATTGTACGCTGTATGAGCAAAGAATTAGCAAATGGATTTAAAACAAAAGAATTGAAAATAGGCCTGCAATCCATCTAGCCTGGTATCTCGAAAAGCAGGGACTTTTTTTTTTAATATAAGAAATTCAGGGCAGATATCACAGCCGTATCATGACAGCACGGCCTTTGCTTCCTCCCCTTCTATTAAATCTACATTTTGAAGGTGGATGGTGCTGACTCATAAATTAAATTGGAGTAATACATACAGTGTATATATATTTCTGTCACTTTGTCTCAAATTAAACACGAACCTTCTCCCCTGACAAGATGATAGAAAAGTTAATTGCTCGCCCTGGCTTTAAATTGGAATTTGAATTTGCAAAATGCTAAAGGTTTATGAGATCTAAATCATGAGGAGCTTAAATTACATTCCTGTGATAAAATATTAATAAATCAATTAAAACATAAGCCGAGTATAATATTACTTTCTTTTTTGTAGGAACCTTGAACACAATAATTCATTAGGGTGTAGTGCAGTAACAATTATTGTATCTTTTTTTAATTTTCTTTTTATTAGTTTTTTTTGATAAATACATCATCAGATAACATTCCACAGGGTAGATTATCATTGCCCCAGTGCAGCATCCAGAAATTCTGTGGCACCCCCTAAACAAGAGCTCACAGCCTAGATTATCTGCCATTACTTATCCTTGTTAGCATTAGCTAGTTCTTTTACCGAAGGGGTATTTTCTTCTTGGGAATGTCTGTTCAATGCCAACTCTGCCATTTGTGGTTTCTAAATCTCTCCTCTAAAATGGGCATACTCATAATACTGCCTCAGACCTGGCACAAGAATCAAAGTAGATAATGTATGTGAAAACCATTTTGTAGGTGGGAAGGCACTGTAAAATGTTAATTATTGCTATTATAAATTGGGAAATTTCGATCTCTAGAAGGACTTTTAGACATTACTTAGTAACCAACCCCCTCATTTTAAATATGAAGGATCAGAGGCCCAGAGAGTTTAAGCCACTTGTTTGAAGTCACACAGCTAGCTATGTAACTGCTCTAACTAAAACCAGGACTTCTAAATCCCAACTCAGGGTGTTTTCTACTCTCTACCCTAAACCCACAAAAATACTAGATGGTTACATCAAATTTTGTATGTTATTTAATCTCTCTACCTTGTTTTCTCTTTGAAGCTGTTTTTTGTTTGCTTGTTTGTTTTGACTGACTAAACGATAGTGATTTTAGGGAATAATTTTCTAGTACTTAACCCCACATCTGTCAGAAGGGATCCTTTTGGCTGCAGAGACACTGCCTTGCCCTGCTGCTCCCCAAATGAAGGCACAGCAGTATTTCTTCCTCTCCCACAGATTCTGGAGGAAACCAATGAGAAAAGACAGTGGCCTGGCTTTTTAACTCCTTTTCCCATGTGATGATAGACTGAGGATTCACCCACCATCAGTTGTTTGTTTGTTTTTTTTTCTCATCTTTTTTACCTCCTTCCTGCTCACTGGCCCTACATTGCAATTTTCTTGTCTCCCTTTCCACCCCCAAGTCCCAGGAATCACCAGGATTTGCATTTTATTTATTTTGAAAATAAAGAGAACCTCGTCTTTAGCACTGAACAGATCGTTTCCAAATTATAATTCTTAGAAATGAATGGATTTATTTCTTCCTCTGATGCTAAGATAACTCTAGCTCAATGGATATCAGCAGATCAGAGAATAAGAGACTGAGTGCTAATCCTGTTTTTCCTGGTAGTAGGAGATGTGATATCTGACAAGTTTTCATCATCTCATCTTTATTTCCTTTTCTCAGCAACAGTAATAACAAGATCAACCTATTCTAGTGTTTTGAGGACTTCCATTAAATGATTATGGGATGTTTGCAAAATGATAAAGGATTATGTAAGTGCCATATAATAATATTCTGTGATCTTCTAGGAATGAGTTCAGGCAGAGTGGATAAATTCATGGAATCTGTAATATTCACATGCATAATCACTACTTAATACTGGCACAGTTTTTACATAATATTTAGAGCACTGTGAACAGAGATAATATAGTCTCTGTCCTGAAAGTTTATGATTGGAATATATTATTTTACAAGAGAGAAAAAAGTTAATTAAGACAAAAAGATCTTAATTGAAATGGAGAAATTGTTGGAATTATAAGATTAGTCAAGGATATCAACAAAGAATAGATCTTATGGAAAAGTAGATTCTATGGTAGCATTTATAAAAAAGTGAAATGGTTCATGCAAAAATAAGCTATTGATCAAAGTATTGTAATATATCAGTTGTTGAATGTCTTAAAACCTCTATTAAAGAAACATAGAAATAAGCAAAATATGCTTTTAGGAAGGCAAATGAGATTTCATGAAATCCAAGAACTTTACCCATTAGATAGTTCTTCAGAGTATCTCTGATTTTAAAATCCATACTATGTACCAAACATTATGTAGACATGATACAATTTGTTTTCTCATAACTCTACTTATAACTCATTTTACGAATGAGGGAATAAATTCGGGGATATTAAATGAAGTGCACAAGGACAGAGACCCAAGATTCAAACCAAGTCTATCTGACTTCAGAGTTTCTTTCTCTTTTCATTACTGTATACCATCGTTCACAGCAGATGTGAGGCAATTAAAAAGTACACAATGACTATATAAATGTACTGTGGAAGAGGAAGCAGAGAGAAAGTTTTATTCCTAGAGGCAGAGTCACTGAAAGCAATGAGAAGTGAAACGGCAGTTCAAAGCCTAGCTGAACAATTAGAAAACACACACAAAAAAGTCACAAAAGCATATCATGTTTATAGGATAAACGGCCACCTTGTTTTCATATTATCTTTGACATTATCATAATACCTTATTTTTATCTCGATCATCCTTTTTTATTATGAACCTTTTGTTTTTCTGGTTGTTTATTAGTTTACAAAGCATTTTGATCTATGCTATTTATGGTTTAAAAAAAAAGAGTATCTCTGTTCCCATTTTACAGATGGGAGAACGGAGGCTTGAGTAAGTTAAATAATTTGCCAAAATTTTATTGATAGTACATGGCAGGCAGAGTTTAAGAATTCAGAATTTCTCATGCCAGTGTACTTTTATGATATCATTTCTTTAGAAACTGGAAATAAATATTTCCACCTTAATGTTTAAAAGAAAATTGTTAAAAGAGTTAACTAGAAAATTTACTTTCTCTTATTATTCTCCTGTTGTAGAGAAAATGAGGCATTGTAGTAGCAAATTCTAGAGATTAAAGCAACTCAAACATATCTATCAGTCACCCACTTCAGGTAATTTTTCAGATACTAATTGCAGCCCCCTAACTTCTTCAAGCTGATTTTAGAAAAGGCAGAGGAACCAGAGATCAAATTGACAATATCTGCTGGATCATTGAAAAAGCAAGCTTGTTCTAGAAAAACATTTATTTCTGCTTTATTGACTATGCCAAAGCTTTTGACTGTGTGGATCACAATAAACTGTGGAAAATTCTGAAAGAGATAGGAATACCAGACCACCTGACCTGCCTCCTGAGAAATCTGTATGCAGGTCAGGAAGCAACAGTTAGAACTGTACATGGAACAACAGACTGGTTCCAAACAGGAAAAGGAGTATGTCAAGGCTGTATATTGTCACCCTGCTTTTTTAACTTATATGCAAAGCATATCATGAGAAATGCTAGGCTACGTGAAGCACAAACTGGAATCAAAATTGCTGGGAAAAATATCAATAACCTCAGATATGCAGATGACACCACCCTTATGGCAGAAAGTGAAGAAGAACTAAAGAGCCTCTTGATGAAAGTGAAAGGAGAGTGAAAAAGTTGGCTTAAAGCTCAACATTCAGAAAACGAAGATCATGGCATCCAGTCCCATCACTTCATGGGAAATAGATGGGGAAACAGTGGAAACAATGTCAGACTTTATGTTTTTGGGCTCCAAAATCACTGCAGATGGTGATTGCAGCCATGAAATTAAAAGATGCTTACTCCTTGGAAGGAAAGTTATGACCAACCTAGATAGCATATTCAAAAGCAGAGACATTACTTTGTCAACAAAGGTCTGTCTAGTCAAGGCTTTGGTTTTTCCAGTAGTCATGTATGGATGTGAGAGTTGGACTATAAAGAAAGCTGAGCGCCGAAGAATTGATGCTTTTGAATTGTGGTGTTGGAGGAGACTCTTGAGAGTCCTTTGGACTGCAAGGAGATCCAACCAGTCCCTCCTAAAGGAAATCAGTCCTAAATATTCATTGGAAGGACTGATGTTGAAGCTGAAACGCCAAAACTTTGGCCACCTGATGCGAAGAGCTGACTCATTTGAAAAGACCCTGATGCTGGGAAGGATTGAAGGCAGGAGGAGAAGGGGATGACAGAGGATGAGATGGTTGGATGGCATCACTGACTCAATGGACATGAGTTTGAGTAAACTCCGGGAGTTGGTGATGGACAGGAAGGCCTGGCGTGCTGCAGTCCATGGGGTCGCAAAGAGTTGGACACGACTGAGCGACTGAACTGAACTGAGCTTCTTTCCCACATCTTCCATGTTATTTGTCATTCTATATCCATAGCTTCATTTCATCAGTTCAGTTCAGTCACTCAGCCGTGTCCGACTCTTTGTGACCCATGGACTGCAGCACACCAGACCTCCCTGTCCATCACCAACTCCCGCACTTTACCCAACTGATGCCATCCAACAATTTCATCCTCTGCCGTCCCCTTCTCCTCCCACTTTCAATCTTTCCCAGCATCAGGGTCTTTTCAAATGAGTCAGCTCTTCACAACAGATGGCCAAGTATTGGAGTTTCAGCTTCAACATCAATCCTTCCAATGAACACCCAGGACTGATCTCCTTTAGGATGGACTGGTTGGATCTGCTTGCAGTCCAAGGGACTCTCAAGAGTCTCCTCCAACACCACAGTTCAAAAGCATCAATTCTTCAGCGCTCAGCTTTCTTTACCATCCAACTCTCACATCAATACATGACTCCTGGAAAAACCATAGCCTTGACTAGACAGACCTTTGTTGGCAAAGTAATGTCTCTGCACTTTAATATGCTGTCTCGCTTCATTTCATGGCTTCCTCTGAAAGTCTCAAGTTTAGGGTTTAAATGCCTCTATTGCGAATATGCTTATAAGGGGATACATACAATGGTCAACTCATGTAAATACTTAGTTGGCCCCTTACAATGGATTTGTCCAGTTTTGGGGACTGGAAGGCCAATCAGTTGAGGGAAGAGTTGAAGAAGGGCTAATAAGTGAAGTACTCTGTTTACCAATTAAGAGGACATAGATGAAAATGTAAATGCAGTTTTACTTCATACCTCCTTATACAAAAACTAATAAGCAATGAAACAAATAAGCAAATAAAAATGAGGCACATAAAACCCATCTTCTTAGGAGACAGACACAATCCCACATCACAAAGGAATACTATGAAATTTAGACCAAGTCAAACAGGATATCAAGAGTATGTTAAACATATGTGATAGCCAGAACATCCAAAGTATTTGGAATGACTCTGAGGGACACACGCTATAGTTGCTTACATGAAACAGGAAAATCTAGGCTCTCAGTGTCTGTGGATGCAGCCTGAGCCCTGTTCTACAACACAGGTCAACAGAGAAGCTGGCACCAGCCTGCCACATGTACCAAAACAGGATGTAAGGGTGGCATGGTGGAGATAGTAACCCACTTTAGCTTTTGCCCTGTTGATCACATTTAGGAAAAGTAAAACAAACATTAATTATGGCCAGCAAGATCTGAGACATACAGGGCTTCTTGCAAGTCCTTTAGGGCTCCCATCATCCAAGTGGGGAGTCACAGAGCACAGGCATATCTCTTGAACAGTGTGCATAGTAGAACTGAAGAGAAAAGATACGATGTGCAGCAAATACGGCACAAGATGAAACTGTACTGCTCCATTTCACTCCTCCAGCCTTTCCTGTTCAGTAAACAGCTAATAAAATTGGCTGACTGAAAGATGAGAAATAATCAGAAAGGAACCAGCATGAACCCCTTCGTAGCTAATTTAAATCAAAAGTGACATAAGGAATAGAAGATCAAGATATATACCAGTAAAAGAGTTGTACTTGAAAACAATATCTTTTCCTCATAATAGCAAAGAAATAGAAGAAACCGTAGCTTTATAAAAATATGAGGTCATAGATTAGATATACAGGATTAAAGAGGTAAGACAACAAAGAGATAGAGTAACCTATGAGAGAACAGGAAAGAAATGGAAGACAAAAATAGAGCTATTACAGAACTAAAAGCCATATTAGATATAGAAAGCAGAAGGAAAGAACTTCTAATAATATCACTAGAATTGTGAATGAGAAAAAAAAAACTTTAAAAATGCTTTTTAAATGATGTGAGAAGATGATAATTATGATTGGCAACTCATATCTCAAATAAAAATATTATCTCCCTAATAAATCAGAACTCCTGCAAATTGATAAGAAAGAAGACCAACAACTCAATAGGAAAACTGGCACAAAATATTCAAATGGCCCTTAAACATATTAACATATATTCAACTCAAGATAAATAAAGATTAAAATATTCATGATAAGAGAAATGCAAATAAGAAAAACACCAAGATGCATTTTCAACTATCAAAGTGCCAAAAATAAACAACTTCAAATGGAGAATAAATTTTATAATATCTACCAAAATAACAAGTACATATGCTCTCTAACCCATCAACTCTGATTTTAAGAACTTATTCCATAAATAAAATAATATATGTTGTTGTTGTTGTTGTTTAGTCGCTAAGTCGAATCCAACTCTGTGTGACCCCATGGACCATAGCTCACCAGGCTCCACTGTCCATGAGATTTCCTAGGCAAGAATACTGGAGGGCTTGCCATTTTGCCATTTCCTTCTCCAGGGCATCTTCCTAACCCGAAGATTGAACCTACATCTCCTGAATGCAGGTGGGTTCTTTACCACTGAGCTACCAGGGAAACCCAAAATAATATATACACAAGATTATTCACTACAGCATTGTTTGTTGTTGGATATATATAGGAAACAATCTAAATGCTTGTCAGTAGAGGATTCAGTTAATGGACTATTGAATTTCCATTCAATATACATATTTTTAGTGAAAAATGCAAGGTGTAGATCAGCATGTATTGTATAAAACTATACATATGAAGAGAAGAATGTGAGTGTTGCTGTTTTTTACTGGCATATCTGTTTTTAAAAAGCAAGCAAATTAATAGCAGTAGTTACATATCATAGGATGTATAAGAACTGGGTGAATGGAAACAGAATAAAAGGTAGACCTTTTACTGTATCATTTCACACATTTGTATTCTGAAATCATGTAAAGGTATTATCTGTTAAAATTGAATAAATACAATTTAATGTTATACCTTTGGAAGGCAAAGGAAATATAGAGACAACTGATATTTGTGAAGGAAAAAAGAACAGAATGAATGGAAAACAATTTCAATGTGTAATAGAATAAAAGTTTTCTGGAAAGTGTCCTGAATTTTTAAATGGAACAAGGCACACTATATCCTAGGAAATTCATGGTGATGAGCAGTAAGCACTGACGTCTATCTTGTTGAAATTACAGAACTTTATGGCTGAAGAAAGACACCTGGAAAGCATACATTATAAACTATCAAAAGGGGAGAGATTTAATTTGCCTCAAAATATTGAAATGCAAGTATTCATAGTACCATGAACTATTCTGGTAAACAAATAAGACAAAACAAAATGTTTAATGATGAGTTTAGGCTACCAAAATATTAAGAGAAGCCATTATAAAATAAACATTAGTGAATCTCAGATCAACTTAAAAATAGACTTATGACTAAACAAAGCAAGTAAGGAAGAGAAGATGTTACATAATAGAATGTAAATGGTATAAACCTTGATGATATAAAAATAATAAGATGACAGAACCTGAGAGGTTTGAAAGGTAAGGAGGAAATAATGAGGCAAGTTGGATGAATTCACCTGTGTTTAAAAGCTGGGAATGAGGGATCAATACTGCCCAAATTTGGCAAACTTAGTGAAGAGATGTAGATGCATTGTTGTTTAGTCACTAAGTTACATCCAACTCTTTGCAACCCTATGGACTGTAGCCCACCAGGCTCATCTGTCCATGGGATTTCCCAGGCAAGAATACTGGAACAGGTTGCCATTTCCTTCTCCAGGGGATCTTCCTGACTAGGGGATCGAACTTGACTCTCCTGCCTTTGCAGACACGTTCTTTACCACTGAGCTACCTGGGAAGCCCCTGTAGATGAATTATAAAGCTCTAAAAATAATAATAATTAAAGGTAACAATTTAAGCAAAGTCCAGCCATAAGAAGAAAGAGAGAGGGAAGGGTAAAAGGAATATAGTGGAGTGTTTTCATGATTTTTAGAATAATTTTTTAGATAAACCAAATTTGTATTATAAAGTCACGGAATAAAAAATAAGACTTTATCTCCATTATTAAAATGGATAAAGTTAACCATTAGAAAAGTTTGCTCAAGATGTGGTCATCAGACCATCAGAATGTGCATTACAAAGCCTTTTAAAAAATACCCAGTATCTCAATCCAGACCTACTGAATTTTTTTGGTGGGGAGGGATGAGACATGGAACCTACATTTAAAATAAAGCCTGTAAGTTTGAGAAACACTTCAATAAGAGAATTAACAAACTGAGATAAAACTTTCAAACTATTAGGAAGAAAACACATTAATGAAGTAAATCAGAGAAAAGAAATGATTTTGAAATAATATAAAATAAGGTGGAAGAATTAAGATCAAGAATATATTTTATTTTAAAACAGTAAACATGAGACTAAAAAGTCATCTATTAAAAACATAGTTTATTTTTAGGAAGTCTTCTAATACAATTAGCCATGTTAAAAGATCAAAGAAGAAAAACTATTATGCCTGAAGGACATTTGAGAAAATTCAGGCTATATTCAATCATAACATAATGATTTAGAGATTAATATTAAAGAAAAAATTAAAACTATTATCTCTTGGTAAAATTTAAATTTTTAAAATATATTTTTTTAATTAAAGAGGGATTACAGAATGTACAGAAAATAAGTACATATGGGCAGAGTTAGAGCAGTGTTCAGAGGAAAGTCCATGGCTTTAAATATTAACATTATGAGGAAAAATAATTATAAACATACTGGCATTCATCTCAGGAAGTTTGTTAAAAGAAAAATAAATATGCAAAGTAGAAGGAAAAAATTGATAAAAAATAAAATAAGAAGTTAATGAATTCGAAAATAAAAAAGAGAGACATGAATTGTATTTTACAAAGAGAATGACAAAACAATAAATAAATCAACATTGCATGCATATGTGCTAAGTCCCTCCAGTCCTTTAATCATGTCCTACTCTTTGCGACTCTATGGAATGTAGCCTGCCAGATTCCTCTGTCCATGGAATTCTCCAGGCAAGAATGCTGGAGTGGTTGCCATGCCCTCCTCCAGGGGATCTTCCCAACCTAAGGATCAAACCTGTGTCTTTTATGTCTCCTGCATTGGTAGGTCGTTTACCACAGGCTCCACCTGGAAAGACCAAGTCAACATTACATGATTTAATCACCAAATGAGAAAGCCCACAAATACAGAAAGTTAGAAATACAGGAAGGGAAGTAATCATAGAAATAGAAGAAGTTAAAATAATTACTATGAATACTTTACACATAAATTTGAAAAATTTGGACACAATAGATGATTCCTGTGTAGATATAAATTACCATTATGAGATCCAAGAGAAATAAAAAGAAATTTCAAGAATTTTTAAATTTGTATCTCACCTTTTCCCCATTAGCTTTGACTATCCAAGAGCAGACTGCACGAGAGTTTCTGTTCTTGTCTCCTTCCTTTGCTTTAGTGAGAAATAGGGAACTGGCAGAGGTAAAGTCTTGTTTCCTTCACTCAGGTTTCTATTGCCGTGGAAGGCCAAATCAGCTGAGGGAGTTAGGGTTGAGAAGATAATGAAAGGAGCTCTGGTTTCCAGGCTTCATTCTTCTACTTTTTTTCTCCTGCAGGTTCCCAACATACACATGAGTTCTGTTCTGAGAGCACATTCATAAGTCCAATTTGTTCAGAAGTCCAACAAACCTAGATATCCAGCTAACACAATTGGTTATATAGTACTGCACTGTAAGAGGTTTATAATACTTTTCACACAAATAATATGTAAAAAACAAACAAACACAAAAAATAAAACATTTTTAATCTTCCAGTACAGTACCTTGAAAAGTGTAGTAGTACAGTACAAGGGCTGGCATCACATGTTCAGGCAAGAAGAGTTACTGACTGGAGGAGGGAGAGAAGGTGGGACATGGTTGAGCTGGAGGATCGTCAGCAATAGGAGACAGAGGGCAAGCTGCAATTCCACTCACACCTACCTTGATGGAATGCACAATTGCATCTTTGAAAGTTTGCAACCTGAAGGTTCTAATGTGAGGGACTAACTGTAATACATGACATTTATATGCATAGCTTTATTTCTTTAATCTCTCACTTGAGAAACTTAAGACTAGTTTCATAGTTCATATTCTTTTCTCAGAAAAGTATATCTATTTACAAAATTTTGAGGCTTCACAGTCTTCCCAAACCTCCTTTCCAACCTGCAATTCTAGAACCACGTACTGGTGCTGCTGCTGCTGCTAAGTCGGTTCAGTCATGTCCGACTCTGTGCGACCCCATAGACGGTAGCCCACCAGGCTCCCCCTGTCCCTGGGATTCTCCAGGCAAGAACACTGGAGCGGGTTGCCATTTCCTCCTCCAATGCATGAAAGTGAAAAGTGAAAGTAAAGTCGTTCAGTCGTGTCCGACTCTTCGCGACCCCATGGACTGCAGCCTACCAGGCTACTCCGTCCATGGGATTTTCCAGGCAAGAGTACTGGAGTGGGTTGCCATTGCCTTTTCCAGAACCATGCACTAGATAATTTTAAATTGCCTTAGCACTAACATTTTACAGGCCTCTGGGACCACATACGGAGAAGGTAATGGCACCACACTTCAGTACTCTTGCCTGGAAAATCCCATGGACGGAGGAGCCTGGTAGGCTCCAGTCCATGGGGTCGCTAAGAGTCGGACACGACTGAGCGACTTCACTTTCACTTTTCACTTTCATGCATTGGAGGAGGAAATGGCAACCCGCTCCAGTGTTCTTGCCTGGAGAATCCCAGGGACGATGGAGCCTGATGGGCTGCAATCTATGGGGTCTCACCGAGTCGGACACGACTGAAGCGACTTAGCAGCAGCAGCAGCAGGGACCACATAGCTTTAAATTAAATACAGACCTCAGATGGACTGATCAGTGCTATTAGAGTCTGCCTCAGGCAAGTTACTTAATCTCACTGTGCCTCAATTTCCCTATCTGTAAGATGGTGGAAATAATAGTACATGTTTATTCAGTTGTGAGGATTAAATGAGTACATCCATATAAAGGTCTTAAAGGAGTATCTGGCACATAGTCATCTGTCAACCGTATGAGCTGTTACTAATGTCTCTGCCTAGTTGTGAAGTATTTTAGTGCAAAGATAAACACATGTCATTCATCTTTAATCTACTCATTGTGAAAAAATCCTGGTTCATATTTTTGTCATGACTGAAATAGCACTTTTTCTTTTGTGAACCTATAATTGGACCCATTGCTCTGCTCTTAACTAGCATTTATGAGCATTATTACATGCAGGATGCTTTGAGAGAAGCCCCTCGATTTTAGAATTAACTTCCTTAATTTGGGGCTGTTTATGAAGTATCTCTGATCAGTAGAAGAAATGATTAAATTTTAAATTAGGAATTAACTTTAGCCTAAACCAGGAAAAGACTGGTTTTTTTCTCATTGGAAAAGACTCTGATGCTGGGAGGGCTTGGGGGCAGGAGGAGAAGGGGAAGACAGAGGATGAGATGGCTGGATGGCATCACAGACTCGATGGACGTGAGTCTGAGTGAACTCCGGGAGTTGGTGATGGACAGGGAGGCCTGGCGTGCTGCGATTCATGGGGTCACAAAGTCAGACACGACTGAGCGACTGAACTGAACTGACTGAAACCAGGACATTATTTTTTCTTACCTGTTCTGTTGTTGTAGCTTTCTTTACTATGTATGTGTATCTGACCTATGACTTATGGACAAGTACTTTCTTTGAAAACATAATAAAATGAAAAATATAAAATTAACTTTATTCAGCTATACTTAGCATATATTATTTTCTTTGAGCAGCATTTAAACTTGAGAGATTATTAAGCGGAGAAGGCAATGGCACCCCACTCCAGTACTCTTGCCTGGAAAATCCCATGGACAGAGCAGCCCGGTAGGCTGCAGTCCATGGGGTCGCGAAGAGTCAGACACGACTGAGCAACTTCACTTTCACTTTTCACTTTCATGCATTGGAGAAGGAAATGGCAACCCACTCCAGTGTTCTTGCCTGGAGAATCCCAGGGACGGGGGAGCCTGGTGGGCTGCCATCTATGGGGTCGCGCAGAGTCGGACAGGACTGAAGCGACTTAGCAGCAGCAGCAGATTATTAAGGAAAAACACATAGATTATTAAGGAAAAATAAACAAAAAACATTTTGATATTTCAGCATGTAAATATCAACTGTCAATTACAAAACAAAACAGAAAAATTTATATACATTGTTTCAGGTAAGACATTATGTTTTATTGTGCCTCTCTCTTCACTGGTAGACAGCATTTTGGTGATTTACTCATGATCATAGGGAAAGTATCCAACGTACAATTAAGTTTCAAAATATTGAATTAGTTTACGTTGAGCCCATTTTATCTCAAATTTATTTAAAAATGTATAGAATGCATGGTATCAAAAGCTTGATATATATTGTGTGTATTGAAGATTGGTGTATATTAAAGATAAAAGCCAAGATTCTTACACTTAAAAGAGTGGTTGATTTATGTTAAATTTCAAAGGAAATGATTAGATGACCTGTGTTGCCTAATTAACACAATTGTCTCATGTGCTCTATTGTTGTTGTGACCCCATGGACTGCAGCACGCCAGGCTTCCCTGTCCTTCACTATTTCCCAGAGATTGCTCAAACTCATGTCCATTGAGTCGATGATGCTGTCCAACCATCTCAACCTCTGTTGCCCCTTCTCCTCCTGCCCTCAATCTTTCCCAGAATCAAAGTCTGACCTTTTTTATTTATTAAAAATAATTAGTGCTTTCCTAAGGAGCCAGAGACTATCTCAGTACTTACCATTTTTATTTTTTATATCATATTTAATATTTTGAAAATCTATGAACCCAACATGACTCCTTTCTCTACAGGTTTTATGTTGAGCTGGTGCCATCTGTGGTTGTAAAGCCAAGTGTTCTGGTGGGGCAGAATAATCAAATCAAAGTTAATGGGGTGACCCATCTAAGCAGGGCTCTTTGTTATTAAGGTCCACTCTTGTGATAGTTGCGTATTATCCAGCTGATTGGATTTGTAGGCAGGCATCCACCTGTGGCCCACATTGGCAGAGAAGACTTACTGCAGAGGCAGTCCTGGCGAATCAGGAGGTAGGTGTCATGTGCAGCAAATTCTTTTGCTAGAAAGCCAAAGCATGCGGGCTAGCCTGAGCACTATTAGTAGATGGGCGATTCACACATTATTTGATTGATTTAGGTCCCAAAGGAGAGTAACCAAAAGCAGAGTCACATGTCACTGAAGAGGAATGACTAGTCTTAAGCAGAGGAAAAGCAAGTACAAGTAGAGACACTGAGCAGATGATCAGACAAGATTTAAGCACACAAAGCCTTTTTCCTCCATCTCAGGAGCTATGTTCTCTGTTTGGATGAGAGCTGTTGTAAGAATTTCCATGTCTGTTGGGGGCACTGAGGTTCTCACGGACTATGGTAAACACGATTTGGCTCACACGCTCTCGTAATCAGGCTGACTTGCACTGAAACAGAGAGTGCTCTATAGTGGTGCCAGGCCTCTAGCAGTACCAACTGTTAAATAATAAACAGGCCCTGTTTGTTGGCAGCCTCTTCCCCTCCCGCCAACATGGAGTGCCCATTCTCTGGGTTTACCTGCCTGCATGTGTTCAGATGCTTAGAACAGTCTGCTTGTTGTGTGAGGAGGTGGTGGCGTTGAGGCATCGGTCTACAATCTAATCTGCTTAGTTTATTATTCTCCCAGGACCCCAGGTGAGCTAGCAAACATGCAGGGCTCTGGCAGCCTGAACAATGGCCATGCTATCATTCTAGATAACGTTACAGGCTTTGCAGACTGCAGTGGCTAATTGTTTTTCTTACATTCACTTTCCCTTTGTATTCTCTTCCTTTGAATTGGTTTGCAGGGAGAGGGGATTAGGAAGGGTGAGAGTGATTCTGCAAGTTCGCTTTTTTACTTTCAGGAAGTTAGAAAGTATTTGTGTTGGTTGTTTTATTTTAATAGCAGCATGTATGTGGTTTATTCACACTGAAAGTGAGTCAGACATAATTAGCATATTCTTACGGAAGACCCACAGGGTACATAGAACCCTAGACTAGGTGCTCAAATTTAACTCATTATACTTTATTTACTGTGTTACTCTATGACAACTGTGCTGGTAAGCACAAAGTTCTCCCTCAGATTCTAGGCACCATGTACTGGAAAAGCAGGTCAATTAAGAGCCAAGCCAGAAACACGTGCACACAAACTTCAGACGAAAATGATTCCTAAAAGTCCTCTTTGTTGTGGAGAATTTTTATTCTCTGGTCCCGGGTTTAGGGCCTTGGTAATCTCAATTTTATATTGCTTTATGGCCAAAGGAATTTGGTATGCCACACAGATTCAGTGGTCAAAAATAGACTCTTAAATCCCATAAACCCTCTCCAACCCCCAACCCTGAGCAAAGCTCAGGATAAGTAGACCATGATACCAAATCCAGGAGGAGGCTTTTTGTTAATCAGTGTAAGTGAGGCACATTCATAGTAGGGTAAACAGCAGCATGAGGTGGTAGAGAAAGGGTAGCTATGAAGCAAAAAGGCTGTTTTTTTTCAGAAACTAATTCTAAAGGCAATGACCCCAACTTTCAAGTAATGACAGTATCCCTGGAGTAAGTTTCTACCAGGGTGACTGCTATGAAAAATAGCCCTTATTAGAGGTCTATGTTAAAACACATCTTTAAAAAAAAAAAATCAGTCACATTCCATTATAATGATGGCTCTTACATGATGAAGCTTTCCCTTGGTTGGAAAACCAAAACCATTTGCTTGACTGAAATGAAATCTCTCCTATCTCAGGTCACTAAATATGCTTTCAGCTGAGGGGTAATCATTCAGTTTCTTGGGCTAGCATATTTTTAGATCAGGAGTACTTATTTGAATTAAGAACTCTGATGACAGTTCAGGGGGTGTTGCAGAAAGTTAAGATAGTATTGCATATTCAGCCTGTGTGCGTGTTAAGTCGCCTAAGTCATGCCCGACCCTTTTTGGTCCTATGGGCCATAGCCCTCCAGGCTCCTCTGTCAATGGCATTCTCCAGGCAAGAACACTGGAATGGGTTGCTGTGCCCGCCTCCACGTGATCTTCCTGGCTCAGGGATCGAACCCCCATCTCTTACATCTCATGCCTTGGCAGGCAGATTCTTTACCACTAGTGCCACCTGTGCTGTGCTTAGTTGCTCAGTCATGTCTGACTCTTTGTGACCCCATGGACAGCAGCCCCAGATTCAGCCTGTGTGCTCAGTCGCTTCAGGTTCTTTGTGACCCCATGGAAAGTATTCTCTGTCCATAGGATTCTCCAGGCAAGAATAGTGGAGTGGGTTGCCATTTCCTCCTCCAGAGGGTCTTCCCAACCCAGGGATCGAACTCATATCTCCTACATTGAAGGAGGATTCGTTACCCACTGAGCACCAGGGAAGCCCCATATTCAGCCTAATTTTTCCTAAATTCATACCTCAGGGGTTTATAATGGATACACTTGTGATGGTTCTATTTTGCTCTATGAGAAATGCATGATCTCATCTTCTCATTATCTTTTAAGAAAGAGTTAGCTAATTTGTAGTGTCGAAAGTGCTTTTTAAAAAACATCAGGTAGTATTAGTTCACTCAGAATATTCACAAATACATGGTGGTAAAGTTTATAGGGAAACAATAATTTAAAAAGCAACTTGCATTATATAACAAAATAATGAATTTCTATTACTGTCAGTCTCCTATTGGATCCATATCACCTTGTCACTGAGTCTCAACAATTTCATCCTTTGAGAATGTTCAAGTGAATCAAACCCTTCCTCCCAGAAATTTTGCCCATTTCCACTAGGCTTCTTCCTAACCAGCAGGCTCAGTGCCCCCATTGCCTAGATGCTCTATCAGAGCTCTATCAGCTCTCTTTTCTCCCTGTGTCAGGCTGCTGGCAGCTAGCATCAACCACAAACTCCCCTCCACTCTTGCATTATCAATATTTAATCTGTTGAGGATAGGAAAGCAGATCCCAAAGATTTTAGAATTGCGCCTAGTAGAGAATATGTAAGTTCTAAGTGAGGAGGACCTGAGGAGCTCTCTTAGATTTAAAGCTCCTCAGTGTGACAAATTCTGTTGGTTGCTTGACCATTTTATCTCCTGTGTTCCAGGTGAGTTGAGTTTTGATTTCATACACACACACAAAACATGCAGGTATATATGATGCTGCTGCTGCTAAGTCACTTCAGTCGTGTCCGACTCTGTGCGACCCCATAGACGGCAGCCCACCAGGCTCCCCCGTCCCTGGGATTCTCCAGGCAAGAACACTGGACTGGGTTGCCATTTCCTCCTCCAATGCATGAAAGTGAAAAGTGAAAGTGAAGTCACTCAGTCTGTTCGACTTGTAGCGACCCCATGGACTGCAGCCCGCCAGGCTCCTCTGTCCATGGGATTTTCCAGGCAAGAGTACTGAAGTGGGGTGCCATTGCCTTCTCCAGCAGGTGTATATAGTTATACATATAACATGTAAAATGTATATCTACAATATCATGTGTTTATTTTACTTATATAAATTTCTGGTAATTGTTCCTAGTGATTTGGTTGCTAAAATATAATAAACTAAGTTTTTTCTTATGAGATATACCTATTTAAGCACCCATATATCTAGACATCCTTGAGGTGCTTATAAGACTCTATTTGACTGTGTATGGTCAAGATTGAGTACCAATATAGTGCATTATCTTATAAGCAGTCATGTCCCACTCTTTGCAACCCCATGGACTATAGCCCATCAGGTTCCTGTGTCCATAGGATTCTCCAGGCAAAAATACTGTAATGGTAGCGATTTTCTTCTCCACATTATCTTATTACTTATAAGAAAAAACTTTAATGGTCTAATTAATGTTTTACATAATATAAGAATGTTTTAGTATATTTAATTTAAAAATATATGTATATAGTTATAGTTGATTTTGGTTATTGAGAAAATGGGATTGCTGGAACAGCACTTAAATAAAATGAATAGTACTGACCTACTTAGAAAAATTAATTATAAAAGAAAAAATAATGGATTAGAGTTTCAGATAATGGTTTTGGGGACGCTGCTGGTTGAAATCCATCCCGAGGCTTATTTATAATTGGCACAATTAGAGTTTTCGAGAATTCAGCAGCTCTAATTTATTTACAAAAATTCATATAGGATTTGAGTTACTGGGGGTGTGGGGGATGGAGATGGGTAGGAGACTCACTATTTACATTTAAGTTCTACAGTATCTCAAATTCATATTTTGGGGGAGAATTATCTCCAGGCAAAGGGTACCAATTCTTTAACTGAGAGAATTTATTATATTGGGTACTCATATCAATAAATGTTTGTATTAGATCAGATAGCAAAAATTGAATATGTCCTTGCACTTAAGACTGTTTTATTTTCTGTGTTGTCTACAAACTGTCTCCACAATTTGCATTTGACTTCTGGAAATTTTTATTTGTTAACCAAATGTTCATTGAATACCTACTATATATTAGGTACCATTCTAGATACTTGGGATCCATTAGTGAAAAAGATAAGCGAATTATGAAGTATGTTAGGAGATGATAAATATACAATCCATTTGTACATGATCCATAAAAACATAAATTGGACTTCATCAAAGTTAAAAAATTCTACACTTTGAAAACACTATTAAAATAATTAAAAGATAAATCACAGGCTAAGAAAATATGTGTAAAGAATATATCTAATAAAGAACTTATATAGGCAGAAAATATAAAGAAATATCAAAATTCAATAATAATATAACCCAATCTTTTTAAAACGGGCTAAAGAGTTGACCACACTTTCCCAAAAAGATATAGGATTAGTAAATTAGCACATGAAGAGATGTTCACGATCATCATTAGGAAAATGCAAATTAAAACCACAAAGGGAAACTGCGGTTGCTAGTTGCTCAGTCATGTTTGACTCTTTGCAACACCATAGACTGTGCCTGCCAGGGTCCTCTGTCCATGGGATTCTCCAGGCAAGAACACTGGAGTGAATTGCCATTCCCTTTTCTAGGGGATCTTCCTGACCCAGGGGTAGAACCCGAGTCTCAAGTGTTAACAGACAGATTCTTTACCATTGAGCCACCTGGGAAGTCTCAATGAGACACTACTCTACACCTATTAGAATGGCTGAAATTAAAAAGACTGACCATACTAAATATTGGCAAAATGTGGAGAAATCAGAAACCTCATACATTACTGGTGGGAAAGTAAATGGTACAGCCACTTTGGAAAACAGTCTGACAGTTGTTTTTGAAGTTAAACATATACTCGCGTGATCCAGTCATTCTACTCCTATGTATTTGCACAAAAGAAAGGAAAGTATGTCCTTGTAAAACCTTGTACACAGATGTTCCTAGCAGCTTTATTGTATAAGCTAAAAATTATAAATAACTTAAATGTTTATATTTAAATTATAAACAACTTAAATCAAGAGGTGAATGGATACACAAATTGTAACATATCTATACAATAGAGTACTACTTAACAATGGAAAGGAGCAGTTTATTGATACATACTACAGCCATGAAAATAAAACACACTTGCTCCTTGGAAGAAAAGTTGTGACCAGCCTAGACAGCATATTAAAAAGCAGAGACGTTACTTTGCTGACAAAGGTCCATCTAGTCAAAGCTATGGTTTTTCCAGTAGTCATGTATAGATATGAGAGTTGGATCATTAAGAAAGCTGAGTACCAAAAAATTGATGCTTTTGAACTGTAGTGTTGAAGAAGACTCTTGAGAGTCCCTTGGACTGCAAGAAGATCAAACCAGTCCATCCTAAAGGAAAACAGTCCTGAATATTCATTGGAAGGACTGATGCTGAAGTTGAAGCTCCAGTACTTTGGACATTGATGTGAAGAACTGACTCCTGAGAAAAGACCCTGAAGCTGGGAAAGATTGAAGCAGGAGCAGACAGGGATAACAGAGGATGAGATGGTTGGATGGCATCACTGACTTGATGGACATGAGTTTGAGCAAGCTCCAGGAGTTGGTGATGGCTGGCCTGGCATGCTGCAGTCCATGTGGTCACAAAGAATTGGACATGACTGAGCAACCAAACTAAACTGAACTGAACAACCTAATGGATCTCAGAATTATTATACTAATCAAAAACAGGCAAAACAAGTGCATACTATAAGATTCCATTTATATAAAATTCTGGAAAATAGAAGCTAATGTATAGTGACAGAAGGTAGATCAATGCTTGCACAAGGAAAGTTTTGAAGGTGATAAATAATTTTGCTATCTTGATTGTAGTAGTGATTTCATTGGTCAATGTGTCAGAACTTATCAAATTTAAATTTGTGCAATTATTGTCTTACAATTATGCTTCAACAAATTTGTTTTTAAATATAGGGCAAAAGAGATGAAGACTTACATACAGTGAGTAGGTAGGTAGTAAATTTAAATAGGGTATCAGGCTAGTATGTTTAGAAATATTTTTGATCTTTCTCCTAAGTATGTATCCTCTCCATACCAAAGCTAACACTCTAGTTTACAGTACCATCTTACCTCACCCAAGTTATTGCAGCATTCTCCTGATGTCCTTAATATTAATCTTAAAATCTAGCCCCTGTCTCCTCTTCCAGTCTGACTTAAATAAATCACTTTTTCCCTGGCTTCCTATGCTCCAATCATGTGTGTGTTAAAGTTGGTTAGTCATGTCCGGCTCTTTGCTACCCCATGGACTATACAGTCCATGGAATTTTCCAGGCCAGAATACTGGAGTGGGTAGCCTTTCCCTTCTCTTGGGGATCTTCCCAACCCAGGGATCAAACCTAGGTCTCCCACATTGCAGGTGAATTCTTTACCAGCTGAGCCACAAGGGAAGCCCATGCTCCAATCATACTGAACTGCTTTTCATGCTTTCAGCACACACCTCACTCTCATTTCTGGTCTTTACAGATATCCTCCATATGGATGGAAAATGTCTCCATTTTCCCCTTCTTCCCCTTACAGAAATAACTTAGCAGGTCTCAATTTATGGTGCATTTTCTTTGGATGTCTTCCCTCTTTCCCCAATTAATTGTCTTACATTGTGCTCCTATAATGTAAGCCTTATTTTAATTGATTGTTTTAGTTAAATCTTCTTTAAGATAGGAAATGATATTATATCTCATTCAATGATATTTATCTCTTATACCTAACATAATGCCTGATACTGATGAGACATTTGATAAACAGTTGTTGAGAGAATGAGTGAGTGAAAGAATAAATAAGTGTTTTAATAGCCATACATAGTATTATAACTAGTGTTATATTTTTCACTTTTATTTTTTACTGTATTTATTCTTATAAATATTTATCCTTAGAAAAGCAAAAAACATCAATTCTTAAAAATTTATTTCACTTTTGTTGCATGTATTTTCAATAGCTTTACTAGAGTCTCAATTTTCTGATATTAAGGAGTTATTCCAGAACATGAAATACTCAAATTGCATGATTCCTATATTGTCCCTCTAGGAAAATTATTGTTAGAGTTACCTTTATTGTTTTGTCTGCCTTAATGTCAAGAATAACCAAAGGTGTTCACGACTGGTATGAATTTGATAACTTTGTCCTAGAGATTATTATGCTATTGTCAATTTTCTTAGACTAACATTTAGGAGAATTCTATTAACACGGTCTTTGCTTCTGTATCTGGCTGACTTAAGCCCAGGCTAGATGCAAATATTTTCCAATAATACTCTGGCATTACTTTTTATTATTTGTCTATAAGAAACTAGGGAGGATGTTAAATATGAGACAGTAAAGGAACAGGACTGAATATGGTTCCACTGACAACTGAGGAGGTGGCTTAAAATGGCATGAATAGTAAGTTTGAAATAAAAGTTTTTCGAAACATTTGGTATTGCACAACCAGTTTCCACATTAATCAATCCCTTATGCTCTAATTAATACCTTGCTAAAATGTTTATTCTCAAGGAAAACAACAGTTTTTAACTTTTATAGATATTTGGCACATTTTTGAGTTAATTATTAATTGGTTAATCGAGTATTGAATATTGATCAGAATAATATTCTGCTGTTGTAATGCTTACAGTAAGTGAGGTGTTTTACATATCTCCATATCCCACAGTGACCCTACATTGAGAACTTATCATCACTTTACTAATGAGAAGCGTGACGATCAGAGATATTAAGTAACTTCCTTTTTTATATCACACAATTTGTACAGAGAAAATCTAGGTTAAAATCTGAGTCTGTCTTGCATAAATGTTGTTTCTAATCCATTCCATTACCTCTTTGTGAAACAATTCCTTGTTCTAAGTATATCAGTTTCCTGGGGTTGCCATAACATACTAACTTGATGGCCTCAAACAACAGAGGTAGTCTTTCACAGCTCTGGAGGTCAAAAATCAGAAATCAATGAATCAGAAGGGCCACATTCACTCTGAAGGCTCAAGGGGAGAATTACTTGCTCTTCCATGCATTCCTTGGTTTGCAGCTGTTTATCTGCAGTCTATGCTTCCTTCTTTACATGGCCTTCCCTTTGTGTCTGTGTCTTTTCCTCTGTCTCTTATAGAGGCATGTCGTTGTATTTCTCTGGCCCAGGAAGATCCCCTGTGGGCACGGCAAACCACTCCAGTATTCTTGCCTGGAAAATCCCATGGACAGAGGAGTCTGGCAGGCTGTGTTCCACAGGGTCACAAAGAATCAAACATGACTGAAGTGACTTAGTATGCAGCCAGGGTTACAAACTTGGATAATCCAGGATGATCCTATCTAGAGATTCTTAACCTAATTAGATATGCAAAAACCCTTCTTCCAAATAAGACCACGTTCTCAGCTTCTGAGGATTGAGATGTGGGCATATCTTTTAGGGAGCCACCATTCAACCCACAAGACTTGGCATCAGATAAACTATTTTGCTCTCAGAACAGTAGGTATATATCTTTGGAATATGCAGTAGTCAAGGTTCAGAAATGTAAAGTTTACAAATGTATAGAGAAATATTTACAAATGGCTAGGTAATGCTGATTCTCCATGAAGACCAGCCGTAAAGCAGTGACTGTTACCCTGTCCCTAACAGGACAAAATGATAACATCTTAAAGGAGTGCTGCTCATACTTCTGAAGTAGCTTCATCAAAGCTGTGATCCATCCTGCCTGTTTGGTTGCAAAAGGAGACATCAATCAATAGGTTGAAAGACATTTGATTTTCTTCCATGATGCCAATCTCAAATATAAATACCATTGTAGTCTATTTTGGTATATCCTCCATAAAATTTCTCCAACTGCTTAATGAATCTCTAAGTCTTTGCTACCTTTCATTTCAAGGTAGGTATTCTTGAAAATACTGAAGAGGGTTTCATTCTCTGACTCTATTTGTACTTTTCCAAACTTCAAGTTTTCCCTGTAGTATTGATAATCTAGGGTTTCATGAAAAATTCTGTGATTACCCTCTCCAAAACTATTATAATACCATTATGTAATAGGTCAAGTTCAGTGCCCTTCCTTTAACTTTTCAGACACTTTAACCCCAAGTCATGCTGTGGATCTTTCTATTCCAAAACTGCACACAGTCAGTTCAATTGCACAATTGTGTTTGACTCTTTGCAACCCCATGGATTGCAATGTGTCAGGCTTCCCTGTCCATCACCAACTTCTGAAGCTTGCTCAAACTCATGTCCATCGAGTTGGTGATGCCATCCAACCATCTCATCCTCTGTCGTCCCCTTCTCCTCCCGCCTTCAATCTTTCCCAGCATCAGGGTCTTTTCAAATGAGTCAGTTCTTTGCATCAGGTGGCCAAAGCTGAAACTCCTCAAACGGCACACATCCTTCTCTATTTAAGCTTTCATAGATTACACAGCTAGAAATGTATCATTACATATATCCAAATGTATCATGCTGCTGCTGCTAAGTCGCTTCAGTCGTGTCCGACTCTGTGCGACCCCATAGACAGCAGCCCACCAGACTCCCCTGTCCCTGGGATTCTCCAGGCAAGAACACTGGAGTGGGTTGCCATTTCCTTCTCCAATGCATGAAACATAAAAATAGTAAACCTTTCTACCTTGCTTTCAGTACAGGTTATGAGTCCCAACATTTTATTAGTCTTTTCGGCTACAGGTTCTTATTAAGCTAATATCATTAGTAAATAGTTCAGAGTAATTTACAGATACTTTTTTTTTTTTTTGCTGTATCTGATATCTCAAATCATCTTAAAAATACAATTTCTGTTATTTTCCCCCCCAAATGTTTGCCTTGCTTTTATTCTCACTAAGAATACTAATTGATATTTGTTCAGTGCCTTTGATTTGGAAGCCATGTATGAAATATTCCATATGAGTTACCTCAGTAAATTTCCAACATGTACAAGTATTTTCTATGTTTTACAGATGAAGAAACTGAGACTCTATTGCTACTTTTTGCTTACTCACATAACTTGATTTCCTGACTGATTATCTGTTTGGTTTGAATGGCTCTTTTGTCACTACTTCAGGGAGATTTTATTCACTACTTTTCTTCATCATTGACAAAATATTGACTTAGGACAGTTTCCAGTACTAATATGGGGAGATTCATTTCTATTCATTCACTTATTAAATTCCAGGAATTATTATGCACACTGAGAGTACAGAGGTAGTCAGTTGTTGTAGACAACCCTAAGATGGCTTGCAGACTCTCCATAGCCCATGTCCCACTCCCTTGTGTATTTCCCTCTCCTTTAGTATTGACTAGACCTAGTGACTCATTTCTAAAAAAGACAAAAATGGTGGGATGTAATATCTCAGATTAAGTTTTAAAAAAGACTGTGGCTTTAATCTTGAATGCCTCTCTCACTGTTTCCCGTGTTACTCTATCTGGGGAAAGTCAAATGCCATGCCATCACACAGCTCTGTGGAGGCACCCACCTGACAAAGGGCTCAGGCCTGCCAATAACCAAGTGAGTGAATTTAGAGTATGGCTTTCAGTTCAAACCACAGCTCTGGCTGTCAGATTGATTACAACCTCCTGAGGGACTTTGAACTTTGACCCAGACGCACCTAGCTACACTGCATACAGATTCCTGGCCCACCAGAAACCATGAGATAATTCTTTTTTTTTTTTTTTAAGCTACTAAGTTTTGGAATAACTTGTCAAGCAGTAATAGATAACTATTACAGCAGTATGGCTGAGAGTCTCATTATCATGGAATTTATATTCTGATAGCAATTATATGTCCCCACAACACACAAAATATATACAAATGAGAAAGAATTCATTCTAAGAGGAAAATAAAACAGAAAAGACTGAATTGGGGATGCTCTGGACACCATGATCAGAGAAAGAAAGATCACTCTGTAAAGTACTGGTTAGGTCAGGAAGCAACAGTTAGAACTGGACATGGAACAACAGACTGGTTCCAAACAGGAAAAGGAGTACGTCAAGGCTGTATATCGTCACCCTGCTTATTTAGCTTATATGCAGAGTACATCATGAGAAACGCTGGGCTGGAAGAAGCACAAGCTGGAATCCAGATTGCCGGGAGAAATAGCAATAACCTCAGATATGCAGATGACACCACCCTTATGGCAGAAAGTGAAGAAGAACTAAAGAGCCTCTTGATGAAAGTGAAAGAGGAGAGTGAAAAAGTTGGCTTAAAGCTCAACATTCAGAAAACTAAGATTATGGCATCCGGTCCCATCACTTCAATGCAAATAAATGGGGAAACAGTGCAAACGGTGGCTGACTTTATTTTTCTGGGCTCCAAAATCTCTGCAGATTGTGACTGCAGCCATGAAATTAAAAGAGGCTTACTCCTTGGAAGGAAAGTTATGACCAACCTAGACAGCATATTAAAAAGCAGAGACATTACTTTGCCAACAAAGGTCCATCTGGTCAAGGCTATGGTTTTTCCAGTCATCATGTATGGATGTGAGAGTTGGACTATAAAGAAAGCTGAGTGCTGAAGAATTGATGCTTTTGAACTGTGATGTTGGAGAAGACTTTTGAGAGTCCCTTGGACTGCAAGGAGATCCAACCAGTCCATCCTAAAGGAGATCAGTCCTGGATGTTCATTGCAGGGACTGATGTTGAAGCTGAAACTCCAATACTTTAGCCACCTGATGCAAAGAGCTGACTCATTGGAAAAGATCCTGATGCTGAGAAAGATTGAGGGCAGGAGGAGAAGGGGACGACAGAGGATGAGATGGTTGGATGGCATCACTGACTCAATGGACATGGGTTTGAGTGAAGTCCGGAAGTTGGTGATGGACAGGGAGGCCTGGCGTGCTGCAATTCATGCGGTCACAAAGAGTCGGACACGACTGAGTGACTGAACTGAACTGAATGAGGAGTTAGTTCATCGTGAAACTGTCGGGGCAGGAGAGCTCAGGCAGAGACAGAGTAGGGGTATTAGGAATAGCGTTGGCTTGTTTGAGGGACATCATGGGTCAGTGAGGCAGAACCACAGTGAGTAAGTGAAGAGTTGTAGGAGATGAGATCAAACAGGTGGACGTACTGAATCACTTCAATCATGTCTGACTCTATGTGACCCCATGGACTATAGCTTGCCTTCGTCCTCTGTCCATGTGGATTCTCCAGGCAAGAATACTGGAGTGAGTTGCCATGCCCTTCTCCAGGGAACAGGTGGACAGGAACAGATAATGGAGAGATGTAGGTTAGTGTATTGAGTTTGAAATATCATTCTTACAACATTATATATTGTAGATTTTATGCAAGGTCTGCCTTGCATTTCGAGACCACTCTGGCTTCTGTTTAGAAAATGGATTGTAAGAGACAAGAATGGAAACAGAGAAATCAATTAGGGGACCAGTGAAGAGATAATCATGTTTGGGTTGGCAGCAACAGAGATGGTGAGAAATGGTTGAGTTTGGAATGTACTTTTCAGGTTGAGTTAATGGGGATTATTGATGGATTCAGTGTGTTGAGTGAGACAAAAGGAATTCAAAGGCTCCTAATCTTTGGTCTAATCACTCAGGTGGATGATGGCACCTTTCACTGAGATGGAGGAAATGCAGTTTGATTGGCAGAAGGGGTGGCAATATGGGTGTTACAGACTTGGTGTGTTACATTAGTCTAGAGCATGTGGCCCTAGCAAGGGAAGTGCCCACTGATCTCTATTCTGTGCTTTAAGCTAGTTTCTTGCTGTGGAAAACCACCTCTAACATCTCATAATATGTTGAATCCTGGTGAGTTTTATTTTTTACCTTTTGTAGTAGAATCTTGTCAGAGGCTATTTGAATGCTGAAATAACAAAAATTAACTTCATCCTTTCAGTACAGTGAGTTAGTTAATCAGATATAATTTTTCTTATGGAGTGCTACAAAATTCACTGAAGAAAAAAAATCAGGGTAGTATTTTGGTTATAATTTATTACAACACAGATATTACATACAGGATAAGCTTTGCTATCTCCTTCATTCAAACTTTGTTATAGCTTGTAATCATATATTTCCATATTTAGAGTAATTCATTCATGCTACCTCATTCACCTTAAAAGTTAGTAGCAGCTTTACTGTAAGTCTAGTAAGTTCAGTGGGGAATTTGAGAAGATCATTGTTCCCCTTCCTATACAACCTCTGTAGTAAGAATAAGTAGTGAGAATGATTGTGGTTACGTAGACACATTTGTCCCATGAGAAAAAGTAATCAGAAAAATCCAGAAGAAATGCTGATAAACCAACAGTGTGTTGTAGTGAAAGAGTGAACAATTGCCCAATGAATTTTTTTTAAAGGTAAATATCACCAAGGTTATTTGAACATTAGTGCCCTGCATGAGTAGTTAGCAAAAATGTACTTAAGTATCCATGTGTTGCCCAATCTGAGAAGATTCTCCAACCCACTGGAAAATTTAGACTTGCCCCTCAGATACTAAAATAATAAACTGAGGGGCACAGGCATGATTTGTTAATTCTGAGCCAGTGTATTGCAACTGCTATGCATTGTGAGATCCCGGTATGAAGTGGCATAGTATAAAATTAAATTGTATTGTATAGTGCATTGTATTGTTTCATCAGATTTTGATATCCTCACTTTAAATAATTCATGGGAAGAAATGATCACTTCATAATGCCACAAACTCACAGCAGGCAAAACTAATTTTACACAATATGAAAACAGATTTTATTTATTTAAAAGGAATATTAAAAAAAAAACACAACAACTTTTTTGACACCAGCTGCTGAGAAATAAATAGAATACTTCATGACAAAAAAAATATCTAAATCTATAAAAACTGTTCCTGGGAGACCAAGTTGAGGATTGTAAAGATACATTTAAATGCCTTGGTCAATGCCATAAGCCTTGTTTTGAGAGAAAATACCCTTCTATCTTGTTTACTCCCTGTGGGGATAAAATGGAACTAAGAGAGAAAATTAGCTTTAGAAAATCCTTCCTAACAGCTACAACATAATACCAAGGAAGTGGCAAACTCAGGTATCATACCACAGACCCCTCACTAGGCCAGATAACCTCATAGGTAAGTGGTAACTAGTATCCTAAATGCAAAGTATGAATGATTGCTTAGTTTTGCCCAAACCAGACTTTAACTGGCAGTGGAAAAGAATATTTGGAATGACCACAACAATTTTCCTTTCACTGTGGCTTTAAGAATGGAATGAGGAAGTAAGGTAAAAATATAATGAGACTATTTTCTTTGGGAGAGTTTATTAGATAGTCATTTTTATACAGATATCATATATTTTTATATAAATTGCAAGAAAATACAGGCTTGCTGTTCAATTTGATAATGACTTCATATCTGACTCAATCAGACGCTGGCTTCAGACAAAGAATGGGACCCATGCCATGGGTGGATCTGGGTTTAATCTCAGAATCGTGAGGGTCCAGGCATCCAGGCAGTTTGCGGTCCTCTTCCTTGAAGCTTCAGGGAGAGAACAAGTGTGAAGAGGGGGCATGGCTTTTAGTGAGGTAGCTAAGAGATGGACAAAAGAAAGAAGAGAGCAACGTCTAAAATAATCAGATATTTTATCACCAAAGCAAGGAAAACACATTCTGTTGGTAATATAAATATTGTTTATTGAATTTTTACTTCTAAAAAACGTTTAACTTAAAAACTGTTGCTGACAGTGGGAATGTAAATATGAAGCTGAGCGACTGACTCGCCAGAAGTTTATTATTATCTCTGATAACAGCTGAATTCCAGTCTTCTTTGTGTACTATAAAATGGGGCAGATTTGTATAGCCATGTTGTCATAGGCACAGTTGGAAGAGCGTTATCTGGTTTTGTTATGAATTTCCTTCTTCGGGGTTTATAAGTCAGGAATTAGAAATTCATTTTAGAGTCCTTAGATTTCATAGGGTTACAAATTTAGAGGGACTGAAATTTGGTGCTATTCTTTAACTTTCAAGATTTTAAATACTTTCCAATGCAGCTAAGATTTAAAATGTTCAATTGTTTTTACCAAACTCATTGATCGGGTGGTGTTTTTAGCAGGTTTCTGTATTTTCTAGGAGCTGTATGATTATACAGAGATAATGGGTCTCCTTTATCCTCAGTACATCAGTGCAGTCTGATATGGATATTAACAAGGTGCTTTGGGAAAAACGAAGAGCACTGAGATTACCATACAGAATGTCAAAGTTCAAAGCCTGGCTTAATTCCACTTGCTAGTTGTTGACCTTATGCTACTCATTTTAACCTTTCTGTGTCTTACTATTATTATTAATCTATAAAATGGAGTTAATAAAACTTACTCTAAGATTCTCTTACCATGTAGTAACAGAAAATTCTTGTGCTGTGCTTAGTTGCTCAGTCATATTCGACTCTTTGTGACCCTATGGACTGCGGCCTGCCAGGCTCTTCTATCGATGGAATTCTCCAGGCAAGAATACTGGAGTGGGTAGCCATGCCCTCCTCCAGGGGATCTTCCCAACCCAGGGATTGAACCCAGGTCTCCAGCATTGCAGGCAGATTCTTTTCCATCTAAGTTACCAGGAAGCTTAAAGTTCTAAGAAATGTTGATTTAATCCTTTTAATGAATATTATATAAGGACTGTTTCTCAAAGACAATAGTGTTGCATTTTAAGGGAAAATTTTGTACATATATAGTGTAACAAATGTAAAAATGACTGTTTCTGCTGAGTATTCTGCTATAACAACCAGAATTATCTTGCAAACATTAACCAAAACAAAGCTGATGTAGGAGAGTTAGCATCAATCTGAGTGATATTGTAATGATTTTTCAGTAATCAGTATATATGGGCCATACTACTTTCTTATGTATATAAAGAAATAAGCCAGTTTCCAAATTTATAATTCCATTTCTTTTTCATTCTAATGTTTCTAACCTTTCATAATATAAAGCTCATATCCTTTTTACTGAAATCTTTACTTCAGCATCAAGCTTTTCTTCACAATGCAAAGGCTACAGATAGAATGTGAGTTAAATGTTATTTAAGCAGAATTATTTAAAAGCCATATTAGTGTTATAAAGCTGTAGATATCCTGAAATAAGCTGTCACCTTTCCACTTACTTAGACAGATGCTATATAAATCAGTTATCAAAAATAGAACACTGGCCTAAAAAATATTCATATTTGTTTTTATGTAAGAACAGAAATGGTCACATCTAAGTGGGGGAAGGGAGATTCATTCCACGCACAAATTTAGTATCTAAGATTTGAAACATCAGAACTGTCCATGCAATTAAGACCACTTAATTAAGCTTACATGTTGACTTTGAGCAGAGAGATTTTTAGAAATAGAAAAGATAATGTTTCATGGCTTTCAGGAATACAATGACATCATTTTTATTCATAGAAAAGTGCATTTTTAAAATGCACTCAAGTTAAAAATGTCAAAGAGTTTGTCACTAGTGAATTTGGGGTGCTTGTCCCTTTGCCCCCTTATGGAATTTATTTTGTTGAAATAGATTGTCACTCTCTTGGAAGACAATTGCTTTGATATTGACAGCAGGCCTTCATTAGATCTAGAAACGAATCATAAGGCACATGAGTAGCACAGCCATATTCAGCCATAAAAAAATTAGCTGAGTGTTACACATATCACAGAATATGGTGATTTGGGGTAGGGAAGTAGTCCAACTTAGATTCACTTTTGTGAAAAAGAGCACTTAATAATTATTGTATCAACTTAGTATTTCATCCAAACCTGGAATTTGTGTTTACCCAAAGGACCGCTCTGAGATTGAGCAAGATGATTGATAATGGACTGGGCCAGGTAGGCTAGATAGAGGGCGGGATCAGCTGATATGGCAGGGTAGGGTTTTGTGTTATCACCTCAAAAGCAACATTAAATTCCTTTCTATGAAATTATAGCATCTTTCATTTTCCAGGAGAATCTAAGAAGTTTATTCTCTGTCATGGAAATAATGCAGTTAAATGGCTTGAAATTTCAACAGATTATTGTAAAAGCTCAGATAAAAGTCAGTATTTTAATGATAGCCCTCAAACATAATCAGTAATGAAATTTAAGCAGGACCTAAGGGAATATGACTTAAGAATCTTAGAATCCTTCAATAAAGTTATTTAAGAAATAGAATGTTCCTATTCCTGGGTAATATATGATGTAGGTAAAGTGACTAGTCTAAGATCCCTAAGCTGGGGTATGTGGAAGAACTGGGTCTAGAAGCAGGTGTCTGGTCTCCAGTCAAGTGCTTTTTTTCTTGTAGAGCTTGATTCTTTTATATCTGCACAACAGAGTCAATCTCATAGAAAGATACAGGTCATACATTTTTCTAGGCAGATACGTGTTCATCCACTCTCACAACATCGATAACAATGGAAAGCATTTATTGCACTTACAACCTGCTAGGCAGGACCCAAATTATTTAACTTACAGTCTGTCTTTTAAATCTTCATAAAATGCCTTACAAAGAATGTACTATTGCTATGTTCATTTCATAGTATGGTGGAGGCAGGAGACTAAGTAAATCCACAAGGAAACAGATGTTCTAAGTGATGGAGCTTAGTTGTGAATGAACTCAGTCAGTCTGAGTTCCAGAGCTTGTGTCCTTATCCCCTGTGCAGCCTCTCTCAAACATTTGTTAGTTATGTACTTGCTTAGAAATGTCATCGATGACTTCTGAGGGCTTCAGAAGAACAAGTTTCAAGAAAGAGTAACATATACGTGAATAGTAGACATACCCGTTGAATAAAATATAAGGCTGGACGAACTGAAGAATTTCACCTGGAAAAGAACACAACCATGAGAGAAATATATGACAGTGATGCAGAAATCAGGTTATAACTGTTTTCAGCAACCATGTACAACACTAGGACCAAGAGGTGGGAGTTATAAGAAGGTAGGTTCTGGTTTAATGTAGCAGTGCAGTCATCAGAAGAGGCAGCCTTGCTAGTGACTCCTCCGTCTCTGGGGATAGAGGCCACGTGGCAGGTCTCTATTTCTGTAGACAGAATTGCTGCATTGGCGTAGTACGCTGGAGTACAACTATGCTCAGCTAGGTGACAGGAAAGGGACACCATTACTTTCTTCTGAAGCTGTATTGTAAGGCAAGTAAGAGCAAGAGCTCTGGACAGATCCTACTTTGAATTCTGGCACCATCACTTGTTAGCTGCATGAACTTAGTCAGGTTACTTAACTCTAAAACTTCTCTGAGTCCCAATTTCCCTATCTATAATTGGGATAATTGTATTAAACTTCCAGAATTGTCATGAAGAGGAATAAATGAGACTATTATGTAAAACGCCTAGCACTGTGCCAGGCACATAGTAAGTGCTCAGAAGATATGAATTTTTTAGGCGTGAAATATTCATTAATCAAAAATGAACTACAGTGCTAATTACTCTTTCATATGGAAAAAGAATCTTGGCCTAGCAGGTAATAAGTGGTAGGACTTTATGCTTACCAATCTCTCACTGCCTTTGGATAAGGTCACCACAGACTCTGGATTGTGAAAAGTGCTTATAAAGGAAGCTTTGTAAATCAACTTATTTAAAATGCAGTAGAGAAGCTTATGATTTAAAAGCATCCTGTGGTGAATCCTTTTATAGTGAATAATCACCCCCTAATTTATCTGTTTGGTAAGTTTAGAGTTTGGCGCATTGAGTCTTCCTAGAGCAAAGAGTATACCTGCACTCTTATTCCTACAAGGTAGGCAGTATTTTCATGCTGGGCTGACTTTCAGAGACATACAGGGTGCCTCTTAGATTCAGGATGACATAGGCTGGGTAACCACAGGAACATACAAGGTCACTCTAGTTAGTTAGAACATTAATTGTACTTGGTGACACATACATTTCTAATGAGCATGCAAGCTCATATAGGTCAGTTGACCATTAGACCATTGCACATAAGAATTTTTCCTGAATTGAAGAGTTGGATACTTAAGACATATTTTTCTTTATATCTCTTTTTCTTTCTCTGAAATTTCAATGGAAATCAACATGAAATTATGACATAATACAGATCTTTCAGAAAAAAAGCAAAAAAACAAACAAACAATGGAAAGTTGTGAAATAGAAAGAACACTGAAGTAGGAACCCTGGATAAGACCTGCCATGTACTAACTGCAAGGCAGGGGATAGGAAGCCACTAATTTTTTTCTGTGCCTTAACTAGAACGTAACAACTTCAGACTTAGATCTCCTATAGATCTAAGATCTCCTTAGATCTTCTAGATAAAAAAAAAATATTGCACCTGATTCATAAATGAGGTAAAACTATTTTGTTTCTTTCCAGTAGAAAGAACAGGAAATTAGAGAAGGAACACTTAATAGTTAAGAAGTTTTCTTATTCCCAATAAACAATACTTTTCACTCTGCCTCAGCTTGAACTCTCTTTTGCTGATATGATGATTTAAAAGACATTGTATTTTGCTATGACATAGAAATGAATATGAACATGAGAAAACTTAGACCAAATGGTTGTTCCTCCCATGAGCCAGCAAACACTGACCTGTGTTTGAGAGAAAATGACCTTACCCACAATTAATTACATATAGGGCTAAAATAATTATATCTTTTCATTGATTTTCTTTATTTTCACACTATCCATGGGAATTTTGCCAATTCTTTATAGAGTGCTTTAAGCTTATTTACAACCAGCTTGGATAAAATACACTCTGAATATATGCTAGTGACTCTGCTCTGCAAGCTGAATGGGGGATAACATGCCTCAGAAGTGTATGCTTAAACTCTTTGGTCCTTCTCAAAGAGAGCCCCTCAAGAGCTCAGGTGACCATAAGAGCTCTGAATCCACTTCAAAATTTCTCAACTTTACATGCTTATTACATTCTATGCAGGGTGACGAAAGGACAGAATTCACAAATGAAACTGGCTTATCTTTTACCAAATGAAAGTTTTAAGACACATTTTTGTACAAATGTATACACTATAAAGGACTACTATTTAGCCCTGAATTTCTTATTTGTCAGAAACTTCAGAGTGGTTTTTGAGAGAAACTTCTAAGCTTAATTCAATCATGTAATAATGAAACTTCAATTTAACCAAACTGGAAATGCAGACCAAAGCCTTAGTATCCCATAATAATCTTCATAATTATCCTATCAATCCTAAAGATGCTAAAGTCATTAAGATTGCAAAATGTGATGAGAAGTTCAACGTGATAACAAGCATAATGACAGGTGGTCATCAGGGGCTCAGAAGAAATTTTATATTATTAAGGTGAAGAAGAACTTTACTTAGTCTTTCGTCTTTATTCTGAAGAAGAACATTACTATGTGTGGTTATACAACATTGCCAATTTCTTAATGTGTAAGCAAGCAACCTACTCAATCTTTCTAGTTAAAAAAAAAATTAATAGTTAACCACATAACAAAGCAATTTCCCTGTTCCATTTTCTCTTGAGTACATAACAAAAACAGGAAACATATAGAAAGCAGCTATGATTAGAAATAACTAGAATAAGTCATTTAGTATAAACTCAGTTATAGAAAAAAATTCTAACATATGGAGTAGAGATTAAGATGTAATCATGTCATTCTATCAGGAACATAGTACAGAAATTTCTATATTCAATAAGGGATCAAGGAATATTTATTGAGTACTTATTCAGGGCTCAATATTGGATTTCATTATAAATATGAATAATAAATATAAATAACTGCTTCATATTGTTCTATTTAACAGTAAAATTATATCTATAGGTCCTATAGAATAATTAAAATTCTTTCAGTAGGTATATAAATTATGAACCTACCAATCTTTAACCAAAGATTAAAACCTATTTGCAAAAATAACCCCATTTAACTTTGCTGACATCTCAGGAAGTTTCTGTAGTTATCTAACTAGAATGTAGACTTCTGGAGACCTCTTGTGGGCCCTACATTTATGAAGCCTACAAGTGTTCTACCAGTAGAAACAAGGCAATTACAAAGGAAAATAAGAACAAGGCCCAAGTCTACTTGATATATCCTTACATCTATATGGAAGTGTTGGATATGGGTTCCATGATGAAGCCCAAGTATGTGAAGGCAGAATGTGTTTTCTAAGTGACTCTTGGTTTTCTTACTGGAGAACTGACAACTCATAAAAGCCCAAGAGCACCCTCTAGCGAAATTTCTGGAGTAGGCCTAAGGGGCTTGCTCTTGACCTGGGCTCTCCTTTGCAAATGACCTCTGAATGCCCAAAATATAGAACCTGGGTTTCAGCTATCTGGTTGTACCTTCAAACAATTTCCAAAACACAGAGAAAGTGGTATTCTTGTCAAGTATTTCTAGTGGTAGAAATGCTTAAACACTAGGACCTAATATTCCATTGTTCCCTGATTTTTTGTTTTTGCTTACAATACCAGCCTGCCACACATGATTTCTATTCATAGTCTTGTGTTAAAATAGTTCCTGAAACTAACATAACTGAAAAAATAGTAAGAAGCCTGAGAAATGTCTTACTGAATTATACTACTTCTGCCCCTCCCTCTGCCTTTCTCAAGCCTCTTACTCAGCTCAGGTACTATATCCAGAAAGTTTTTTTGTTCTTGGCAATACTAGAATTCAAGGGTAGCAGGTTGAGATTTTAAATGGTGGTCAAAAATTATAGGAGAGGGTCTAGAAGGTTAAGTCCTTGTATTTATGCACTTCTGATTTTTTATATTATCTGATTACTGCAAAGATATATTTTCATCTAAATCTTGAGCATAAATGAAAATTGCACATCCCTCAGTGTTCAACATAGTGCCTTATTAAGTTGAAGCTGCAGTTAGATAACTACAGAGCAGGTCAGATAGTTGCTGTAGTTTAGTTGTGAGTCTACCACTCACTTAGATTAGTAACTGTTACATAATAAATGAAACAAAATAAATCATTGCTTGACTTCATAGGTAGCTTACTACTGAATGCTGTTATTGGAAGGAACTTTGAGATCTAAATCCCCCCATTTTAGGAAAAATTAAAATTGGTGGCACTATTAGTTAAGTAACTTGTCCAAGATGATACAATTTGATGGTGGCAGCTTCAGGACTATAATACATATCTGTTTTGCCCATTTTAGTGTTCACTATTCTATAAGAATTTGCTTGTTAAAAAGCTTGTTATGTCACTTCAAACAATTTAATTCACATTGTTTGGATTTTATGTGTCTAATAATTTATGGGTATATCCTCAAGCTTATGGGCTTCCCTGGTGCTCAGATGGTAAAGAATTCTCCTGGAATGCAGGAGACCTAGGTTCAAGCGAACCCCCTAGGTTTGATCTCTGGGTTGGGAAGATCCCCTGGAAGAATGCATGGCAACCCACTCCAGTATTCTTGCCTGGAGAATCCCCATGGACAGAGGAGCCTGGCTGGCTACAGTCCATGGGGTTGCAAAGAGTCCTACATGAATGAGCGACTAAGCACTTCAAGCTTATAGTGAGAAAAAAAGTATATACCTTCCAATTTCATTTCTTCTGTTTTCACTTTCATGTATAGAAGAATAAATTACTCATGTAGTTACTGTTAAGAAGAATACAAAAATGTATTCATTTATTATGAGTCATATTATTTATTCAAACACTGTGCTGCACTGTGTAAACTTTGCAGACTGAAAAAAAGGGGATACCCATTGATAGTCTAGCATTACTGATAGCTATCCCTATGGTTCTGTGTTCCAATAGCACTTACCTTATAGTTGATGGAAGGATTACATGAGTTAATGCAAATAAAGGATGGGAAACATAGCGTTAATTAATTGCAGTATCTATATTAACTGTTAATGTCTCATTTAAAAAAAAATCGAACAAGATATTCTTAGGATTATCCAGTAGAGGTCAGCGCTATGAACTATGTTAAACACTTTTTTAGTATTATGATTTGACTTCTTGAAAATAAAGTAAAAACGCCAAGATCTCTCCAAGTTGTTGTTTTTGAGTAAAATTGTATAAGAAATTTCCATTTGTCAAAGCATATTGCATATTAGTTCAATAGAAGTTTATAATTCTTTCATTTCTCTATTCATTATTATATTCTTAGTCTTGACTTTAGCCTTCATCTTATCACACGTGGCATTAATATTCAACCTTTCATTCATATTATTAATGATTTTTAGTAGGTGAGGTGTTTGTGTATGGCAACTCAAGGCAGAATTATTCACCTTCAATTTTACTGTATAGTTAGTACCTTAATGAAGTTTTGTTCCTTGTTCTTTGCCTACTTTGCTATCCCTCAACATACGGTGTTGATATTTAGAATCATAAAACCAGCAAATATAGAACTAGAAGTGATCATAGATATAAATAGGTCTGAGTCCTTCATCTTCCAAATGAAGAAACTGACATTGCAACAGGGTCAAGATAGCAGGTTGAGTTTCAGTGAAAGAAGATTATATTTCCTTATATTTATAAAATAGTTGAATCTGGAGAAACAGGTGATTCTTTGGTTTTTCACTAATACTCTGAACCAATAGACTGACAATATATCTCAACATTATCTACAGATAGAAAATACATAGTATTTTTAAAAATATCTATTCACTCAGTAGTACAGTATACCATCGATGCCTGCCAGTTTTTTTTTAAATTCCTGTCACTTTGCAATGCTAAAACCCTCACTGAAACTCTTCAGTGAGTATCTTTAAGGATTTTCTTCTCCAGCTATGCAGCTAAACAGTTTGAGTAATAAGATGGCATGGCCTCTGCATGGTCTACTAAACACTTCTAGGAAGTGGAACCCCCTTCTGGAGTTATGAGAGAAACATCACTTCTAAAAGGCCTTTAAAAGTACTCCAGCATAAACATTACACCAGAACATTTCATTAGCTTTTTGAGAACAATAAAGAAATGTGGAGCATAATAGGCTAATATGTTTAAGTGGTCTTGGTAGAACCCTACTTAACTCAGTGGGATTTTCTGTAGCACGCAGAGGTGGAAAACCATTCCTTACATGTTTATTGTGTGGGACTGCCTCCTTCTTTGTTGCATGCAGTTTGCATCAAAGAGAAGTAACTTTCCACCTATAATTCTAAAATGAGGAAAGCCTCAAAACACAAGTTTTAGAAGAATCAATATTTAGATATGATGATCAGCAGCCAGCAGAGCAGGCTATTGGCAGTCAGAATTTCTGTCAATAAAGATAGAAGAGGGGCCAACTTCTGTCTCAGTGTTTTCTGTCCTCTTAGGACGTAAACATCCATAAGGATATTAAGATTTGTGAAGTCTCTAAATTCCTGAAGAAAAAGACAAAATGTAAGCCAAACCTTATTGTTTATGAATTACAAAAATAATTCAATTAATAAATTTTTTCAGTTGCTTAAGCCAACAATAAAACTGTCCTGCACAATGTTTTGAATTAAGCAAAATGATAGGTTAATAAAAATGTAAGATGGTCATTTCTATGGTTTTATTAGGATTCCAAGTGACTGTAGTAAGTGTATTCCAGGACTTGCCGTATGATCCCTGCCAATACTCTTTATCTCTCTGAGCTTCTATTTTCTCTGACATAAATTAGGACTCATTGGTCTTAGGAACACTAAGATCATTGAGATCTTTATTGAGCTTTTAGGGAACAAAAGTGTAAATTAAATTATAATATTTTAAGTTAAAATGAACCTACATGATGACAAAAGTTTCCCTGTAGGTGTTGGTGTCCTTTGTGTAGACAAGTTGTCACCAAAATTTGTTGAAAGGTAAGAATTCCTATTTGTGTGATATTAAATTAATGATTCAAAAAAACACCTCTTAAATGACAGCTCTAGTGGCTGAAGTGGCATATTTAAGCCATTATGTTTGTTTGTTTCACTTATTGTCAAACTCTGTCTTAGAACTACTATCAACTGGTGTATTGATAGATGGAATCTGTCTTTCAATTCCAAGATGTGTTTTGTATCAAAATTTTTCTTCATTGGTTTTTGGAATCTATAGGCAAAATAACACATAAACACAAATGTAAATCCCAGCTGTAATTGTTTCTCAGCATCATAAATCTCTTAAGATTTATTGTATCGTATTGTAAATATCACCAGAAATATTCAGTAGGAGGATGAAAAAATGCTAAACAAAACTTGAAAATAATGCATATGCTTCTTTCTCACTATGAGGAGCGTTTCCTAGCTACCCTATTTACCCCAGTGGAATTTTACAAAAATGTTCCTGGCGCTCAAAGTTGATCTAACAAAGCATCAAGTGGGCTTATTTTAAAATTCACCCCTAAATATGTTTGCTGGTTTTGAATTTCTGATTTTGTGCTTATGTAACACAAAAACAGCTTTGGTTTTAAAACAAAAATTGGCAAAAAATACTAGTGCATTATGTGTTCTAATCACGTATGGTGTTTTGAAAAAAATAGATTCAAAATTGACAAAATTGTTTCATTGGCATTGCAGTTCAAATGTCTGACTTTTCTTTCCCACTAGTTGCTTAAAATAAAAATAATACCAACAGATATTTCTTAAATAAGTATGAACTTAATTGATTTTCATAATATACAGCCCATCAACTGCACTACAGACATAAATTTTCGTTCTGTGTTTCCACATCCTTTGTTTTACAGAGTTTGCTATGTTTTAGTTTATGGTCAAGTCTGTAATGTGCCCCAGCATCAATTTTAAAGTCTCTGAGGTTCTCAGAAAAGTTTCTACCAGTGATGTGAATAGTGCTCAAATTCTATTCTAAATGGCCCAGCTTTCTTTGATTTTTATTATAAGTGCTTTTTGGGGGTAAAAGATATAAACTTAGAAACAGAAGTTTCCCTGGCTCATATTTCACTCAAGAGACAATGATGATACTGAAGTCCTTTTCATAATCAGGGCCTGTGTAGAGACTGTCCAGGTATTCTTAGCCAAAATATCCGTCTCATTGTACACCACTCCAGGGCAACATGTGGCGTGCCAGCTGGATGTCCTCCCTACATGCCTCAGGTGGCCACATTTCAATGGTGTCTATAGAGCACAGGCCAAATTCTCATTCTCTGTGTTAATCAGTGGGAGAATTCCCATAGAAAATGGGATGGGAGCATATTTTAGGAAAACTCAAAGAGATTATCCAGATGATTAGGCTGGTACATTGTAAGTTCGGGTTTTATGTGGAATTTCTTTAGCATTATCTTACTTGACCAAAGAATGCTAGAAAATTTGGAGATATTTAGAAATTAAAAATAATTCTGCTTTTTATTCCTCTGCAATTTCTCCAAAGAGAATTCTACAAAAATTTTCTTTAGATACAATAGGAGCTCTTCTTGATTCATAACATCAAAGACAACTGATGGTACCCAGTAATATAATCTGATTGAACTTTTTCCCATGATCTTGAAAGGATCTGAATTCTACTTATAGAAGTCTCATTATACCTCTCCTTTTAATTAAATTCTAATCAATTCTATAAACATTTAGTAAGTACTTACTATATGCAAAGCACTGTAATAGATGCTGTGAATAATTCTGTGTATGGTGCCTTATGGTATATAACATTTTCACATTCATTATCTGATTTATGTGGTAAAGATTCTCTTTACAATTATTAGTTATTTAAAGAGCCTACAGTTTCATATCAGTGATATGTTGAATTTGGGCAGAGTTTTTGCTTGTTTGTTTTTGGTAAATTCATAGACCATTCTAGAAATACATTTAGTATACCTTGAACAAAAAATAAAGGCACATAATTGTATCAGCATATTAAATTGATTTTGGTTGGAACCAGTGGCATTTCCTGAAATTTTGTTTGTTTTATATGATGTTAGTTTCAGTCTGAAGTGTATTTTTAATGACCTAATTGAAAAGATTTGTCAAAATGTTCAGAAAACTAATTTTATTTACTACTTTTTAAGGCAGTGTTGATGCATTATATTTCATATGTCTTTTTTATGATCAGAAAATTTGATTTCCCCAGAAACTATTTATATTTAAGATTGCATCAAATTCTACTGCTCTACCATAAAGTCTCTGTAAGTGCTATACAACTTCTGGAGAATAAGTCTGAAAGCTATTATTCTCCACTTAGCATGTGCAATATTCTCTAATATTGTTTCATCTAATGCAGAATGAAATGTTATACTTCTATATTAATATTACATTATGAAGTCTTATTTCTATATATTTCTGAAATTTTCTTCAAGTCTTTCTCTTAAAACTTCATCGTGGATATTTTAAAACAATCTCAGTTTTATCTTTATGTATTTATTTCCCTTATCCTTAGTTTTGAAATGAAATTTATTCTTTAGTATGTTTAACATTTTCAAAGAATTTAAGGGGAAATCATATTCACTTTAACCACCGAACAAAACACTTTATTCACAAACCTGAAGCTAAAGAACTGATAGAAACTTTGTCATTTGCTTTGTTTCTAACATCGAATTTGCAAAAAAACACTATCCTGGTAACCCTTCAGCTATGTTACCCTGGGTGTTTGGCCAGAGGGCAGTCATGTTGACCCCATCTGCAAAGGCTGGCTGAACTAGAATCTTGGACCATTAGAATCCCATTCATCAAGGTCCACATAAAGTAAGGTAGGTGGGAAGCAGGAGGACAGATGGTAGGGTCGGCAGCAAGGAACTTGTTTGTTGACATTGATATAGACCCTTCTTCTTGCCAGAGTGACTCCATGGACTTGTTTTGGCATGGAAGACTAGGCCAAAGCTATCATCTTAATAGAAGGTGAGCTGCAGGCAAACTGGAGAGCTCTATGCTCAGTAGGTGTTTAGGGTTGGCTTTGATTTTGTCTATCAGCTTGACTGTCATTCGTACTTGATTGATGTTCAGTGGGGCTTGAAAGTGCTGCATTGATGTTGAGGACTGTGTCATAAGGTTCCTGATATGGTGCACATGTCAGAATGGAGTTGGACATTGACTATCCTTGCCTATGCCAAGCAACACCAGACTTGAGTGCATTATTCTGCAGTTGAGTAGCAGATGGTGAGTGCAGACGTTTGGAGGGGGTGTGCCTTCAAGCACAATATGGAGCCAGCAAACTTACTTAGAAGGTTATTGCATGTCTTGACTTTGGCAGCTATTTTTTAAGCACTGATGAAAAATCCTACTTCCATCCATTGTTACTTTCAGAATACTCAGCATGGTTGGTGTTCCAGGCAAAAGAAATGAGAAAATCAAATGCACAGTTCACTATTGTCTGTCACAGTTGGTTGAAGGTGACTTCCTTGGTGTTGGCTAAATGGGCCAAATAAACATTCTGAGACTGAGTATTGATGAACAGGTAAACTTTAGAAGTTGTTAGAGGAAGGGCCATTAGAGCACTTGAAGAACACTGTGGTCAAATATGGAACTTAAAAATGACTTTACATTTTTAGCTCTTAATTTAAAGAAAATATCAAGTTATTCAGATATAAAAATAAAAAAATCAGGTATCTCAGTTGATTTTTTTAATAAAAAAATTATGGCGATTCACAGATGAATGGGCATAGTAATTCCATATGTATATGAAAATTGATTTTTATTGATGCTTGAATTTTTTTCTCTTGAGTAGATTCTGAATACATATAAATTCTTTTTAGGTTTAAAATATTTTTTTATATTAAAAGTAAAGTATGCTCATAGAATAGAATAACTGAAAATAGAAATATATATCAAATAAAATTTAAATAGGAATGAATAATTCTAAGATTTTGGTCTGCTTCTTTCTAATTATATGTATATTTCTAAGTATTTATTTTCATATATATGTTTGTATGTGTATTTTTAAATAAAAATTGGATTGTACTTCTTAAGCATTTATTGCATTATTAGTTCTAATAGTCATAAAGTACTCATTTTTAATGGCTACTTAATACTGAAACATATTTATGTAACAAAAATTTTTAAATCCTCCATATTTGACATTTTGGCTATTTTTCGCCATTGTTCCCACTGCTGTAAGGACTAGTCTTATATTTAGATTTTTATCTGCAATTTGGATTATATTTTCAACATTAGTTAGAAGATTGATTTTGGGATTAGAGTACATAAACTTTTCAAAGTCCTTTAGATAACTCCTCCCTAAATATATGTGAGAGTACTTTTCTAACCATATTCTTACCTGCTTTAAATAGTATCCTGTATAAATATTTGCCAATTTGGCAAACAAAAAGTGGATTTATTTTTTTTTTAATTCACATTGGATTGATTAATGCAGAGCCAGAATGTTTTACATATGCTTATTTGCCATTGTTTTCATTTTAAATATTGTTTGCTCATATCCTTTACTCATATATGTCTCGATGATTTATAAGATTTTTTAAATGCTAAGTTATTGATTTTGTCAAACTTGTTGCAAAAGGATTTCTCCCAATTTTCATATGCCATTTTGCTGTTGTTGGTGTGAGAAAATTTTAAATATTTATATGGTCAATTCTGCTGTATTTTTTTCTTTCTGACTGTGGCCTTTGCTTTTATCTTCTTTTCAAACAACTTGAAGTCCAGTAAGTATTCATCAATTTTATAATATCATCACGGTTTTATTTTGTATTTTTAATTCTCTATCCTTTCCAGAAATTAGTTTAGCCTAAAGTATAAGTGTCTTAATTTTGTTCCCAATAGTTAATCAACTGTCCCAGCACCATTTCCTCACTAATTTGGGTATCATCTTTCTTGCTTACTAATTTTTTAATCAGCATTAGGATCTATTTTTGGACTGTTTTTTCATTTCTCTCACTGGTTCCATACTGTTTCCATTAGAACTCCACAGTATGTTTACAGATCTAAGTCAAATCCTTCCTTTTTTTTCTTTTTTTAAGAATACTTTGACTAGTATCACCTACTTATTATTCAAGATTAATTTACTTCATTGATTTTATAAAAATGATTCATTGAATTTTATTAAACCTGTAAAGTAGTATGCAATATTTAGCCATCACCTTTAGAAGCATTGCATGTATCTATTTATGTAATGCTTCTGATGTAACTAAGCTGCCTATATTCATTTAGGTCCCCAGATTCCTTGTTTAATTCAAGTATAAGCATGCTGTGTTCTTGTTATTGTCCTTAATTGCTTACATTTTATTTTTTAATTGTTCAGGAGAAAAGCCATATCTTCTTATGATATTTATAACCTAACTGTTTTATTCAACTTTCTTAACAATTTTAAGAGCTTCTTATAAATTCTCTTGAGTTTTGAAGATCATGAAATTGTCTGCAAACAATAATGACTCTATCTTCTTTTTCCCTCTTATTCCTGTTTAATGTTCTGTTTCATTGACTAGAAGTTAATAATCATCGTGATAGGAAACATTCTTGTTCTTGATTATGTGATAATGATGCTAGTTTATTCCATTGTTAATATGGATATTAATTATTGATTTAAGACAGATATTCTTTATTATGCTGGTAAGGTGACTTAGAATACTATTCTCTAACCCTTTCTTTGTTTATTAAGAATGTATTAAAGTATATCACATGCATTTTGGGGTCAATATTGTCAAACTCTAACTGGTTGATGGACATAGAATTTTCTTGTGATATCTTTTTCAATTATTCAGCACTTACCATGTGCCAGAAATGGTTCACTAAGCTTTGGAATTCAGATTCATGACCTCTTCCCTTAAAAACATAAGGATTATTCAGACCATGATAATTCATTAAGAGATTTATAATGAATGATTTCCCATTATTAAATTTCCCCTGAATTGCTAGAAAAACTTTACATTTAAGAGTTTATTAACAATACTTCAAAGGCTACCTAATTGTTGACCATTTCAAAATGTGATTTTTAAGAATTGTTAAAACTAAAATTTTGATTTACAATTGAAATTATGAGTTTTTAACATCTGAAGTCATACTGCTCAAATTCTCATCAAAAAAATCTATAAAACAAAATTTTATAAATTATTGTAATATAGATAGTTCATATGCTATACAATCAGGAAATTAGAATTCTTATCATAATTTATCACCTCTTATAGAGTATGACAGAAATGGTATATGATACTGAGCCAAATCATTTTCATGATGCCATCTTCATGTTTTCATTTCTCTGGAAGTCTTAATTGTCTGTAAGTTTTAAGTGTGCATTGACATTGATTTATTTTCAGTTGAAGGTAGTTTTTTGTATTAATTTTAATGCTTTAGTGCAGTTTAGCATAGTTTATCTCATTTTTCCCATTTAGTGTTATAATTTATTTTAATTCTTAGAAACATTTATTTTGTTATTTTATACAGTATACATGAGTCATTATTTTTAAACTATACCCTCTTGGACAGGTCTTTATATTTCACACCAAACAAATAAAGAAATACTGCAAATCAATTTTCTACTCAGCATCATGCTAATTATTATGAATTATAGTACAGGAAAACAAAAATTTCTTACTTGCAATGAGCTTACTTTCTAGTTGGCAGATTAAGATACAAAGAGAAAGTGCAAAAACAACAAATGCTAACGAAATATTTACTTTTTATAATGGCTAATACAAATATAGTCTTATTCTACATTTAAGCAAATATATTAAAATTCACAACATATCTTTTGTATGTTGTCCTCACCTTGGCCTCTTTTTGCTTTTCCTATCTTTATCATACTTTTATCATTATTTTCTCAGTTTCTGCTTGAAAATTTTATTTACTTTTTCAAGATTCTTAAAAATTCTCTTTGGAACAATGTTGGATAGCTAAATGCCATGCACATTAATCTTTGAAATATTACCAGTAATAATTTGTCTTACAAAGCAAAGGTGACCTGCTCAGAATTTGGAGACAGAAATAGTACAGGGTACTATAATTGTAGACTGAAAATCGTTGTTTTCTGAATTTCTTATTTCATTAAAGAACTTGCTTTGATATTTATAATCATTCACAAAAGGATTAACATGCTAAGTAGGAGACATCCAAATGCTAACACAAAGTTAGCATCTCTATTAAAAGGAAATTTTAGCAGTAAGCTTTTATATATTAGGGAAGCATAGTCCTATCCTTTGGACTTCGATGGAATTTTTATATTGTAGGCCATCCATTTAAAACTTTAGCATTTGATGTATGTTCTAAGTTACAACCTCAAAAGTTTATCATATTTTGGAAAATTTATATCCCCCTTTAATTTTTAATGCTTGCATTGAATAATATTTGTCATAGACCACAGTACCTATCCCTGTGGGACTGTTATACTATCTTAATTCAGAAGCAATGCTATTGATTAAGTAATAGTTAATGGCTTCCAAACTTCAAGGCATTTTTCAGCCACTATTTCTTCATAACCTCACTATGAGCTTCCTGTGTGGTATCATTCATCCGAGGTCTTACTAAAATGTAAATAAATTACATCCAGCACACTTCCTCTATTTGCCCAGCTTGTTACTATATCGAAACAACTGTCTTAATGAAACACATATTGATGTATTGTGTATTTCTGTGCTAAACCAAAGTGAGGAGGAAGTTATATGAATACATAACAGAACCCACTTAATAACAGTTTTTGTTAAAGCATTTTATGAATTGGAGATAATCTGAGCCATGGGAGATGATGTAATTCTACATGACAGAGTTCACAGAAAGAGGATAGCTCCTCAGATAGCTCCTCCTGAAAGAGATGCACTGGGGCTTTTATGGTGCTTTAAAGCATAGTTAACTCTCTGTTTTTTTCCATACTAATAATGTAGTTTGAAATAATACAGTAAAAGCCAAAATAAAGTAACAAGTGTATTATCGAAAATGATTTGTCTTTGGTTTTGTAGACAATATTTAACTTTGGCATAAATTCACCATTTTACTTCTTGTTTTTCATAGGTTAAGGAAGCTATTCCTAGCATCCATATTATGAAACAGAAATGATCTGACACAAAGTATGTAATGTCATACTTTGTTGTGTATAATAGATAATCTTCATAGGGCATGATCAGATAAAATTTAGCTTATATTCTAATGAATAGCTCAACAACAACAATGAACAATAAGAATGAATAATAAACTATATAAGATCTATGAAATAAAATCATACTTGGTTAATTATTAAATTAATTTGCAAAAAATAATTACTATTGTTTGAGTAAGTACCAAATAGTGAAAATAAGAGGCAATGATGTGCAGAGGAGAAAAAGAAAGCCAAACTGGGATTAAAATTGTCATGTCTGAATTAAATGCTGAAGTGTCGGTAGTGGTTGACTGACCCTGTGATCAGACTTCCGGTGTTTGTAGTTTTTTTCTTATACTTTTCTGTATTTTACAGTTCTTTTGCAATGAATATGTGTTAATTTTGTAGTCAAAAAAAGATTAATATAAAATGTTTCATGCTTCACTCACTTGCAAATCATTTATTGAGAGTTAACTGTATAAAATTTCTCAGGGAGAGTGGACACCACCAGCTAAATTTAGGGGAAAGTATTCCATTATACTGAAGAAGGAAATGGCAACCCACACCAGTGTTCTTGCCTGGAGAATCCCAGGGACAGAGGAGCCTGGTGGGCTGCCGTCTATGGGGTCGCACAGGGTCGGATATGACTGAAGTGACTTAGCAGTCCATTATACAAATAACCCATTGTCTCTAAACTTATTTAAGATTTTCTAAAAATTTCTTTTCTCATTGCTTCAAATTCCACAATGGAGACAATTTAATCAATGAGATCTTAATATGAATAATATTATGCTCTATACTCACTTCTCAACTCTATTCTGGAAGAAAAGCCTTTAGTATGTTGAGAATATGATCTGATATAAAGTATATTTTCCTACAAAGAAAGACAGTAGCAGCATCCTTTTCTCCTATCCTATTTCAAAGTTAGTCTCCTTGAGGAAAGCTGTACTTATAACTACCATTCTATTTTTTAAAAACTGCTTAGTCCAAGTCATGAAGACTCAAACTCAAGTGGTAAGCAGACTTACCCGAGCATTCATGTAACATGTAACAGCTAGGAAACTGACTAAGTATCAATGCAATCAATTATATTTTGTTAGAAATACTATAGAGGGCTTCTGTTACATGCTAAAAACATGTTATAAGAGGGCTTCTGTTACTTATGCGGAGGTTAAGAACAGCTTAGGAAAAGGTTCCACCTTTGCGTAATTATTAAAGGAAACCCTCTTCCAGATGATGTAGCTTGGCCAGGGAATATGGCTTATAAAACAGAACACACTGCTGGACTAGGTGCCCTTGTACAGGGCGCAACCTGCACAGTCAGTCATAGCTGCCCTATTTTATATGCTTTATTAGTGAGTTGAAAATAGCTACTATTGCTCCGTAGGTTCCAAATTATTCTATTCTTGCATAGAAAGCCAAGAATCACCTTCAGATGAATTTGTAAAAGATGCTTATCTAAGTTTTAATTTAGTCTTGAACCCTCATGATACAAATATATAACTTTTCTTCAGACATCTAATTTGAATAGCATTGAGGGTAGAAGAAAATGAAATAAAGTAACCATAAAGGTATAAATAAGTCTATCAAGTCCAGTTCCTAGAACTAGGTTGATTCTTGTATGTTTTGAAAAACTATATTGCTGATATTAAGACTAAAAATAAATATCTTCCTATGATATCCATCAGTGTATAAAGAGATCACCATGTTTTATCATGAATAGCATGACCAATATTCATTTTTATGAGAAACAAATAATATTTTATAGGTGCATTTCAGTTGTGGCCCTCCATATAGATTAATAACATTTCATTAACGTGCAATTTGGTATTTTCAATCCCATAAAATACAGACCAGGTAGAATACACTTCATTCTGGTATAACTCAAATTAGGATTTTAGAATTTATCTAGATACTGAACTCCAGTGAAAGGACTGTATAACTTTTAATTTCCTATATATACTATTTCTCTAAGTTAGGCCTTCGATTGGTATTGGATGACTGTGAATTCTAGATGGTATTACTAGGAAACACTTAGAATCCAGCTATTCTTTGTTAATTAAAGGCAGAAATAGTAATCAGTTTAGGAGATGTATTAAAATTCTTCTATAGAAATTGAAAAGCCTAATAAAAACTCACAGCTAGAAAGTATCTACCTTCTTTACCTGAGCGATCAGCTGGAGAACTATTATTAGGTCCAAAAAATCTCTCTAAACATTTGTTTTGATTTTGCTCTAATCTACATAATAGAAAGGTGGAGGTTCCAAGTTTCTTCTTTGTTGTACCCTGTGTATTGCCTAACTGATACATACTACAAGTTGATGGAATTTCATCAAACACTCCATCATCAGACTTATTCACATCCTTAAGCAATTTATATAATGTTTGCATGTTTTGTTTCATGGATTAGATTCTTTGTTTTCCAAATAGAAATAGTAACATTTACTATTACACATTCCTGGGTCAAAAATGAATTATCATGACATTTTAATTAGATGAAGTTTGGTGAACACTTTGATTTCTTCAACACTTTGTAAATTGTGAAGCGTAATGTTGATTCAAAAAAAATCAGTAAGATATTTGAAGTTAATGCATCATATATTCTGAATTTCTACTGCACAAATTTTTGCCGATTTTCCCATTCCTTGCAGTCTTTTTGAGGGAAAAAAAACAGTTTTGAAAATTCCTAGAAGCAGATACTACATGTTTATCTCATTTTATGTGATAAGAGTGATTTTGTAAATCTATTCATAATTTAAATGCTCTAGGAGACTCTCTCAAGGGAATTTTTCGTGGATCATCATGTAAAGCAAAAATCACTTTTAAAGTGCATATTACTCCCATTTCTGTATTGGAATTTTCTGTTTTATAAGAGTTATTTAAGCTCCCGGAGGAATACATCACCTTAGTATGTTCCTGGGTGGATATAAAGTAAGTGAGACAGAAAACCATGAAAGAATAATTTGGTGAATACTAACCTTATCCAAGTAAGTATTTGAACCTCTTTAGTGAGATCTCTGAGCTACTATTTTATAAAAGATTAAGTCTAGATAACATGTTCTCCACAATCACTTGGAATGGATTTATTTCAGCTCATTCAAGCTCTAAATTTCCTAGCAGTCCTCTATAAACCATGTAATTCTACCTATTCTCATTGAGTGACTCCTCTTAGCTCTGTAAAGCAAGGCAAAATTATTTATCTCCGATGGGTGAAGTTTAACACCCTAATCCTGATCCTCCATCAACCTCCCAATTCTCATAAAGTGAAGTGAAGTGAAAGTTGCTCGGTCGTGACAGACTCTTTGCGACTCCATAGACTGTACAGTCCATGGAATTCTCCAGGCCAGAATACTGAAGTGGGTAGCCTTTCCCTTCTCCAGGGGATCTTCCCAACCCAGGGATCGAACCCAGGCCTCCCACATTGCAGGCAGATTCTTTACCAGTTGAGCCACAAGGGAAGCCCATGGCCCAACCCCAATTAAGGATTTTCAGAATTGACAGACATTCTTGTCTCCCATAATATTTGTACTTTCTAACGCTGTAGGCAGACAGGCAGTTGAGGATATTCTGTACACATCTAACCATCATGGAAACTTTCATTCAATAGCAGTTGGACTTCCTCAACCACCCATACACACATCCTTGCAGTTGGGTCTCTGATTCTTGCATTAAAAGGCAAATAATTTTGCTAAAGGAATATTGTAAATTGTTTAGGATCACTATGTAGAAGGAGACTATAAATTTTATTACCTAAACTGGATGTTTTTGAGAGCAAAAGGAGCTACATTAAAGATTATTGTGATACAACTGGTATAAGTGGGGTCTGGTGTTTTAGTCCGGCCTACCTCCACTCCTCATCCTACCCAAACTTGAGTAGCAGAATATTTCAGCCAGGGCAGGGCAAGCCATGAAAACCACAGCTACACTGCTGGCTTGGTGGAATAGAACGTGAAAAACCACATGTCTCTGGGTAATGTCAAAATAGTAGCAGTCTCAGTGGCAAACCAAAAGGAAGTGTAAACCTCATAGCTAGACTGAGATTGCAATTCAGGTTGGGGTAGGCAATAGCCTGGCATATTAACCAGAAATTTAATATGAAGGATTGGATGAGAAGACTACCATATGGCTCCTTGATAAAACTAACATGTTTCTGGTGGTTTGGAAGTCTTCATGCATATTTCAGGAAAGATCAGAGAAGATCCAAGATATTCACATATCCTAGACTGTAGAGGAGATAAGAAAGAGCCTAGTGGAATGTCAGAACCAAGGAAGACTTGTAAACTGACTGAACTTCAAATGAATTCTCCAGCCCATATACATATTTATCAGCAAAGTGTGTTAGTTTATTGGCCTAAGTTGAGTACAACTCTGACCAGCCATTGGATATAAACTGCAAGTGATGCTGATGGCAAGTCTTAGTTAAGAAATGAAAATGGAAATTATAGAGAGACTTCAGTAGCTACATAGTATCAGGGAGACAGATGCCACAGAACTAGAAAGGTAAGTCAGTAAAAAGCAAATAAATAGCAATAGCACCAACAACACCCTGGGGGAAAAATTAGAAGTCATGGTTACCACAGCATATTATATAAAATGTCAATTTGCAAGGAAAAAAAAAAAGTGAGACATGTAAGAAAACAGGATTTTAACCCACACCCAGTTTAAAAAGCAGTCAATAGAAACTATCTCTAGGTTAGGGGAAGAGCAGACGTTGAATTCAGCAAAAAAAGACTTGAAAGTAGCTAATACAAATATGCTTAAATAAGTGAGGAAATCATGTTAAACAATTAAATACAGTATTACTACAATTGCTAGTCATATGAAGCATATTAATATAAGGGTATAAATTATTTTTAAAAGAAACAAAAATCTGAAGTTAAAAAGAACATGAATTAAAATAAAAAAAAATATTCTGGAGGGACTCAAAAGCAGATTTGAGACTGCATAAGAAAAAAAAAAGTCAGTGAGCTTGAAATTGATCAGTAGAAATTACCTGATTTGAAGAACAGAAAAAAATGACGAAGAAAATAAAAAGAGCTTCAGAGATCTGTGAGAAACCATCAAGCATATTAACATGTGTGATGGGAGAGAATGAGGGCAGAAGAGAAAGAGAAGAAAAAGAATATTCAAAGTAACAGTGGCCCAAAACTTGCCAAATATTATGAATAATATTAATCTACATGCTTGAGAAGCTCAAGAAATTCCAAACATCATAAACATGAAAAATCTATACATAGTCACTTCACAAAAAAAAGCCAAAGAGAAAGAGAGATTCTTGAAAGCAGCAAGAGAAAAAAAGACTGATTCAATACAGGGAACACCACTATGATTAGCAGTTGATTTCCCATCAAAAACATTTAAAGTCAGAGGCAGAGAGGTAATATATTCAAAGTGTTAAAGGAAATAAAGATTTTAAAAATGATGATAAGGAATTTCATATCCAGAAAAACTGTTCAAAATGAAAGTAAAATAAAGATATTAAAATATAAATAAATAAAGAGAATTCACTGCTAGCAGATGTGCCTTATAAGCAATACTGAAGGAAATTCTTTAGGCTAAAAAGAAATGACAGCAAACATTATTTAAAATATGCCCAAATAAATAAATAACACTGATAATGTAATTATTTAGGTAAACATAAATATGGTATAAGTATATAAAAACTCAAAGGAGAAGGATCAGAACATAGATCAATGATATATAACAAGAAAATAATAGAAAAAATCAATGAAACCAAAAGTTGATTATTAGAAAAGAGCAACAAAATTGACAGATTTTTAGCTTGACTGACCAAGATAGAAGGACAGGATGTAACAGATTACCAGAATCAGAAATGAAAGAGGAGACATTATCAACCCCATAGAAATTTAAAAGGTAATACTATGAAAAAACATATTCCAAGAAATAAAGCAACTTAGAAAAAATGGTATCACTTCTAGAAATACATAAATTACCAAAACCAATTCAAAAAGAAATAAAAAATCTAAATGAACCTATAACAGTAAAAAGATGGAATTATTAATTAAGTGATCCTACTAAGAAAAGTCTGGATGCAGATGACTTCACTGTATCCTATCCAATATTTAAAGTAGAAATAACACCAATTTTTCACAAATTTTTCCAAAAATGGAGAGAGCAGGAACACTTTTCAATTCATTCTATTACAATAGTATTACCCTGAGACCAAATCCAGACAAAGACATCATAAGAAAGTAAAGCAGTATACCTCATAATTCTAGAAACTAAAATCCTCTGCAAAGTATTCACAAAGCAAATACAGCAATTTGTAGTATTATTATATACCCTAACCATTTATCCTAGGAGTGCAATTGGTTTGATATCGAGTAATCAATTCATGTAATATAAAGATCCATATAGTCAAAGCTTTGGTTTTTCCAGTAGTCACTCATGGATGTGAGAGTTGGACCATAAATAAATCTGAGCACTAAAGAACTGATGCTTTTGAACTGTGGTGTTGGAGAAGACTCTTGAGAGTCCCTTGGACAACAAGGAGATCAAACCAGTCAATTCTAAAAGGAAATCAGTCCTGAATATTCATTGGAAAGACAGATGCTGAAGCTGAAGTTCCAATACTTTGGCCATGTGATGCGAAGAACTGACCCCTTAGAAAAGACCCTGATGCTGGGAAAGAGTGAAGGCAAGAGGAGAGGGGGACAACAGAGGATGAAATGGTTGGATGGTATCACTGACTTGATGGACATGAGTTTGAGCAAGTTCCAGGATTGGTGACAGATAGGGAAGCCTGGTGTGCTGCAGTCCATGGGGCCTCAAAGAGTCAGATAGGACTAAGTGACTGAACTGAACTAAACTGAACATATTAGTAAGGGAGAGCACCACATAGCTATTGCACTAGATATTCAAAAACATATGGGAAAATCCAATATCTATTTATGACAGAAATTTCAACAATCTAAAAATAGAATCAGATCAGATCAGATCAGTCGCTCAGTCATGTCTGACTCTTTGCGACCCCATGAATCACAGCACGCCAGGCCTCCCTGTCCATCACCAACTCCCGGAGTTCACTCAGACTCATGTCGATCGAGTCAGTGATGCCATCCAGCCATCTCATCCTCTGTCGTCCCCTTCTCCTCCTGCCCCCAATCCCTCCCAGCATCAGAGTCTTTTCCAATGAGTCAACTCTTCGCATGAGGTAGCCAAAGTACTGGAGTTTCAGCTTTAGCATCATTCCTTCCAAAGAAATCCCAGGGCTGATCTCCTTTAGAATGGACTGGTTGGATCTCCTTGCAGTCCAAGGCACTCTCAAGAGTCTTCTCCAACACCACAGTTCAAAAGCATCAATTCTTCGGTGCTCAGCCTTCTTCACAGTCCAACTCTCACATCCATACATGACCACAGGAAAAAACCATAGCCTTGACTAGACGAACCTTTGTTGGCAAAGTAATGTCTCTGCTTTTGAATATGCTATCTAGGTTGGTCATAACTTTCCTTCCAAGGAATAAGGGTCTTTTAATTTCATGGCTGCAGTCACCATCTGTAGTGATTTGGAGCCCAGAAAAATAAAATCTGATACTGTTTCCACTGTTTCCCCATCTATTTCCCATGAAGTGATGGGACCGGATGCCATGATCTTCATTTTCTGAATGTTGAGCTTTAAGCCAACTTTTTCACTCTCCTCTTTCACTTTCATCAAGAGGCTTTTGAGTTCCTCTTCACTTTCTGCCATAAGGGTGGTGTCATCTGCATATCTGAGGTTATTGATATTTCTCCCAGCAATCTGGATTCCAGCTTGTGTTTCTTCCAGTCCAGCATTTCTCATGACGTACTCTGCATATAAGTTAAATAAACAGGGTGACAGTATACAGCCTTGATGTACTCCTTTTCCTATTTGGAACCAGTCTGTTGTTCCATGTCCAGTTCTAACTGTTGCTTCCTGACCTGCATACAAATTTCTCAAGAGGCAGATCAGGTGGTCTTTATTCCCATCTCTTGAAGAATTTTCCACAGTTTATTGTGATCCACACAGTCAAAGGCTTTGGCATAGTCAATAAAGCAGAAATAGATGCTTTTCTGGAACTCTCTTGCTTTTTCTATGATCCAGCAGATGTTGGCAATTTGATCTCTGGTTCCTCTGCCTTTTCTAAAACCAGCTTGAACATCAGGAAGTTCACGGTTCACATGTTGCTGAAGCCTGGCTTGGAGAATTTTGAGCATTGCTTTACTAGCATGTGAGATGAGTACAATTGTGCGGTAGTTTGAGCATTCTTTGGCATTGCCTTTCTTTGGGATTGGAATGAAAACTGACCTTTTCCAGTCCTGTGGCCACTGCTGAGTTTTCCAAATTTGCTGGCATATTGAGTGCAGCACTTTCACTTTCAGGATTTGGAATAGCTCAACTGGAATTCCATCACCTCCACTAGCTTTGTTCGTAGTGATGCTTTCTATGGCCCACCTGACTTCACATTCCAGGATGTCTGGCTCTAGGTCAGTGATCACACCATCGTGATTATCTGGGTCGTGAAGATCTTTTTTGTACAGTTCTGTGTATTCTTGCCATCTCTTCTTAATATCTTCTGCTTCTGTTAGGTCCAACCATTTCTGTCGTTTATCGAGCCCATCTTTGCATGAAATGTTCCTTTGGTATCTCTGATTTTCTTGAAGAGATCCCTAGTCTTTCCCATTCTGTTGTTTTCCTCTATTTCTTTGCATTGATCACTGAAGAAGGCTTTCTTATCTCTTCTTGCTGTTCTTTGGAACTCTGCATTCAGATGTTTATATCTTTCCTTTTCTCCTTTGCTTTTCGCTTTTCTTCTTTTCATAGCTATTTGTAAGGCCTCCCCAGACAGCCATTTTGTTTTTATATACCTAAATAAGAAGCATTCAAGAAAAAAAAAACCCTACAATTAATATCCTTAATGATGAAAAACTGAGTGGTTTAAGATAAGGCAAATAGGCAAGGCTGTCAGATCTCACCTCTTCTGCTAAAGATTGTACTAGTATATCTGTCCAGAAATGTAAGAAAAATAAAGAAAAAGAGGAAATAAAGCAAAGAAAGAAAAAAAAGGAACAGGAAAGAAAGAAATCAAAAGTATCCAGATTGGAAAGTAATAAGTGTTATTTGCAGAAAATGTTATAAGTATGTAGAGAACATTAAGGAATGCATGCACACACACAAACTAAAAATTGAGCATAACACGTTCACTGAGTACAAGAGCATTATACACAAGTCAATTGTATTTCTGTATATAAGCATATTTCAGAATTACTAAGGGTTCAGTTCCAGATACTTCAATTAAGCAAGTCACACAAATCTTTTGATTTCAATAATTCATATAAAATTATGTTTACACTATACTGTAGTTCTATTAAGTGTGCAATAGCATTATGTATGTACACACTTTCATTTAAAATACTTTGCTACTAAAAATGCTATCATCTGAGACTTCCCCTAGTTGGAGTCTTTTGCATCAGAAATCAATAATAACAAATTGCCATCAGATCAGATCAGAGCAGTGGCTCAGTCGTGTCCGACTCTTGGCGACCCCATGAATCGCAGCACACCAGGCCTCCCTGTCCATCACCAACTCCCAGAGTTCACTCAGACTCACGTCTGTCAAGTTAGTAATGCCATCCAACCATCTCATCCTCTGTCGTCCCCTTCTCCTCCTGCCCCCAATCCCTCCCAGCATCAGAGTCTTTTCCAATGAGTCAACTCTTTGCATGAGGTGGCCAAAGTACTGGAGTTTCAGCTTTAGCATCATTCCTTCCAAAGAAATCCCAGGGCTGATCTCCTTTAGAATGGACTGGTTGGATCTCCTTGCAGTCCAAGGGACTCTCAAGAGTCTTCTCCAACACCGCATTTCAAAAGCATCAATTCTTTGGCGCTCAGCCTTCTTCACAGTCCAACTCTCACATCCATACATGACCACAGGAAAAACCATAGCCTTAACTAGATGAACCTTTGTTGGCAAAGTAATGTCTCTGCTTTTGAATATGCTATCTAGGTTGGTCATAACTTTCCTTCCAAGGAATAAGGGTCTTTTAATTTCATGGCTGCAGTCACCATCTGCAGTGATTTTGGAGCCCAGAAAAATAAAGTCTGATACTGTTTCCACTGTTTCCCCATCTATTTCCCATGAAGTGATGGGACCGGATGCCATGATCTTCGTTTTCTGAATGTTGAGCTTTAAGCCAACTTTTTCACTCTCCACTTTCACTTTCATCAAGAGGCTTTTGAGTTCCTCTTCACTTTCTGCCATTAGGGTGGTGTCATCTGCATATCTGAGGTTATTGATATTTCTCCTGGCAATCTTGATTCCAGCTTGTGCTTCTTCCAGTCCAGCATTTCTCATGATGTACTCTGCATATAAGTTAAATAAGCAGGGTGACAATATACAGCCTTGACGAACTCCTTTTCCTATTTGGAACCAGTCTGTTGTTCCATGTCCAGTTCTAACTGTTGCTTCCTGACCTGCATACAAATTTCTCAAGAGGCTGATCAGGTGGTCTGGTATTCCCGTCTCTTTCAGAATTTTCCACAGTTTATTGTGATCCACACAGTCAAACGGAGAAGGCAATGGCACCCCACCCCAGCACTCTTGCCTGGAAAATCCCATGGACGGAGGAGCCTTGTGGGCTGCAGTCCACAGGGTCGCTAAGAGTCGGACAGGACTGAGCGACTTCACTTTCACTTTTCACTTTCATGCATTGGAGAAGGAAATGGCAACCCACTCCAGTGTTCTTGCCTGGAGAATCCCAGGGACGGGGGAGCCTCATGGGCTGCCGTCTAAGGGGTCGCACAGAGTCGGACATGACTGAAGCGACTTTGCAGCACAGTCAAAGGCTTTGGCATAGTCAATAAAGCAGAAATAGATGTTTTTCTGGGACTCTCTTGCTTTTTCCATGATCCAGCGGATGTTGGCAATTTGATCTCTGGTTCCTCTGCCTTTTCTAAAACCAGCTTGAACATCAGAAAGTTCACGGTTCACATATTGCTGAAGCCTGACTTGGAGAATTTTGAGCATTTGTTGACTAGCGTGTGAGATGAGTGCAATTGTGAGGTAGTTTGAGCATTCTTTGGCATTGCCTTTCTTTGGGATTGGAATGAAAACTGACCTTTTCCAGTCCTGTGGCCACTGCTGAGTTTTCCAAATTTGCTGGCATATTGCCATAAGAAATAAAATAATGAAACACTGAAATATTGAAAGAATTACCAAAGTATGACACAGATACATGGAATCAGCAAATGCTTTTGGAAAAAATGGTATCTGTAAACTTGCTTGATGCAGTTACCACAGTCTTTCAATTTGTAAAAAATGCAATATCTATAAAGTAAATGTAGTACTGTGCTAGTACAGGCATACTTCACTTTATTCTTTGTTTGTGCCACAAACAATGAAATTTAGAAAACAATTCTATTCACAAGAATAGAAAAAGAATCAAAAAGAATAAAGGCATTTTTAGAAAAACTGATAACCTGATCCTAAAGTTCATGTGAAAATGCAAAGGACTCAGAACAATAAAAATAATTTTGAAAAGGAGAACAAAGTTAGACAACTTAACTTCCAGGTTTTAAAAACTTTTTAATAAAAACTATAATGAAGAAGAACATACAGTAATGATATAGAAGTCAGTAAATGTAATTGTAAGTAATTTTATTATGTGAAATATAAATGAATATCCATGGTGCTAAGAGTATACAAAAATTTTTTTAAAAAATTAAAAAAAAGATTTCTACCTCACAGCATACACAAAGATTAACTCAAAATAGATCATGGATCTAAATGTAAGAGCTAAAACTATAAGACTTCTATAAGGAAATGAGAAAATCTGCATGACCTTATGGTAGACAGAGTTTTATATCTGACCCTAAAAACATGATACAAAAAAGAAAAAGTTTGGTAATTTGGGTCTCATCAAAATTAAAAACTCTTGCACTTCAAAGGATTCCACTAAAATTAAAATACTGGGAGAAAATTTATGCTCTACAAATATATATCTAATAAAATATTTTTAAATTTCATAATACATAAAGAATTCTTCAATAATAAAAAAACAAACAACCCAATGAAAAAATTGGACAAAATATTTGAATAGATATTTCACAAAAAAATATATTAAAATGTCTAATAAACACATTAAAAGATGTTCAGTGTCATTAATCTTTAAGGAAACGTAAATTAAAACTGAAGTGAGATACTAGTTTACACCAACAGTTGTGTCTGTAATAAAAGACAGGTGGGGTAACAAATACTGGTGAAGACAGAAGGAAACTGGAGCCCTCGTAGGTTGCTGGTCAGAATTTAAAATGGCACAGCCTCTTCAGAAAATAACTTGATATCTTAAAAGTTAAACTTATTTTTCTGACCCAAGCAATTCCACTTCTAGGAATCTCCCTAAGAGAAATGAAAACATGTCCACAGAGAGGCATATACATGCAAATGCACGTAGCAGCATTATTCATAATAGTAAAAAATTGGAAGCAATCCACATGTCCATCAACTGATGAATGGATTAACAAAATGTCATATATTCATACAATGGCATACTATTCATACATAAAACGGAATAGAGTATTGCTATATGCTTTGTGCCTGTGTGTTCACTCACTCAGTTGTATCTGACTCTTGGCAAGCCCATGGACTGCAGCCTGCCAGGCTCCTCTATCCATGGAATTTTCTAGGCAAGAATACTGGCGTAAGTTGCCATTTCCTGTTTCAGGGGATCTTCAAATCCAGGGATCAAACCCCCATGTCTCCTGCATTGGCAGGCAGATTCTTCACCACTGTGCCACCTGGGAAGTCCCACTATATACCACAGCATGTATCAATCTGAAAAACATTATGATAAGAGAGAAAAAAAAAAAGCCAAATGCAAGAAACCACATAGTGTGTGATTGCATTTATAAGAAATGGTCAGAAAATGTAAATGTTTGGAGACAGAAAGCAGATTAATTGTTGTCTGGGACTGGGAATAATAGTGGGGATTGACTGCCTAAGAACATGAAGGGTCTTTTTTGGAGTGACAAAAATGTTCTAAATGAATTGTGGTGATGATAGCTGAACTCTAAATTTACTTAAAATCATTAAATTTTGCACTTACAAGGATGAATTTTATTACATAATTATACCTCAATAAACTTAAAGAAATTATGCTTATTAAAACTAAGGAGAGAGATACCTGGCAGATACTCCCTTAACCAAATGACCAAGATTAACATCCCTAGTGATAAGTCATATGGATATCAGAGACCCCATGACATGATGTTATCAGAAGAGCACTTCATTCTTTTGCATTCTTCTCTGATGCTTTTGAACTGTGGTGTTGGAGAAGACTCTTGAGAGTCCCTTGGACTGCAAGGAGATCTAACCAGTCCATTCTAAAGGAGATCAGTCCTGGGTGTTCTTTGGAAGAAGTGAGGCTAAAGCTGAAACTCCAGAAATTTGGCCACCTCATGCGAAGAGCTGACTCTTTGGAAAAGACTCTGATGCTGGGAGGTATTGGGGGCAGGAGGAGAAGGGGATGACAGAGGATGAGATGGCTGGATGGCATCAGTGACTCAATGGACGTGAGTTTGAGTGAACTGCGGGAGTTGGTGATGGACAGGGAGGCCTGGTGTGCTGCAATTCATGGGGTCGCAAAGAGTCAGACACAACTAAGTGACTGAACTGAACTGAACTAAAACTGTAATCCCAGGCTAATTATGAGAAGTGAAGTGAAGTGAAAGTCTCTCAGTCGTGTCTGACTCTTTGCGACCCCATGGACTGTATAGTCCATGGAATTCTCCAGGCCAGAATACTGGAGTGGGTAGCCTTTCCCTTCTCCAGGGGATCTTCCCAACCCAGGGATCGAACCCAGGGTCTCTCCCACATTGTGGGCAAATTCTTTACCAGCTGAGCCACAAGGGAAGCCCAATTATGAGGAAACATCAGTCAGATCCAAACTGAGGACCATTTCACAAAATATCTGACCACTACTCTTCAAAACTATCAAGGTCCTGAAGAACAAGAAAAAACTGAGAAATTGTTACAGATCAGAGGAGACTTTAGAGAAGAGCATTTTGGCAACCCACTCCAATATTCTTGCTTGGAGAATCTGAATGATGTGCTACAGTCCATAGGGTTGCAAAGAGTCAGACACAACTGAAGCAATTTAGCATGCAGAGGAGATTTAGGATAAAAGATAGCTGAATGCATCTTTTTATCCATGGATCTAATTAGATGCATTTATCTAATTATCCATGGATCTTTTATCCATTAGATCCAAGGATCTAATCCAAGATACCAGGTAGATTAATTCAGGTATCCTGGATTAGATCCTTGAAAGAGACAAAATATATTAGTGGAAGAGCTGGTGACATCTGAATAAAGTCTGTAGTTTAGGTAATAGTATTGTATCAGTGTTAATTTCTTACCTTGGTTATGTACAATGTTAAAGTTAAGAGAACATAGTGAAGGAAATATCAGAATTCTTTGAGCTACCTTTGCAACTTTTCCATATATGTGAAATTATTTCAAAATTAAAAGTTAAAATGTTTAAAAGAAATGGGAAATTTATAGGTTAAAGGGGAATTGTGGTTCAAATGTAATGTGCAGATATTGTTCAGATCTTAATTCAAACTAGTCAGCTGTTAAAAAAAATAAAGTCAATCATTTGAGAGAATATTTAGTAACATTAAATAATTACTATTATTTTTGATGTGATACAATGGTGTTGTGATTTTTTAAAGTCATTATTTTCTAATAATACATACTAACATATTAATGGATGGAGTAATATGACATCTGGGATTGTCTTTAAAATGATCTGGTGGAAAAAAAAGTTAGAGCATAGATGAAGTAAACACTGACCTCGGGTGATAAATACGTATGAGTTCTTTTCTTTTGGGGAGAGGGGAGTTCTATTTTACTATACTCTCTATTCTTGCATATGTTTGAATTTTTTCACAATAAATTTTAAGTGAAAAGGAAACAAAGACTAAGAGAAATAATCAAATATCGTCATTTGGTCTCTATGCTGACCACAGGCGAGTGTGGTCATAGAGAGGTGAGTGAACTCGCAAAAACAATCTGAGCAGGATATAATTGGTGCTGAAGAATTGGGAGAGCATTAAGAGAACTGCCTGGATGAGCATAGACTTCCTAAGCTGGAGTGCTTTGTTGATCTTTCCTTGAAGTTCTGTGACCTGGTGATATCTAAAACCTCTACCTATGTGAGGATTTTAAAAAGTAGAGTGTAGTCAGAAGCAGCCCTTTTTCCTAGTCAATACTAAGATCTATAGTTCTTCACCCCTCTTAAGTTTTTTATTGTCTGGGGATTTGTTTTTTGGCCTTGTGACTTAGGATGGGTTGCTGTAATATAATGCATTTGCTACTTCTCTGGAAAGACATTCAGAATCTTTAACTAGTGCAGAATATGTACAACTCTCTTTGCTAAAGGGTCTCTGCCAAGAGAAGCATTCTTACGGGCTTTGTAATTTGCATTGATTACTGAGTTGTTTACCAGTGCATCACTGGCTGTTGACTGTATTCTATAAAGCCTGGCAAAGTTCTATCTTGATTAAAGAAGTCTGACATTGGTGGTCAATTTTAATAACTAAGGTTGTTCTGGATAACTTGAAAAAATTTTAACAGATTTTGGAACTTGAAATGTCAAGAGCAAGTTATTCTTATTGATGACACGTACTCCGGAAATCTAGTATTTTAAAGGTGGATTCAGTGTACAGTACTGAACTTAACAAAAACAGAAGTTGAAAAGTAGACAATAGTGCCAAAAATAAGATCCTAGTCTTAACTTCTCTGCTCCTTAATCTAATCTGGCATGCCTTCAGAATATTTCACTTTCTTGATGACCAGTCTTCCAAACAGTTTCTAACCAATACTTAACCCCACTGCATAGTAGCAGAGTTAATGATTTCTCATGAGGCTGATATGAATAGGAACCATATTCATATCAAAGACAACTGGTCCCACTTCCAGGTCCATCTTTGGGCCAAGATACGTAGTCGCCAACAGTGAGTTGGCGACTGTATTTTTTGAGTCCTGGCGCAAAGTAAGATCCATCTGTTTTGCCCAGCCGTTTGCTTGAGTGCCACAAAATGGTCCTGTTATTAGTCTTATTTGCGGTCCTATTTAAGGTTAGGGGATAATATAAATAAACTTCAGTCCTCCTTATGATGAATGTAGCATGGGAATTAAAAGTGGTGGTGGTGGTAGTGGTAAGTGATGTTGCATCTCTATTTTCTCAATTGCTCTGTTTTCTTTGGATTGGAAAACAGACATTTAAGAATGAGTTTGTCATCTGGAAGGATAGTTGTGACCAAGTTTCCCTCAACAGGATACAAGATGTTATTTTTGAGCTTCATTACCCACACCAAGGGGGAAAAAAGAGAAAGGGAAAAAATAAATAAGGAGGAAAGTGAAAGTAAGGAATAAACAGGCAGAGACAGAAAAGGGAAAATAAAGGTCAAAGAGGAGAAAGGAATGACATGCAAAGAGGAGACTATAACTTAGTAGACTTTCTATTCATAGAAACTGCTTTATTGTTTTGAACTGAGTTCAATTCACTCAACATCTGGTGAATTAAGGAAAAGGAAATCTGACACTAAATTGAACTGCAAGTTGTCAGTTAAACAGTTTATATATAAATATGCAGTCTTGTTTCTATCGCCTTTTCTTATCTAAACTAGACAGTGAATCAGTTTCACTAACCATATGTGATTGGTGAGTAGAACAGTATCAGTTGGTGATTCAGATTTATATAGAGATGGGCAGCTCTTATATTTCTGAATCATTTATTAGGGATTATTGTTATTCGACATTATTTCTGAGCATGAGTTATTTTTGTCAGCTTCTTTTATGAATGTTTTGTTGCCTTATAAGGAAATATGTGCACTCCCCTCCTCATAGTCAGTTGTCCCTGGTGACGCCTCCATAATTTCTGTCTTTACACTGGTGCATTTTTGGTCTAATTCAGGCATGTGAGAAGCAGGGGAAAAGTTTAGTTAGTCAGTGATTTTGTGTGTGTGTGTGTGGATCCATTCATGGATAGATCTAGTGAATTTGAACCAGTTTGAACGTACAAACTGTGTGCATCAAATAGACACAATACACAAAATATTCTTTTATATAATCCAAGGGAAAACGAAAGTAGAACTCACAAGTAAGAAATAGATACATTTTCAAAAATAGATGCAGTTTCAAGGCCGATTTATGATTATGCTCTTATATGTGGAGATGTTAAAATATTACCTTGCATTAATATGAAGATGGACATAAACATACCACATTTAGTGCTACAAATATATAAAAAATGGACAGCATGATGTAAAGTAAAAGATAATTGTGTTATCTCCTTTTTATACTAAAAATCTATATTTTTCTAAACCTGTTGTATCAATTATTTGAAGCTAAAAATAAGGATGACTTAATCCTGTCTGGTTTTTTTAAATATTATCTTATTTATAGGTGATGTTGTATGAAAAAATAAAGGGCTACAAAAATTAATATGACATTTTAAGCCCAGATAGTTATTAAATACTTTTATCTTAATGCCTGGACTCTTAATTCAAAAATTAAAAATAGATATTTTAAAAGATGCATTTATGGTTATTTAAACCAAGAGAGGTAGTTTAAACCCTGATGGTCTTCCCATGTTGCTTAAAACAGCAGTGCTTCATACAATAAGCTCTATAGTATGATGTCATCTGGAGTGCACTAAACCCTTAATGCCTTGCAATGGGCATTTGTACTGCTAAATATGTTTCTTTGCCTCTGCTTCACCGTTTGCCCCTCAGTCATTTGAAAGCAGTGGGTCTAATGTTATTTTCCAATTTTATTTGAAGTTGTAATTTCCCTTTAATATGTGTATTCAGACTGTAGATTTTCTTCTTTATTCTCTGAAATAATATTGTATGTAATCTTGAAGCTTTGAAATTGTTTAGGAGTTTTGTGTTTTTTTTAATCAGAATATAGGTAAAATTTAGAAACACTGACTTTCTAGTCATATCATTATGAAGTCCTTAACATGGAGGCATATTTTGTTTTTCAGAATTGCTTTTTCTCCTCTTTAGATCCTTTTCTTTTCATTAAAAAACTACTCTGGGAAGAGGGGTTTTTTTTTTTTTTCCTTAACAGAAAAAAAAAGCTACGCTTGACTGATAATGCATTGCTTTGGATGGTGAAACATTATGAAAGTTTAATTTTTAATTAAATCTGAAATACCAATTATAACTGAAAGAGATTTTAACCTGTTTCTTTTCAGACTGCCTGAAGTTACATTTAGAGACTGAAATCACTGCACCTTAAAAACAAAAGATTGAGCTGCGCTGCATTCCTGTGAGTGAAAGCTTCCTCTACCTTCCTCTGTATTTTTGTGACCCACTCAAAAAGGGACAAAAATAGTGGTCACATAGTAACCAGACATGAGTAAGAAATTTGAATATCCCTGAAGAAATACATGTTTAAATGATTTCCTTCTTTAAAAAAAGAAAATTTGTAGGGCTCAATATTCAGTATGTCTTTTTTATCCAACCTAAATCCTTGCTCTTGGCTGGTTTGAATTGCGTTCGGGAGGGTGTCACCCACCGTGCATCAGCACAGTGACACACACCCTGTCAGGAAGGATCCTTACATTTTGGTACAAGTCTCTTTGAAAGTAACAGATTTCTAATGGAATCAAAGTAGACTCCGTTTTTCCTTTGTGATGTCATTAGAAATTTTTAGCCTTTGTGTCAGTGTAAATGGAGAGAAAGAAAGTTCATGATGACATCACAAGATTCTGTTGCCTTGAGGACTTTGGGCAAAACTAAGTAAAATGCATAATTCCCTTGTGTGCGTGTGTTCCCCATTCTGCTATGAAGCAGTCAAAATAGCACATCTTATGTCTTCCCGTGAGCTACAAGGCTGTCTCTCAGAGCCCCATTGTTCCATAAACGCATGTCAGAGTCTACCACAGTCTGGTCTACCCTTATTTAGCTGCTGTTTTGTCAATGTACTTGGAAGAACAATTAACATTTGGGATTTCAATGTCTGAATAACAGGCAGTGAATAGAACCCAAGCATATAAAAGATTCAGACGCCCAGGGTAAGAAAACAGAAGCTTATAGTTGGTGGGGGGAAAGGAAAAACACTTTAATGCCTCACTCAAAGGTTATGAAATACTACAAGGAAATTCAATGTTATAATTTTAAAAATTTTAGATAAAAAAATATATTTTGGTAATGAAATCCAGCAGGTTGTGATGTCCTCCTAAGTTTCCATTTAATGTGCTATGTGGTCTTTTGCTAGAGAGTCTTAAACACTTAAACAGCATTCATCCCCTGTTCATGTTGGAATGCCGAATGTGGGGTGTATTGCATTGTGGTTTTCAGAGTGTCACGGTGCCTTTAGACAGAGTACACTAAAGGTGATTCAGATGACTTCTTCCATTTTCACTTTGGTTTACTTCACTCTTTCATTATCAACTACAGTTCTCATATGTTTACTGTAGACATTTCTGACATTGCTTAAACGTCCCTGCCTATTGTCTAAATTCTTGCTAGGTCCATTTTTTTTGGAAAGATGATGCATGGACAGAACAAGATCACCTCACTGTCAGGGTATCTGGTGAACTGGAGGGAACTTTGGCAGCTTATATTAATGTATGCTGTCCACTGAGCATAGTGCCTGGCTGATATGAATGAATACATGATGATTATTGTTATTTTTGTCATAACTATAAGAGTCAGGAACTATAGATGGTAAGCTCTCTAAAATCAGGGTCTATTTCTTATTCATTTTTGTGATCCCCAGTGCTTGGCATAGTAATAGTAATCAAGAAATAGCTATTGTTATTAGTACAATTAGGAAATTTAAGTCAGAACTTTAGGATTTATTCATTCAAAAATTATTTATTGTGGAGATGTGTTGAATGAAGTTTTTGACAGTGAAGAAGATAATTATAAAGGAATTTGTCAAAGACAAATCTATTATTCACCATATAACATTAGACATCAGTCTCCTAGCCCTTCTCTTCTTTGACTTTATACTTCTTTCTCCTGACCAGAATGAGAAGTGCCCATTCAAACCATATCCTTTTTGTCTGTGAAGTGGGCTTCACTAGTTTTCCATCTAGTTGTGTCTTACATGTCATATACTGAAGTTGTCTCCAAAGATAAATCTACCTGACTCTAGGATGGATGGTGCTGTGTACCTGCTTGTCTATGTAGCAGATTGTGCTTCAAGAAAATGGGGCAAATGGTACAAAAGATATTGGGTCAAGAGACCAGAGATTTGGGAAGTTGCCATTAGAAACTTCTACTTTCAGTGCATTGAGAGCCAGAATCAATTTCTCAGCACAAATAAGATGACAGCATTCCTTAGAACTCAGAACCATTTGACCCTTTCTAAGTTTAGCTTCCTGGTTTCTTTCTTTTTTTTTTTTGCTTGTTTTGCTTTCTTTTTAACATAAAGTTTTCTGTCCCCCAACACCAATTTTAATTTATTTCTAAAAGGGGTTCCTTTATTTTTATTAAATTAGCTTCTGGTGATGCAAATGAAGGCTCTCATAAAACTTGGCCTCTGAGGCAAAGCTAAAATGATAAAATTTAAGCTTCATGAACTGTACTGTTATCATGTGGAATAATGTTTAGGGACATCAAATGACTTTATAAACACATTTAATATTTTTTAAGATTAAAAGATTGAGGTGAAAGGGATTTAAGGGCAAAGCATCATCAAAAATTACAGGTAGAAAGTATATAAGAAATAAAAAGTCCAGTCATCTTATTTTGAAATAAGTAAATGGAGTCCCAGGTTAGGGCATGCAGGTTACCCAAATGATACTGACTACCAATGCAAATCACCCTCAGACATCTAGGACTGAGAGTAGACCCAGTTTTAGACTCTGAGTGTTTGATCTTTCTTCTACACTCTGAGTCTGAGCTGTGTTTGCTGAGGAGCAAACCGTCTCAGGCTCATCTTATGAGACCCACTTAACTGCGGTGCCCTCTTCCAACTAGTCCAAAATTCATATATAAAGAGCTGCTGCTGCTGCTAAGTCGCTTTAGTCGTGTCCAACTCTGTGCGACCCCATAGACGGCAGCCCACCAGGCTTCCCCATCCCTGGGATTCTCCAGGCAAGAACACTGGAGTGGGTTGCCATTTCCTTCTCCAATGCATGAAAGTGAAAAGTGAAAGTGAAGTCGCTCAGTCGTGTCTGATTGTAGCGACCCCATGGACTGCAGCCTACCAGGCTTCTCTGTCCATGGGATTTTCCAGGCAAAAGTACTGGAGTGGGGTGCCATTGCCTTCTCTGATATAAAGAGCATTATGGTACATTTTGATATTATGCCTCTGGTTGTATATTGAGTCACATAGAGGCAAAATTATGTCATATAGAGGCAATTAAATTTATTGACTTAATATTCTTTATGATGATTTCTGGGGCTTCCCAGGTGGCGCTAGTGGTAAAGAAACTATCTGCCAGTGCAGGAGATGTAAGAGACATGGGTTCGATCCCTAGATTGGGAAGATCCCCTGGAGGAGAGCATGCAACCCACTCCAGTATTCTTACCTGGAAATCCCATGGACAAAGGAGTTGGTGGGCTACAGCCCATAGGTTTGCACAGAGTCAGACACGACTGAAGCAACAGCATGCATGCATGATGATTTACAAAGCAGACAGAAGGCCATTAGAAACTTCAGTAGTCTAATTGGGCTTAGAGGCAAGATAAAACCGGTAATCTGAACAGAGCCATTGTGACATGGAATTCAGACTTCCCAAAAGGGTGCATCATGCATGGTGTCAGAATGTCATTGTTGCCAATGGTCATTTCCATCAGAGAAAAGTTTTTTGGGTCTGAAAAAAATTGAAATAAACTTTAATAATTTAAAATAAATTACTTGCTCTAGTAATTTATTTCAGGTTTCCTTTATTGGATTCTGACATTTAGCAATCCAAAGAGACCATTGTAGGGACTTTTTTATTATTTTACCCAGAGCTAAATCCTGGGTACATCTTAGTTTCTTTCTCAAACATATTTATCCTCTCCAGAATTTTCCAACTCCCACCATGAAGAAACTCAAGTCACTGTGGACAAAAAATTGGTGGCCTAAGTCTTTGTGTCCCAAACAGGAGACATTGTTCTGCCTTAAAACATGTCATGGAAGCTTTGGCATATAGAGAAGGGACAATTAGAGAATGAGGATGCCAGAGCAAGGCTTTAGATGTAGGTACCCAACAAAGTTTCTCCTCAGACCTCTTCCCTCTTTTTTCCATAATAATGAATTAAAATTTATTCTATGCCTCTTATGAGCAATTAATTTTACCAGAATATATAGATAAATAGTGCCTATTTTCTATCATCAAGGAGTTCATAATCTAGTTGGACAACAGATATGTCTTTCTTATAGATAAAATATTTTATAGATATAGTAGAGGAAGTAAATGGTTATCACTTCTTCTGGGCCATCAGGGAATAATATAATATTAATAAGCAGCCTAAGCAGAGAGGAACTGAAGAAAGAATGGTAACGGTGTGATCTGATTATAGAATGGGGCTTCCCTGGTGATTCAGATGGACTACGCAGTGCTGGTTGGGGCCAGTGTTTCCCGAAGTATGGGTTGCAATTCATTCATAGGTCATGAAATCTGTTTAGAGGATCACAGTCATGGTGCTTTTAAGAAATAGAATTAAAGAAAAAGGTGTATAAAAATAGGGTGTTTCAAATTTTTAAGATAATGGATTGAAAAATAAATATATTACTTACTGGGAATCACACTATCAAAATATGAAAGCAGATATGAAATACTCAACTGGTATAATCCTGACTAAGGGATAATATTATTTCCCCCTTGTTTTCACAAATGAGAAAGTAGAAGAAATAAGCAGTTTGTCCCAGGTCATACAAAAGGCAAATGGTTGAGATAGGATGTGAATATGTCTGTCAAACACCACATGCATACTTTTCCCATGATTTGAGACTTTTTCAGGGTTGTATATTTCACTGTTGATACCTCACGCATTTGTATCTTAAGTCTCAAATTATAGTCCTATATTTCCAATTTCCTTATTTAATCTTCAACTGGATATTACACCACTTTCTCAGAATCACTATATCAAAATTGTAATTCAGTTCAGTTCAGTTCAGTCACTCAGTCATGTCCGACTCTTTGCAACCCCATGAACTGAAGCACTCCAGGCCTCCCTGTCCATCACTAACACCTGGAGTCCACCCAAACCCATGTCCGTTGTGTCAGTGATGCCATCCAACCATCTCATCCTCTGTCATCCCCTTCTCCTCCAATCTTTCCCAGCATCAGGGTCTTTTCCAATGAGTCAGCTCTTCGCATCAGGTGGCCAAAGTATTGAAGTTTCAGCTTCAACATCAGTCCTTCCAATGAACACCCAGGACTGATCTCCTTTAGAATGGACTGGTTGGATCTCCTTGCAGTCCAAGGGACTCTCAAGAGTCTTCTCCAACACCACAGTTCAAAAGCATCAATTCTTCTGTGCTCAGCTCTCTTTATAGTCCAACTCTCACATCCATACATGACCACTGGAAAAATCATAGCCTCAACTAGATGGACCTTTGTTGACAAAGTAATGTCTCTGCTTTTAAATATGCTGTCTAGGTTGGCCATAACTTTATCTTCCTAGTTAAAAAATCATCCTCCTTTGACTATCCTGATATTTTTTAACCCCAATTGTCAAGGTCATCTTGACTCAAAATATCTCATTCTTGCCTCTCCTATCCCCCTATGTATCCAATAAATGGCCAATATTTCTCCTTTTTTTGGTACCTCTGTCCTCATCAAGTTTTCATCTTCTCTTGTAGTACTAATCTCTTAGTTGGGAGAAGCAGAGGGAAGGCAGATCTGTTCATCCTAAATACTGTTGCCCATTGGGGTTCATGAAGCAGGAGCCCTAAGATCATGTCACTTTTTTTTCAGACAAAACTTTAATATTCTATATTAATTACCAAACAATTCCTAACCAATATTTCTGAACACTCTAAAATCTAATTTTATCCCCATTGTTTACTTAATTTTATGATTTAATATACTGTACTCTTAGGCCAGATTTCCTCACCCACATCTGTTAGTGTTGTTCCTGTTATCTGAAATGTTCATCATTCTGTATTTCCATATGCAAATCTAACACATCCTTCCTGGCTACTTTTAAATGCTCTTTGTTCCATGAAACCTTCTCTCCCTGACCTAGCCAGAAATATTACACTCTCCCCTACCTACCAAACTCACTTAGCACATGTAGTAGCCCTGCCAACGGTTTCATTTTGGACTTCTAGTCTTTAAAGCTGTGAGAGAATGTATATGTTTTAAGCTAACAAGTTGGGCTTCTGGGTGGCTCAGATTGTAAAGAATAATTTGTTACCAAAGCCTAAAAATCTAATACATCACCCACCTACACTTTTTTTGAGACATGAGTTACTTTCTATATTTTTAAACAATATTTATGGACATGCCTTATTGTTTTTTTAACTAGAAAGCAAATTCTTAGGGTTAGAGTCCATATTAATTGATATTTCTCAACCCTGTAGAATCTCCCACAATAGAATCATTAATTCAATATTCAACCATGCCAAATAGTGGGAATATAGAAATGATCCCTTAGGATCACATGAAATTTATAGTCTTCTAAGGATGAGATGGCTGGATGGCATCACAGACTCAATGGACGTGAGTCTGGGTGAACTCCGGGAGTTGGTGATGGACAGGGAGGCCTGTCGTGCTGCAAATCATGGGGTCACAAAGAGTCGGACACGACTAAGCAACTGAACTGAACTGAACTGAAGGAAATCAGACATTAAATAAGTAAACAAATAATTATAAAATTAAAAATTGTAGTCCATGAGAAGAGCTAATAGATATGCAAGACAAGAATGGGTGGAGAAAATCTATTATACTTTCCATTGGGTGCTCAGGAAATAATTCTTAGACAAAGTGTCATTTAAGTTGAGACTTTGAAAGACAGAATCAGCCAGGTGAAGAATTTGGGGTGGGGATGGAAGCTTGAGAGGGGAAAAAGTTCCAGACAGAAACAGCACGGACAAAGCCCTGAGGCAAGGGCAAACTGTGAATTCAAGGAAGTAAACAGATTCCAGAGTAGCTAAAGCAGAAGGAGGAAAGGAGGAGCATAACTGGAGGTGAGGTCAGAGAAGTAGCCAGGGTGGGGAATTTGGATTTTATTCTGAATACACTGGAAAAGCACATAGTAGACATGCAAAAAAAGTGAGTAGATGGATAAATAAATATTAATTGAAGAATAGCTTAAGAATAGAGCAAGATGAAGACAATTCAAAGGTACCTTGTAAACAATAGATCTATATATTTGTTTTGAAGCCTTACTGAAAGTTTACTTCTGAATTTGAGGAGGGTTTTGGACTTTTGAAACAGAGGTCTACTAGTTCACAACATGTTCCCCATCTACATAACCAAAATAGTCTCTGACAACCTTCTAAGATAAGGTCAAGTTAATTTTATTTCCTTTCTAGTTAATGATTATTAAAATTCTGTTGCTGGTTAATGAATCTGTTATTTTTGTTTATTTTTAAGTGCCCATTCTGTAATGTAGAAATGAGTACCGAAAAAAGTGTTTTACTCTTAGAATGTATTTTTAACTGTTAAACCCTAATCTTATTTTTAATTTGAGTGTATTTTATCATGTGCAATGTCCAGGGGCCTGGAGGCATAAAAAACCTTGAAAATAAATCCTCATTTTCCTCATTAATACTACCTATATTATGACTGAATTTCTGGATTAGAAACAAGCCAGACTGTCTTAAAGTATGATGCATTAATATTCTGGAATGCCACTAAATCAGAAGAGAGATATTGGTTTGTTTGCAAAGTGATGGAAATTATCCCCTTTTGCAATTAAAGAAGAAATAGAGTAGAGAGAATGTGAAAATTAAACCATAGAGAACTAGGTTAAGCTCTAAAGATATGAGTACTTATCCACTGTAACTCAGTCAAAAGACACAGAATCTTAAAATATTATGTCTACAGAGAATTATAGGAATTATTTATTCCAGTCTCCTCATTTTGGAGATGAACATAATTTAGGCCTAGAATTCCTGTTCAAGTTGTACAGTTAAACATTTAATGGCAGGCTGGAACTCTAATTCTTAAGAGCTAGATTAACACAGCCAAACCAGCTAATCTGTGATCAAAGCCCCTATTGTAACCCTTTCAAGGTCTTGGGTGGAAAAAGGAATATTAAGTATAGGAGATGAGTCTACAGACAAGTTTTAATTAATAAAAATCTGAACAATAAGTATTACTCACAATCTGTTTACTTAATGTACCAGATGCTTTATAAAAGTTGTCTTTAATCCTCACTACCACGCTCAGCAACGACTCAGCAAACTCAGAATAATTTCCATTTTATAATGAGAATACTGAGATCCAGAAAGATTAAGTAATATCCAAGATTGCAAAGACAGTAAATGAGTTTTGTATTGATGCCAGACCTGATTCAAACCCTGTGCTGTCCCCTGCTGGGTGTTTTTATCTGGTGAATTTTGTTACCACTTTAGGTCATGTGGTCACAGAGGTCACTAGTTCTCTAATAGTCCAAATGTCTAAAAAATGTTAGGAAGTTCTTTGAAAAAAGTTAGGAAGGTAAAGAAAAGACCTTTACCTTTTTCTTTAGGTAAGGTACCCTCTCTGCATAAAGGTCTTTACATTTAATTCTTAAAACGTCTCAAAATAGAGGCTATAACCTTTAGTTTATATTTTTAGGAAACTGAGGGTCAGTGAGATTAAATAGTTCCATCTTCAATTCCCCATGTTATTATAAAAGCCCAAGCCAGGATTCAAACATAGATTTGTCTGACCCAAGTATTTTTCCATTATTATACCCACATGCCAAGTCTGCTCTTCTCCTGGATGCTAGTCTTCTATGGTCCACATCCTCAACTCCTTATATGGCAAAATAGAATTTAATACATGGTCTTATAGATTTCCCAAGAAAAAAGAATATGTTGAGATGATGCTTTTATAATTAAGTTATGTTATCTTGCCTGGAAATAAATACAGAGCCCCTATACATGTTTCCATCTTTGAGAAATGAAGAGCTGGGAAAGAAAAGAGAAAGTGAAAGATACTCAGTCATGTCTGACTCTTTGTGAGCCCATGGACTATATAGTCCATGGAATACTCCAGACCAGAATACTGGAGTGGGTAGCCTTTCCCTTCTCCAGAGGATCTTCCCAACCCAGGGATCAAACCAGGGTCTCCTGCATTGCAGGTGGATTCTTTACCAACTGAGCTATCAGGACTGGGAAAATTGGTCACATCCATGACATTAGTCTTTCATTTCTACATCATCTTGACTCACAGTGTCTCTGAGTCCAAGATCCCAGTCATATCACAGACAATGGCACTACTAACTTTGATTGTCCTTGGCAACCTCTTTGTAAAGAGAAAGAAATAAAATATTGTGTTAATTAGACTAATGAGAAAAAAGTGAAGTGTACATTTTCCTTCTGAAGTCTAGCTTAATTGAAGCTTTATAAGCCTGATCAGAGATCTAGGTCAATGAAAGTGCACATCTTACTGCTACTAAAAAAAAAATAAAGAAAAGTAGAAGAAAACCCAAACATAGTTATCAATTGTTACTATTATTTTGTAATGACCACTGAGGACTACCTTAGAAGTGAATTACTTGTTGAAAGTAGGAGAGAGAGAGAGAGGAAGGGAAAGAGTAAGGGAGAGAGAGGGGAAAAGAGAATATGGATGAAGAGAAAGAGGGAGATGTTGAAACATTTGTTGATGTCACATCCTACTGCAAACATGATCCTGATTCCTTCTGTGTCAGCTTTTGCAACACCAAGTATATATAACTCATTTTCTAAGGAGGTCATTTCTATTGTTGATACACTTGAACAATTATTCTAAACCTGTCACTATAGAATAGCACCCGTGTGCATAACAAGTTTATGATAATTAAAAGCAGTGCCTGTTATAGATCTGTAGTTGTTTTTTACCCCTCTGTTTCTTGAGTTTGACTTTCATATCTTTTTATGTGAAAGCCCTTAGCAGTCCATTCAAGTCTTCTAAAATAACTCAGTGAAAAACATCCTTCCTGCTTCACAGAAAGGACTTTGTTTTTTTTACTCATCCTTGCTCTTTTCAATATGTGGCCGGTGGCCTTAAATGAGAAAGTACATAAGTATATGTTTTGAACTGCTGGGTCTCCTCAGGAGAAAAAATATGTTTCCTACAATATTGTAATATTTTGCTAAAAATCCAATTCTGGTTCAGTGTTTTGCTCTCAAAGGAATTTTGAATGAAGAAAATGCTTTTGTAAGAAGGAGGAAGCTTATCTAATCTCTTCAAGACTGATGAGAAGCAATCAGGAGACTTGTGACTCTTTGAAACAGTAAATTTCCAGGGAATTAGGCACACGTTTCTCAAGAACAATAAAGAGTGTTACACTTCAGGTTGCAGCACATTGACTCCAAATGCACCGCTTCATGTATCCCAAATGGCAATTTGAAAACACCATTCTTTGAATCAACTGGAAAAGGAAGGAGGCCATGCTGAACTGACATTCTTTCAGGAGGTCATGAGAAATGGAATACCAAATGAAGTCATTCTTCTGGTTAGTATCGGATTCTCAGGGTTATAAATGTCTTATGATAAAATGTCTTCAGAGATATAGGAAAATAATAGTTATTGAGTATTAGATCTAGATTTTTGATGAAGTTGTTTACATATTTGCAATTATACCAACTTAACCATATGAAATTTGCATAATCTTCACTACAATTTTACTGAACTATTCTTTGTTTATTTGAATGCTGTAGAACTTTATCAAATAATCAATAACCAATGTATGTCTAACATTGTTATCATTGCCATTGTTGTTACTGTGTTCTCTTTTCTTCTATGAATTAGGGCTTCCAGGAATAGCTGTGAGCTTGGGTTACACATTCAATGCTACATTTGTCTTTTCTTCTTATAGAACTGGAAAGTGGGAGGGACCAACTAGATTGGTTGCTCAGATTCATCTCACCGAGAAAACTTGTCAGCAGAATTTTATTTACAGGTCCTTTTAGTAGACAGAGGAAACAGTTTACATGAAAAGCTCTCTTTTTGTAAAATAAAAACTGACTCTATCATGCTATACAAGACTCTGATTGATGACATAATACCATCCACATAATCTCTGCAGTTCCCACTAAGAAGGCAGCCAGTATAATTGAGAGGAAGGAGCGTGGGGCTGACTATCTGGAGACTTGATTCAGGCATTGTCAAACAGTTCTGTCTTAACATCATTTTCCTTATCTGTAGGGGACACTTTTCTCTATCTTACAGATATTATGCAAAGAAGTCAAATGATATATATTAAGTATTTAGAGTTCCACAGAATAAAGATAGCTTATAAATATCATGTATTACTATCACAGTAAAAGTATTAGTAGAATTATAAATCACTCTGAGGTCTCAGGAGTAAGGTGCTTTATCTGAGCTCTTAGTGGTTAGAAATTAGTTTGTTTCTTGAGTTGCCAAGTAGAGAAGTACTCTGTTGTTGCTAAGTACTATTCACACATTGGAAACAATGACTAAGAATGAATTACTAGTGATAAATTGCTTCTTTTAAAGATTTATTTTAAAGCATTCTTTATTATAAATTCTCTGAGCAGATTCTCTTCAAATTAAGAAATACTTTTAAACTGCTATATTTCTCACATTAGACTGATTTTATTTTTTGAGGGAAAGTACCATGGGTAATTTATTAATGTTCACAATCATTAAACTGGCAGCAGATAGGTATTCAGTAAGTGTTTGTTGAGTATCCTGCGTAAAAATTTAGTAAGGTTTTAGTAAAATTTGCTTTAAAAAAAGAATACAGAATTCATTAATTTGACTACATGTATACCATGTGATATATGATGATATTTAAGATTGTATGTTGTTGTTGTTCAGTCGCTGTATCATGTCTGACTCTTTGCAACCTCATGGACTGTAGCACACCAGGTCCTCTGTCCTCTACTATCTCCCAGAGTCTGCTTGAATTCATGTCCATTGAGTCAGTGATGATATCCAACCATCTCATCTTCTGTCACTCCCTCTCCTTCTGCCTTCAGTCTTTCCTGGCATTAGGGCCTTTTCCAATAAACTTGCTCTTCACATCAGATGGCCAAAGTATTAGAGCCTCAGCTTCAGCATCAGTCCTTCTAACGAATATTCAGGGTTGATTTAATTTAGGATTGACTGGTTTGATCTCTGTACTAACCAAGGGACTCTCAAAAGTCTTCTCCAGCACCACAATTTAAAGCATCAATTCTTCAGCACTCAGGCTTCTTTATGGTTCAACTCGCACATCCTTACATGACTATCGGAAAAACCATACCTTTGAATATACAGACCTTTGTTGACAAAGTAGTATATTTTTAAATACTCTATCTAGGTTTGTCATAGCTTTTCTTCCAAGGACAAGTGTCTTTTAATTTCATGGCTGCAGTCACTGTCGCCAGTGATTTTGAAGAGCCCAAGAAAATAAAATCTGTCACTATTTCTACTCTTTGTCCATCTATTTGCCATGAAGTGATGGGACCAGATGCCATGATCTTAGTTTTTTGAATGTTGAGTTTTAAGCTGGCGTTTTCACCCTCATCTACAGGCTCTTTAGTTCATCTTCACTTTCTGCTATTATATTAGTATCATCTGCATATCCGAGGTTGTTGATATTTCTCCTGGCAATCTTGATTCTAGCCTGTGATTCATCCAGCCCGGCAGCTCACATGCTGTACTGTGCATATAAGTTAAATAAATAGAGTGACAATATACAGCTTTGTCGAACTCCTTTCCCAATTTTGAACCAGTCATTTGTTCTTTGTCCAGTTCTAGTTATTGTTTCTTGATCCCTATACAGGTTTCTCAGGAGACAGGTAAGGTGGTCTGGTATTCCCACCTCTTTAAGAATTTTCCACAGTTTGTTGTGATCCACACAGTCAAAGGCTTTAGCATAGTCAATAAAGCTGAAGTTGATGTTTTACTGGAACTCCCTTACTTTCTCTATGATTCAATAAATGTTGGCAATTTGATTTCTGGTTCCTCTGCCTCTTCAAAACCCTGCCTCTACACCTGAAAGTTCTTGGCTTATGTACTGCTAAAACCTAGCTTGAAGGATTTTGAGCATAACGTTTTCCAGTCATGTGGCCACTGCTGAGTTTTCCAAATTTGCTGACATAGTCAGTGCACCATTTTAATAGCATCATCTTTTAGGATTTGAAGTAGCTCAGCTAGAATTCTGTCACCTCCACTAGCTGTGTTCGTAGTAATACTTCCTCAGGTCCACTTGATTTCATACCTCAGGATGTCCAGCTCTAGGTGAGTGACCACACCATCACGGTTATCTGGGTTATTAAGACCTTTTTTGTGTAGTTCTTCTATGTATTCTTGCCACCTCTTCTTAAACTCTTCTGCTTCTTTTAGGTCCTTACCATTTCTGTCCTTTATCATGCTCATCCTTGCATGAAACTTTCCCTTGATATCTCCAGTTTTCTTGAAGAGATCTCTAGTCTTACTCATTCTATTGTTCTCTTCTATTTCTCATTCTATTGTTCATCTAAGAAGGCCTTCTTATTTTTCCATGCTATTATCTGGAACTCTGCATTCATTTGGATATATCTTTCCTTTGATCCCTTGTCTTTCACTTCTCTTGTTTCCTCAGCTATTTGTAAAGCTTCCTCAGACAACCACTTTGCCTTCTTTTTGCTTTGAGCTGGTTTTGGTCCCTGCCTCCTGTACAATGTTGCACACCTTCATCCATAGTTCTTCAGGCAGTCTGTCTTTCGGATCTAATCCCTTGAATCTATTTGTCACTTCCACTGTACAATCATAAGGGATGTGATTTAGGTCATGTCTGAATGGCCTCATGGTTTTCCCTTCTTTAACTTAAGTCTGAATTTTTCAGTAAGAAGCTCATGATCTGAGTCACAGTCAGCACCAGATCTTGTTTTTGCTGACTTTACAGAGTTTCTTCATCTTTGGCTGAAAGGAACATAATCAATCTGATGTTGGTATGACCATCTGATGATGTCCATGTGTAGAGTCGTCTCTTGTCTTGTTGGAAGAGGGTGTTTGCTATTACCAGTGTGTTCTCTTGGCAAAATTCTGTTAGCCTTTGTCCTGCTTTATTTTGTATTCTGAGGCCAAACTTGCCTATTAATATGTGTATTTCATGACTTCCTACTTTTGCATTCTGATCCCCTATCAAAAAAAGGGCATCTTTTTTGTGTGTTTGTTCTAGAAAGTGTCATAGGTCTTCTTAGAACTGGTCAACTTCAGCTTCTTTGGCATCATTGCTTGGGGTGACTTGGACTACTCTGATTTTGAATGGTTTGCCTTGGAAATGAGTAAGAGATCACTCTGTCTTTTTTGAGATTGCACCCAAGTGCTGCATTTTGGACTTCCTTTTGTTGACTATGAGTACTACTCCATTTCTTCTAAGGGATTTTTACCCACAGTAGTAGATATAATGATCATCTGAATCTAATTCATCTGGTCCCATACATCTCAATGTGCTAATTCCTAAGATGTCAATGTTCACTCTTGCCATCTCCTTCTTGACCATGTCAAGCTTACCTGGGTTCATGGACCTAACATTCCATGTACCTAGGCAATATTATTCTTTGTAGCATTGGACTTTACTTTCACCACCAGACACATCCACAACTGACCATCATTTCTGCTTTGGCACAGCCACCTCATTTATTCTGGAGCTTTTAGAAATTGCCCTCCACTCTTGCCCGGTAGCATATTGTACCCCTTCCTACCTGGGAGGCTCATCTCCTGGTGTCATATCTTTTTGCCTTTTCATACTGTCCATGGGGTTATCTAGACAAGAATACTGGAGTGGGTTGCCATTTTCTCCTCCAGTGGACCGCATTTTGTCAGAACTCTTTACTGTGACCCATCCATCTTGAGTGGCCCTGCCTGGAATGGCTGATAGCACTGTTGAGTTGTAGAAGGAAAAGAATGAATTTTATCTATTGCTCTGAACCTGAAAGTATGATCATAATTTATTAAGCGAAAGAGCAAGTTTTCAGAATAATGAATATTTTTGAGTAAATTTATTTGTGTGTTGGTATGAACATGGAAAAGAATGATGGGATTAGTTCTTGTTAGCAAGCACAATGTGTGTGTGTGTGTGTGTGTGTGTGGCTTTTCATGATGCAGGTTCATACCTAGGGCCACATACAAAGAAATAATTGTTGAGCAAGCAAAAGTTATTAAAAGTAACTCAGTTCTTTAGTTTCTCTGGATATATAACCTGAAATGCAAAACAAAACAAAACAAAACAAAAAAACCTCTTAAGATTTCTCTTTTATTTGTCATCTCTCTCATGCATAGTACATGTCTCCATTATAGACACCCACAATGTTTCTCCTACATTTTCATCTCTCTCCTCTTCAAGAGTTCTCACGAACCCTCCTTGGCCCAGGTCAATTAATTTTTCTGCTCATTTCCAAATTCCTTGCTGGATCTGTTTAATTCTTCTCTTTCTGTTGTAAATCTCACTAGAATTTCTGACTTCTACGTCTCTCACTCACTGAGGAAAAATAAACAAATAAAACCTTCTGCAAGATAAGTTTCCAAGACTGTATTCCCAGCACAAAATTCATAGAAGTTTAAGTCATTGAAGGAGCAGACCCAAGGCCTTAGCTTAAAAAGAAACATCAGAAGTCCCCTTCAGAATGTACTTGAATAAACTGGGGCCAATGAGTTGGGCTGAATATCTGAACTGGAATCAGCAAGAGAGAATTGCACAGTCTAAGGTACTGTATTTCCCAGAACCAGTACATTCTGGTTCACAGCACAGAGTAATCCTGACAAAGATTCACCTATTATGGATAAAAAAAAACTAGTTACCATAAGCTAAATTAAAAACACAGGAAAGTTGTATTATAATAACCACAGCTAAACCCAGATGTACTTTACTTCATGTTATAGTCAGTTCTTTTAAGAAAAAGGAGGGAGAGGAAAGGAGAGATGAGGGAACTAGGACAGTGAAGGGATAGAAAGGGAGAGTATCCTCCTCCCAAATAAAAAAGGAGAGAGAGTACCAGAGTGGAAGAAGGTGGTTAATGTGTTGAATAAAAAAGTTAAGTGTATTTTGATACCCCAAGCTTTCTCTACATCTGCAGAAATCTTCCCTGCTCCCTTAGGAGTCCTACCCTGAGCGGGCTGGGTCTTTTTGTCACTTACAGCCAGTCAGCTGTCCTCTCCTTCCATTTAAAGAGTGCTGACTCAGAGTGAAACATTTACAGTTGTTGGAAGCTCTGTTTAGAATATACTAAATTACTTTGTATTCCTTCCCTCCGGGGGACTGAAGACATCAATAGGCAGCTGACCATGGCAAGCTTATCCAAAGTTGTAAGTTTGCTCTATGCCTTCAGTTTAAGGAATTTACACAGGAAAAATATGAATTCTTGTTTATCTTATGTGACTACTACCTGAATCCCAATAGTATGGGAAGAACAGTCACTCTAGCTAGAAAGGTGACACATAATATAGGTGTGGTTAAAAAAACAAATAATGTTTATGAAGAGATTTTAATGACATGAGAAAATGATTATATAGTATCAAGAGATGAAAACAAGACACAAAACTTGCCTAAAGTATTGTGTTTATTTCTGGAAAGTTATTGTTCATTTCTCTCCCTTTGTTTTCATTTTCCAAAATGGCAAGAAAGAAATAGAAAAGAAAAGCAAACATGCTCTTGGAATATCCTTCTTTTTTAGTTTGTTTGTTTAATCTATGAAGTAATTTTAATGGTTGCATTGCTTATAATGAAGAGATTTCATCTCAAATTTGAGTGACATGATATTCTTGCTGAGAATTTGTTTTCTTTAGAAATGCTATTATAGTGTAATGTTCTGGTCATTTTTAATACTCAGACAGCCCTTCAGCTTTAGTGGAGTGATTGAGAGAATGGGATTGTGAGGTAGATGGTTCATTATCTAATTATTGGTGATGGATTACTATAACTCAAACAGAACACTTGTCCCTTAAGGTAAGAATAGTCAAAAGAAGCAAGGCAGGTCAATGGATATATTCAAATATACACAAACACATGTGCTGTGTTGTGCTTAGTCACTCAGTCATGTCCGACTGTGACCCTGTGGACTGTAGCCAACCAGGCTCCTCTGTCCATGGAGATTCTCCAGGCAAGAATACTGGAGTGCATTGCCATGCCCTCCTCCAGGGATCTTCCCAACCCAGGGATTGAACACAGGTCTCCCACATTGCAGGTGGATTCTTTACCATCTGAGTCACCAGGGAAGCCCAGGAATACCGGAATGGGTGCCTATCCCTTCTCCAGGAACTCTTCCTGACCCAGGAATTGAACCAGGGTCTCCTGCATTGCAGGTGGATTCTTTACCAGCTGAGCTACCAGGGAAGCCCTATACATATACATATATATTATATGTTTACTTAAATGATAGATTACTTCATGTTCCACTTACAAAGCTCAGTTGGTACATACATTCAAATGAAGCAAAAGACTGTATAATAAAGGGACTTGATATTTCCCACACTCTGTAACTCCTGGTCTTCTAAATATTTACATATTATCTTTTTCTCACCTTTTGAAGTCCTTAGACCATTTTCAAGGCTTATGTTCTAGTTTAGGTTCTGCGGCTCTTTAAAATGTAGATATGTTAATTATCCTTATAATTGACACCTCTTCTGCTTTTAACTATCAATAAAAGGCTACTTAATTTCTCCCAGTTTGAATAGTTCCTCTGTCATTTACAATTCTAAATTTCTCTGTCCTCACTTTTGTGTGCTTTAGACCTGAACTGCCTTTTATTGTTTCTTTCATTTTTCACTCCCCTTGACTCAGGATCTCTTTCTCCAGCTCACAGATTCCTAATCCTGGCGGCACATTACCTATGAAGCTAAAAAAATAAAATAAAAAATGCATTGGCCTTACCCTTAAAACAGATATTCTGTTTTAATTGGTCAGGGTGGAGTTTAGCTATTAGTACAATGCTAGACCCTTACAGGTATCAAACTCTTATTTCACCTCAAAATTTTCAATTCAATTAAAATTTAGCATGCTTCTTCACACTGGAAAGCCATATCTTCTGGATGACTACTTTCCTAACCAGGCAATAGTAGAGTTTTAACATTATGCAGAATACAGCTGCATCTATATATCATCACATAGAGATGTATGTAACACACACACACACACATTACGCTAATGACCAAACCTGAATGAAAATTTGATATACATAGAACTGCTTGTATCATAATTTAATGTAAAATTAAGTATTGTTAATGAAATTCTAAAAGTCCTCTTTAAACCCGACTGTAGAATATGAAATGCCCTACATCACTCAAGGGTACCAGAATATGCCTTTAGTCTGATTTGTGGGGAAATAAATTGTATCTGACAATAATGTCAAAGGGGTGCAAAATTGATAGTCAAAAGGTGGGAGCATCCCAAATGACCACCACTAGATGAATGGATAAATGAAATGTGTGTAAACATACAATAAAATATTAACCTTAAAAATGAATGACGTTCTGACACATGCTACGTGGATGAACCTTAAGGACAGTATGCTAAGTGAAATAAGCCAGACACAAAATAACAAATATTGTATGATTCCATGTGTATGAGATACTAGAAGAGTCAAATTCACAGAGACAGAAAGTAGAAAGAGGTTACCAGGGGCTGAGAGGAGGGACGACTGGGGAGTCACTGTTTAATGCGCTCCAAAGATTAAGAAGTTTCCCAGATGGATGATGGCGATAGTTTTCAGTAATATTGATGTACCTAATGCTATACTAAAATGTATACCTAAAAATAGTTAAACTGGTAAATTTTATGTTTTATATATTTTACTACCATTTAAAAAGGAAATGTACATTTGAAAACTTTTAAGACTTATCAGTGAAAATGGATTGCAGCTATAGGGTTTAGACAGCACAATTGAACTGAGTAGTCTATTCACAGAATCGTTAGGGTTTTATGAAATATAATAATTTATTAGTTTAATTAATAGTCTTCACTTTGTTATTGAGGCCATTCATACATATAAAATCCAAGTGCTGGTATTATCCTTGATTCTCAAGCAGTAATGGTTATAATAAACTACAAAGACCAAATTTTAAGTAAACATGCTTATTATTGAATGCTTATAGCTATATTAGAATTCTCATGTTTTAATCAACTGATGTTAGGGACAGAACTTCAGCTTTCTTTTTCACCAACAGCACTATCTCTTACCAAATTATCTTCATGGTAGGAGAAGCCATGGCTTTGTATGAGTCCATACTTTTCCAATAATTCAGTATGTGAGCCAGTTGTTTTTTTTATTTTCCTGAAAATGCTGAACATTTTAACTGAGTCATATATTTCTTGGCTTAAAGTTCTATGAATTTTAACATGTGTACATTTTTGTAACAGCCACCATTACTGTTAGGTTGCAGAGCAGTTTCATCACCCAAAAGAACTCCTGTATGCTATCTCTTTAACACTCCCCTAACTACTAACCCCCAGTAACCATAGTTTCTTCTTTATCATCATAGTTTTATTTTTTTTGAGAGTTGTCATATATATGGAGCCATATGGTATGTAATCTTTTGAAACTGGATCTTTTCACTCAGCATGATGTATTTACAACTCAGCCATGTTGTTGTAAGTGCTGGTGGTTTGTTTCTTTTTATTACCATGTATTATTTCTTTGTATGGATGTACCACAGATTGTTTATGCATTCACTGATTGAAAGACATTTCATTTTTTTTTACAAGTTAGGGCAGTTTTGAATAGAAGTGCTATAAACATTTGTGTATAGGATTTTGTGTGAACATATTTTTCATTCTCTAGGGTAAATATCTGGGAGTCATATTGCTTGGTCGGATATAATATGTGTGTTTATTTTTATAATAGATACTCCCAAACAGTTCGCTGAGTGGCAATACCATTTTGCACTCCCACCAGAAATGTATGTGTTCCTAAGGGAGCAGATATATGTATACCTATGGCTGATTCACACAGTCAAAGTCTTTGGCATAGTCAATAAAGCAGAAATAGATGTTTTTCTGGGACTCTCTTGCTTTTTCCATGATCCAGCAGATGTTGGCAATTTGATCTCTGGTTCCTCTGCCTTTTCTAAAACCAGCTTGAACATCTGGAAGTTCACGGTTCACATATTGCTGAAGCCTGGCTTGGAGAATTTTGAGCATTACTTTACTAGCGTGTGAGATGAGTGCAATTGTGCGATAGTTTGAGCATTCTTTGGCATTGCCTTTCTTTTGGATTGGAATGAAAACTGACCTTTTCCTGTCCTGTGGCCACTGCTAAGTTTTCCATATTTGCTGGCATATTGAGGCAGCACTTTCACAGCATCATCTTTCAGGATTTGAAAGAGCTCAACTGGAATTCCATCACCTCCACTAGCTTTGTTCATAGTGAAGCTTTCTAAGGCCCACTTGACTTCACATTCCAGGATGTCTGGCTCTAGGTGAGTGATCACACCATCATGATTATCTGGGTCATGAAGATCTTTTTTGTACAGTTCTTCTGTGCATTCTTGCCACCTCTTCTTAATATCTTCTGCTTCTGTTAGGTCCATACCATTTCTGTCCATTATCGAGCCCATCTTTGCATGAAATGTTCCCTTGGTATCTTTAATTTTCTTGAAGAGATCTCTAGTCTTTCCCATTCTGTTGTTTTCCTCTATTTCTTTGCAAAATTCTGAAAAAGAGGGGAATACCATACCACCTGACCTGCCTCTTGAGAAACCTATATGCAGGTCAGGAAGCAACAGTTAGAACTGGACATGGAATAACAGACTGGTTCCAAATAGGAAAAGGAGTATGTCAAGGCTGTCTATTGTCACCTTGCTTATTTAATTTATATGCAGAGTACATCGTGAGAAACGCTAGGCTGGAAGAAGCACAAGCTGCAATCAAGATTGCGGGAAAAATAACCTCAGATATGCACATGACACCACCCTTATGGCAGAAAGTGAAGAGGAACTCAAAAGCCTCTTAATGAAAGTGAAAGTGGAGAGTGAAAAAGTTGGCTTAAAGCTCAACATTCAGAAAACGAAGATCATGGCATCTGGTCCCATCACTTCATGGGAAATAGATGGGGAAACAGTGGAAACAGTGTCAGACTTTATTTTTCTGGGCTCCAAAATCACTGCAGATGGTGACTGCAGCCATGAAATTAAAAGACGCTTACTCCTTGGAAGGAAAGTTATGACCAACCTAGATAGCATATTGAAAAGCAGAGACATTACTTTGCCAACAAAGGTGCATCTAGTCAAGGCTATGGTTTTTCCTGTGGTCATGTATGGATGTGAGAGTTGGACTGTGAAGAAGGCTGAGCGCCAAAGAATTGATGCTTTTGAACTGTGGTGTTGGAGAAGACTCTTGAGAGTCCCTTGGCCTGCAAGCAGATCCAACCAGTCTATTCTGAAGGAGATCAGCCCTTGGGATTTCTTTGGAAGGAATGATGCTAAAGCTGAAACTCCAGTACTTTGGCCACCTCATGCAAAGAGTTGACTTATTGGAAAAGACTCTGATGCTGGGAGGGATTGGGGGCAGGAGGAGAAGGGGACGACAGAGAATGAGACGGCTGGATGGCATCACTGACTCGATGAATATGAGTCTGAGTGAACTCCAGGAGATGGTGATGGACAGGGAGGCCTGACGTGCTGCAATTCATGGGGTCACAAAGAGTTGGACATGACGGAGCGACTTGACTTAACTGAACTGAACTGATGGCTGATTCATGTTGAGGTTTGACAGAAAACAACAAAATCCTTAAAGCAATTATCCTTCAATTATAAAATAAATAAAAAAATTTAAAAGTCTAAGTAGAGAAAAAACAAAGGAATTAAGTGTTCCCATCCATTATTCTACATCCTTGGCAACCCTTGGTATTGTTAATTTATTTTTTTTTTTTTAGTCATTGTGATAGGTGTGTAGTAGAAACGCTAATTTTTTTCTCTTAAGTACATTTTTCAAAGCTATAGATGATGTGTTTCTGGGGTCATAATCTTTCCTGACTCATTTTTAGAGATATTCCATTCATATGTATACTTTTCCATAGGAAAAAAAAAATGTAGTCTATTATCTTTATATTTCTCACTCTGTTGCTTTTACCCTACTTTTCCCAGAATTGCTATTTTTGTCTATGATAGTATGTTCAAGTTTTCAGATATTTCTTTCTTAAAGATCTAAAAAAAAAAAAATCACCTGTTTATATCAAATTCTAATGTAGTTTAAAATAGTGTATGTACCTATATAAATGTAGATATCAGGGATAAAAAATTAATGTGTTTGTTCAACACACGTTTGTTGAATACTTGCCATACCTCAACCCATTAGGTAAAAAATACATAATACAGTAGGAAAGGACAATCTGAAAAAAAATTAAATTATAGTTCTGTTTGTACTTCTAATGTTGAGGCAGGTAATGTTAAGAATGTGGTTGCTGAAATAACATTCTTTGAGATCAGCACATCAGGTGTTGAATGGGTCTTGGTCTCTAATTTAAAATAGTATTTTGGGAAAAAATGAAAACAAACATATGTTGATGAACACACATTTTATTTTAGAGAAAAGAGCCCTGTCCTGGGGTTAGGAAACTTGCATCACAGACCACTTCTGCCACTTTGTAGTTTTGGAGCTCGAGCAGTAGTTCCACCCCTCCAAATTCACTTCCCTGTCCATAAGATTAGAAAGTTGGCCTTTGTGATCTCTAAAATTCCTTCCAGCTTAACAATTAAAAACTAACACTATCTTTCCCGGATTTATGTCTAGCTACCAAGGATGGTGAGAAAGGCAGCCTTTTTATCATTCTTAACAAAGATGGACTTTACATCACAGTGTAACATAACTAATTTATTTACTATTCCTCCTTGCTGCTGGTATTGTCTACCTCCTGATACAGACGCCTACTCTCATTTTGCTTAGTCACTCAGAGGCTTTTTAAAACATCAAATAATCCTCTTTTTTGCATTTTTTGTAAGCAGTGTCACCTTTTGGCTTCTATGACCTCATGCTCCTCACACTCTCCTGATTTTCCTCCTTCCTTGCTGACTTGTCATTCTCTTTTGTTAGGTCCTCTTCTCTGCTCCATTATACACTCTAGATGAGCTCATCCAATCCAATGGCTTTAAAAACTGTATATCTATGACCCCAAGACTTTTATCTCATCTCAACTTAATCTCTTCCCAGAGCCCTAGATGTATAAATGCAACCATTTACAGGCTGTCTCCATTGGATGTCTAGTGCAGTGCGTGCTAAAGTCACTTCAGTCCTGTCCGACTCTTTGGGACCCCCATGGACTGTATCCCCCCAGGCTCCTCTGTCCCGGGATTCTCCAGGCAAGAACACTGGAGTTGGTTGCCATGCCCTTCTCCAGGGGATCTTCCTGACCCAGGGACCAAACTTGAGCGCTTGCATCTCCTGCATTGGCAGGCAGATTCTTTGCCACTAGTGTTACCTGGGAAGCCCTGGATGTCTAGTTGGCATTTTAAATTAAGTAAGAGATCTTGATTCCCCACCTCATCTCTGTGAATAGCACCATTGTGATGGAAGGGGACTGCTCCAGTTATGCTGTATTTCATCTCTTTTCTTATTCTTTTTGTCTTTGACAAGACAGTTTCCTCTGAAATTTAGTTGGCTTCTGGCCTGTTTGTTTCAGGTCTTTTCCTTACATAAGTAAGGATAGCAAAATTCTCACCTGGATGCTTTTCATTTATTGGTTTCTTTGCCACGCCACAGGGCATGTGGGAATTTACTTCCTTGACCTGGGATCCAACCTGCACCCCCTGCAGTGGTTCTGCGGAATCTTAACCTCTGGACCACCAGGGACGTCCCATCAACTAGATAGTCATTAAACCTGGAAATTCTGTGTTTATTTATTTTTTTTTTTTAGCTGACCCCGTACTCTCCTCATCTCCACTTTTCCCAGTTTAACAGATATGGTTATCTGGAGCCATTGGAAACAACAGGCAGGATGAGAAAGCACACGCTTAACCCACTCTTGCTCTAAGCAAGTGTCATTGTCTGACAGGTAATACTTGAAGGGAAATGCTTATCTCCTGTTAAGGCTGCCACGCTGCTTCACTTTTGGGTGCAGAAGAAGTTGGCTCTAAGTTAAGTAAGACTCTGATGTTATCTCTTTGCAAGGATTGCTCTTCATTGCCTGGTCTCATGCCCTCTAGATATATCTAATAAGTCCCCTCCAACTGGATAGGTCTTTTTTCCCTCTTCCCATCTTCAGATCAGATCAGTCGCTCAGTCGTGTCCGACTCTTTGCGACCCCATGAATCGCAGCACGCCAGGCCTCCCTGTCCATCACCAACTCCCAGAGTTCACTCAGACTCACGTGCATCGAGTCAGTGATGCCATCCAGCCATCTCATCCTCTGTCGTCCCCTTTTCCTCTTGCCCCCAATCCCTCCCAGCATCAGAGTCTTTTCCAATGAGTCAAGTCTTCGCATGAGGTGGCCAAAGTACTGGAGTTTCAGCTTTAGCATCATTCCTTCCAAAGAAATCCCAGGGCTGATCTCCTTTAGAATGGACTGGTTGGATCTCCTTGCAGTCCAAGGGACTCTCAAGAGTCTTCTCCAACACCACAGTTCAAAAGCATCAATTCTTTGGCGCTCAGCCTTCTTCACAGCCCAACTCTCACATCCACACATGACCACAGGAAAAACCACAGCCTTGACTAGACGAACCTTTGTTGGCAAAGTAATGTCTCTGCTTTTGAATATGCTATCCAGGTTGGTCATAACTTCCCATCTTAGAAATGATTTATTATGAATGAGGGAGATGGGTTATTCCCCTACTCAGAAACTGGCAGTGACTCCTCATTGTCCATGTTATCCATCTCCAAAGTATGACAATTAAGGTCCTTCAGAATTGGACCATGAGAATTTCTATATATAATAAATTTTGCATATAGAAATGTATTAATGCTTTTAAAGGGCATGCCATACTGCCTACCTAGAATGTTAGGTGCTAAATAGTGGTAATTATTTTATTAACAAATTTGCCTGGTATTTTAATGTTTAAAGAAATCACCTTCTGTAAAATCTTTTAAGAGAAATATATCTTAAGATTCAGTGAGCCACATCTTAGTAATCTTTCCATAAGAAATACTTGCACATGCTTTACAACAATTTTCATTGCCGCTTTATTCAAAGTAGCAAAGATTTCAAAGTATACTAGATTTCCATCAATAGATAAATGGTTTAATATACATTAGATTATATCTAGCTATTAAAAGCATAAAATAGACCCATATATACTGCCCTGAAAATTTACATAATATGTGTTAAGTTTGTTATAAATTTGTAGGTTTAATATAGCTAATTCTCTTATTTTACACTGATAAAAGTAAACTACAACTGTTACAAAGAATGGGAAGAATACACTTCAAACTGGTTAGCCTAGGGGGTGACTGAATTGACTCACTGGAAAAGACTCTGATGCTGGGAGGGATTGGGGGCAAGAGGAGAAGGGGACGACAGAGGATGAGATGGCTGGATGGCATCACTAGCTCAATGGACGTGAGTCTGAGTGAACTCCGGGAGTTGGTGATGAACAGGGAGGCCTGGCATGCTGCGATTCACGGGGTCGTGAAGAGTCGGACACGACTGAGAGACTGAACTGAACTGAACTGAACTGAGGAAGAATGCCGAAAGAAAGAAGGTTTCTTTCATTTCTTTTTAAAGTTTATTTTTAAGTCGTAGAATTGTAAATTTTTAACTTTATTTTATGTTGTCTGTGGGGGAATGAGATAATTTTCAGTAGTTTTCAAATTAAAAAAAAAATTAAGTTGAAAAAGTCCCTGTCAAAATTAACAATGTTGCCTTGGAAGAACCACTAGGAACTGTATATGAAGTAGCATTAATTGATTTGTTGATTCACTCTTACCAGGGAAAATAAAATGTAAAGTTGTGGAAAAATACAAAATAGAATTTTGGGAAAGTAAGCCTTTCTGAAGACTTAGCAATTTGCTTAGGGCCAACTTTATTTAGGACCATTAAGGAATTTGCATAATAACACTATTTTATAGATCTTTAACTCCATCAGAAACCAGACACCAACACCGTATTTCTTCTGTAAGTTTCTATAAAGTCAATGAGAACTGTTAATTATCTATTATTTTATCAAATCTTTCAATTATGCCTTAAATAATTGATAAATCATATGACATTTGACTTCAAATATCATAGAATGACTTTTTAATTCTTTTTTAAAAATAGGTATTTAAGTGTAAATAAATGTGTGATAATAAGTTCTTCGTATTTTTGCCTGTACAAGGACAAGAAAACTACTTTGTATATTGAAAAGATTCTATGTATGCTGAAAGCCATATGTTTTTACAACCTCCTACAACTGTCAGGGAATCTAGAAGTTTCTTGAGAACTTACCATGACGAACCATAGGAGTTTCAGTAATAACAACAACAGTATAATAAAAATAAGGCAGTATAAAAGTCACAGGTTGAAAATACAATGCCAATTTATGTGAAGTATGAATCTATACTATTAGTTTAAGGTACCAAATATTAGTATAGAAGCACAATTAAATCATATAAACATTCCCTTCAGTAAGGAAATTATCTGTATGTTGTATTTAATCATTTCTTGTTTCACTGTAAGGCTATGTTGATTGTCTCCCTGTCTCTAACATACCACTCCAGTGCTTTTTCAACAAAAACCTTGTTCCTTTGTGATGACATTCAAAGGGGCCCCTGGAAATGCAATAAACTCTAAACTGTCCCAAGAAAATTAAGAAAACAATAATCTGCAAAGCAGATATAAATATTCGATGCTATGGTTACATTTGTCTATTCACTTAATTATTAGAATGTGTAAAGTTTTTAAATGTTACTTTTTAGCTAAGTGTACTAAAGGCATTGAAAAATCAAGATTATTATACTTGTAAGCAAAATAGTGCCATAAAATCTTGCAATTGGAAGGGTTCTCGGAAATCATCTAGTATAGTGACTTTGTTTTCTAGATAAGGGGTTGGTAAACTATGCTGCTGCTGCTGCTAAGTCACATTAGTCGTGTTTGACCGTGTGCGACCCCATAAACGGCAGCCTACCAGGCTCTACCGTCCCTGGGATTCTCCAGGCAAGAATACTGAAGTGGGTTGCCATTGCCTTCTCCAATGCATGAAAGTGAAAAGTGAAAGTAAACTATGGCTTGTGAGTTAAATCCAGCTTGCTGCTTGTTTTTGTATGGCCTGTGAGGCAAGAATGGTTTTTACAGATGTACATTTGTAATTGATTTCGCGATAAGGACACTGTCTTTGAATCTCAGCTAAGCAAAATGTTATGATATAAAAAAGAATTCTGTTCTTGCCATTAGGAGACCTGTACTGAAAAAAAATATGTAGACTCAATTATTATTATATTTTAAATTGTGTTAATAAAATAACAATGTGATTTATTTTTTGAATAATTTTATTTTAAATTAAAAAAATTTTTAATATACAAGGTGATTGGCTTTCTCTCTTGTTATACAAGTGCTTACATAATATAGCAAATCTGATATTGCCATTTAAACTACAAAACCTAACCTAAAATATTTATGATCTGGCTCTTTATAGAAAAAGTTTGCTGACCCCTGTCCTTGATAAAGGACCTAAAGTTGAACAAAACTGAATGATATCCCAAGGTATCGGTTAGATACATTTCATCTCTTTGGGTCACAATATTCTAACATCTAGGGGCTCTGGAGTTTCTGGTTTGAATCCTAACTCCACCTTTCCTTGGCGTGCTGATCTTAGACAAGTTATTTCACTTCTTTGTCTCAGCTTTCTTGCTTGTAATGTAGTATTGTTGTGAGCATTAAATAAGATAATATATATGAAATGATCATAACAATGCCTTACACATGGTAAGTGCTCATTAACTGTTACTGTTATAATTAGTGTCAGTATATTTAATTAATAGGATATCCTTCAGAGAAGGGGTTAATTCACATCCTATCTTTCATTTTCTTACAATAAGAGTGAGGGTATCTCATCTCAGATCTGGGAAAGAATTGGCATTTATTCACATTCTCATTTTCTCAGCATGATTTGTTCATCCTTCTTTACAATAGCTCCACGAGTTAATCCAAAAAAAATATGTACTTCTAAAATATAAACATGCATGCATAATTTATAGTATTGATAGGAAGAAAAGCATAGAACACTTAAATGACAGCCAGGCAGCACACCTGCCCCTTTAGTCCAGCAGATGAGAGTGAGACCATTTTGTTCTCTCATCCTGTATATTCTGAGGACATTTTCAGCTTATTTAAGACTATCCGAACTGATCACATTCCTTTCAATGATGAGACAGAGAGTCAGCTGCTATCTGTTATTTTTTTTTTAACAATACAATTCTTGTATTCTGTGTAATGGCGAAGTGTTGTATTTTTGTCCATTCTTCTCTATGCTATTCATATAAAACATTACTTGCTCAGTTTATTGATGCTCTTCATCTATTGCTTAGACTATAAAGTCGTGATGCTGAACTAGATGAAATCCAGTGAGATAAATGCCCTAGGTACTGGATCATTTGATAGTTTACCCTGTTAGTCCTCTACACTGTGGCAGTTAAAAGTACAGGATAACTATACTTTTCAAGCAAAGAAAAAAAATTACAATTTTATTCCTCCCCAAGAGCTGAAATGAAAGAAGGCAATATGTTTTCTGCTTTAATAAATCTAGAATTTTGGTTTTCTAAGACAGATCCACTGTGTGGTTGACACTTTGAGTGGAAATATTTGGTATGGGGAATAGATTATGGTTTGGATTTGAAGAATCACAACAAAAAGATGAATTCAGACCTTACTTATTAAAATGGTAAGAATCAGTGTTGACTATAATTACTTCCTCTGTGATTCCTATTAACATTGGAGTTCGATTTACTGGTCCAAGCAAGATTTTACTTTTCTCAGGTCTATAAATACAATCTCACAAAAGAAAGCATGTTTTTCATCTATTTCATGCATCATCATAGTCATCTTCCTGAAGTTCCTGTCATTTATAATAAGCATTAAATAATATATAGTTCATGTCTATATAGTTGATAATTATGTCCCTGAAATGGCAATAAATCTAGGTAAATAAAATAATAATAATCCCCCTTAGAAAATTTATCCATTTATGAATATTCATTCATCCTTTCATTCTTTCAACCTAATGTAAGGACCTACTGCATATCAGATTTTGAACTGTTCTGAATACACTGGATAACAGAGTGATTAAGATGGAATAGACTTAACAGAAAAATAAATAAAAAAATAAAACCTGAGGTAGGAAAAATGCTGCCATGGTGACTTTTAAAGAAATTAAGAAAATTAATTTTTTTCTGTTCAGTGTATTCATAATTAGATAGATAGTTCAAATGGTAAAATTCTGAAGAGCAAGCAGTGTGCAAAACACCCACATGTGGCAATCTACTCTGTAGATTTAAACAAGACCAAATCAGAAGAATTCAAGGTCAATAAAAACCACTAGCAATTTATATTTGTCCAAATATATTTCTGCCATATTTCCGGAATGAGTTAAAGTATAAATAACTTACAAATATGTATTCCCATAACATCCACTTCCTCATCTTACATAGAATGAAAGCCTATTCCATCTTAATCACTCTATTATCCAGTGTACCCAGCACAGATCAAAATCTGATATGCAGTATGTCCTTACATTATGTTGAATGAATAAAAGGATGAATGAATATCGCCTAACTGAATAGATTTTCTAAGGGGCATTATCACTATTTTATTTACCTATATTTATTGCCATTTCAAGGACATAATTATCAGCTAATAGCCATGAACTTTGGTGGCTCAACTAGTAAAGAATCTGCCTGCCAATGTAGGAGATGAAGAAAACTCGGGTTTGATCCCTCGGTTGGGAAGATCCCTTGGAGAAGGAAATGGCAACCCACTCCAGTATTCTTGCCTGGAGAATCCCATGGACAGAAGAGCCTGGTGACTGAGCAGTCAGATGTGACTGAGCACATACACAAAATTACCTTTATTTATCCAGCTATAAGTACTTACATGCATGCTCAGTCATGTCAAACTCTTTGCGACTCCATGGACTGTAGCCCACCAGGATCCTCTGTCCCTGGGATTTTCCAGGCAAAAATACTGGACTGGGTTGCCATGCCCTCCTCCAGGGGATCCTCCAAATCCAGGGATTGAACCTGCACCTAACCATGCCTTCTGTGCTCCTACATTGCAGGCAGATTGTTTACCTGCTGAGCCATTGGGAAAGCCCCTGCTATTAGTATTTACTTATTCTCTCATCTTCCACAGCACATTGTATAGGATTCTTGTTGAATTTACTTTTAGACTTTTACCATGGTTTATTAGTCTGATTACATTTGCTTCCCACATTGTACTTGTTTCTTCTGCCTTCTAAAGTACTATATATAGATTCTCAAATATTTGTGAGTTTTTTAAAAGAAAGCTATTGGGGAAAACTCACAAAATTTACACAAATTAAGACTTTAAAAATATTTTTTCTTACTGAGAGCATTTATCCCCAGCACAGAGATCAGTGATCTATTGCCAGATCCATGGCCAGTCACTTCTACGTCAACACTTAGGACTGTCTAAGAGAGTCTTAGCTCTTTTTGGGGGGACTGTTAACTCACCTCCCCCATTGTAGTAATTGTTACTAATTCACTATTTGATTTATTCAGTGAAATTTTACTGAGCAACTGTTGAACAAAAATGAATGGACTACTTTTTGTCCTCAAGTGGATCACTGTACAACTGGGAAAAAAAATGCATGAACAAATAATTACATAGTAATTATATGACATCGAGACATACATAAGAGACCGTGGGGTCATGTAAGTGGGGTATTTACACCTTCACTTTCCTCTTAGAGTGTTCTCTCATGTTCCCCACAACGTCAGATGATATATGCATCTTCGTAAGTGTCTCCTGCTCTCTCATTTTCTCCTTTGCCTTTTAAGAGTCCCCTCTCGGTTATTTTAAGTCAGAACCAGGTGCAGCCTTTTAGCTTATTCCTTTTAAAAGAATGATAATCCCTGTCTCAAACACATCTAAGTAAATCAAACTGAGGCTTTTCCTCATACTACATTATTCATGCTGAGCTGGAATGCTGGTATGAATTAAATTAGGCCACAGATGGAAATACAGAATACTTAAACAAGTCTCATTAATGAGAATGCCCTTACCCCCTGAAAATGTTTAAGGCTTGTACATATTAGTGGCAATGGCTGTTTATTGAGTAGTTACTATGTGCCAGTTTCTGTTCTAAGAGATTTACATATGGAGTTCCATTAGTTCATCGTCCTCGCTACTTCACTGTTGTTATCTGATTTTACTGTTGTTTAGTCCCAAAGTTGTGTCCAACTCTTTTGCAACCCCGTGGACTGTATCCCGCCAGGCTCCTCTATCCATGGGATTTCCCAGGCAAGAATTCTGGGGTGGTTAGCCATTTCCTTCTCCAGGGTATCTTCCCAACCCAGGGATTGAACCCAAGTTTCCTGCATTGCCAGGATGATTCTTTACCATTTAGCCACTTGGAAAGACCAAGTAGTTTAGTGGCAATCTCTATAGGCATATATATATATATATATGTATATATTTGCCCAAAGTCAACTAAAAGGCAAAGCCAATATTTAACCCCAGGAAATCTGACTCCAAAGCCTACACTTTTAACAAGTTTACATAGTTCCTAGTAGCAAACATCCAAATTAAAACTTATCTTTATGTAACTCTAAAAAGTATTCAAAAAAACAAAACAAAACAAACAAAAAATAAAAAATATTCACATTTTCTGTATTTTGGAGGGTCTAACCTTTATCCTAATATAGATTTTAATAATGGTCTTTGTATTTCCCTTTAATTTGCATATATGCTGGGGAAGTGAGTGGTGATGTGCAGAATAAATGAATGGACAGTTACCATGTTAGAAGTGTTTGTTTATGTTAAGTTATGAAAATCCCTAGATGTAAATCTGTCTAAACTGTTTATATGTTAACAATCTAAGAAATTCTTTAAGAAACGGATGCTGCCATCTTTGTATTGTTCAAAGACCTGGATGAACATTAGAAAATGCATCTCTGCTTAGTGCTCTACTCCACTGAAAAAACTCTTCTCTTTTCTGCTCCCTCTCCTTTATCAACTTCTACTATTAAGTCTTTTCTGTTTCTCTCATGTAGCATCCATTTTGTGTCAAGGCAAATATTAAAATAGGCTTTATTAAAACACTCACATATTGTTTATTCATCTGTAAAATGAGCAATTGGATTAGATGATCTTAAATGTTCCTATGGGAAGACTCTATGATCTATCTATATATGATGGAGATCTCATTTTATTAAGAAAAATATACAGTAATATGTAACCAAGACACATCACAGTAGTCACTGATGTACAACATTTTTATCCATATTTAAAGTCTGGTTTTATTCATTATGGATTCATAAAAATTCACTAAACTGCTTCAGAGAAAAAAAGACTAACTTTTCATTTTTTTGTATATATAATTTGCCTGTGTAGAAGGGGACATATCAGTCTTCCCACTTTGAAGATCTAAGTGCATATCAAATTTTATTAATTGGAAAACTTATACTAAGTAACTAATGACTTGTGACTTTGATTAATTTAAGTCCCAGAAACATGATGCCTAAAATGCTGTAAAAAAGTTTTGTTCATTTTAAATGTACCCAATTACATCTTACATTGTTCCAAAATATATCTTTCTTATATCTTATATGTTCTTATATCTTCCCAAAATACTCTTGATTTGAATGTCCATTCATCTCAATTATTTCTCCATCACAGTAAAATATATTATTCTAAACTCATCCTCCTATATTTGTTATGGCTCACTGTATTTGTTATGGAACAGTAAAGATTTTTAACTTCCAGGATCGTTATCTGTACTAAAGGAGTAAAGGTACTTTTGTATTAGTATTTTTTTTTTACTCTTTTATTTATTTATTTATTTTGTCTCTTCAGCAAGCAGTGTTTTATTACAAAGTTTAGAAAGCCAAATGGGTCAATTCACACTGATCCTGGCCACCCATTCTCCTGTGCCTTGAGTTATATGTCAGCTAGTTACTCCTTAAGAATTTATTAGGTGTTTTAGAGCTAAGGGAAGCTTTGTTTGTTTGTTCAGTCACTTCAGTTATGTCCAGCTCTTTGTGACCATGTGGACTGTAGCCTACCAGGCTTCTCTGTCCATGGGATTCTCCAGGCAAGAATACTGGAGTGGGTTGCCATGCCCTCCTCCAGGGGATCATCCCGACTCGGTGATCAAACCCACATCTCTTAAGTCCCCTGCCTTGGCAGGCAGGTTCTTTACCACTAGCACCACCTGGTAAGCCCCAAGGAAAGCTACTTGAAAGAAAAACATATTCTCTGCCCTCCAGGAACTCACAGAAACAACTGGGACGGTGATAAATAGGAAAGGTAACATTTGCCTCCTGAGTTATTGGGAGGGTTAATACATGAGTAGAGGGCAATTATAATTATACGGTGCTGTGAAAACCTGTACCACACTCAAAGTAAAGATATGCATTCTGATCTTCCAAATATAAGGTGTACATAGTGTTAAAGCAAATGAAACAGTGAGACATGGGAGTATGAAGGTGGAATTTGTACCAATTGCTGTTCACTCCAGATAGTGAAATTCTGAAATCCTGAGTGCTTGAACTGCCTCAAATCAGGGTACAGCTGGTAGTGGTCGAAAGTGGAGAAGAAATGCAAGGAGATTCTCATTATTCTTCCTTCCCCAAATGTAGGCTCATGGGGACAAATACCAGTTTCTTTAGCGTCCTGGTACCCTGAATGCCTTGGGATATCTTTCTTCAGTGTCTTAGTCGTATTAACCATAAGTTTATCATTTGTTTATTTTGTTAAAAGATAGAGTATTGTGTTTTCCTGTTTTTAAACCTATTGTCAAATGAATACTCAGTGGTAGCCAAAAAATAAGCAACCACCTTTAACATACTTTGTCATTGGAGTATCAACTTCAAAAGGATAACTCAATCTCTATTTGCTTCTCAAAGGTCCTGAAGAATAGAGTCAACATTTCTAGTTGATTTTTTCAGTTCTATTCATTTGCTGATTGATCTAGAATCTCTTTAGGCTCTCCAGATCTTTTATTTCTTCATCTATATTAGTGGTCTAGGCCTACTGACCTCAAGTTGTTTGTGAAGATTAATGGCTGGTTGTTGAAAAGCCCAATAGCTGAAAAGAATTATGGGAACTGAGGAGTCGTTCTTGTTCTTTTAAATAATACATCTGCCATAGATTTTTAATGATGAACTAGAGAAAATGATAAACTGAGCACTTTGGTCACATAATAATCTTTTTGCTATTGGACCACCCCAGATTTATTTTTTTAATGCATCTACTTAGGAATTCTTAGATTTAAGTTCCAAATTATCGCTGAGTTAATCTTTTTTTTTTTTTAAACTTTACATAATTGTATTAGTTTTGCCAAATATCAAAATGAATCCGCCACAGGTATACATGTGTTCCCCATCCTGAACCCTCCTCCCTCCTCCCTCCCCATGCCATCCCTCTGGGTCGTCCCAGTGCACCAGCCCCAAGCATCCAGTATCGTGCATCGAACCTGGACTGGCAACTCGTTTCATACATGATATTTTACATGTTTCAATGCCATTCTCCCAAATCTTCCCACCCTCTCCCTCTCTCACAGAGTCCATAAGACTGTCCTATACATCAGTGTCTCTTTTGCTGTCTCGTACACAGGGTTATTGTTACCATCTTTCTAAATTCCATATATATGCGTTAGTATACTGTATTGGTGTTTTTCTTTCTGGCTTACTTCACTCTGTATAATAGGCTCCAGTTTCATCCACCTCATTAGAACTGATTCAGATGTATTCTTTTTAATGGCTGAGTAATACTCCATTGTGTATATGTACCACAGCTTTCTTATCCATTCATCTGCTGATGGACATCTAGGTTGCTTCCATGTCCTGGCTATTATAAACAGTGCTGCAATGAACATTGGGGTACACATGTCTCTTTCCCTTCTGGTTTCCTCAGTGTGTATGCCCAGCAGTGGGATTGCTGGATCATAAGGCAGTTCTATTTCCAGTTTTTTAAGGAATCTCCACACTGTTCTCCATAGTGGCTGTACTAGTTTGCATTCCCACCAACAGTGTAAGAGGGTTCCCTTTTCTCCACACCCTCTCCAGCATTTATTACTTGTAGACTTTGGGATTGCAGCCATTCTGACTGGTGTGAAATGGTACCTCATAGTGGTTTTGATTTGCATTTCTCTGATAATGAGTGATGTTGAGCATCTTTTCATGTGTTTGTTAGCCATCTGGATGTCTTCTTTGGAGAAATGTCTGTTTAGTTCTTTGGCCCATTTTTTGATTGGGTCATTTATTTTTCTGGAGTTGAGCTGTAGGAGTTGCTTGTATATTCTGGAGATTAGTTGTTTGTCAGTTGCTTCATTTGCTATTATCTTCTCCCATTCTGAAGGCTGTCTTTTCACCTTGCTAATAGTTTCCTTTGATGTGCAGAAGCTTTTAAGGTTAATTAGGTCCCATTTGTTTATTTTTGCTTTTATTTCCAATATTCTGGGAGGTGGGTCATAGAGGATCCTGCTGTGATGTATGTCAGAGAGTGTTTTGCCTATGTTCTCCTCTAGGAGTTTTATAGTTTCTGGTCTTACATTTAGATCTTTAATCCATTTTGAGTTTATTTTTGTGTATGGTGTTAGAAAGTGTTCTAGTTTCATTCTTTTACAAGTGGTTGACCAGATTTCCCAGCACCACTTGTTAAAGAGATTGTCTTTAATCCATTGTATATTCTTGCCTCCTTTGTCAAAGATAAGGTGTCCATATGTGCGTGGATTTATCTCTGGGCTTTCTATTTTGTTCCATTGATCTATATTTCTGTCTTTGTGCCAGTACCATACTGTCTTGATAACTGTGGCTTTGTAGTAGAGCCTGAAGTCAGGTAGGTTGATTCCTCCAGTTCCATTCTTCTTTCTCAAGATCGCTTTGGCTATTCGAGGTTTTTTGTATTTCCATACAAATTGTGAAATTATTTGTTCTAGCTCTGTGAAGAATGCTGTTGGTAGCTTGATAGGGATTGCATTGAATCTATAGATTGCTTTGGGTAGTATACTCATTTTCACTATATTGATTCTTCCAATCCATGAACATGGTATATTTCTCCATCTGTTAGTGTCCTCTTTGATTTCTTTCACCAGTGTTTTATAGTTTTCTATATATAGGTCTTTAGTTTCTTTAGGTAGATAGATTCCTAAGTATTTTATTCTTTCCGTTGCAATGGTGAATGGAATTGTTTCCTTAATTTCTCTTTGTTTTCTCATTATTAGTGTATAGGAATGCAAGGGATTTCTGTGTGTTGATTTTATATCCTGCAACTTTACTATAGTCATTGATTAGTTCTAGTAATTTTCTGGTGGAGTCTTTAGGGTTTTCTGTGTAGAGGATCATGTCATCTGCAAACAGTGAGAGCTTTACTTCTTCTTTTCCAATTTGGATTCCTTTTATTTCTTTTTCTGCTCTGATTGCTGTGGCCAAAACTTCCAATACTATGTTGAATAGTAATGGTGAAAGTGGGCACCCTTGTCTTGTTCCTGACTTTAGAGGAAATGCTTTCAATTTTTCACCATTGAGGATAATGTTTGCTATGGGTTTGTCATATATAGCTTTTATTATGTTGAGGTATGTTCCTTCTACTCCTGCTTTCTGGAGAGTTTTTATCATAAATGGATGTTGAATTTTGTCAAAGGCTTTCTCTGCATCTATTGAGATAATCATATGGTTTTTATTTTTCAATTTGTTAATGTGGTGTATTACATTGATTGATTTGCGGATATTGAAGAATCCTTGCATCCCTGGGATAAAGCCCACTTGGTCATGGTGTATGATCTTTTTAATGTGTTGTTGGATTCTGATTGCTAGAATTTTGTTAAGGATTTTTGCATCTATGTTCATCAGTGATATTGGCCTGTAGTTTTCTTTTTTTGTGGGATCTTTGTCAGGTTTTGGTATTAGGGTGATGGTGGCCTCATAGAATGAGTTTGGAAGTTTACCATCCTCTGCAATTTTCTGGAAGAGTTTGAGCAGGATAGGTGTTAGCTCTTTGAGTTAATCTTTAAAACAAACTATCCTTTGACTAGCAAAAAGAAAGTTACTTCAAGTGCAGACAAAAGATCTTCACTTTTATAGCAGTCTGTATGTGCAAAATATATACATGCCAAAACAATTGTTGCTGTGGTTCATGATATTACTGGCAATTTAAGAGAAAATGACTCCTAAGACATCATATACAATGTTTATTTTAAAGGGAAAATACAATACATTCGCCCTACTTCATAAAATATGCAAACTAATATTAGAAAATTGGAGTGTTTATATTTACAGTATATAGAATCTGTTAAATGATCTCATGTACTCTCTTTTCTGTTTATTTTCACTCTCAACTTGCTGTAAATCACAAATGCTTTTAAGAACTCCAGCATCTCCACAAAGAGTTTTGTCAAGTCTTAGCACCCTATTTTTCACTCCTTCAGTTTGAAACTTTGGGTGATTTCAGAAATGTGCTAAACACTGGAGCCTCAAAGCAGTTACCACGTGTGTTAGTTTCCTATAACTGCCTAACGAATTACTACATACAGTATATCAGAAACTTCTCTCACAATTCCGGAGGCCAGAAGTCCAAAATTAGAATCAATGGGCTGAGATCAAGGCATTAGCAGGGCTCTGTTCTTTCTGGAGGCTCCAGGAAAGAATGTTTCCCTGTCTTTTCCAGCCTCTGCTGACTGTCAACAGTTCTTGGCTTGTGGCTGCATCACTTCAACCTCTGCTTTCATGGTCAATTAAGTGGCTCTCCTGTGTCTGCCTGAAAATGTCCCTTTTCTAAGGATTCATCTTATTGCATTCGGGACCCATGTAGATAATCCAGGACAGTCTCCCATCTTAAAATCCTTAACTTAATTACATCTGTGTAGTAGTTTTTCTCATATAAGGTAACAGACAGTTTCCAGGGATCAGGATGTGGCTATCATTTGTGGGGAAGGATGTATATTTAGCCTAGCAGACCATTTTCCCCTGTGTACCTGTTATTCATCTCCTGCCTTGTTCTCCCTTCATTTCTACCAGCACATTCAGCCAGACCAAAAAAATACAAAAGATGTCCAAAGATTTCACTTTCCTATTCACTCTTTATATTTTAGGCTGGACAAGTGGGCAAGTTACACGACAAATCCAAGCATTAATATTTTATAAGATTGGATAAGGCTAGGTCCATGAACAGTGGTCTTGAGATCTGTGTATTTTGGAGTGCTTCCCCAATGGCTCAGCAGGTAAAGAATCTGCCTTCAATGCAGAAGATGTGGGAGACACAGGTTCCGTCCCTGGGTAGGGAAGATCCCCTGGAGGAGGAAATGGCAACCCACTCCAGTATTTTTGCCCAGGAAATGCCATGGACAGAGGAGCCTGGCGGGCTATAGTCCAAAGGGTCACAAAGAGTAGGACATGGCTGAACACACAATGGACTGGATTGGATTTGGCCTAATTCACATAATTCTTGTCTTCATTCTAAGGAGATTTGCCTGAACAGCCCCGGTTCTGCCTTCCTCAGGGTTAACCTTCCCCCATCATTGTGCCTAAGGCAAGGAGAATCCAATGGCTCAATCAGATGTCAGCTCCCTGTCACACTCCATTCAGGAGAACTGTATGCTGCAGCTGTGGGTCCTGAGTGTTTCTCCTTATGCTATGTAATGAAGAGGGACATTGCAGAAAGGTGGCTGTGGGGAAAACATCTGGAAGAAATGAACTTCCTAGGATCAAAGGGCTCCGTGTGCAGCCCAGAGGGTCCTCAGGGTGCTCCTCAGAGCAAACAAACAATTCTCTTGATGAGTCACTGCACTTTTTTTTCTGCCAGAAGCCCACATGTGTTGCAAGATGTCAAGGAAAATGGGTGGAGTATGGAGAGATGGAACATTAAAGAAGGCAACAAGAGCGATTTTTAAAAGATCCTAATCATGTGAATAAAGGAAATCTCAACATGATTACAATCCTTAATATGCCCACCATCCTTAACATTGTATCACTTCTATTGCAGCAGATTAAAATTGTGGATAACAAAATATTTTTTAAAACACACATTAAAAAAGCAGCAGGACAAAGAAAGGACGTTTGGGAAGAATACAACACTCTGAAACAACATATTTTTTTTTCCCTCTAACACATGAAAATCGGCAGAGGAGGGGGAAGCCCAGGACTATGTCCCAAGCCCTAGCCAGTGGCATTTTACTGCGAAAAAAAAAGTTACTTATGAATCAGTACAGCCATGCTTTGTTCTGCATGAGTGTTTTAATAGAGCGAGTGTAATATAAGGATCAGGTGGGCTCGTGGGAATGGAACAAAAGGTTTTGTAAAATTAAAGCAAAATAATTATAGCTCTAGGTGCAAAGCGAGCATACTCCAGCAGTTGATAGCGAGGACCTGCTCAGAATGGAGAAGGGAGGGGGCATGTTGGAAGTTTTTTTTTTTTTTTATTCACTAACAAAGGCTTTTAATAGGTAACAGTTGTAAAGCGTCTTTGAAAGTAATTAATGCACCCACACAAAAATTTATTAAAATGAAAATTTAAGGAATTGTCTAAAGTGAATTAATTAACAAAAAAAGAACATCATGCCTTTCTTATTTTTTAAAGAGGGAGAGAAGGTTAAGCAAAGCAGATTTTTATGAGATTGCATTTTAAAATGTTCCTGGTTTATTTAGTATCTGAATAGCCCTTAAAAAAGAGAGCTGGCAGAATTTATTATTATCCACCCCCCTTAGAAATACTAAATTGGGACAGACATAAAATGGGGATTAATTTGCTGTACCTGAGACTCAAAGTTCCTCACGATCATGATAACTCTTTATAAAATGACTAAAGTTTTCAGCAAGTTTCAGGGACCTATAGTAAACAGAGTGTAGTGTTCAAAAGAAAAGTATTTTTTCTCACATGGTCTTCATCCTACACAGTCCTTAACCAGGCCAGTAGAGCGAGACTTGCAGTTGTGACCTCATGCAACACAAAAGGGAAGCTGCAGAATGTGGTGTTAGAAAGTTTTACATTGTGTATTTCCTGTCTCTACATAAAAAAATTAACTTCATTTATCCTGTTTCTACAAGAACTTGTAATCACCCTATTTGTTTCTCTTTGTTTTTTCATTTGTATTATTTCATACTGTGATATATTTGTAATGCAGACTACATACAACCTGCTGAGAATTTACCCTTTATTGTGAGAATCATTTCTAATTGATTACAAAAGTATCTGTTTTCAGCATGATGTTATAACTCAAAAAAGTTTTAGGTTCTGAACTTGAGCATACCTACAAAAGTCAAGTTCTCTGAAACTTCCATGCCAAAGAGTCACTGGGACCTGCTGCCGTTCCTCCAGGATTGTTTTCTTCTGTCAAGGCCAGAATCTGGATTGCCAAAGGGGAAAAAAATGTGAATAAGAAAGAAAATTGTTTGGAAGCTACATTTGAGAAATGGCTCTGTCAATGCCATAAAAAATATGCAACCATACTTTTTGAAAATAGTTTTATTTGCGTGTGTGTTTGGAAGACAACTTGTATAGTGGGGAAAGCACACCCCAGTACACATATGAGTACATTTGCTTGGATTCTGTCTTCCTTATCTCTTAAATGGCCATTATCATCTTATCTTTATAATCCTTTGAACCATTCTCTGATTTTTCTTTTTCTTTTTCAAGACGGTGGACTTAGTTGGTATGAGTATTGTAGTACCATTGGTATAATACTCTTGCCTGTGACAAAAAGGTATATTTGTGAAGCTTCTTGTTAGGGACACTGCATTTAAATTGGCTTCCCAGGTGGCTCAGTGGTAAATAATCTGCCTGTAATGTGGGTAACTCAGGTCGGGAAGATTATCTAGAGAAGGGAAGGGAATGGCAATCCACTCCAGAATTCTCGCCTGAAGAATCCCCATGGACAGAGGAGCCTGGTCGGATAGAGTCCATGGGGACACAAAGAGTGGGACATGACTGAAGTGACTGAGCGTGCATACCTTGTGATCCTTGTCCTTTAGTCCTTTGTTATTTTACTTTCTCTGGGGATATAACTGAAAGAAGGAAAATCCAGGGGAAAATGTGTTTGTAGTGCCAAGAACCAGAGAAGGCAATGGCATCACACTCCAGTACTCTTGCCTGGAAATTCCCATGGACGGAGAAGCCTGGTGGGCTGCAGTCCATGTGGTCACGAAGAGTCAGACAGGACTCAGCGACTTCCCTTTCACTTTTCACTTTCATGCATTGGAGAAGGCAGTGGCAACCCACTCCAGTGTTCTTGCCTGGAGAATCCCAAGGAACGGTGGAGCCTGGTGGGCTGCCGTCTATGGGGTTGCACAGGGTCGGACATGACTGAAGCAACTTAGCAGCAGCAGCAGCAGCAATGCCAAGAACTGTTTGTATTCATAATATGGGTTCCCATTCCAACTCTTTACCACACAAATTTAAACTATTGTATCTAGTAGCCATTGAACTAGAATGGTATATTCATTTCTATTGCTGCTATAACAAATGACTACAAATTTAGCAGCTTCCAGGCTCATTCAGTTCCTTGTGGTTATATGACTAAGATTTCCTTTTCTTTGCTGGCTGTCAGCTAGAGGCTATCCTTAGCTTTTTGCACACAGGCCCCTATATCTTTAGGCAAGAGTGCTTCAAATCAATATCACCCAGACTTCTCTCTGTCTTCTCCATATACCACATCTGTTCTTCAAATTCCAGCTGGAAAAAAGTTCTCAGCTATTAAGGTAATTAGATTGGGCCCACTGGATAATCTAGGATCAGTTCAGTTCAGTTCAGTCACTCAGTCACGTCTGACTCTTTGCAACCCCATGGACTGCAGCATGCCAGGCCTCCCTGTCCATCGCCAACTCCCAGAGTTTACTCAAATTCATGTCCATTGAGTCGGTGATGCCATCCAACCATCTCATCCTCTGTTGTCTCCTTCTCCTCCTGCCGTCAATCTTTGCCAGCATCAGGGTCTTTTCAAATGAGTCACTACTTCACATCAGGTGGCCAAAATATTGGAGTTTCAGCTTCAGCATCAGTCCTTCCAATGAATATTCAGGACTGATTTCCTTTAGGATGGACTAGTTGGATCTCCTTGCTGTCCAAGGGATTCCCAAGAGTCTTCTCCAAACCACAGTTCAAAAGCACCAATTCTTTGGTGCTCAGCTTTCTTTATAGTCCAACTCTCACATCCATACATGACTACTGGAAAAACCATAGCCTTGACTAGATGGACCTTTGTTGGCTAAGTAATGTCTCAGCTTTTTAATATGCTGCCTAGGTTGTTCATAACTTTTCTTCCAAGTAACAAGTGTCTTTTAATTTCATGGCTGCAGTCACCATCTGCACTGATTTTGGAGCCCTCAGAAATAAAGTCTATCACTGTTTCTACTGTTTCCCCATCTATTTGCCATGAAGTGATAGGGCCAGGTGCCACGATCTTAGTTTTCTGAATTTGAGCTTTAAGCCAACTTTTTCATTCTCCTCTTTCACTTTCATCAAGAGGCTCTTTAGTTCTTCTTTGCTTTCTGCCATAAGTGTGGTGTCATCTGCATATCTGAGGTTATTGATATTTCTCCCGGCAATCTTGATTCTAGCTTGTGCTTCATCCAGCCCAGCATACATCATGATGTACTCTGCATATAAGTTAAATAAGCAGGGTGACAATATACAGCCTTGATATACTCCTTTTCCTATTTGGAACCAGTCTGTTGTTCCATGTCCAGTTCTAACTGTTGCTTCCTGACCTGCATACAGATTTCTTAAGAGACAGGTCAGATGGTCTGGTATTTCCATCTCTTTAAGAATTTTCCAGAGTTTGTTGTGATCCACTCAGTCAAAGGCTTTGGCATAGTCAATAGAGCAGTGTAGATGTTTTTCTGGATATCTCTCTATTTTAAGGTCCATAATCTTAACTTCATCAGCAAAGTTCCTTTTCCCATGTAACATTTTGCCATGTACTCAAGTTTCTAGGTTTTTGAGAGTGGATACTTTGGGGTATAATTGTTTTGTCTACTACAGATGAATTCTAGAATAAAGGGTTACTTCCAATATTTATTTTGGAGCACTCTGAGTATTCTTTTTTTTTTTTTCCTTTTGGCTCTAGAAGCAGAAGGAAAAGCAGTGTGATACTTACAGAATCTATTCTAGGTTTCCTCCTGAAAACAACTTAAACGTTTATCCTCATATGTCTCATGGTAAAGAGTACTTCTTTCTCACTTGATAAATAAAACAACTAGGGCACATGAAAAGCCATGTTGGTCATTAGAGCCTGAGCTAGACTGGAAGTTTTCAGGTTTCAGGTGACATTTCAGTTTTATGGTTTATTTGTTTACTGACAACCTTTTATACACCTCAGAACGTGCTAGAACCATAGTGGTAGCCTAACCGGGGAAGGAAAGTAAGCCAAAATTGAATGAACCTGAAATGGGATTCCTAACATATTAATAGAGATGGTTTACATGGAGGGCTGAGATAAATGCAGTTATAACTTGCCAGGAAATAGGAAAATCTTAAGTCTCTCATTGGCATCTAAGATTTGGTGAGTTTAGGCATGACATAAGGCAAAGTGAAATTGGTCAGATACATGGCAGTGTTCCAATGGAGGGATTGGCAAGGTAGGCTAAAGATGTGGTAGGAGGAATCTGAGTTGAATAAAGACAGCAGATTACAGCTGAAAATAAAGTAGAATTTCTAGTATCCCAGGGAAAAGGAACCAGAAATAAATTTTTTAATAAGATTGAAGGAAGCGTTCAGTTCAGTTCAGTTCAGTCACTCAGTCATGTCCGACTCTTTGCAACCCCGTGAATTGCAGCACGCCATGCCTCCAAGTCCATCAGTAACTCCTGGAGTTCACCCAAACTCATGTCCATCAAGTCGGTGATGCCATCCAGCCATCTCATCCTCTGTCGTCCCCTTCTCCTCCTGCCTCCAATCCCTCCCAGCATCAGAGTCTTTTCCAATGGGTCAACTCTTCGCATGAGGTAGCCAAAGTACTGGAGTTTCAGTTTTAGCATCATTCCTTCCAAAGAAATCCAAGGTCTGATCTCCTTCAGAATGGACTGGTTGGATCTCCTTGCAGTCCAAGGGACTCTCAAGAGTCTTCTCCAACACCACAGTTCAAAAGCATCAATTCTTTGGCGCTCAGCCTTCTTCACAGTCCAACTCTCACATCCGTACATGACCACTGGAAAAACCATAGCCTTGACTAGACAGACCTTTGTTGGCAAAGTAATGTCTCTGCTTTTGAATATGCTATCTAGGTTGGTTATAACTTTCCTTCCAAGGAGTAAGTGTCTTTTAATTTCATGAAAGAAGCGTAAGAAGGTCAAAAGGAAACAAGTCAAAGGATGATAAGGAATAGAAACTGGGGACAAATTTCATCTATATTTCATAGTTTTTCTCAAGTTGGGTTATGATATCTGGGATATAAGGCTTGCTTTGGACATTAAGAGATTAAAAACAGGTAAATCCACTAGATTGTAATTTGTTATACCCTTTCTTCAAGGAAGGAGAAGGAAATGGCAACCCACTCCAATATCCTTGCCTGGAAAATCCCATGAACGGAGGAGCCTGGTGGGCTACAGTCCATGGGATCGCAGAGTCGGCACAACTGAGCCACTAATGCTTCTTCGAGGAATAAATTAACTCATCCTAGCAATCTACCATCTTATTGTTTTAAAATATGACCATCTATCTCAAATTAAAATTAAAAAATAGGAAGGAGGATTTCCCAGCTCAAAGACTAATTTCCCAAGTGAAAACAGGGAATATAAGGCCACTCAAATTGTAAAACTTTAACAACTAAATTTTGGATTCTAATTATAAGAGAAGATTAAAAATATACTAGTATATTTTTAAGTCAGTTTTTACCTCTAATTTAATAAATCTAAATAATCAGTTTTATTGATTAATAGGAAGGATAGTTGAAGGTAGATATATGTGTATTGATATTTTTTCTCAAAGTATTCCCTGCTATGCCATTCATGTATTTATGTTGATTTGATTTGTAAATTATTTGTGAACATGTGCCACCCACTACCAAATGCAAGATTAATAGTAGAAAGTACAAGCTTAACTTTACAATATTGTTTTCTAATGGGTTGAGTAAGCACACCTTTAATTCCCACGCACCCATGTATATGCATGGGCATGCCTATATACATGTACCCATTTATAGAAACGATCCACAACATGTGCACTGACATTTAAGTATATCTCTGTGCACCTATAAAATAGCTAATATTTTCTGTTTCACTGTATGTCATCCACAAAATCCCAGCATGGGAAATAAATGTCTTGTATATGGACCTAGTGAGGTTATATAGCGTCATCCTCATTTCTAAAGTAAGACAACATAAATGCCTGAATAAGTTATGTGTAATGAACATTTTTTGAGTGCAGTATAGGATAGCAGAAAAAATTACTGTGTAAGTTATCAAAGTTCCTGAATTCTCAACTTTGCTTTGCGACCTGTTAGATATATTAAGCATGTTAATCACGTAGAGCCTGTTTTTTCATTGTAGAATGAAGATAATATCTCTTCCATTTACTTAACAGAATTGAAATCCAAATTAGATGAAATAAAGATACCTCAAGGCATTTAAAGGTTGTGAAATACTATGAAAAAATTATTTTTTAAATGAATATAAATAATTTTCATTATTATAGCTAAGGCATGAGCTGTGTCCTCAAACATGCAGCCTAGTTAAAATGTTGAACTAGACAATAGATGAAAAGTTTATTATTCTTATTTGATTTTTTACACATATATGACCAAGTCTCCATGTCATTTCTTAAGAATCCTATAAGTTGATATCCACAATATTAAGTAGCATTGCTTTTCAATATTATTGTTATTATTAGAGTGAATATTAAAAATCAGGACAGTATTAGATGTCAGTGCACTATCAAAGACAATTAACAGGGAAGAATGTTTAAAACATGCAGAATCACTAAAATATCGTACATCTTACTGTATATTTTTGTTAATTAAATAGTTCATCAGTCTTAAGCTCCAATGAAAAGAGTCAGAAGCTTAAGGGTTGGTTTGGAGACAAACATATTTTTTATGTAAGTGTTTGTTATTTGTTTGTTTTATATCCCATTTCCCCTTCTCCAAGTCCCTACCCTCTTCTATTTATTTTGCCTTCATTCAGATTCTAGAGCCAGTATACACTGAGCTAATGAATGGTTAGAGAGTACAAGAATCAGTTTAGAGTTTATATGATCCTTTTGAGAATGCATAAAAATATGCATCCTATGTATGTGTGTGTATTGTTAAAAGTATGCAACACGTACTTTATATGTCTTGGTAGACATGCCCTTTCTTTCCTCCTTGGAGGGATTCATGAATTTTAGCAGGTACATGAGCTTAAAAGTACTAGGAGCTACTAAACTGCAGATATTGGTACCTAAATGAGCATCAATTAAAGGGAGTAATTTTCCTTCCCCACTCCCTTTCAATGATCCCAGTTGTGTCTGAAACATTTGAGTTGGAGTAGATAGTAGATTAAAAAAGGTTAGAGGGCCAGCCAGTGAGAAGGGGATAGGAGAGTACCTCTATAACGTTTTTCTCTCTTTCTCTCCTTCTTTCCTACTTTCTCACCTTCTTGGTGGTGGTGGTGGTTTAGTCGCTAAGTCATGTCCAACTCTTGTGACCCCATGGACCATAGCCTGCCAGGCTCCTCTGTTCCTGGGATTCTCCAGGCAAGAATACTGGAGTGGGTTGCCATTTCCTTCTCCATCTCAACTTCTTACTTTATGGCTCTTATGCTTAATCACTCCACTGTTTTCTTCTTTTCCTTCCCTCCTTCTCTTCCTCCTTCCTTCCTTTTTCTTTCTTTATTCGATTCCTCCTCTTCAGAGGAGAAAGGTTAAAACAAGCATTATTTTGAGTTAGGGTCAAAAATATATTTTTTAATGCTGTAGCAGTATCCCTTTCCTCATTCCCTTCTCATTTCCATTGATGTGAATGTATTCATTTTACTACTATCTCAGTTTTGAGAGCGTTATTTCCCATCCAGCAGAAGCTGTTGTGCTTAGCAGAAGGCATTTCTAAAGCACAACTAATTTAGAAATCAATAGAAAGAAAAAGAAATACCTGGTTTTTTTTCAATCTTTCATTTTTAACATTTTATCTCCCTACTTGAATGTCATCATCTAAGCTAAAATTTCCCTCAATGAATAGATACAACAAATAAATTGATTTGTGAGTTATTTAACATAGAAAATAGATGAAATTAAACTGTAATACTTCTATTTAGTGATACAACTGAGTTATTTTAGAGACATGGACAAGGCCATCTCTAGCTTCTATGAAGGATATAAAAAGATTATAATTTGACCTTCTCTAACAAGAACGTCCTATTACCTTAAAGACTGAATGACTCTCTTCACTTTTTCATTTTACCCAAGAATCTCATTGTACCATCATTAATTTCTTTAGAGGAAATGAGTTTGGGAAAGGAAGAAAAAGATGATTATAATATCATGAATTTTTGTTGACAATTGAAAATGTTGCTAGGCAGAGTTTTCCTTGTGCCCTATTCTTATAGGATTAGAATTTTCCAGTTGGATTGGCTTGGCTGTCAAAAAGTCAAGTTGATTTTTCTTTCCCTAGATTAAGTTGATAATTGGCTGAATAAAATGTTAAGAACAATTAGGAGAGGTAGGATTTTAAAGCTACTTAACAAAACAAACAAACTTGTGGAACTATTTTGTACTTTTTTTGTAACTTCTCCAGAGAACACATTGTATAAAGTTATGGCTTCCTGTTCCATGAAGTATTTCTTCCTTGACCTACCTGCCATAACTGCTTAGCTTACACTTAAAGGAAAAAAAGTTTCCATTCCACTATTGAATCTTTAAAGAAAAATAAAACTACAGTCTTTTCTTTTTCACACAAAAGCATTCACAGCACTAGTTTTAAAGAGAGCTTAATTCTTACACTAGATGTTTTTAACTCTTTGTTCAGAACACAGGAATGCTACCTTCTCTTGTCTTTCTTAACATCCATAAGACTTTTTATCATTTTCTCTGCCTAGTTCAGATTGTTTTGCTCTCAATACCAGCTACTTCCTCTCATTTTCCTCCGCTATTGTTCCACCCCTTCCTTCTTTCTCTTGTTTTGCCTCAGTCTTCTTACTTTGCCCCTGTATTCCTCATACTTAAAATTATCTGTAACTTCTCATCTGGACAAACGTCTCCTAGTTTTGACCCAGACTCAAAACGCATTTCTTAATTGATCTCTTCTATGTAGCCAGCCTCTTCTCTACCAATAATTTCTCTTGGTAACCATCCCAAACTCACTGGGCTATGTAATAACAAAAATAAATTCAAATTTATCGGCCTTGTTAATCAAAATGCTTCTTTTCGGGGTTGGGGACTCTTTAATGTCTTCTGTAGAGCACTTATCACTTTGTCTTGTTAGCAAAGGTGGCAATATCTCAGTGCATTAGCAGAAATTGAAAACTGTATGTTTCATGTATGTTGGTCATCAAACATGAAAGAGTTTGTTTACTTAAGGCATATCAATGACACTTTTTCTGAAGTGAATCTTATATTTTTCAACCTTCTCAAAGTGTTGCAAACATGAGTTAACCTTTGCATGGTGATTCTGTGATCATCATTACTGTACTGGTTTCCTAGGGCTGTAACAAAGTGGCGCAAACAGGATGCCTTAAACAACAAAAGTGTCAGAGTTCTGTTGAGTAAAATCAGCAGGGTTGATTTTTTCTGAGGGTTCTGAGAAGAAATCTGTACCATGCCTCTTTCCTAACTTCTGATTGTTTGCTGGCAATCTTTGGTGTTCTTTGACTTGCATCTCTCTTATCTCTGCCATCATCCTCAAGAACTTGTTCTCCCCATGTTCACGTCTGTGTCCAAAATCCCCCTTTATAAAGATACCAATCAAATTGGATTAGGGTTCCAGTCTACTCCAGTATGACCTCATCTTAGTTAATTATATCTACAATGACCTTATTTCTAATAAATTCACATTCTGAATTATTGGGGGTTAGAACTTTAACATATGAATTTTGAGGGAATATAGTTCAAACCAGAGCAAATGTAAATATTTCTGTGTAGAGCTCTATCACTTTGATATCTGTTGGACACAATTATATGTATGTTTGCAAACTGTACATAGTTCTTAACCTTGAATACTTCGTCCCTCACCTCCTCTGTTTCTTCTTCATTCTAAGGCACAGAGGGGTTATTTCTTACAGTTCCCATTGTGCTTTCTTCTGGAAGTAACCCATCTTTCCATGTAACATGAGTGAAAGACCCTGAAAGATCAGCATAACTGATGCTACTGGGTATTAAGGAAGAATATATAGGTTCCAAGTTAAAGAATCACTGATGAATAAAGATAAATCTGAACAACTCTGTGTGCTTTATGACATCTTTGTTTGTTTTAGTTTCTTAAGGACTCTGTATTTTCTTTTATCTGGGTTATTGACCATGTTAAATCATGATATACTTATAGGTGAATATGAGATGGCTGGGTAACTAGAAGTATTAAAGTATTATTTTTTTCAAGACAGATATTAAAGTTAAAGCAATATATTGATTAAAATACTAGATATTGAATTATCTTGTCTACCACTTAGCCAAGAATCTGCCCATTAGTATAGGAAAATCTGAGTTCCCCATACTGAAATTAGTAGTAGATATGAAATTAGTAGAACAGAATTATGCTTTTGTATAGTGTCTATAACACTGAGGTTTTTCAGCAAACATAATGGAAGTTCAGAATTGTGTTGAAATCCAATGCTGTGAGTGGGTAAGGAAAGGTGCACAATCAGTTCTTAGCAGGCAGTTCTACCTGCAGGATGAGGGGCCTGTACCCCCAGGTGCTGACCTACCAGGAGCGGCCCATGTGGTTCTCAGGGCATCGTGCTGATGAGCCACCCACTGTGGTTCCAATTCTGGCAGCCAGAGCCAAAGTGGCTGTTTGATCTTTGGAGTGGCTCCTGCCACCGTGACTGCCTCTGTTTGTTTTGCCCCACCCTTTTGTCATTACTCCCACCTGGCCTTATAGAACGAAAAATGAGAAGTGGGAGGAGGTTGTGAGAGGACAGTGCAGGAACATGACTTTGCCAGATACAAAAAGCTGCTTAAGCAGTTCTTGTTCTAAAAGCTTGTGTAAGATTTCTGCGACCTATTAGTGAATATATTTTACTTTATATATCATTCAACAGTCTGCTAAAAATTGCTTTCCCTGATTCGGCTTTCTTGTTACTAAGATCTTAGATCCATCCTAGAATGCAGCCAGCCGTTCAAATAAAAGGCAGTATTGCTTCCCATCTTAGAAAGAGTCTTCCTTAATAAATATATGAATATGCTTAGAAATATTTACTTCATCTTATGCCTTGATATTTTAAAATCAACTCCTCTAATATACTTGAAAATCAGTTTTGGTGACTTGATTATATTGGTCACTTTTTTTTTACATTATATGAAATTTTGTTGAAAAGTTTTCATAGATTATTTTCTATTCTAATATATTATTTGATAAAAGTGTAAACATGATTATGCTCATTTTATAGCATAAAAAAGCAAAAAGCTGAGATACTAAATAGGTTATTTAAGGTGATTTAGGGTGTTGATGTCCTTCTCTCCACTTGATACTGGTAGTATCATTTGGATACTCTGACATATAGGGCTTTCGCATATGCTCTATGAGATGATCAAAATATTTTCTCCACATTATCTTGATAATATTTTTGTATCATAGATAAAGAGAAGGAAATTGACATGTAAGGGGATATTAAATGACTTGTAGCAAATCACATAGCGAGGTCACTGGAAAGCTGATAAGATCTTGGACTCCTTCCCTCTGTGAACTAGGCATGACGAGTTTTCTGACAAGAAATATTTTTCTCCTTCAGGGAATCCCAATTTTCACACTTGTGAAGGTTGGAGACTTTCATTGAAAAAGTAAGGCCTCAAGTGACAAGGACCTTTCGAGCAATTTAAAGTTATAATCTCAACCTAACACAGCCAAATATATTGACTACCACTTAACAATTTATGAATATTTCTAAAATTCTTATTTCAACAGAATTCTAAATTTGAAACTGGAATTAAATCACCTTTCCCCTCCATTGTTATCTAGTTATCACTTAGTAAAGAACTTAGATATTAGGTATTTATATACATATATAAAAAAGAATAAGTTTGGAAACCATAAAGTATATGGAATTTATTTGGGAAAATGATATAAAAATATACAAAATAGTATCAGTTTTGAGATGTTTCTATAATAATGTCTCAGTTCATTTCAGTTGCTCAGACATGTCTGACTCTTTGTGACCCCATGGACTGCAGCATGCCAGACCTCCCTGTCCATCACCAACTCCCAGAGTTTAGTCAAACTCATGTCCATTGAGTTGGTGATGCCATCCAACCATTTCATCCTCTGTTGTCCCCTTCTCCTCCTGCCTTCAATCTTTCCCAGATAATAATGAATGCTTGTCATCATTTTTAACCAGAAGATTAATTTTCCCTAAGTAAGGCTGGAGAATTATGCAGTAGAGATCAATTCTGGCCAGAATTTTACTAAATTGTTGTTATCAAACCTATTATTCAGGAAAGAGTACATGAAGTAGTCATCTTCCATGCTTCTGTGTGTGTGTGAGAGACAGAGAGTTAGTTGCTCAGTCGTGTCTAACTGTTTGTAACCACATGGACTGTAACTCACCAGGCTCCTATGTCAGGGATTATCCAGCCAACAATACTGGAGTGGGTTGCCATGCCCTCCTCCAGGGGATCTTCCTGACCCAGGGATGGAACCCTGGTCTCCTGCATTGCAGACTGATTCATTCCCATCTGAGCCACCAGGGAAGCCCCTTCTATGCTTCTACGTTCTACCAATTAGGAGTTCCAGCTGAGAAATAAACAAATTCTAGAAAGCTCTGACTCAGGATAGCTCACTCAGGCAAGTGTGGCTCAGAAAGCTCCTATACTTATTAATTGATCTGCTGATTTCCCCATCTGATGATCTCAGCTAGAGGCCATTGAATAAGAATCAATAATAGAAGATCTAGGCAGTTGCTTATCCCAAAGGAATCCTCAAAGGAAAAATGTTACTTACCCATTCAAGTAAATGAGAAGAGCCTTCTTGAAGCCCCTCCAATGACCCCTTCTGTGAAATAATACCCCCTTTTACCTACGACCAGCTTCATCACCATCAGTAAATGTGTGTTCCGTTAATATTTACTCTACACTTTAGTTCACTAAAGCTATACAATACTGGAGATGGTTGGACTAAATCAAGGTCAAGTGAGAAGAAAGTATGTGGAAAGGGCATCAGGGTGCCTGGAGTTGGAGAATGCTGGTAGTTAACTGTAGTTAGTAAACAGTGGCATTGGGTTGGTCAGAGGACAGCTTACGACTGTGCTGAGTTCTGTACTCTCCCCAGTGAGTCCCAAATAAGTTTTTACATCTCCATGAAATAAAATGTAGCATTGTATTAATCACTTGGAAAATTAAGTTTTTTTTGTTCTATAATTATCTGGTAAATTCTTGTGTTACCTATCTCTATTTTGTGGGTCAGCTTTTCTCTGGCAGCTCAGCTGGTAAAGAATCCATCTTCAATGCAGGAGACCTGGGTTTGATCCCTGGGTTGGGAAGATGCCCTGGAGAAGGGTACAGCTCCCCACTTTAGTATTCTGGTCTGGAGAGTTCCATGGACTGTATGGTCCATGGGGTCACAAAGAGTCAGACACAACTGAGAGACTTTCACTTCACTTTTCTGTTTTCTTAAGCACCACCATTTCAGCTATATTATTAACATTCTCAAAGGGATTTCCACCAGACTTCCAAGTCCACTTTGCTTTAGCTGTCTTATTTACATGTATTGTCTAAGGCAGACTTAGATATTACATGTGTCATTTGATTCCAAAACAGTAAACTTCAGTTGTATGTGATAAGCTTTAGCTCTGAACGCTTCAAATACCGCATTGTACACCTATTCGGGGCTTTTTATTTCTATGTTTTTTAATCCTAAGTACATTATCTCCTTTAATTTTCACAACAAACCATTTTAGAGATAAGAGATTTGAGCCTCAAAGAACCTAATTAATTTGATAGATGGCATACACCTAGTAAGTGGCCGAGCGAGGATTCAAACCTAAGCCTTTCTGACTCAAAGTCTTCCTCTCACTTTTTAGACCATTATCTCATTCTTCTTGTAAAGGTGTAAAAGATTCTGAATTACCTTCTGAGATTCTGAGAAGTTCTAATAAGGGAGAAGGGAGCGGTCATAGCATGTGATGTAATGTTTCCATCATCTAAAACACGCCAACTCAAGCTAGCTGTCGGTTTGTCTCCCAGTGCTAGCCTACTGGTACAATAAATTATTATTTTCCAGTCTTATTTTGAGACACGTCTCTCATTAAATATAGGGGCTTAGCTTAATTCTCAAACTAACCTCAAAACTACCGTAATTTTTCTAAATTAAAAGTAATGGCATAAATATTATATGTGACCAAGTAACTATCAAGTACTGAAACTGATGGTGCGTGGGTATTAGTGGCACTGGTCTCATTATTTAGAATGAATCCACATAATGCATATCCAGATTCACCATTTGTGAGTTTCATAACCTATTAAATGGAGATGGTAATAGTACCTACTTCATTATATTGTGAGGATTAAATGAGATAATATATGTAAAGTCCTTAGATCAGTTCCTAGCATATAGTAAGCACTCAATAAATGGTAAACTTATTATATTTAATTATTGCAGAAATAAAAATCAAACAATAACTGGTAAGCACTTGGTAGACATCAGGATTTCCATACATATGTACTGAATAAATTAATAAATTACATCAGTACTCCAAATTGGCTAGCTGTTAATGATTTATGGTATATACGATATGCTGGTGGCTGTCTCACTATTGAGTTTAGTATAAAACAAAGTGTTTAATGTCATTAAGAACTCTATGCAATTTTCAGGAGCATTTCCTAGCTCTGAAAGAGCTTTTTCAGTATTGGGGTATCATTTCTTTTCTTCAACATCTTCTGCCTTAGTACTGTATAGCATAAACTCTCTGGTTAGAGTTATAGGTGTGACCACTAAATGGAAATAGGTTTTCCCCCTCCTTTATTAGCCATATAGATATTATTTCTCTTATGGTGCAATGAAAACAGAAATTGTATGTAAGTTTGTACATAGTAAAAGTAGAGAAGTGGCTGGAAAAAACAGTCAATATATGTTGGGAACGCTTCCTATTTGCGTAAGACAACTGAAATACACTGAAAGTAAGAATGACATACACAGTCACTATTTGTACCAGTTATGGAGGCACTCGGAGAAGGCAATGGCACCCCACTCCAGTACTCTTGCCTGGAAAATCTCATGGACGGAGGAGCCTGGTAGGCTGCAGTCCATGGGGTCACTAAGAGTCAGACACGACTGAGCTACTTCACTTTCACTTTTCACTTTCATGCATTGGAGAAGGAAATGGCAACCCGCTCCAGTGTTCTTGCCTGGAGAATCCCAGGGATGGCAGAGCCTGGTGGGCTGCTGTCTATAGGGTCACACAGAGTCGGACACGACTGAAGCGACTTAGCAGCAGCAGCATGGAGGCACTGCTTACTTTTATGATGATGTCAAGATATTACAATATAGGGAATCTTTTTTCTTAAGAAATTGATTTTAAAATCCTGAAATGTTTTATGATTATGTACCTGACTTTATCATGCTTTAAATATCATAGTTTCTAAATAACTGGTAATCTAATTCTAATGAAAGTTTTAGAAAGGGTTCAAAGGTTTGCTCTGCTTAGAATATTCCTTTACCAATGATATTACTCCTCTACCTTTCGAAACAGTCTATGGATCACTTCTAGAAGCCCTGCCTCATACATTTATACATATTTATGCTATATTGTACTGTAGTTTTATGTTTAGATTTTCCCTTTTTAAGTCTGGTGGCTAAATTGTGAGCTTCTTGAAGACAAAAACTGTGTTTTATTTATCTCTCAATACATAGTATTATTCAGTTCCTAGAATTGAGTAGGGTGCTCAATAAATATATATCTGATAAATTGATGAACTTTCAGTCACACACATACACACACACACATATATTAGATCAGGGCATGAGTAGCATGTCCTATATCTTTGCATATTCTTCAAGTGCTTATGAACCTTTTAACATTCCTTATAAACAGATTGATATATCTCTGAATGTTCTGGTCACTTTGAGGGAAATTTTCTAATCTTTGAAAAAACTCTTTTTTTTTTTTTTTTTTTTACCTTTTCTTATTCTTTGTTTTTACTTTGAGCATCATTTTTGTCATAGACACAAGTGTGCTGTCAAGTACTGATTGTTTGACTGGACCATACAGCATTTTGAATCCTTAGTTTCATTCACACATTGCCTGTTTGGTGGCTTTGGTCAAGCACGTTATCTGCATGTTACATAATAAATCCATGGATTGTTTCAGTTAACTAGAAAAATAAAAATCTTACTTTCAAAAAAGTTCTCAGCATTTAATACAGTGCTTGGCATATTGTTAGGACTCAATAAATGTTTGTGGAATGCATGAATAAGTCAGCCATTATTGTTAACTGTTTTGAGGTATGAGATTAAAAAAAAAAAAAAAAGACTAAATGAAACGCCCAGTATCAGGCAGCCGGGGGGACAGCAAATCTGACATTCAATAATTCTTACCTCTGTGTTTCTAGACTGTTACACAAGCTCACTGAGAAGTGCTGTATATGTCTGATTTCTCAACTTCACCCTGCAGTAAACTTTTGCAATCTGGAGGCTAGAGACCTCTTTTGTAAATGTTGTCTGCGCGATGACTGTGTTGGCACTGAGAGGGCCTTAGCAGATAAAGTGGAGGAACATATGGCTCCCATCTGAATACAAATTGGTGGACATAACGTGGTAATTCAGCGGAGATGTCCTCTACATTGTAAACCGAAAGAGTATGATTAGAGGTGTTTATAAACGGCGTCTGAATTCCCCACACACACACCCTCCCCACCTCTTTCCACTGTAGTTTTATCGGCCTGAATCATGGCCATCTAGCGTCCCAGGCTCACTGCGTTATTTGTTAAAATGGCCAGCGTGAGGAATTATTAATTAAAGCTAACAAATCACCCTGACGAGCTGTGCCCTGGCATGGCTGAAGGTTGATTGGCGAAAGTGTTCTCCTCTGGAGAAAAGACTTTTTGTGCTTGTGACGCAGTCAGGGACGGATTATTGAATATGCAAGTTAGAAGAAAAATCACAGGACAAGCAAATTGAGTATTTACTGGCAAATAATTGCTCTCTTAAGCTGTGGCTCTCTTCCTAAATTCTTAACATTCCCGAGGGTTAGAAAGAAACACAGAAAAATGCATCGGTACAGAGTACATTTCAAAAAAATTACCTAGACTGATGTTTCAGACTTGTGCAGGTAAGTGCGATTATGTGTGCATGGAAAGTGAAACAACAAGGGGAAGCAAGGGGAAAATGGGGGAAATGTTTAATCTGGTGGGTTTTTAAAAATCAATTTGTTGTTTATTGAAATACTGCTCGGCGTATTTCTGCCTTGACTGAGAGTTTAGTTTCAGTGTTGGATTTATTGTGAAAGTTAGAGAAATGAGAAGGAGGGAGGTTTCTCAGAGTTACTTTGTGCCTTTATCAGCAGAAGAGTATGTTAATGCTTTGCCCCAATAATAGTTTTAAACTTTGCTCAGATATTTGTGGATATTTGTATAAAACTATCACTTGATTTAAGTCTCCTCAGTTATTCTCAGTATTATTCATTATGATCTGTCTTAAGAGCATCCCAAACATGTTTGGGTACAACTATTGCTTTTACTTTTCAGAGTAAACTCTGTTTTACATTAGCACCAAGCTAGTCCTTGTTCAGAATTTCTAAAGGGACATTACAGTTCCAGAATAGTTACTTAAACTTCGGGCTTCTGTAATAACCAGAGTGTCCTTATTGTCAACTGTGTGGTCTTTTTATCTGAAGTGTTAATCAGACTACTGAGTTTCGTGGACATTTTAAGATAAGTGAGATTAGGTTAGAGACTTTTTCAAATGACATTTAAATACATAAAAGCATGAGTGTGGAAATGAAGGCTCATTTTATGTATAAAATACTGACATTAAGAAACAGAGGTGTATTGCTAATACAGCTGGGTTAAGTGAACAATATTATCAAAACACATATATCCACTGAATTTCATATTCTGTGAAAACCTGGATATGTGCTTTCATCGACAACAAACTGTTTTTGAAATGAGAGTAACTGGCTGGCGAAATAGCATTTGAGGATTGTAATAACTATGAATAACATGGATTTAAAACAAAGGCATAAACATAATTTAAACTAAATTAACTAATTAATAATTGCAAAGTACTTTAACAATAAAACATCTTCAAGACAGTAAGAATAATAGTAATAATAATAATAAAAGTGGAAAGTCTGGCAATCACTCAAAAATGAAATCAGATAACTAGCACAAGTTTTTAGATAATCAGAATTTTAAAATGTAAATATTTAACTTATTTTACCTTCTAATCTATTCCTGAACCATGCAATATTGTACTGGCTACAATTTTTCCTTACTATATCTATTTTATTAGAAAATGACTTCTCTTAATATGTAGAATAGAGCTCAGAAGAAAGTTTAGAAAGTGTATTTTTTAAAGGTTTAATTCCCACTGGATAACATTCTGTCCTCAAATTTCAAGAGGCAGCCCCCTTAAAGTTTCTTGTGACTATTTGAGGGCACAATTTGGTCCATTATTTTCAAATAGCAAAGGGCGCATTTAAAGCATATGTTCAGAGACTAAACCATCTGCCTGCTTTATTATGAATACCACAGAATTATGAGGACTTGGAAAGGCTCAGAAACTGAACCAGAGTTCTGTACAAGATTTAAAAAAAAAATACAGCACTTTTGTTTTAAAAAGTGCTTTGTAACCACTTACTCTTGCCAAGTATTTCATTAGTTCTTCTGTGAGAGAATTGTATCATTACACCATTTTGATGTATGGGGAGTCAATGGCAAAATGTAGTTGAGTGATATGAACCTATGGCAAGTTAATGGTAATATTTTTGCTCTGATTTAACTCCCTCCATTTAAATGCCTCTTAGAGTTTTGGATTGACTTATCAATAGTGAAACTCACAGTGAACTGAGGAAACATAAAATGGTGACTGCTAGAATAAAAATGAAATCCAGCTGCTAGCTTCTGGACTGTCTACAAATGAGTTGCAAGAGACAAGTAGAGGTCAGACTAAAGAGCATAACTGTAATCCAACTGTGATGTATTCCAAGTATCAATCAACTGTTGGTGCCCATGATGGGGGGGGGGTGGGGAATTAAAAAAAAAACAAGGGCAACTTGGCATTATTCCTGCATGGTGCTATATTCTTTTGATATCTGAAAGGATATGAGATCCAGAAATTAATATAACAAAAATCATATTTGTGTCTCAACACAATAATATTTCAGCCCAAAGTGGTTAGATAAGGACAAATTAAGATGAATGTCACTGTTAAGATGTCCAGTGCCCAATTAGAGTTCTTCTAACTTACCTGAGTTGTTACTAGAATCAGTCTGAGACTAGCTGGATCATTATCAGAGGAAATACAGAAAATAAACTAAACCCATTTTTGAATAGAGGCTTTCATTGTTGAAATGACTTATCCCTGTTTGTTGCTTAATGAAAATTATTTAAGAAAGTAACAGTGGAGGCAGAGGACTAAAGAGTTTCATTGAAGATTTTAAGATATATACATATATATGTATGGAAGATTCATATAAGTAAATAATTATTCATATATATTTCTATGCATGCATTTATAATTTTAAAAAGAAAAAATATAAATTACACACCTTGTTAGGCTGATTAAACCTAGGAATTGGTTGTTTCTTGTTGTTTTTTTTTTTTAATACAGTCAGTCTAAAAGACTGAACACACAGATTTTAACACAGCTATAGTTGGCTTTCAAAACTGAAGGATGTCAAAATTAATGATCTGGTGCCAAAAATACCTATGTTCAAATTCACATGGCTATTCTCATAGTAGTAATTTTAATTTTATGCCTCTCTATATTGCAGTCCTGCAAATAATCAAATGAATTTATTAGCCCAAAGACTATAAAATATTTCCACTATTTCAAAAGGCTAGTTTTTATTTTATATTTTAGGTGAGTTTTATATGTATATGGGCTTCCCTGGTAGCTCAGTTAGTAAAGAATCTGCCTGCAATGGAGGAGACCCCGGTTTGATTCCTGGGTTGGGAAGATCCCATGGAGGAGGTAATGGCTACTCACCTCAGTATTCTGGTCTGGAGAATTCCATGGGCAGAGGAGCCTGGCAGGCTGCAGTCCATAGGGTCACAAAGAGTTGGACACAACTGATCAACTTTCACACACACACATATATATAAATACGCACAGAGACACATACACTGTTTGTTTTGTTTTTCTCATATATTTCTACCATCCAGTTCCAAAAAGGGAATTAAAATGACTGAGAAAGGAAAAGATGCAAGTAATACAGTGAAATACATGAAGTAAAAGTAGATAAGAAAGGCAAAAACAAGAAAAGAAACAATAAACAAGGGCAAAGATACAGTCAAGAGTGAAGTTGGTACACAAACTACATTCGATGAAGTGCTATACATTTTCCTTTAAACTTGCATGCAGTCAAGTCAAAGAGAAAACCATGGCAAGTTATGCAATTTATAACACTCATAAGAATAATTTAAAAATCTCCATCATTCATTGCTAAGGTTCTTGAAGAATGACAGACTCTGAATATTTAGAGAACTCAGTCCTAATGGAGCTTCCACTGAAAATAATTATAGGCTACAGAGACCTAGAGGTCAGGGCAGAATCAGCAGTTACACTTTTGTGAGGCACGTGTAGAGGAATAGACTATAGTAATCTCTTTTCAATCCCAGGCGAGAAGTTTCTTGGGAGGAGGAAGGGGAAGCTTCAATTAGTGCAGTTATGTTGGCAAGACCAAGGTTTTATGGAAAATAGGGATTTCAGGAGAAATTTTAATAATTATCTCATATAAATATATGTATACATATATAGTTTAACAAAAAATCAAAAATTTAGAAGGCATCCACTTTTATAATAGCCATTAAAACACATTTTATCAAATAAACCTCTTGAATCAACTCTGCTTCCCTAAATTGTTATTGAAATGTTGCTGTACTCCTGCCATTTTTTTCCTACTTTTACTTGAAGCACACTGTCAGTCTTTGTGAAGTTTTAAAAAGAATCTTTTCTGGCTTGAATTGAATGTTTCTTGCCTTTGCGTCCTTCCTTGGTTCATTTTCAAAAGTCTTAGCAAACTACCTGGTCTTTTCATGGCAATTTTGATGGTTAAGTCACATTGAATAGGTCTGTCTTTTCTCCATATTGAAAAAGTAAAGCATAAAGTTTTTTTTTTTTTCCACATTTCCTTTGTAGCACAATCCATAGTAAGTAGTCCAAGGACCACCTGTATCAGAATTACCTAGGGTGTTTGTCAAAATGAAGATCCCTGGACCCTATTCCTGAATTTCTGAATTAGAAGCTCTGAGATTAGAGTCTGAGGATCTGCAATTTAGGAAGTTACCCAGGTTAGTTACATACACTAAAGTTTGAAAACCATTCTTCAAGATTGTGACTTTAAAATTTCTAGTATATGAGTATAAAATGGTAGAATTTCCACTCTACAGTTGATGAGAGCTAATTATGTATAACACAGACCAAAACACTAAGGCATATTAAGTGATGATGGATGGCCTTTTCGTGAGACTAGGAAGATCAAGCTTAGAAAAACATTCTGAATTTGTTTGAACCCTTCAAGTCATATCTCACCATTACAGGAAGATGTTCTTAAACTTTTTAGCTATCATTTACTGAAAACTACTATGTGCTAAGTCATGTGTTGCATCTGGGTAGTAGAGATACAAAGATGAAAAAGAACAACTCCATCCATTGTCTGAAAAAATGCATATTCTAGGATAATTTATTACTACTAAGATATTATCTTCTCTGTGCTAGGATAAGTATGAATTGCACATAATATTCTCTTGAGTAAAACTGAAGATTTCCATTGTATTATATCAGTATGAATTTATACTTGATAGAAATTTTATATAATAAACCCTGGTACAACTTGGAAGCTGCAAAATGCAAGAAATCATTGTCAGTTCCTCCTTCTTCCCCTCAGCAATAGACTGCATCCCCCAGTACTGAAATGGGAGGTGTCATGGGGACCTACTAATTCCATCTTTGTCCTCTATCAGTGATTTGATACTGGGATTCCTTTTGAGAGGAGGAAAGGGATGAGTAAGTAAATGCACCTGACGTTATGAAGACTTGTATGTCCTTTTCTACTGCCTCATCTAAGGCCTCAGCTGACCTGTAGGAAATGCTGGAGCCTAGCCTCCCTTGTTGGCAGGTAGGGCAAAATATGGAGGAACTTGAGTGATCCTGCCTAGTACCCTGCTCCAAAGTCTCATTAGTACCAGGAATTGGTATCAACAGGCTAAAAGAGACATTTTATGCATAAAGGAATCTGGTAGTTGGTCTGAGGAACAGGATAGAACTTGCAGTTTCATTGATGATTCATGTTTTCCTGGAAAAGTACTGGAGACACTCTCCCCCCTTATTATTTCCAGAACAATATGAGAAATATTGTGAGACCTTCCATATCCTTTTTCTTTTCCTTCCCTTTTCTTCAACATATATTTGCTATGTATTTAGTGCCATGCTTTCGTTTAGGAACTTTAGGGATAGAGTGATGAATAGAGTTTCTACTTTCCTGAAATCTATATTAGGGTATATAATGTATTAGGGTTAGAAGGGGAATAAAATTACTAAATGTAAAATGTAGAGTAATGCAAGTATAATATGATTCATTTTAAAAACATTGCCTGCTGCACCCTCCATGACTTACAAGTATATTCATGTTATTTCATAATGTGTGTATATATATATATGTATCTGTGTGTGTGCATGTGTGTATAAATACCTATTTCTTGATGCATTTATAGACTTCACTGGAGAACAGACTAGTCAATCCAGGACTCTGCTTATTGTGGGAAGCTTTTTTTCATAGGGACCTGCACAAAGTGTAAGGGGAAAAACAAGCACACTACAAGGATCAATATGCGTGCACAGTCAAATGCAAGACCCTTCTTTTCCATCCTTTTGCTTACTTGTGTGTATGTTTCCTGGGTTTTGTTTTTGTTGTTTAAGATCTAAATGCTAGGCACTCCAGACACCCTGGGGTCTAAGAGTTAGGGTCAATCTTCAAGTGAACAAAGTAAAGATGACAAATGACTAATAATAGTATATGCCTTGATAAGGTTCTATGAAGGATGCAGTACTGTCCTAGAAGAGATCAGAGCATAGGCAACAGGAAAAGTTTCCCAGAGGGATTCAGGTTTTAACTTAGACTAACAACGCAACAGTAAAACAAAACAAAAATATTTTTTAAAGTAAACTAATTTTTCACCTGATCACAAAGGTATGACCCAAGTGTGTCACCTAATATGTATCCATGATGAAAATATTCTAGACAATAAGACAACCTATATTTTTTTTAAAAAAAAGGGAGTATTGGAAATCATTGGTTAACTCAGCACTTGAGAGAAACCATTGTTAACGTTCATATGAAACTTTTTGAACACGTATTATGTTCCAGGGTTCTGCCAGCCAGCCACAGTCTTCTCAGAAGGGAACATTTTAATTAGCAGGCAATATGAATAGAAGCAACTCAAACTTTAACTCCTGTTGGCTGTCTTCAGATTTGGTATTACAAACCAGCTGGGTCCCACCTGGAGTTAGTGTAGCTAGAAGAGCATATATGAGTGTTCTCCGGAACAAACATGGCACCTGCTGCCGCCCTCACCTAGAGAGGTGTGAAAGTCAGGTTCGTTGACTGCTTCTTCTCAGCCTGTGTGACCTTGGGCGAGTTATTTGGCCTCTCTGTGTCTTGGTGTCCTTCTCTGTCACATTGGATTACTAACAGTATATACCTCACAAGATGTTTTGAGAAATGAATAAGATAATGCATATAAAGTGCGAATCACAGTCCTTGGCACCTAGTGTAGCATTCAGTAAGTTCTGTCATTATGATGCTGACTACTATTACTATTACAGTTGTTTTCATTGCCAAGGAAACTTGCTGAAAACATATTTTGTCCAGTGCATTTGCATTGTCACTACTGACAAAACAACTCAAAACACACTTCTTACTGAGGGTGGGACAGAGATATCATCTTTGCAACACACATTAAGAATCTGAATATATAGCTGAAAATTATAATATAATTTAGTAGATAAAATGACATTATGCAGACTAATTTTCTGTTTCTAGATAGAAATGATGTTTAAATCTGCCTTAAATGCCCTTCCTGTTACAGGTTTTGTTTCAACAATTTGTGGCTAACTAGGTTTGTTTAATTAAAGAAACTTTAAATCCAAAGCCCTAATGTTTTTCACATACTACTGTATTTTTTATACCATCAGTGACTGAAAAAGATTAGAAACATAACTTGACCTAATGAGGCATCTTCAGGAAGGAGAGACTTCTACATTGTCAAGATCTGTATTTTAACATGATAGTGAACAAAAATATCTAGCCTAGCAGCCACATGTTAGGCGCTTAAATACATATTTTGAATTGATTTACAATTTGCAAGAAAAAGCACATGAACATCAGTGTAGATGTTCTATAGAAGTGTAAATGATTTTAAGAGAAAGATTGCACAGTAGAAAAACAATATATTAGAAAAATTCATTTGTGTGGAATCTTGACAACATATTATGTTAACTTTAAAATAGTAGGCTTGCCCCAGTATGAAAGGCAGAAATGTACAGTGAAAAGAATGTAGACTTTGTAGTTGCACAGCCATGTATTTGGGTATTCCCTCCACTATTTGCATATTATATAATCATGGATACATTATTTCTTGTTGCTAAGTCCTTGAACAGAAAATGGGGCAATAATGGCCTCATTGCATGGTAAGTTTGTGTAGTGCCTAGAAGAGTTCTTCGAGCATGATAGATAAATTATATCTATTGACAATGGCAATAACAACAATAAGATAGAAAAACCCTGTGTACAATAAATATAAGCCTATTATGTGTAGAATATATATATATATGATTCATATGAATTGGTATATACATTCCAATATAATAAATACTAATACCTGAAATTGCCTTGCTTAATATTTGACATACCATTAAAGTGCTACATGTAAATTTTACCTATTTAAATGCTATTATGAAAAGGTCTGCCTTATTTATTTTAGTTAAATGAAGATAAAATTAAAAAATCTAAAACCAACTCTATCTTTTGAAGAATGACAATAAAAGCAAAAGCCACCAAAAGATCTGTTACTAACATAGTCAAATAATTTGAACTTAATGCAAATAAAGAGCAGGGAAAATACTCTATTTCAAATGATAGAAAAAGTGAATTAACTTGAGAGACTCTTAGGTGACCCCTAATCTGGATAGTATTAATTGGAAGCATTTTAAAGATCATAGGGCTATTATTTCTAGTTTCTGTGGTAGCTACATATGGAAAATGGCTGCAGATATTCACAATACAAAAATAGTTCATTGCTAAATTCGAAATTCTGTTAATGTCACAAACAGTGGGATGTGAAACACAAATGAATTGTGCTGACAGTTGAGTCCCAAGCTGCCTATTTTTTTTTCCCTCAGAGCTGCCCATATTTGGCTTTATATTTTCTCCAGTCCTAATTTAACCCATCAATATTTGTATTTTCTGAAGCTAGCACCACCATGGAGCAGACCACTTTTAAGGATTTTATTCCTAAATGCATCTGGTTCCTAGGAATTTTGCTCTCACTGCTTTTCTTCCTACTGATAGGTATTCTTGAATCTTTCTTTACCTCTCACCTTAGAGTCAGAGTTTCAATCACTTGTTAACCTACAGGCTTCTAGGGCGTGGGATTGTTCTTTACTCCATCTCTCTGGAGTAACGTGTCTTTCTATTTTTCTTCATCTGCTGGACACATTTCTTCTCCGTGTTGCTTTGACTTCCTGTCATCCTGATAACCTACATTCATTTCCTACTATAGTGGTTTTTTTTTTTAATTTGTTTTCTAAATGTCACTCTTATCCTCTTTGGTGGAAGATCTTTATGATCCTAGATTTGGGGAACAAAACTAGATACACTATTTTATGAACTGAATAAAGCTCCCTTTTAAATACAGTAATTTGATATAGCCATAAGCTAGCTTGACTTTGGGAAAATGTCATTTTAAAATATCTCTAAAATGCATTGTCAAAATGACCAAGTTATTTTGGCTTAATGGATTTTGTAGCTTGGACACCAAATCTACCTCACAGAGCAACAGTCCGGGTGAAATATATTTTATCTGCATTTTACTACAGACAGTGATTTGGCTACCATTTATTGAGTGACCTCTCTGCACCAAGAATTTTACATATAATTCTTAAAACAGTCCTGTGAGATAGCTACCTTTATCTTCACTTAATAGATTAGAAAACTTTGACCTAGAGAGGTTAAATAACTTGTTAAGGGGTGGAAATGGGATACACACCCAAGGTTCTAAGACGCTAAAACTCATCTTTCCTCCTTTACCACATTCTTGTGCCTGGTTATGTATTTATATTTTGGTAATGGGAAAGAAGTTTGTAGTATAATTTAATTGGGGGCATAGCCAATTTCCTCAAAGCAAACAGAGTAACGATGAGATTTCACTGTTATCCTTTTTATGGAAATATGAGCCTCAGGTTGTAGAGTCACTAGATCTGCAGAAGGCTGAAGCACATGAATGTAGGTAACTTTCTTTACTGCTCCCTTTGGTTTAAAGAGACAGGTTATTATTCGTTCTGAATAAACTGGAGCTTAAAATGGGTGGTTCGTACACCAGGGATTTCAGGTTTCCCCTCAAAAGTCTCCGGTGACTTCTCCTAGTTATTTTCTCCAAAACTGAAATCTGATGATTTTTCTCAGCAAATGTATTCTGTGATCTTTTCTCCCACCAAATTTCTGAAGAATTGTTATTAGTAGTACTAGTATTAGTACCTTTATAAGGTAAACACACAATGTAGTTTTAATACATTCATCATCTATATGTTTATCTTATGAGGCACTAATACTATTTTGCTGTTATATAGCACTTCATGGTTTACAGTTTGGAAAATACATACCAAAGAGATAGCATTGAGGAGGACATTGCCCTTTCCTTGGGCTCACTTCAGATGGGGATATAAAATGTAGCTGTAGTTTGGACATGCAGTAAAGCAGTGGCAGGACTACCCTCCTGCCGAGAATGAGAATCTTTACTTTCCAGATTAATACTTGGTATTTGCCCTTGTGCAGTTGGACCATTCAGTTTGCCCATTTGCAATCCAAATCCTAAGACCTTGCTTTGAGCAAGAACTTGAATGTTAGTGTAGATAGGCCTAATTTATCTCTTTGCCACAACCACTTAACTTCATTTGGGTCAAAACCTCCAAGAGGAACTCTGGAAATTTCACTAGCATTTAGAGTGAAATTTTAGCTTAAAAAAAGAAAAGAAAATAAAAACAGTAACAAGAGCCCTGGAACCATCTTTCTTCAAATATTCCCCAGAGAAGAAAAATATAAAAACCTTATTGTGTGATGCTAAGTTTTGGTTTACACATCATGAGTGCTCTTCTTAGCCTGCAAACTCACCCTTCCTCTACTCCCAATGGATGTTCAGTTTCCTTCTGGAATTCTGGCTATTGCCAATTTTGATATATGTCTTCACTATTATTTAATACTCTAAATTTAAAATAGATGTTTCATTCTTACACTTTTTGAAGATTCAGTAGGCTTTATTTATCTAAAATTACTGTAAAACTCAGCCCCAAATCCTGTTTTTTAAACAAATAAATATTGCCATTTTTTACAAATCTGAATACCATAGGCTATTTTTACCCTTTTTCTTTATCCCATAGTTCAGCTTGTATTCTTCTCTGTACAGCATAGAGTCCAGGAAATATAAGTGAAAATGAACAGTTCCAGAAGGTTAGCATAGGAAAATTTCCTATTCTTAGTTATATTCAAAATGTTGTTTCTAACCTATCATTTTCAGAAATGTATTATAATATTACATAAATATTAAGATATATTCCCAGATATTTGTTATCAAAAATATGGAGGAAAATTCCACACATAAATGCCCCACTCCTTGCCCTACCCCAGGTGAATTTTGGACATGAGAAAGCTTCTTTCCAACAGTGGCATGTCATGTTGTGCTTGATGAATTTTAACATTTGCATCCCTTGGTGCTCATATTTGTGAAGAATATTAAAGACTTATGACTTCTTTTTCCTTTTAGCTGCACATGGCTCAATCTAATAAATTTTAAATACAGAATCAATATGGTTATAATCCCAATCATACCACATTTAAAAAGCAATGTTCTAGACTGTGTTTCTCTTCCAGCATGACTCCACAAAGAAAGCAAAACCAAACAAAACTTTCCTTAAAACAGAGTAAAATGTGACTTGCAGAAACTGTTTTAAAAAGTGGTTTCAACAGTGAAGAACAACCAATTTCGCAAACACCATGGTAGCCGTTTCAAGCTGTAGAGTGGACAGTATACAGGGAAAATCAATAAAGGGAAAAAAATCTCTGTCACATATGAAACCTAAAAATAACATTAAAGACCAATTCCCTCTCTATTCATCTATTATTGCACTCCACTAAAATGTGCTGAAAAAAAAAAAAAAATCAGCCAACTTCTACTAAAATGAAGTGTCCAGGCAAGCAAGTCTGTAAATAATTAAAAGAATAGATTAGAAGAGAGGAAATGGTCTGGGAAGAGTGAGGATGAGGAAGAGATCAAGCACTTAAAATGTTGAATGTACCAGAACCAGAAAACAGGGAGAGGAAGAACTTGTTCTTCAAAAGAAGATACTTTCCATCCTTCATAGCAACACAGACTTGATAGTCTGATAATAGAAGCCCTTTGGGTAGGACCAGTGGGAAGAACACAGTCTTCACAAAGCCTTCACTAAATGTTCAATTGCCCAGTGCAATCTGATCGACATGTCCTTGTTTCTAGAATTGAGTAAAACAAATCAACATGAACAACATATGGTTTAATAGTTAACTTTTAGAACAGGGGACAGGGAGATGCTTTTATGCCCAGGCCCAGTGTTCATTTATTACTAAAGCCTGTTCTGAGACCATTTGCAGCTTTCCAGAGAGTCTGACTTTGGCTTAATCAACACTTTGTTCTGTAGTCTCCATTAATACTTGTGAATCTCTGTGATAAAACACCTTTAGAATCCAAAGTATTAGTATTAATATCATTATTAATATTATTATTATTCCTTTCTTATGTTGGTAATTCTCTCTGCATTTTCTTATTCCAGAGATAAGTGCAAATTTATTGAATACACAGAGTTTCTCTGAAAAATTTTGTGTTTTCTTCCAAGTTGGAAATTTGTGATATTTGAAATACCTGGATTTTTTTAATGACCAGAGACAGAAAAGATCCTAGAGACAGAAAGGTCTGCAAAGAAAGAGGACAAAGGAAGGGAAAGAATTGTGTATTTAGGCTGATTCAATCTTCAGGGCTCTATTATTTGGCTAGTGGTCTTTTTATTAAGATCTCTGCTATCTCAGAATTCTAATCAGACTTTCCCTCTGTAACTAAGCGACTCTCCAACTTTTAGCATTTTCTCTAGCTCCTCAAGAGTAACCATGGACTAGGGTTTGGTATACCTTAATGAATGGGCATTGGGTTATGAACAAGTACTAAGGAAAAAAATAGCAAGAAAATTGAAGGCAAATTCACGATAAGCACTGAGGTCATGCAACTGTTGGAAGTACCTGGTATGGAATTTCTGTTAGCAATATAGCTAAGGTAAACAGTAACGGTAATAACAATTAAAAAAAAAACCCATTCTTCTCACTCCCCTCTCCCTGTTTTCATTTAAAAACAACTACCATCATAAAAATAGCCCAGGAAAGAGAAAGAGCTCATGTCTGTATTTTTGGTGTATGATCATATATCTTTATTGTAGTTCCACAGAGGCCACACATTAACAGAGTTATTTGTCCCTGATGTTTCTCAGAGATCATCTTTGTGTATGTCTCCATAGCTGTTATGATAGTGTTACTATTTACTCTTCTTCATTTTCTCCTTTTATTTGGGCTCTTTTTCTTTTCTTGTGAAAGAGGCTCTTTCTCTAGCCTCTTTAAACACATTCACCATTTCACTGGGACAGATGGGTCCTTCTATATGATGACTTTTAAAGTGATAAGATAGTAGGAATAGATTTTGAACAATATTTTACCAGCACTGTTGAAAAATTAGCAACTGTATATTCTATATACACACGCAGAAGCTGCATAAAATGCAAATTCTATTCATGTCTGATCTCTTCTGCATTTATATAGTGAGTATTGCTGTAGCATCTAAGCACTTGACGCTATTTCCTCTTATTATTATTTACCACCTGAGCATTTCAAAGTGCTTTTTACAATCAGAGAATTTCATTAACAACCCATTCCCTTGCTCTTTGTTTTTCTGCACCCTTGCATGTAAAGCTATCAAGCATCTTAGTAGCTATATCAGATAAATTACAGTGAAAAGATAGAATGCTGCTGACAGGGGGATAGAGGAAAAAAAAAGCATTCCAAAACATCTTCTGAAATCCCTTTTGTGTTTTATACCATCCAAACAATAATATTGTAGAAGTGTGCATGTATATACATATATATATATATATATGTTTGAGTGAAAACTCAACCACTAGATACTTTCATTTCTCATGGTTTCCACCATTGCAATAATCAGAAATGTGACATGACCAAGGGGAGTACTTGTCTGCAGTTCACACATACAGAAGTCTGGGCACTTGAACCTTCTCACTGTAGAAAGCTTGTGATTTCTTATTGCTTCTTGAGCTGCCTTTAGCCCAGAATTATAGAAGTCAATCCATTTTAAAATCCAAAAAGCTACTGTTATACTTTTTTAAGCTGAGAGATAGAGACTTGTTTATAAAAAGGTTCATTGTGATTATAGATGAAAGTGCGTGGTTGGTACTTTAACAGTTTGATTGAATTAAAATCAAGTTCATTCTGGGGTTTCCTTCTCAGCTTTACTCCTTGCTTTCTCTTTGACTCTAAGCTAATTGCATAACCTCTGGTTGACTTGTGCCTCATCTACACATTCAAAGTGAAATTCAGAAATGAGGTTATTAATCTAACTAATGTACACTGTAATATTATTTCTCTGTTTCTGCTAGAGAATTTGAGATTTCTGACTTAAGCAGATAGCAATAAAAACTAACACAATATCCTTTTGTCTTTAGAGAACAACCCTATGAAGTAGACGGGCTTGCCAGGTGATGCTAATGGTAAATAACCCACCTGCCAATGCAGGAGATGTAAGAGATGCAGGTTGATCCTTGAGTGAAAAGATTCCCTGGAGGAGGGTGTGGCAGCCCACTGCAGTATTCTTGCCTGGAGAATCCCATGGATAGAGGAGCCTAGAGAGCTACAGTCCATAGAATCGCAAAGAGTCGGACATGACTAAAGCAACTTAGCGCGCACACACACACACAGATGAAGTAGACACATCAGAATCACCTGGAAATTATCTGAATCACATGGACCGCTTGTTAAAAATGCAAACTGCTAGGCCCTACTCTCAGGGTTTCTGATTCTGAGTCTAGTGGTAGGGACTGATAATTTGCATTTCTAACAAGTTCCCAAGTGATGCTGGTGGGGACCACACTTTTAAAATCACTTCACTAAGGGAGATGTAGCTTCAGTACAGAAAAGGAAACTGATTGTAGCCTCAACTCATGGCAGTAAAGTGGCAGAGTACAGACAGAAACCAGACTTCTGACTTGAAATCTCACTTGGTTACAACATACATTTCCTCTTTACTTCTACTACTTCTTTGTTTGGAATGGCTTTTGGTTGCGATGAATCCTGTATGAAATAGCATTGTAAGGGAATATTCGGACACTGGATTTTCCCCTTGGGTCTAGTAGCTACTCATTAGATTTGTGAAAGAAAAGGAGGAGGACTTTCCAAATTTTATTGATTAGCTTTGGTATGAAGGGCTTTTAAGGCCAGCTTTATATTTCCCTTTTGGAGATGAGAGTGATAAATGAGGGTCTTTGTGTTCATTCATCATAGCCTGTAAATAGAAATGAACGGGCGTCTCTTTGATTGGACTTGTGACCATATTCTGTTATAACAATGCTTTTTAAAAACTTTCACATATATATTACTTTTCCAATAGTCTTGATGAAGGAATATAGCAAGGAGTATGTAGTGGAGCTGGGGAAAAGCAACTGCAAAGAGACTGAGCATGGTGCAGTGGTTTGCAATCCAGGCTGCATATTATAATCACCCAGGAGAGCTTGGAAATGAACACACATATTTGCATCCCATGCACAAGAAATTCTGGTTAGTTGTTCTGAGGGTAGGGACTGAGTATCGATTTTACTTCCCAGTTGATTCTAGTGTGCAGTCTGGGTTAAGAACTATTGGCCTCGTGGTTAAGAGCCTGGATTTTGAAATCAGACAGATCTTAGTTCATATACTGGCTCTTCTATTTAGTTACTGTGCAACTTAAATAAGTTACTTATTCTCTGTCAGCTTTAGCTTTCTCACTGGTATAATGCAAATTATAATAGTTGCCTTGTCGGATATTTGTGACAGTTAAATGAGATGATGCATTTAAATATTTGACATAGTTCTAGGCTTGTGGTACAAGTATATTATATGTTTACTGCTTTTATTATATTTCACTTTGGCTTCCTTATTGATAAAGTGAGGAGGCACTTTAGTATGAAAGAAAAGGCAGGTATCTTGGGATTCTCTGTGGATACTTGGTTGTCACCTTATCCACAGTATCCTGCTCAGTTCCCTCTTGCCTTTTCACTTCCTAAACATGCACATTTTGTTAGGCGCCGTCTTTGAAAGACATATTTTACCAACTATTTATTACTATATTTTACCAACTATTATTACTCTGTCCTTGTTTTCCATCAAGATTGAGAACTTGATGAACAAATTGAGACGAACTTGATGAGAACTTGATAGAAAAAATTCACTGAAATTCCCATATAGGATAATGGAAGTGTGGTGCATGGTTGACATATAAATTTAAAAAACAATGGCAAAGCTTTATAAACCTACAAAATTAATATGGCCCTACAGTTGATTGCTATTTTTCTGCCGTCACTCACTCTCAGAGTTCATTCATTGGCAGCCTTCATCTCAGAGAAAGAAGGGTACACAGATCCCACTGCTTGAAGATTGTGCCATCTTGTTGGTTGTGGTGATTTAGTTGCTAAGTAATGTCTGACTGTTGCGACCCCATAGGCTGTAGCCCTCCAGGCTCCTCTGTCTTGGGATATTCCAGACAAGAATACTGAAGTGGGTTGCCATTTCCTTCTCAAGGGGATCTTCCCAACCCAGGGATGGAACCTGAGTCTCCTATCTCCTGCACTGCAGGTGGTCTCCTGCGTTGCAGGTGGATTCTTTACCGACTCAGCCACCAGGGAAGTCCCTATGCCATCTTGTTAATTCCCATTCTTTTCCTGGATTTCCTCCTGTAAGTCTTAAAGAAGCTTTAGTACACAAATGAGTAGTAAGAATTTCTGAGAGCAATCATGGTTCTCAAGCAATTTTTGCTAATCTCTACCTATGTTTTCTAGGTTATGTTTTGTATCACCAGTTTTAAAAATTAAATCCTTGTATCTCTCTTCAAGTATATAAATTATGTTTTTGGATAGACAGAGAGGAATTATTTGACTGTCCAATAAAAGTACAGATGGTTCCATTTTCCTTGACTCATCTCACAGCACACATTAGTCAGGTCACATGCCTATTTGGGAATTTTTGTAGCACTAGGTCACTTGCTTAGCTTTAGGGCAAATAAAAGACTATTTGCCTGGCTTTTAAGTTTGTGGATCTTACACTGTGCCTGGCATGGAGATAGGAAGGACATTTTTTTTCCATTAAGCTTTTTCACTGTGTTTTGAAAGGAAAAGTTGAAACAGAGTCCCTACTGAGATTTTAACATGTTCCATGGTGGTAACCATAGGAAATAGGGAAACAGAAAATTTTTGGACAGAAGGAAGCCAAGGAGTCCATCTCAGCCTGTCCTCAACTCTCAGATACCAGTTGGACTCTACAGTATTATTTTTATCTAGGTGTACATCCATTGCTTTGTGTTTCTATAGCTTGCCATCTGATAGAAGGGAAACGTTGCTACCAATCATCACTAAAAAGGTTGCTCTAGAAACTGTACTTAGATCCCTCTTCTGGACAAATCAATGGAAACATTCATTTAGATTTTAATAATGCTAAATCATGGAAGGTTTTTATTTGGAAAAATAAATTTTGATGTTTAAAGAAATTCTCATAGGGTGTTACAATAGAGCCTATGTAAACTTCAGTTTTAGAGAGCAGTACTTGTTTCACACAAAGATATATAAACACAGAATAATGAAATTTTTCTTCATTATACTCAGGGTGCTTAAATTCATACAAGGAGGCCCCTTCCTCCATGTTTACATACCCATCACCTACCCTTCTCTTCCTCTGGCTGCCCCCCTGCCCTAACCTCTGGGGATCAAAAATACTGAAATCAAATCCACCTCGTGTTTCTGAAAGGTTTTCTAATGCTCTTTAAGTAAAGTGTTTAATAAATAGGTCTACTGGCACTCTTCTGTAAAAACTTAAATATGAAGATTTTTAAGGGGGGAGGCATATTTTTTAAATAATCCTATCTGGTAGAACCCTATTGAGAATTCACCAGTTTGTTAATTTTATACCTATGGTAGTACCTCCTAGTTGCTTTCATTATATGGCAGTTGTTATGAATGAGTTTCTAAACTTCACTTCCCGTGGTTACATTCAAATAATATAGCTAACCAAGTAGTCGGAGAAGGCAATGGCACCCCACTCCAGTACTCTTGCCTGGAAAATCCCATGGACAGAGGAGCCTGGTGGGCTACAGTCATGGGGTCGCTAACAGTAGGACACGACTGAGCGACTTCACTTTCACTTTTCACTTTCATGCATTGGAGAAGGAAATGGCAACCCACTCCAGTGTTCTTGCCTGGAGAATCCCAGGGACGGGGGAGCCTGGTGGGCTGCCATCTATGGGGTCGCACAGAGTCGGACATGACTGAAGCGACATAGCAACAGCAGCAACCAAGTAGTAGTCATGGCTATTAGCAATTTTTTGATACATATTCAACATGACAGTTATTTTTTCTTTCTCATATCTACAGTAGTCAGTCAGTCAGTTGCAGTCAGTTCAGTTGCTCAGTCGTGTCTGACTCTTTGCAACCCCATGAACTGCAGCACTCCAGGCTTCCCTGTCCATCACCAGCTCCCAGAGCTTACTCAAACTCATGTCCATTGAGTCAGTGATGCCATCCAACCACCCCCGTCTCCTCCTTGCCTTCAATCTTTCCCAGCATCAGGGTCTTTTCCAATGAGTCAGCTCTTCACATCAGGTGGACAAAGTATTAGAGTTTCAGCTTCAGCATCAATCCTTCCAGTGAATATTCAGGACTGATTTCCTTTAGTACCATCTACAATAGTACCAAACCTTAAAATGAATTATGAAAATTCAAAATGATAAACTTTTTAAAATGTATCTATTACCAGGTCAGAAATAGTACCTCACAAGAATGGCACCTCAGCATCGTTATTATTGCCATTTTAAAGTGGACCACCCAGAATGCATAATCCTATAGCAACACAGTAAAATTGGGTCATCCATTTCTGAAAGATAAATATCAGGTACATTCTAGTATAGATGAAAATATGTCAAAGATACAGACCCCATAAAATGGGCATATTCCTTAAAGTCTGGGAAAGGTTTGCTCAGGAAAAAGGTTGAAAGGCAATGTGGTATAATGTTTGAATACCTATGTTCTCGTTCATACTTTGCCACTTAATGAGTCAATCTTAGTTAAAGGATTTAACCTCCTGGTGCATTGGTTTTCTCATCTACCTCAAAATCGACCTCCTATATATTAATAATGATCAAAATAGTTAGTGTCATAAAATTATTTTGAAATATTCAGTGTATAGTCTGTTAATCATCAAGTTTTAAGTGGGGGTTGGGACCAACTATTGGGGAGAAGATCCTCTGTTCCAAATGTTGGAGACTAATTGAATGATGTCAAAGACTGGAAGTCTGCACAGGTTGGCAACAAAGGCAGAGCCAGAAATAAGGGGCTGGCTTAAGTAGGGCAGTCACCGGTAGACTGTGGTTTTGAAATTAATAGAAGAAATTTGAGACACTGGAATCTTTGAGGAAGCATATTGCTTGATCAAATGTGTTATCTCTTGTGAGTCTCTAATGTTCAACACAAATAATGAATTGGAAGAGCATGTCTAACAGTGAGGAGCTCTGGTGACATACAGGGGTTTGCCCTAAGACTATTCTCAAACGTGAATCTACCTCAGGAGCTGGCTTCAAGTGCAGATTCGAGAGCCACATCCCTACAGATTCTGATTCCAGTGTAATTCTTGGGCAAGCCTGTGATTCTTCATTGAGATCAGCCTTGGTGATCTGGTTGCTGATGTCCTTGAGATCACACTCTGAATTTTCCGTCACAACTATTCAGTGCCCTAGCCTTCACATTGTGTAGTTTCTGGTTATGGGCAGAACTGAAGGGGTTATTTAATGCTCCATAAAGCCCTACAGACAGAGCTTTTTATTTGTGTCAATGGAAATTCCATATCTTTGAAATTTTCTGTTTGTTCCTATTAAATTTGCATGTTTTAGCATTTAGGAAAGAATGCAAATAGATCTGTTTGGTCAGAATTTTTACTTAATTTGCACTTTAGCATCTATCAAAATAGGGAGTCTTTCACAAATCTTGGTATTTTTTGTCCTCTTCCTATGCTTGTGCCCAGCTGTCTTCACAAAACTAAAATGAATTTTAAGACATAAATGAACAATTCCATTCAATATATTTATCCTACATTGTCATATGAGGCACTGGTGCTATCTGATCTAACCTCTCCAAAATCCTTAGTCCACAGGGTAAGCAAGAAACATCCCCATTACTAAGAAATTTTTGTCGTATGAAAGAAAATCTCTCCATCTTATTTCACATATTCAATTCCCTTGTCATTTTACATTATAAATAAATAACAAACCAATTTGGCACATGCCCACCGATTAAAAATAAAAGTTGTCAGAGTGAGAGGGAAAAGACAAAAATATGAATTATTAATTATAATATTAAGCAGCACAAAAAAGCATAATATAAAATGATATCACCTAAAAAGACATTTTATCAAAATGAAAATGAGACAATGATATAATCTTTATCATATACTTTGCATCGTTGTCATTTTTAACCAAAAATATATTTACTGTATCTAGTGCATTTATATAAAATTTGATAAAAAGATACTTTAATTGTGGTAAAATAAAGAAGTTATTTATAAAACAGCATGAAAAGAAAAACCTGATTTAAAGTTATAGATTAAATTATGTTATTGACCTGGTGACGATATTCACTATTGTATTACTTTCCAAATGTCCACTACTGGAAAATGCAAAAACACTAAACTAAAAGGAACAGTGATTTTTTAAAAAAAAAATAATTTTCAAAGTTCTCATAGTTCATGTTGGAATGAAAATGAATATGATTTTTTTTCCTAAATGGAGATTTCAAATGAAAATTAGTGAATAAGGGTTTATAACTAAATACAGATTTTCAGGCTTCCCTGGTGGCTCAGTCAGTAAAGAATCCACCCACAATGCAGGAGACTTGGGTTCCATTCACTGAGTTGGGAAGATCCCCTGGAGAAGGAAATGGTAGACCGCACCAGTATTTTTGCTTGGCAAATCCCATGGACAGAGGAGCCTGGCAGGTTACCGCCCATGGGGCCACAAAGGTTGGACAGGACTGAGCAACTAAGCATGCACAGCAAGCAAATAAACCAAAATGGACTGTAACGCAGACAACAGAATGGATGAGTTTTGGAGATATGTTGTACAAAAGAAGCTGGAGCTCAGCAGAGTGGAGCAATTTCGTCTCGAGAACAAAAGATATCGGGCTTTAATGAAAATATTTCTTACTATGTCTCCCTAAATCACAGATACCTCAGCATTTGTGCTTGATGAGTTTTCTTTTCCTAAGTAGGCTCACCTTTTATTTTTAGTAATTTAAAGGCTTATTTCTGATAAAGTTCCACTTGTTTCATGAAATGTCTTAAAAATTTCCTTTGGAAACAGGCAGTTCTGAAAAAATTCCCCATGTTTGGAGTAATCTCACAGAAGTTATCAGCATAGATTCTGAGAAAAAAAATTCTTTGTTTGCTATGCCCATGAATTCCTGTGAATAGCAAGTTTGGTTCTGTTTGGTAGCATTTTTATTTTAACACTATAGACAGATTCCTTGACTTGTGTTAAATTTGCTTGTCTCATCTCAGTTGGTTTTGTTCATCTTGTCTCAATAGTTTATTCTCTCAGGCATAATGTTATACTACCATCCCAATTTCCTTGGCAATGTCTTTGTTTTTCGTTTTTAACTGAATTCCGTGTTCATGGATGTTGAGTGGCAGGTCTGTACCCAGGTACAAGGCAAAAAGCCATATGTCTGCATGCAGAATGAACTGTGTGTTTTTGTGTTTTCTACATAAAATATTTTTCAAACAATTAAATCCTCAGAGTCCTATTTAATAAAAGCTTTTGTGTCACAGAATAACTTGCCACAATGCCTGCCAACATGGGTTCTAATTTTAGTTTATCTTGTCCATGAACATCTAACTTGGGCTCTTAAAACTGTATCATCCTCATTGTGGTTGCTGTTATTATCAAACATTTCTTAAACATCCCATCTATATTGGTATACACAAAAATATTGTCCCCCCATTGCAGGTTAAACCGTAAAGAAATCAAATACAGTGAAAAATTCCATTTGTCTTATTTCTCATTCTATTCTCATTAGTAATTCCCATTTGATAGAGAACATCAGTCCTTCCCATGTTACTGTCTTGTCCAAATATTCATCCAGAAGTTAGTTTTCTGTCTTCTGTAGTCTTCAGTGGCTGTTCATTAAGTTTATACTTCTCTCGTAAATCATGTAAGTTTCATGACCTTCCATTATTTCTTTTTCTTTTGTTTCTTTGGGGCTCACTGGTCCCCAACATGTTCAGCCATTTAACAGCTGCTATCATCGGCTGCTCTTCCTTAGTGTGATTTAGTTTTAATAATGTTCTTTTTTGCCCAATTGTGATAACCATTCATCTCAATATATTGCTCATAACGTTTAGCTCTTTCTTGAGTTTTACTTTTTGAACCATTGATTAGGAACGAGAAAATAACACAAGCAATGGCAAAAAAGCTAATACAAAACTACCAAAATGAACCCCCACAATCCCATGTGATAACTCGGATGGAGCTGAAGAGATCTTATTCATAGAACATTCTAGAAGCAAAGAAAAAAAACTCTAAATATAAAAAATTAACCAGAGGAAAACAACTGGCTTTTAGGTGTTTATCAGTTTTGATTATTGCAGTTAATAATATTTATTAGAGCTTTTTATGCAGTAGGCAATGCACTAAGTAACTTTCATTCATTATTATTAAGAATTCAATGTATTTTTGTATGAGTAATGGACTACTGTATGATGTCAAGAAAATCATTATATACAGTTAAGTAGTTGCATATAGTAATAGGATTTTTGTTTTCTGACTTCTGTTATTTTTTTTAAAACAGTCTGCCTTCCAATTTCAGGGTCTTAATTTGAGGCTATGTGAAAACTAGTTAACCTTATTGTACATATTTAACTTGTAACAACACATTGGCCTTTTAAAAATGTATATTATACACTTAAATTTGTGTGTCATTATTATGACAATTATAAATGGACACAAGTATATTATTTTTTAATTTATATTTTATTTAAATATTTAACTGCTTAATCATCTCTTCTTAAACTTGAGGACATGAAGCATAGTGTTTTAAAACCACTAATTTGGTTCAAATTTTTAGGAAGTAACCATATTCCCTCTCTCTGTTCCTCTATTATTTAAGGACAATTTGATCATTTGAGGATGGTTTATTTTGGAGGTTTTGGTTTATTTAAATTATTTCTTCAACTGGAGGTTAAACTCCTGAAGAACAAGAATCTTGTTTTTGTCTTTTGCTTTGTTCTCTCCACCAGCCTAACATTTATACATTGTACATAGACATAGGGTTTGTCCAAAGTCATGTAGTTACCATCTATGTATACCAGAGAATTCGGAAAGGGACCCAAATCTCAGTCTCAGTCCTCTTCCCATTTCTACTCTGACTTCTACTTCTGCTTCTTCATGATGATAGCAAAAAGTAATCCAGTGAATTCTCTGGACTTCCAGTTTCCAAAGTTTCTAAGACATGGCTATGAATTGATAAATTGTGGCTTTCAGAGGGTGGAGCTTTGAAAGAATAAGATGAGTATAGTAGTAGAACAAAGTTCAGTGCCTAACTTTACCATGAACTTGAGCAAAAGGACAGAGGAAGACAGGGCTTAGAGGTAGAGAGGGACTGGAAAAGGGTAGGCAAGTGCTAGGGTAGAAGGAAGAACTATTTATATGGTAGAAGCAGAGTAATGTTGGTACCATTAGGGCCTTCTCTAGAAAGCTTTGATGTATACAAGGTGACCACAAATCAGAATTAACTGTCTGGGCCACAAATGAAAAATCAAATTAAACGAGAAAATGTGGTATAAGCTGTGATACCAACCAAATGATATCAGAGGCAGAACTAAAAAGCCTGTATGCTGCTGCCGCCAAGTTGCTTCAGTCGTGTCCAACTCTGTGGGACCCCATAGATGGCAGCCCACCAGGCTCCTCCGCCCCTGGGATTCTCCAGGCAAGAACTCTGGAGTGGGTTGCCATTTCCTTCTCCAAAAACCTGTATAGAACCCAGAATACTCTGTTGTTTTCCAACCTTCCATCATGTGTTGGGCATCCAGGTAGGCTGAACCATTAGGGAACCACCTATTAAGAAAGCCAAGCCTTATTAAGACTACTACTTGAGCCAGTGAGGAAACACAAGCAAATACAGTATATTCTGAATCAACAGATCCCAAACTAAGTCTCTGTTTTTATAATTGGGTAACTTTTCCTACTATTATATTTGAAAAAACCATTTTTCTAATATATGTGTTTATATAAAACCAATAAAAAGTCTTGTGTGTGTTAGAACATTTTGCTTTTATATCTGGTAGACCATTTACTTTACCTCCTCTGCAGTGTCATTTGGAACATTTATTTTATACTCTCTTTTTCGTTCCTGTTGGAGCATTTATGTATGATTTGTTTGTTACTTTTATCAGTTGATCTTGCCCTCCCCATATGCTCATGTCTGACTGGCCTAGTTTTCCACATTCAGCATGTGATCTCTAGCCCTTCTTAAATATTAATTAGTGTAATTGAATTCCCTCCAGTATTTCTAACCTCAGGCACCTGAATCTCAGTGTTTTTATTAGAACTGATTTGTGCATTTAAAGTCCAACCTGCCTCCCCATCTCCCATCCCCCAAACAACTTTTCTTGATTAGGTAAAGGTCAGGGTACATGCCTGCCTCGGAGAGAGTCTTCATGGGAAAATAAATGAATCATATATCACAACATTTCACAGTTAAAGACTGAAAAATACAAAGCTGTCTTGAATCTTTGGCAAAAGAAATCAACCAGAATGAATAGGAAAAGGATATAATCCTATCCAGGTTCACAGCCAGAAGTGAAAAACAGAAGTTGGGCAGAGCCATACACAGAGATGAGCAGAAAGCCTCCCCTGATCACAGCCCCCTCTCTGCCAGCACAGCCAGGCCCAAGTCAGCACCCTAAGTACTCTCTACTCTTCTGGTTTACAGATACATGTCTGACCAGCAGACTATCTCTAGGTGTCATTATGATTACACGTGTGTGTGTGTGTGTGTGTGTGTGTGTGTGTGTTAGTCTCTCAGTCATGTCTGACTCTTTGCAACCCCATGGACTATAGCCAGCCCGGCTCCTCTGTCCATGAGATTCTCTATGCAAGAATACTGGAGTGGGTTGCCATTCTCTTCACCAGGCGATCTTCCCAACCCAAGGATCAAACCCTGGTCTCCTGCATTGTAGGCAGATTCTTTACTGTCTGAGCCACCAGGGAAGCTCATGATTACACATAGAGACTCTATTCCTTGGGAGGACACAGAAAAAAGGAAAAACAGAGAAGCCTAGAAATAGGGCTAGAGAGCTGTAGGCTAAAGAGAGGGTTTATTAATACGATCAGTTACTGCCATTCATATCTGAGGAGAAGAGAAAAATATTAGGCAACTAGAGATATAAAAAATGTTCTAATTTTTAGAAAGTATAAGAAGGCAGTTTATACATACAAACAGCTTGTTGTCAGTCCTGAGAAAGAGCCCCAAATGGGTTATTAAAACAATAAAGCATAGAGCCATGGTTTATGATCCCCAGAAAGAAATGGTGCTTGCTAGAAACCAGAATGGCTTCAATGAAAGCATGTCTAGAATATATGATCTATCTCACCTGGGTTAGATGTACAGATATGTTAGGAACTAATCTGCTGCTGCTGCTAAGTTGCTTCAGTCGTGTCCAACTCTGTGCGACCCCATAGACGGCAGCCCACCAGGCTTCCCCATCCCTGGGATTCTCCAGGCAAGAACACTGGAGTGGGTTGCCATTTCCTTCTCCAATGCATGAAAGTGAAAAGTGAAAGTGAAATCACTCAGTCGTGTCTGACTGTGTGTGACCCCATGGACTGCAGCCTACCAGGCTCCTCCGCCCATGGGATTTTCCAGGCAAGAGTACTGGATTGGGGTGCCATTGCCTTCTCCAAGGAACTAATCTAAGTACATATAAATTAGCAACTGGTTGAATGTCAACATTATTAAGTACAAACAAATGGCTCAATGTCAAAGTGGAAGGAAATCTATGGCATATTGCAGGAATATTCTAAGCTTCATTTTGACCACCATTTTTGTTTCAATAACTCAGATAAAAACATTTTCAACAGAGTTGCACATGACATAAATCTAAATACATAAAAAAGTTTTTAAATGATGTAATCAAGTTCCCAAAACATCTTGAAAGACTGGAATGCTGTGCTACATCTAACTAGATGAAATGTTTTAGATGGATAGATAAGGATTTTGTCTTTACATTTCTAAAAGACTACTCATGGATGATAGAGGCAAGATATAGCTTAACAATCCTGTATAAGAAATATGAATAAACAGCAACATCTTCAAGAGTAGGTGACCAGGATGGTAGGGAAATGAAACAAATGATAGGAGGAATGGTCAACGGAACTGAGACTGTTTGAAAAGTTAGGACTGTCACAAAGAAGATAAATTATGTAGTTTTCTGTGATTCCAAGTAGAACACAAGCCAGTGATGAAACATACAATAATAAAATATTCAGGTCAATATAAAAACTAACTTTTTAATACTCTTATGTGCTCAAAGGTAGAAAATAGACAAGGAGGAAAAAATATTGGTCTAAAGGAGAGATCTGTGTTTAATCTTGATTATTCCACATACTGTTTCTGTGTCACTTGGGACATGTCGCAACTCTCCCATAATCTGTTTCTGCACCAGTAAAATGTAGTCACTGTAGTGTTAGTCTCCCAGTCGTTTCTCATTCTTTGTGACCCCATGGACCCCATAGGCCGCCAGGCTCCTCTGTCCATGGGATCCTCCAGGCAAGAACACTGGAGTGGGTTGCCATTTCCTTCTCCAAGGGAACTTCCTTACCCAGGGATCAAACTCGTGTCTCCTGCATTGCAGACAGATTCTTTACTGCCTGAGCCACCAGGGAAGCTAAAATAAATTTAATCAATTCCTAGCTTGCAGGTTGTTGTGAAAACCTTAGTGCCTCTATTAGTTTTCTAGAACTGCCATAATGAAATATCGCAGAATAGGCGGCTTAAACAGCAGAAGTTATTTCCCAGTTTGGGGGGCTCTAAGTCCAATATCAAGGTTCCAGCAGTGTTGTTTTCTCCTGAGGCCTCTCTCCTTGGCCTGCAGATGACTCTCCTCACTGTCTCCTCATATGGCCTTTGCTCTATGTACACCCATCCCTTTTGTCTCTTCCTCTTTTCCTAAGGGCAACAGTCCTGTTGGATTAGAACCACACTCTTAGGACCTTATTTATGGTGTCAGTTTCAGGTGTGCAGCAAAGTGAAAATGTTACACAAATACATATGTCCACTCTTTTTTTGACTTCCCTGGTGGCTCAGTCATGAAGAACCTGCCTGCCAGTGCAGGAGATGTGGGTTTGATCCCTGGGTTTGACATTTTCCCTGGAGAAGAAAATGGCAACCCACTCCAGCATTCTTGCCTGGGAAATCCCACAGAAAGAGGAGCTGGTGGGCTATGGTCCATGGGGTCACAAAAGAGTTGGACATGAATTATTGACTAAACAATAACAGCAACTCCTTTAAAGGCCCTATTTCCAAATACAGTCACGTTGAAGGTTAGGGCTTCAACATGTGAATGGAAGAGAAAGGGAATGTATTCAATTTCCAACAGTCCCTAATATCCACAGTTATTAATTCCCTAATATCAAGGTGTTTAAGCATAGACAAATGCTTCACATGAATATTCATAGGATATTCAAGCCTTAGACATATGCTTGTAATCTATAATTTTAATGAAATCCAACATGAATATGAAGGCAGGAGGAGAAGGGGATGACCTGGGATGAAATGGTTGGATGGCATCACTGACTCAACGGACATGAGTTTGAGCAAACTCTAGGAGATGGTGAAGGACAGGGAAGCCTGTTGTGCAGCAGTCCATGGAGTTGCAGAGTTGGACAGGACTTAGTAACTGAACTGAACTGAACACGTATGTTCTGCCATTATTAAAATAAACCCCCCAGTATAGCAGCAACTCTGAAATTCTGGAATTCTCTGAAAATGCTCAATAGCGGCAAGGTAATTGTTCAGTACATACTGCAATCTTCTTTCAATAAATGTATTCTTTACTACTTAAATATTCAATCTGTTTTCACAAACATTGGCTTATATCCTAAACTCCCTTAACCCCTGCAGCCCAAATTCCCAATAAACCTTCTTGGTGAAACCTTTGTCTCTTTTGTGGGATTTTGCTTTGCTGAACCTTGAAATATTCTAAATCAGAAGTTGTACATACTAAGTGGAGGGAGACTAAAACTTGTATCTTTTTTTAAAGTTTTTTTTAATATAATTTATTCTCCACAATTCAATCCATTGTGATATTTACTCAAAAATTTTTTATGAATTGAATAATATGTTTATTCAATATACTGCACAACTTATTCTTATATAGAAACATAAGACAATTTCAATTCTGAAGCAAGAACCCCCCCTCACTCTTCTCTTTCTCTCTCTCGATGTATAACTTGTATTTTAAAACAAAACAAAAAGAAAAGAAAACAGAAAATCATATAAGTAAATGCAAATTAAAAATAAAAAATGGTATTACCAGAAAGTTTCAAAATCTGAATCTATAGCTTTGAGACAAAATAAGGAATGGGTGATTTATTTTGTTAATACACATTCTACTGTTATTTCTTTTTAGTATGCATATGTATTGGTCATTTATTTAGATAAGAGTAGTTTAAAGTTGAGCCCCTGCCAGAATCTAACCTTTGAGAATGGTTAGTCTTTTGGTTTCTTGTAATGAGTATTTTGTTGGAAATGGGACTGTGCTGTCTCTTGTGTCTGTGAGTAGCTGGATTTTAAAAGTCAGTGTTCTAAGCCAATGAAATAATGCATTCTCTCTTCCTTCCTCTTATCATACTAGATATTATAAATGTATACATTTTCTCAAGTAACGTGTACCTTTTTCATCAGACTGACTAAAAATACACAAAACCCCTAAAACTAGTAGTGGTTATGCTATTTGGCAATTGAACAAGCTTCCTCTTGAAAGAGCCAGTTTCTGTAACTAGATATTTACAACTGAGAGTCAGGTCTAGGGTTTGATGGAAGAGCAGGGTATCTTGAACTGGGTTATCTATATTCAAGTCCTAGCTCTGCTATTTATAATCTTGGACAGGTATCAGACTCTCTGAGCCTACTTCATGTTATGTAAAACTCTATATGTAGGATTTCTTTTCAAGTCTAAATGGAGTTTGACCCAACGTAGATATTTAGTTAAGATTAATTTATTTCCTCCTTCTCTGATCCTTTATTCTCTCATCTTCTGATGGGTATAATATTAATACTTTCCCCTACTTACATATCCCACAGGATTGTTGAGACAATCAAATAATATGATGTTTGTGAAAGTGCTTTATACACTGTAAAACACTATACAAATGCTATTTCTTTCTTCTTATGAGTGGATGGGGATGCTTAACTAGAAATGGAATTGGGACCAGACAGGAATTAATGTTGATACTGTTTCCTAAGAGACGTTAGAGGCCTCATGTTGTTGTCTATTTAAATTGCCTGAACTGATCTGTAAAATGAAGATCCTTAACAACAGGTATTAAAGTTTATTGTCTATTTTTTCTGTAGTATTTTCCAGGGAGCATAAGAAAGATTTTTTTTACCCCTGTATTATTGGGCTGCTGTCTGTTCTTGAAAATACTGAGACAAATTCTTATCTTTTGTGACTATGGGGATCTGGGCCCATGGTGCTTACTATCATTATTTCTGTTGTACTTGTGGTAATTGTTGTTATTATTATTAATTATACTTTGTAATTATATAGCTTCTTATTTTAAGAAAAGATAAATAGCTAGGGAATAAACAAGCTTCTCTAATTGAGAGATTTTTGGAGTTTCAAACATTTTAGTTCCGTTTTTGACTCTTTTCTTCACAAAGACTTCTACATGAATCTTAAAACACAACATTTTCTTTTTGTCTGTCATTGAAAATAGAGTACTAACTTGTGATAGTGTGCCCTTGGAGCCACACATAGAAAATAGAGTCTCACAGAGCATTCTATTTCCTCTTTCTGCCTTTTAAAATATATCTTACAATATAGCCTCTGCATAGTAGATGTTTGTTTTGGAGAAAGATTTTGAAGCAGGAGATGGAGGTGCTTCAGCAGTGACCCAGGTTTAACCTGAGAGTTCTTGTTCCCCTTGCTCATTGCTGAGTACCTATTGAAGAAAGGAACAAGGTAAATGAAGAAAAACTGAAAATAGTTAGTGGATGATTCTGGGGCAGGCAGTTAAGTATTACCCAAGTACAAAATGTCTAGCACAGATTGATAGAGGTTCTTTGTAATAAAAAGTCCACACCCGCTTTCTCCAATCTCTTGGCTTTATTATTTTCAATTCTTCAACATCCTTAATACTAACTAAGTCTTTTTTAAGTTTCCAGGCTGGTTGGCCTGGGGTCCTTTGGATCAGGGGCCCCTCATTATCACAGTTAAGGACTTGGGCTTCATTAAGAGAGTTAAGGACTTGGACTTGATTAAGAGATTAGGGAGTCAGAGTAAGCATTTTTTTTTTTCCCTTAAGTAATCACCATATAGTTTTTTCTATGACTTGGCATAAAAGTGAGGATGAAATTGTACAAGAACTAAAGAGGGCTATTCAGTTATTGAATTATTTATTATTTTAAGGAAAATCCTCCTCTCTCCAACTCTGTCTTAGCATCTTCTAAAGCCATGGTTCACAGTGACCAGAAGCATTAGCATCACCAGGAAAACATTATAACACAAACTCTTGGATCTCACCCCGATCTACTAAATCTTAAATCTTGAGGTAGAGTACTGCAACTTGTCTTTGAACAAGCCCTCCAGGTAACTGGTGTTACTACAATGTGAGAACCACTGTTCTAAAGAGATATTGAATTACACTGAGAAAATATTTGAGGAATTAAAAATTCTACCAAAAAGTCAAAGTGACTTTTAAAAATCAGAACCTTCTTTTGTTTTATCCCAAGTTAACTTTCAGTTTTATCCCAAACTATTAAACAGTCCCTAAGGTGGCTCTAGTGATAAAGAACCTGCCTGCCAGTACAGGAGACACAGGTGATATGGGTTCAATCCCTGGGTCAGGAAGATACCCTGGAGGAGGGCATGGCAATCCCCTCCAGTATTCTTGCCTGGAGAATCCCATGGATGGTGGAACCTGGCTAGCCACAGTCCATGAGGTTGCAAAGAGTTGGACACAACTGAAGCAACTCCTCTGACCTGCAGCTCATATCAAGACCCACACCTCCCCACCCAGTCTAAAATGGTCTTTGTCCCTCTGTCTACCCAAATCTTATCCATTCTGAAATATCTAACTCAAAATCATTCCAATCATGTCAACATTCTCTCAATCTTAGGTTTCTATAGCTCTCAGTGTCTCTGTCATTCCTTTAAGTCTTATCTGTGACAGATCTCATCTAATAAATTGTCAACAGCTTTTACAATGAACAACAGCTTACATTTATTCAGGGCTCACTATGGTCACCTCAACCCTCTCAAAGAAATACTGCCTGAGTTTCTGAGATCTTAAGTAGCCTACCCCAGCTCACATATTATGTATTAAAAAGACTTGCACTTGGCCACTCAGCTATATTGTCCTGTAAGGTTGATAAGCTTTTCTCAACTGGGATGCTTTTTCTCCCAGCTTAATGATATGCTCAGTTGTAGTTGGAGACCATAATTTTCTTGTTGTCTTATACAGTAACTTTTAGAATATAGATGATGTGTATCTGTTGGCATATTACAAACTAAACCTAGTTCTGGCATTTGTCTCACTGTCTTTCCTTCGGAAAATCTTGAAAATGAAAATGTTTTAAGTTTCTCCTTAAATCCAGAACAGTTTCCAGTAGTAGGTTGGGTATCTTCATGTTAGCAGACTAATTTATCAATTGCATTTAAACTTATAATTGTCCACTGATTTTCATCCATTTTAATTAAGGCATTTCAGAAACACTTTATTCTATGAAGCATTAAAGAAGGAAATAGCTACTTTTGTTTATTTAGATAATTTACCAATTTTCAGAAAGTTATTTTATTGCTTTATAAAAGAAAAAAGATGAGTTGATAATGAATCTGACCCATGACTATATACTTACATATACCTAGTGGTGATGAAAAGTTGAAGATAATAAGAGTGGCTAAACAATAATTATTCAGAAAGTATATTTAATTGAAGAAAAATAGACTTTTTAGTTGGATTGTAATCATACTCTATGAAAATGTTACATTTGTTCATAACTCAAATTCATCTGACTGAATTCTGACCTAAGGAACAGAAAACATGATCTCTTCCAAGTCAGGCTGCACTGTGATTTGGGGTGGAGGGGCAGATAAATATTTGGCTAATTTCTATTCCTTTATAACTGTTTTACCCAAATGAGGATCCTCTACCCTAACTCACAATCACCTAGATGGTAGCTAAAATGCATATTCATCCCTAAATACAGTATCAGAATCTTTGGGATTGAAGCCCAACAGATTATATTTTTAACAATCATTTCAGGTGATGCTTATGCAAAAAAGTAATGAACACCATTCCTATTCGGACTTATTCTTTTTTTCCCTAGTGGATCATATCTTCCAGATAACTGATCTGTGAATCTCAAAACTGACAATTTTAGGCACAGAGGCTCAGTGACAACCTTTATTTAGTAAATGCTGTATTTGCAGTTCAACAGATACTTAGTTCTGATACTTTTGTTTGCCAGGCACTCTTATCTAAATTAATCAGTGTAAAACCCAAATAGCTCTGTGAGATAAGATTCTTAGCCCCATTTTTAGAGATGTGATAATTGAGCCTTAGAGAAGTAAATATTTTTCTGAAGGCCAACCAACTGATAACTGGATTCAGTTGAGTCCAGAATGAGTGTTCTTAAACTCTAAACCAAGGCAGAGCCAGAATTTGAAATCAGAGCTTTTCAGTCCTGTCTTTTCTAAAAAGACAGCTGAGGAGTAAAAGTATTAAAGTAGATAACAGCTAATTCCAAGTTTGTGTCCAAACTCTGAGATTTTATGATGTTAGTCGAGAGTCATCTTAAATTATATGGTTGGTAGCTATGGTATTATCCTGTGATGAGCTCAGTCAATAAATCATCACCTTTAATGTTATCAGATGGATCAATGGAAGCATTGTTGACATAAACCTGTCTGTTTTATAGTCTGTCTTGTCTTCCATAGCTCTTGAAAGACCTGATATGTATTTTTCTATGCAAATGTTACTAAAATAAACATTTTTATAATTGTATTAAGAAAATTATTTTCAGAACAGTATCAGCCTTCATTTCCCTTAACAATGACTTGTTTTGATAAGTCTTTTGCAAATACTACTGATGTGCTATTTAGCTAACTCAATAGTTCTCAACCCTGGAAGCACTTTCAAATCACCTATGAACTTTTAAAAATATACAGATGCTTGGGCCTAACTCCACAAATAATGAAGCATCAGGTCTGGAGTGGGGGCTAGATTACTGTTTGTTTACAAAGCCTCACAGGTGCTTCTACAGGGATTTAAGGTTGAGAATCACTGATCTAGCTCATTACATTATGAAGAATTTGGGAATATCATATACGTCAAAAGAGCAATTGAAGGAAGCAAAATCCCTTCATAAATTCTACATGGGTGAGTCCTTTGAAATCAAAGGGGACCCTGTGAGCAGTTTGAGAGGCTGTTGCTTAGGCCATCCAAATATTCAGATCAGAGCCTCACAAAAAGAAAAGGCAGGAAATAAGCAGCCATTAGAGCATGGAGCTAAGTGGAATTACGGGAACTCATTTGTAAAATGCTGTGGGATTTAGAAGGACCTGTTCTTTTCAGTAGAGATTTTTGTAGTAGAAAACGGGGTGATGGAAATGCCAGCATATTTGAATTTATCTGCAGATAAAAATAAAAGGAAAGGGTATAACCTTGCAAATGTATCTTTATCTGATATTATTTTTGCCAGTTAGACAGATATGAGGCCACCAGTCAGCTCGACTGAGGGCTAGCTATCAAATCAGAGCTCACTCTTCAAATCCCAGCACTAATCGAGATGATAAAGAGCTACCTTTAGATTAATCCTGCCCTGGACTTCAGACGAAAGGTACTGCAGTTTAATTATGGAGTGAAATTCACTTTGTCTGATCTGCCTGTCTTTGCTGTAATGTCATAATATAATCAGCATCACCCCCATCTGAAACATGGGGCTGTGCAGTCCAAGGACCTGTGTGATTGGAAGAAATAAAATGATGCTCAAACAACAACCAGCCGCAGTGCAGTAATTATTCAAGCCTTGTTTTCATCTGTATGTCATTCTCCCATTGGCTTGTCATGACAGCAACTGAGAAAAAGATGGAAGAGACCATGATTGAAAAGGATATTGACCCACTGGAATCAAACTAGATGTGGGAGGAAAGAGCCAAGCTGTATAAAATCTTAAGGCTAATTAAACTTGGTTTTTCTTTAATATATATCCCACTGGCTGCTACTGATCCCACAAGTCCAAGCCAAACCATTCCGCTGATATGTCTCATTGCAATTAAAATCTCCCCTTCAGTTGAAACTCCAGTTTTCACTTCTCTGAAAATAATTTATTTTTCTTTTAAAACTGGCAATTACTTGGCAGACATTTTTTGTATAGATCTCAATGTAATTTTTGTAAATTAAACACAATAAGAGAAGAGTGTTGCAGATTTTCTGTCAGAGATAATGGCCTTTGGAGGCATCCTTTCTAAACTCTCATAGACCCACTGCCTTACAAAGTACTGAATCCAGAAAGACGTCTGATTTTTCTTGAATTATTACCCTGTATTATATAAAATGTTTGAAGTAACTTGCCCTGTTTCCTGTAGTGGTAAAGCTGCTGGGCCAGGATTTGAACCAAGATTTGTCTGACTCTGGGTCATATACTTCTGACACTACTACCCACCCTCCTTTTATGCACATTTATTTATGATTAATAATCCTCCAATGATTTATTTAATGCATTATTGTGCATCTCCTATATACCAAGCACTATACTATATTCCACATATTCATTATGTGGATTCATAGAAAGGAATAATCAGCCAGGACCTGTCTGCAAAAGTTTTTAAGTTTTGTTGTTCAGTTGCTTTTGTGACTTTAATGGTAAATTGAAATGTTAAATACAAAAAGCAACTGGACCATTAAGAGCAAGTGTAAAATGTGAAATCCAGAAGTTTTTTTTTTATTATTTCCCTGTTTTTATTCATAGTATTACCATTCTAACCATCACTCCAAAATATAAGAATCCAGATTCCCAAGAATATCAGTGTCTTATGTCATCCACCAGTCATCAGGTTCTATCAGATCTTGTCATAGATAAAGTACCACCAAAACCCTTAAGCCAATGCTTAACCCCTAAGCCCAGAGGTTAAGCAGGCAGGCTCTGGAGTCAGATGATCAGTGTTTGAATCCTGTTCTGTCACATATTAACTATGTAAACTTGGATAACTTGCTTAATATCCTCATCTGTAAATTAGAAACAATAAAGTTACTTGCCTTCTAGGGCTATCTTGAAGATTAAAGGAGTTAATCTAGATAAAGCAGATATCCGATGCCAGGCACATAGTAGAGGTTTAATAAATATTAGTTACCATTTCTTCTTCACAGTGTCTCTAGAACATCTCTCGCTCTCTCTCTCTTTTTTTTTTTTCTTTTCTACTAACACTACTAAATGTTGCCTGGGTTACTGCAATGGTCTCTCTCTCCCTCTCTTTCTCCATCTCTCTCAATACCTCTAGGCTCTCCCTGTTTCTGCCCACCATATCCAATTTTTTATACTAAATGCTAAAATACCATTATGATGTGCCATTGTCCTACTTACAAGCCTTTAATAGATCTTTTTGCCCATAAAATAAAGTGGACTGATCAGCCCAATATTCAAGGGTTCCCTTTCCATACCAGGCTCAACCTATCTTTCCAACATTATTTCCTATTACAGTTACAGGTAACTTGTTTATTTGCTGCTCCCAAATATATTTTTCAATTTTCTGCTTCCCTGCCTTTTCTCATGCTCTTCACATAACCTGAATCTTCATATCACTTCCCAACTGTTAATCGCAGAATCTTTACAAAGTTCAGCTAGATTCCTTTGCTATAGTCAGGTTTTCCGTTGTCAGCCTATTAGATATGGTTTTCTGTAAACTCCTGTCCTGGATATCTGAACTGCCTTGTGTTATACTTACTTTTGGACTTTGTCTCCAAAATTAGATTTTAAGTACCTCCCACAGGTCATCACTGTTTGCCCAATGGCTTCCAGAGAAATTCAAACATAGTAGCTATACAATTCAACAAGTAAGTGATCTGAATTTGCAATTGTTTCCTTGCTCTAGTCACTTTTTCTTTACCACAGATCATTCTGAATTATTTTTATTCCTAGTGCTTGTCTGTGCTTTCTTTGGAATATTTTGAAACCTCCCCATCCTTGATGACCCTCCTCTGACCACTTATAAAGTCTTTCCAGTTCATAGTCATCATGCTACCCCCTCCCTCCTCATGTTCATGTAGATTGCCAGGATTAATGATTCCTGGTTCCTCTGTTCAGATTCACTCTGTACCAACTACATGAACGCTGGGGTGATATTTCTTTGTCTATAGAAAAGAGATGGAGAACCTGATATTTTTTGCTTTTTTGAGTTATCAGAAAGTCAAAAGCTAATGTAGTGAAAGTATTTTATGAACTGTAAAAAGCTCTATGAGTTTTTTTTATATATAGTTTATAGTGTTTACATATTTTCCAATAAGCTTGTGTCCATGTATTAAATATATAATTAAAAATACCAAAAGTAAGGTCTGAGAGGCCATATTTCTTGACTCTTAATAAGATTTACATGTGTATCTAAGGATGATACTTTTTACACTCACATACCTTCCCCTTTTTTCCAGCTAGTCTCAGCCTTCTCTTGAGCAGCTCATGTTATTTGGTCTCATGCTTTTCATCTACAGAGCAAATGGGAGCCTTCCTTAAAAGATCTTCACTGAGAATATTTTCTTTTTTATGAATTTTTTTTTTTAAATCAGCAAGCAAGACTGATCTTTAACAGACTGAGAGGAAGAAACTTAACAGTCCCCAACCATTCCTTAAACAGTCTTAAAAATAAATCAACTTTATCCTACATCACAGATATCAAGATTGTGCAAATTATCTGGCCATGTGGATACTCTGGAAATTTTTGAGTCAAAAACCTCACCAACGTCAATGTTTATAGTATTGCTCTTCAGACATTAGTCTACTGCCTGGATTCAATTTTTTAATAGGTGGCTATCTCTACTTATTTGGAGAAGGCAATGGCACCCCACTCCAGTACTCTTGCCTGGAAAATCTCATGGACAGAGGAGCCTGGTGGGCTGCAGTCCATGGGGTCGCTAAGAGTCAGACACGACTGAGCGACTTCACTTTCACTTTTCACTTTCATGCATTGGAGAAGGAACTGGCAACCCACTCCAGTGTTCTTGCCTGGAGAATCCCAGGGACGGGGGAGCCTGGTGGGCTGCCATCTGTGGGGTCGCACAGAGTCAGACACGACTGAAGCGACTTAGCAGCAGCAGCATTTCTACTTATTAGGGGATAAATTGATGGGCAGTTTGATGATAACTTGAAACTTGAAATCATAGTCCCTTACAACTCAGTACTGCAGGAAGACATATTTGTTTTCCCCTTATTATTAAATGGAACCAGGAAAAGTAGATTAGTCTTCACCCCATTGTTTCTGGTGAGAGAGTGGTATTAGAGTGCTTCACGTGAGGTTCAAGGTAGGCTGGCAGTGTGGGCCAGCCAACTTTGCACTGGATAGCTTAAAGTACGTTGATTTTTTTTTTAAGTGTCCATATTCTTGCAGTGCATACATCTATTATCCCTGAGTTCCTATGGACATTAACCAGTAGAGTCATATTCTCATGAATTTTCTTTTCTATAAGGTCTAACCTGTCTGCTCTAAGTTTAGAGATTTTGATGATAAGCAGTAGGTATCTTCCATGCTCCTTACTTCCTCAATCCTTTGCCCCTATTCCTACAAACAATCCAGCTACCACCAAAATACTCCCTCACTTTACTATATCCCATGCTTCCAAAGGAACCTGATATAACAAAGGCAGGGAAATCTTTACTCCTTCCCACTGGCCTTTTGGCTCCTGCTTGTTTGGCGTTTTGACTTAAATTTTTCAAGTTACTATTTAACTCATGAGATAACTGTTTACAAAACTGTTAGTTGATAATCAGGGGTTTTTCCCCTGATTAATATAGTTAAAGTTTAACTTTGTGGAACAACACATAAAAATAAATGTATTTGTATATAATTAAATAAAAGTATTAACTCTGGGAATTTTGTTGATAATGTTCTCATGACTGTAAACGGAATATTTGTTCTAGTGTAGATAAAAGAAGACCTTGACTATAGACCTGGCAGGTGGACTTTGTGGAAGAATTTAAGCAGAAAGGAAGCTAGAGTTTACTCCTAGGTGGCAGGTGATTTGCAAATAGTGGAAAAACCTGTTTTTCCTAGGAAAATGCCTTTTGTTCATATTCCTGCCAATACTTCATTCAAAAGAAGTTGTTGCTCTTCTCTTCAAATAGTATATTTGAATGATTTTTGGCTTTGATCAGCCCTATGCTGCCTTGTGATATTTTTTCATGTCATTGACTTTATGTATTACATCATGATCAAAACTTGCTGGAGTCAGACACAGGGTGAGAAATCACTCTGTTCAGGTACTGCCCTCCAGCTGTTTTCGTAAGTCAAGAAGGACTTCTCCTGAAACAAAGACAAACTCAAAGACAAAGACAAGTTCCATCTGATGATTGCTAGAGTATATCTTAAAAAGAAGTCATCATTCTTTTGCTAGAAGTCAGGGGTACAGTCTAGCACTGAAACCATATTCAGGTTAATTTGACTTACTTGGAAATAGTTTTCATCTTCACTTCTTGCAATGTAGACATCAAGGAACAATTACTAAGAAAAACAGGGTGGAGCAATTAAATGAATCTGAGAGAACTATGAGGTGTTGCATATATGTGAATTTCAAATTCAATATGGAGGTCTCTGAAATTCTGGTCCAATGAAGACACTCTGTTTTACCCATATGTAGAAATCTGTCCATTTAGCAAGTTTCTAGGTAAAGGATCATTTATGGATATTTTAAAACTAGTTCCTAATAAATTTTTGCAGCAAGAATAAACGGGCATCAAGCAAAGGGGCTAAATTTTCTTCTCTGTTCTGCATTTCAAAGTCATAAAGCCAGACATTCAAGACCTAGATATCTCATATGCACTTTCCAAGAGTTGATTATTTTGCCAAGTATACTGTCTTTATCCCAAATCAGAAGTAACTTGAGATTGAAGTGCTCACAACAGATTTCAAACTGATAGGACTTAAATAATTTTTTTCCTTTTTTTTTGATAGTGGAAAATTGTTTGACAGGGTTGTGTTGGTTTCTGCCATACAAAATGTGAATCAGTCATATATATATATATATATATATATATATATCTCCTGGAGAAGAAAATGGTAATCCACTCTAGTATTCTTGCCTGGAGAATTCCATGGACAGAGGAGCCTTGGAGGCTATATAGTCCATGGTGTCACAAAGAGTCAGACACGACTGAAGCAACTTAGCATGCACACATACACACACACACACACACGTATGTATGTATGTATGTATATATACATGTGTATATATCCTCTCCCTTTGAGCCTCCCTCTCCTCCCCACATCCTACTGTAGGTTATCACAGAGCACCAGGCTGGGCTCCCAGTGTTATTTAGCAACTTCCCACTAACTGTCTACTTAACACATGATAGTGTATATATGTCAGTACTACTTTCTCAATTCTTAAGTGACCGATCAGGTGGTAGGAAAATTTGGAAAGAGAAATGTCCCAGAAGATAACCACGGGGTTTTACGTAAGAGGAAGTGGCTAACCATGTTAACCTGCTGCTGAAAAGTTGAGTAAGATGAGAGTGAAAATGTGACCATTGGATTTGGCAGCAACAGATATGGTAAAATAGAATGAATAAATGTCTCATTGAACCAGCTTGAGGAAAGAATAGGAAGTGAAGATATGGTAATAGCTAATAGAGACAATTATTTCAATAAATTTTGCTATTAAAGGAAAAAGACAAATGAGAAGCAACTGGAGAGAGATTTAGAATCCAGAGTGTATCATCAAGATTTGCAAAACGCGGTAGTTTTTTTGTCTTGTTTTATGTTTTGCATTTGTTTAATCTGCTTCCCCAGTTGAAAAACAACTTGATAGAGAATTAAAGCCTCAAATCTAGAGTAAAAAAAAATATGGAGAAAGCAAAGCCAGTCTGGTAAAATGTAAAAAGTATTGGTTAATAATCAACAGATCTGGGTTCTAGCTCAAGTTCTACCAGATGTTGGTAAAATGGCCCTAAATAACATCTGTGACCATCAGTCTAGTTATTTATTGATAACGTCTTAAGTTCATTTATGGTATTCTAATTCAAAGAAAAAATATCAGGTATATTTCAAAAATCTCTCTCTAGTTGAAACAGAATTTATAACCATTTTTAACCATTTACAGAGCACCTTATTATTTCAGAAGCACACACATCTTGCTAATTAACCCTCACAGGACTGCTACAAAGTAAATGATTATATTGGTGTGTTAACAGATAAGGAAACCAAGGCTCTGAAAGACTAAGTAATTGTCAAAATAATTTAATATGCAGACAACAGAGGTAGGGTTTTAAACATAAATTTTCAGACTATTTTAAAATATTTCAGAATATTTCAAACACAAATTTTCAAAGTTCTTCCCACCCTGCAGTGGTCTCCCTCTGCTCGTCCAGTAGTGTTTCGTTTTGTTTTGTTTCTTCCCCTCTCTCTTCAGCGAATGTGCTTTTTATTTTCATATCTGGTCCAGGCTCCCATTATTTTTCTATCTATTCTACTTTACCCAGGGCTTTCTGGGTATATCCATCTCCCTACATATCTGCATTTCTTCTTAAAACATAGCCAAGTGCATAGGGTTTGGGGGTTCTGTATTAAGAGCTTAGGAAGGACAATCCCACACCAAAACAGTTTACTAGTCTAGTGAAATTGTGTTTCAAACAGCTCATGGAAAATCAATGCTCTGACCACAGTGACCAGTGTTAGCAGTGGAAACTTCATAATATCTCATCATTTGGGCTCATAAGCTTTTAAAACCAGAAAATGAAAAGAGAAGAGCAAGAAGGTAGGAGGGGGAAATGGGAAATGGGAAGGAGGGGAAGAGATGGCACGGAGAGTACAAGTGTTGCTTAGTGTAGGCCCTGCAGACCAAAAATTATTGTGTTTCTAACACTATTGATTTTTTCAGCAGCTGATATTTCAATCTGGGTGCAGTGTGTCTGTGAGTCTACGCACACTGTCAAGAAGAAATATGATAGTGTCTTAAAAGATTAATAATATCGCTGGTCCTCTGGAGGCCTGTCTTAATTCACTGGCCTGTTCCCTGGCATGTACTGTAATTTATCTAGTCTGATTTGAATAGCAAATGGCAATCGGCTGCCATTAGGGAAATGGGCATCATTCTTATTGATCCAGCATGGGCTGGATTTTATTTAAGGAGAACTGCAAAATGTTATTACCTTCAGGAAGAGAAACTGAAAAGGGAGCTTTTCCCTCGTGTATTTTGGAAGTGTTCTACCTTAAAAAGCGGGGAATGGATTGTGGATTTGGGAGTATAGAGGGAGATGACGATCCTATTGTGTGGGGACATGGCACAGACTGTTTCAGCGTGATTGTTTACCAGCAGGAAAGAGTGCTCATGGTTATGAGACAGAAGCCACGGGCCTCAGAGGCTAGAACACTGAAGAATTTCTCAGATCCAACCTGTTTCATTGTCCAGCTTTGTGAAAAGCCCCTAGTTGCTTAGAATCCATTTTTCAGTCTGTAAAATGGGCTAGAAAAATCTATTGGCCATATACAAGGTTTACTTCAGGTGTTTCCCATCCTGAGAGTCTTGGACAAAAGGTGATATGGAATAAAACAGAAAAATCAAAGAGATTCTGTTTAACACTGAGGGGTGGTTTTTCAATATGTATTATTGCTCTTCGCTTAGATCTTTTGAAGGGACACGTTATGCGCTGAGTGAAGCATGACGAACTAGCCTCATAATTCTCATTAAACATAATGGGCATCTCTGAGCTTAACACTGAGTACATTACTTTAATGTTCACCTGTCAGTGGCAAATCTAAACCTGCACTTTTACCTTGTTTTACAGAATCAAGGAAAGCTGGCAACATTATGGTGGCAAATGTGGGCGACTGTCAGATCCAGGCTTTCTGCCTGCCCCTAGTCCTCTTTGCCACAAGGATAGGGGCTGAATGTGCCATTCCAATCAATGCTTGTTGAAGATGTGCTGTGAAGGAGCACACACAACCCTGATAACCTCCCTTAGCAGCCCCAGGAAGGGAAAAAGGTGTGACAAGGGTGGCGAGAGAAGGTGCTCATTTCTACTGAAATTCTTCTCCATTCCACCTTCGGGTTGTTATGGAAAGAAACAATAATGTGCTACAGGAAATGGCCAAGTATAAAAACAATAAAATAAATTGAAAATGACTTTGTTTTTTTTTGAGCGGCAGTAATTGCTATATGTTGTGATGTTTGCATAAGGAATTAGTTAATGTGTAGCAGAATGGCATGTGATACTTTTTATTTGCCTGATGACTATAGTCTCTGAGTGAATGACTTATTAAGGTTAATAAAGAAAAATTTGCTTGTGACTTGTAATGATCCAATTGCTAGAATTTAGCATCCCCTTATGCATTGTTGCCTAAAGGGGAGAAGGAAAAAAACCCACACACATTAATGGCCGACTGGCTATGATTTTTTATGGTGGTGTGAGAACAAACAATGTCTTCTAAATTGTTGGTCTGTCTATCTTTCTGCCTGCCTGGGCAGGAACGTTATGGCTTTCTTAATTCTCCTGTGTGATTTATCATCCTAAATTCATTGTTTTGCATAACTCTGCTCAAAATGAAGAAATGTCATTATTTTGCAGCGAAAAAGTTGTCATTTGCATAATGCCTGCCATTAATTATTGTGAGACTAATGCAGTTGTTGATATTTTTAGGGCACAGTGGTACAGCCTGCACCTTGTATAATGTCATTCTGAAAACATTGGTAGTTAATAGGTGCCACAACATTGCACAAATGGAAAGGAAGATGATGAAGAAGAAGGGGACACAATGGAACAGGCTGTGATCTTTATTTAGCTTTTTTTTTTCCCCCTGAAATGCTTGGTGAGGAAAGACTATAAAAGGAAGCGCGAATAGAGCAGGGAGCTGTGACATCCAAGAGAACAAAGGGATAGAAAAGCAGAGGTTTTCTATTTAGGCTGAATTAGCTTAACCTGGGTTCTAGCCAGTTAAATGGAGGAAGGCATGTCTCCTCTGTTTTGGCTTACCTCCTTAACCAAAGCTCTGAACAGAATGTAGGGTCTGGCTTCTTTAAACCCTCAGTTAGAATAAGGGTTTGCTCTGAAACATGTTCATCTCGTGGAAGAATCCTCTGAACTGGGCACTTGGTCAGAGTTAAGCGCACACAAGACAGTTTTATAGAAGAGAGGGGAAGGCTATGATTTTTAGATTTAGATTCATCAGTCTTCTGTACTTCTTGAAATTTGGCAATCATATCTGGAACTCAAAGCTTTTCTCCTTCAAAAACCAGAGGAATGCTATAGTAGCATATTAGGGGGACATTTTTTTTTCTTTCTGTTCCTTGCAATAGAACAAACTTTTGCATCCAATTCTGTAGGGCAAGAGCCTACCAAAACTTTCTATTTCACAGGTAAATGAAAGTCAGTTATAAAAATTCGATCAGAGATGAAACTCATTACACTGAGTCTAGGAGGCATAAATATTACAGATGTAGGTAACTGTTGATTTTCTTAGTCATGAAAGCTTAAAAAAAAAAGACTCACATCAAATAGAATTTTTTCCCTAATTTCACTGTTTCATGGGTATTATAAATTTAGATATGTCTTCTTTATCATTAATTTAAAAGACACGAAAGAAATGGAGCCTCAAAAGTAGGTCTAGTTGCTAAGACTGACCAGACGTATTTAGAAAGAAGATATTTCCCTTCGATATTTAAAAATCTGACATTGTAAACTCTTGGGAAAATGCACTATTTTTCAGACTGCAGGCCAGATTCTGATGGCTATTCTGCACCCAAACACTGAGTATCACTCTTTTGGAGCTTCTTAAAGCCAGATGACGATTGTGAGAAGAGCCAGAGAATCTGGAGGAGATTGCAAGGGTCTGTCTCAGTCTGTCATAATAAATTCTTCAGCAGAATTTGGGCTGAGATAGTTTTTGATATCTCACCTTGGATTATGGAAATTAATCTCTTTGTTTTCAGTTCTGGAATATGTAGAAAACATACATTCTGAGTTAGGAAAATTTTAATTCTCCACAGTGATATCACCATCATAAATTACCACATCTGGGACTGTAAAAAACAGATGAGCCCATGCATCTATTGAGACCAGTCTCCACTGCTGGTTCTCACTTTTACCTTTCTTTTGAAGAGACAGAAATTGCCCTAACACCCAAATTAATATCTGTTGACTATAATAAAATCAATACAAGCATACAATTTTAAACATAAGTCAGAAGGTGACCATAGGAGAGAAATGGAGAGAAAATGAAAAGAGAAGGGATTTGCACTTCTTATGGTATACTACAACAAGGCTAATTCCTCACATGCCTGTATTTGTAGCCTGGTAATTCCTAGTTATCTATCTTATATTCTATAGCTATATAGAAATCCTACATATTGATACCTAAGAAATCTGATTATTTATTTAGCAAGCTATATAGAAATGCTACATATAGATATAAATGAAATCCGATGATCTGTTTGACAAACTATCTTAGTTACCTTGGCTAGTCCAGAATTTTCCCTATTTTATCCTTGACAGTTGCCCGCCCCATGAATCTCCTCAATCTCAGGCAAAGCAAGGCAATTAATACTCTAACCATGATAGATACTCTCAAGACATTTGACTTAATGGTTGTATTCTATATTTCATCTTGTATTTGAAAAGGCTTTCATATTTAGTGAAAAAATAGCTGTTAAGAACCCTTTTTTAAGCATCCCTTTGCTAAAGCATTTTATCTAACTATAAGAGAGAGTTGAGTAAAGAGGTGTAGATTTTCATACATTGAGTGTCTAGCACTTTGATCAGCAATATTCTGAAAAGTAGCAGTCTCATAGTAAATAATCAGAATCAGTTCTGATCCCCTGTGTTCAGGAAATTATTTTAGATCTCAAGTCTTCCATAGAAACAGGGTAGGAATCCATATGTTAGTTGGCATGGTTTTCATCACCTAACATCTGATAATCATGTCAGAATGCCATTCCTTAATATTCACAGATTCCTGCCAGGACTTCAAACTTCTTTATCCTTTGCTTTGGAATTTTTCTCCTTTTACATCTAGACACCATGCTAAGAACCAAGGATGCAAGATAGATATGACATGGTCCCTCACAATGAGCTTTTAATCTAATCTACAAAGAGAAAGATTTTGCAAGAATGAATTTTACATATCATATGTCTGATTGAGGCAACCTCTTTATTCACTGAGATTAGTTAACACTATCACAAAGCCTAGACAGAGAGGAATGGCACTTAAAATCCTGTTACTGTGTGTTTCATGGATCAGTTTGTTCATTTGTTTAATAAGCATTAATTGGAGCTTCACTGCCTACTTAGAAATGTTCTGAACTTTTCAGACACAAAGGGGAATTTTACTTGGTACTTTCACAAATAAAATGGTGTCTCACTTCCCCTCTAGATCCGGAATTCCTCAGGCACAAGATCGGCATGTCAGCATCCATCTCATGCCAGTCTAAGTCAACAGGGTCAGTCTGGTTGGAAAACTATTCCTTTTATAGACTCAGAGATAGGAATTTTAGTTAACCATCTAATTTGACTTTACCTTCCCCAAGACCAGTAATTATAAGACCTGAACTATATAGCGTTAAGGGGGTGCCCAGATTGGCCTGTGCAGTCAAGTGGAAAGAACAGAGGCCTCTGGGACAGGCTAGAGCAGCCACTACATCAGGCAGAACAAAGGTTTTCTATTTGAAGATGGTGTGACTGGGATGAGAGTGATCAGTACTGGAACACTATCCATGCACTTATTCACTCAGTCACTTATGGTCTATCAACCAGCTGTAATACTTCAGGTATTATTCTAATACTAATTATGGGAAATTAAATAAAGTCCCCTATAAAATTTGCATTGTACTGAAAGGAGAGAGGGGCAATAATAAAGGAAGCAAAAAAAAAACATATCATTTAAATAATGACAAGATATGGTAAAAAACAGAAGACAAGGCAGGGTTCAGTTCAGTTCAGTCGCTCAGTTGTGTCTGACTCTTTGAGACCCCATGGACTGCAGAACGCCAGGCCTCCCTGTCCATCACCAACTCCCAGAGTTTACTCAAACTCAAGTCCATCAAGTCGGTGATGCCATCCAACTATCTCATCATCTGTCATCCCCTTTTCCTCCTGCCTTCAATCTTCCCCAGCAACAGGGTCTTTTCCAATGAGTCAGTTCTTCGCATCCGGTGGCCAAGTATTGGAGTTTCAGCTTCAGCATCAGTCCTTCCAATGACTATTCAGTACTTATTTCCTTTAGGATGGACTGGTTGGATCTCCTTGCAGTCCAAGGGACTCTCAAGAGTCTTCTCCAACACCACAGTTCAAAATCATCAATTCTTTGGCTCTCAGCTTTCTTTATAGTCCAACTCTCACATCCATACATGACTATGGGAAAAACCATAGCCTTGACTAGACGGACCTTTGTTGGCAAAGTAATGTCTCTGGCTTTTTAATATGCTGTCTAGGTTGGTCATAACTTTCCTTCCAAGGAGTAAGCATCTTTTAATTTCATGGCTGCAATCACCATCTGCAGTGATTTTGGAGCCCAAAAAAATAAAGTCAGCCACTGTTTCCCCATCTATTTGCCATAAAGCAATGGGGCCAGATGCCATGATCTTAGTTTTCTGAATGTTGAGCTTTAAGCCAACATTTTCACTCTCCTCTTTCACTTTCATCAAGAGGCTCTTTAGTTCTTCACTTTCTGCCATAAGTGGTGTCATCTACATATCTGAGGTTATTGACATTTCTTCCAACCATCTTGATTCCAGCTTGTGCTTCCTCCAGCCCAGCATTTCTCATGATGTACTCTGTATATAAGTTAAATAAGCAGGGACGTACTCCTTTCCCTATTTGGAACCAGTCTGTTGTTCCATGTCCAGTTCTAACTGTTGCTTCCTGACCTGCATACAGATTTCTCAGGAGGCAGATCAGGTGGTCTGGTATTCCCATCTCTTTCAGAATTTTCCAGTTTATTGTGATCCACACCGTCAAAGGCTTTGGCATAGTCAATAAAGCAGAAATAAATGTTTTCTGGAACTCTCTTGCTTTTTCGATGATCCAACGGATGTTGGCAATTTGATCTCTGGTTCCACTGCCTTTTCTAAAACCAGCTTGAACATCTGGAAGTTCATGGTTCATGTATTATTGAAGCCTGGCTTGGAGAATTTTGAGCATTACTTTGCTAGAGTGTGAGATGAGTGCAATTGTGCGGTAGTTTTGAGCATTCTTTGGCATTGCCTTTCTTTGGGATTGGAATGAAAACTGACCTTTTCCAGTCCTGTGGCCACTGCTGAGTTTTCCATATTTGCTGGCATATTGAGGCAGCACTTTCGCAGCATCATCTTTTAGGATTTGAAATAGCTCAACTGAAATTCCACCACACACTAGCTTTGTTTGTAGTGATGCTTCCTAAGGCCCACTTGACTTTACATTCCAGGATGTCTGGCTCTAGGTGAGTGATCATACCATCATGATTATCTGGGCTGTGAAGACCTTTTTGTATAGTTCTTCTGTATATTCTTGCCACCTCTTTTTTATATCTTCTGCTTTTGTTAGGTCCATACCATTTCTGTCCTTTATTGAGCCCATCTTTGCATGAAATGTTCCCTTGGTATCTCTAATTTTCTTGAAGAGGTCTCTAGTCTTTCCCATTCTATTGTTTTCCTCTATTTCTTTGCACTGATCACTAAGGAAGGCTTTCTTATCTTTCCTTGCTATTCTTTGGAACTCTGCATTCAAATGGGTATGAAACAGGGATAAGTAAAGGAGAAACTGTTGTTTGAAATAAGGGTAATAGGGAATGTCTCACTGAGCAGGAGATATTTGAGCAAAGATATCAATAATTAGAGGGAGCTAAGTATGAGGTTGGAGAAGGGCATGGCAACCCACTCTGTTATTCTTGATTGGAGAATCCAGTGGACAGAAGAACCTAGCTGCCTACGCATCTATGGATCTCAAAGAGTTGAAAATGACTGGGCAATTAACTCTTTCACTTTTACAAGTATGAGGTGATCAGAAGGTAGAGGAATTTAGGCAGGGGGATAGATGTTGTGAAGTAAGAGCAACTTTTAAATATTCCAGGAAGACCATGGTAAAGTCTGATGGGAAGCCATAAGAGGGTTTTTTTTTAAGGGCATATGATCTAATTTATAGATTAAAGAGATCTCTGACTACTTTGTGGAGAATAGACCTAAGGGGTCAAGGGTGGAGCAGGAAAACTAGTCAGAACTTACTGTGGTAGCCAAGTATGAGATGGACCATGACAGTGGAGAGGAGGAAAAGTGATTCACTTGTGAATAATTTAGCTGTAATTTAAAGGCAGTTGCAGAGAGATTTGATGTGGTATAGAATAAAAAGAAATACATCAGGTGTGATGAGTCACAGGTATTTGGTCTGATCAACTGGATGAATAGCACTGTCAGTAACTCCAGAATTGGGGTACAATAGGGATGTTGAGGACAGGGCAAATTTAGGGGCAGAGATAATTATGAGTTCATGTGGGGACATGTTGACCTTGAGATTCTTATCCAAGTGAAGAAACTGAGAGGGTGGTTAGATATGTAACTCAGGAGCTCAGAGCGGGGATTAGGGCTAGAGATGCAAACTGTTTTTTTTTTTTTTTTACTTCTTCATAAGTATTTTCTTTAGAATGTAAGCCTATGGAGTGTAAGGAATGGACACTGAGCAGTTTCTGAAGGTAGATGTGCACACCCTGTATTATATAATGATGAATAAACAGGTGCTACTTTCATTCATTTGTCTGTCTTTGGAAAGTCTGGGACGTGTATAGTAAAGAGGTAACAACAAAACCATATGAACACTTCCTGAGGACACATATGGTTTACAATCTCACTAGAATATAAGACAAACATAACTTATTGTTTCCATAATAATGCAAAACAGAGGGGCAAACACATTTTCTGTAGTTTATTAATGTGCGTGGGATTAGTGTGAGTTAGAAGAAGGCAGGTAAAACTGGAACCCGATTTTGGAACTGAGGAAGACTTAGGCAGGAAGGAGCAGGCAGGGCTTCCCAGATAGGGAGGAGTCAGGAGTGTCACTTCTGGAAATTCTGATTTCATAGGTCTTGGAAGGGCGCTACCATTTGTTTTGTTTGTTTGTTTTTCTCCTCACATGGGGAACTTCTTCCAGGGCATACCTCTTCCCTAAAACTTTGATTATTTACTACAATTAATAGGGGCTTCCTTGATGGTTCCGTGGGTAAAGAATCCGCCTTCAATGCAGGAGACACAGTTTGATCCCTGGGTCAGGAAGATCCCTTGGAGGAGGGCATGGCAACCCACTCCAGCCTTCTTGCTTGGAAAATCCCATGGACAGAGGAGCCTGGTGGGCTACAGTCCCTGGGGTCTCAAAGAGTAGGACACAACTGAGCAACTAACACTTTCTCTAGAGTCAGTAGTCCTGCTGAGCTCCTAGGTAGAGTCATCTCCAGTCGCCATACTAGTGTGGGCACTCATGCTGACTTCTCTTGTTTTAGAAGATTTATTACCCTGCCTTCACATAACTTGAGGTTTATAACTTTGTCTCTCTTTAGTTTGTGCTATAGGCATCAGTTGTGGCTTTATTTTCTCTCCTTTTGATCTACATTACTTTGGAAGATGTTTGTAGGGTTCAGATTCAGTTTGCCGCCATTATCCAGAGCCTACAAATTGATTTTAAGTGTAACACCCTATCTTTGTAAGTGGTTGCTATGCTATTCTATATCATGGACCTAAATTTATAATCCTACAGACCCGACATACAAACTTGTGATGCTCCACTTCAGCTATGTGAAATTGCCATGGTGAAATCAGAAACTCGAGTTTCAGGAAAGTCTGTGCTTTAGATTCTAATGTAGCCTCTAAGTTTGGCTGTCAGATGTTATTGTTTTATTATTATTATTTTATTTAAACGAATAGAGACACAGTTTGCTCAAGTGAGGAAGATATGTTTTGAGATGGCACAATAAAGAAATTCTAAGGAGAGGTTCTGGAGAGATCATTCCAGATCCAGGACTGCTCCAGGAACTTTGTGCCAGGAGTTCATGAAACTTTACGATACTAGACTAAATATCATGGCTTGGCTTTTCTCCACTTTTCTGCCTAGTGTTCTTTTAGTATTAATAGACTGTACATCCTTTCCTGCTTTTTATAACTTGGAACCACCTGTGGCCTGTTATGGCTCCTTCATTTTCTTCCTACTTTATGGTCCCTTGCACAATCACCTATGCCTGGGTGTGGGTGTGCAGGTGAATATTAATCTCTTAAAAGGAGCAACCAGTATGAGAAGTACAGGGATTATTACATCAAATACCACATAGGGAATTAGACTGCACTGAATTAAGCTCCTCCTTATTTGACCAAACTTATGATGATTTTTTTCTGAATGGTTGACTCTATTTATTCTCTATAGCAGTAGTCCCCAACTTTTTTTGGTAGCAGGGACTAGTTTCATGGACAACAATTTTTCCACGGACTGGTGTGAGGGGGGATGATTTCAAGATGATTCTCATTAGGTGTGAGCAATCTAGATTCCTCACATGCGCAGTTCACAGTAGGGTTCACAGGCCTATGAGAATCTAATGACACCACTGGTTTGACAGGAAGCAGAGCTCAGGTGGTGATGCAAAGCAATGGGGAGTGGCTATAAATACAGGTAAAGTTTCACTGACTTGCCTGCAACTCACCTGCTGTGCAGCCCAGTTCCTAACAGGCCACAGACCTTGTAATAGTTCATGGCCTGCGGGTTGGGGGCCTATACTCTATAGCATCAGCATCTCTTAATATAGCACTGGTGAAATAAATGAAAGAGTTTGGAAATCCTAAAGGGCATTACAGATTAAGCTGTGGGCCTAAATAATATATCTTAATGATATTAATTGCTATTATAAAGCCTGAACTGAAAGCAAAATTTAGGACTTTACGATAAATATGTACAGAAGCTCTGTTCTAATTTTTAAGATTAACTCACAGGTCGTTGGAATGTTTTCAAGGAGACAACCAAGATAATCTTAAGGTTATCAAAGATTTTGATTTAAGAAATAAAGGATCTATTATAACTACATAGTCTCAGTCACTGAAAATTTTAGAAAGCAATATATACTATCTCTAAAAAATAGGAGAGAGAAAACTAGTAGTTTTCTAAATTCCTATAGAAAATAACTTTATATAACTTTAGGGAAGGAAGGTTAGTATAGATTAATATTTTAAGTAATATTTTGCTGTAATGTTAATTATGGAAAAGTTCAAAATAAATAAAAATTATTTAAAATTCCTCTGTCCAGAAACAATGAATTTTAGTGTTTATGTATATATTTGCCAATCTTCCCATTTATGTGTGTACACATCTCAATTTTTAACATAGCAGTAGTTACTTATGCAATAGACTTTTTCATATTATTGGTTAATATACATTTTTCATTTATTCCATTCCTAATATTACTTTTAATAGCTGTATAGCATTCCACTGTTTGAGCTGCCCAGGTGGCTCAGAGGTAAAGAATCTGCCTGCAATGCAGGAGACGTGGGTTTGATCCCTCAGTCAGGAAGGTCCCCTGGAGGAGAACATGGAAACCCACTCCAGTATTCTTGCCTGGAGAATCCCATGGACAGAGGAACTTGGCAGGCTACAGTCCATAGGTTCGCAAAGAGTCAGACATGAAGCGACTGAGCACACACATTCCACTATATGGATGTACTATCATTTATTTAATCAGCCCTCTATCATCAGACAAGGTTTTCAGTTTTTCACAGTTGTAAGTAAACCATGATAAGCACTTGCTTCTTAATCTTTGTGCAGATCTTTGATTATTTCCTTTAGATAAATTCCTAGATGTGAAATTTCTGGATCAAATAGCATTTATATCTTTTAAAGTTTTATATACATATTGCTAAGACAGTCTCCCAAGAGTTGTGCCAATTTTATTCTGTCTGTGGTGACTAAAAAGTTTCCTTCCAAAAGAAACTTAATTTAAAGTGGTACCAATGACTCTTCTCTGAGTCCTATCTGGTCCACCAGTTACAGCAGACCCCACTTAACTCTTACCTTAAGGTTATACATAAACCTTTTTTAGATCATTTATGCTGTAAAGATGAAAGAATATAATTTGACAGTGGAATCAGAATGTATTCCTATCTTATTTCTGCTCTGTAAAAGTGTTCTGCTTACCCTGGACAAAAAAACAGACAAAGAAAAAGAAAGAAACAACAAAAAATCCACCTCTTGAACAGTCGCAATGTGCTAGCGCTACCTGAACATGCAGGAGACATGAGTCCTGCCCTCTGAGACCATACAACTCCATGTACCATTATTCATAAGGCATTATGTGAATCGTGGGCTTCTAGGACAATGCCCTTTTGTTTAAGTGCTTGAACCATATGATACAGACAGACTACAGGATACCTGTGATCCACCCTTGTGGGAGGATTGTGTGAATAAGTCTTAGTATTTGTGGAGTCAGGAAGAAGGAGAAGTGTGGCTATCTGCTTCAACTCCAGAATAATACCAAAAACTCAGAGGACTCCATAGTGGGAAATCGACATAAGTGGTAGACTAGCAGTAGGTGATGAGTTGGAGACAGAAAAATCTACTTATTCCCATTTCTCCTACTGTGTCCCCTCCAAGGGAGTCTATGCCACTCGGAGGAGGCCAGTTTCCTCCATGTAGTAGCTTAGAGTTTCTGAGGATTTCAGAACTGCTTAGGGAAAGGGTGTAGTATGAGGACAAGGGGAAATATTTGAAATTGGGCCTCTCATTAGTAATCATAAAGATTGTAGTGGACCTGGGACTTCCTGTAGTGTTGGAGTGCTGGTGTGCAGTGTCACTGAGCAAGGAGGTCTGTTGGGGGAATGGGCTTCCCAGGTAGCTCAGCTGGTAAGGAATCTGCCTGCAATGCAGGAGACCCCGATGCGATTCCTGGGTCAGGAAGTTCCAATGGAGAAGGGATAGGCTACCCACTCCAGTATTCTTGGGCTTCCCTGGTGGCTCAGATAATAAAAACTCCACCTGCAATGTGGGAGACCTGGGTTTGATCTCTGGATTGGGAAGATCTCCTGGAGGAGGGCATGGCAACCCACTCCAGTATTCTTGCTTGGAGAATCCCCATGACAGAGGATCCTGGCAGGCTGTGGTCCATGGGGTCGTAAAGAGTCGGACACAACTGAGTGAGATGGATACAGGATACAGGGAATTGCTTGACTGAGAATTAAAGTGAGAGTCTGTAGTGCACTGCTTGGACCAGAAAGGCTTTCCCATGGTTACCCGATTAGCTGAAACTGGCCTGAGTTAGAGGGACAGTTGTAACAGTGACAAAAAAATTCCAAATAATCCTTCTGAATAGATATGCACACATTTAGAAAATGCATAATAAATGACATATAGTGAAAATGTAAACAAGCCATTTAATAACATTTTAATGCTTGATTCTGATCTCTTAATTAAAATGTGCATAAAAGAAAACAATGGTGGAACATCTGTGTGTGTTATTGGGATGGCAGGATTTATGCTGCACCCTGGGCTTTTTTGTTCATGTCTCAGTGTGTGCGAACACGGGAGAGTTTCCTCTGGGAGGCACAGATTTACCCATTTGAGCCCCACAGAGTCTGTGTTCCCACCCACCCCCTCTTGGCTGTGGCTGTCTCCCTTTCCTTTCCTCTTACATTCAATACTGTATGGCTCATTCTCTGCCTAAATTAAACTACTCTCATCATTTGATCTGAAAGCCACTCTTCACCCCACCCCTATAACCTGAAACCCTGACCTAACCCTGACTCAGCCCTGTTATCTCAGCAGCTGTACACAGCATTACCTAATGTTTTTGGCCTCGGTGAATAATCTCTAAGAGCCTTGGGGAAAGCATGGCCCTTTGTATCTGTGACCTTGCAGCAGTTATTACTCAGCTGGACACTATGGGGTTTAGATGTTAGAGAGGGAAATTCTACTCACTCCTGCTGGTGAATTTTTTTATTACAAATCATTTGGGGGCTGTATCCTGGAGCTTCATTTTGCCCAATCCTTAAATAAGAGTACCAGCAATCACAAAAGTTGAAGGTTATTAAGTACTTTAAGATCTTCCAGTGAAAATGTTACCCCTTGAAATGATTTTTTTTTTTTTCTATCATTACTTGGAACATACCTGATCACCAGAAAGTTTATCTCTGATTAAATGAACATAAAAAGTACTCCAGAAGAATTCTGTATCAGATCTACAATAAAAAGCCACAGTCAAAAGGCCTTCTTAAACATACAATAATTAATATTTAATGCCCCTCTTTATGAGTAGGACATTGCACTGGGACTATCTCTAATCCTCATAATGTTCCTGCAAAATAGGTAGTTTTATTCTTTCATCCACAGGTGATGAAACAGATTCAGAGTTGTTTAAGTGATGTGCCTATATTTATATAGCCAGCCAGCAGAAGACCTGGGATTCAGACTCAAGTCAGTCTCTGTCTCAAGGCCATAATCTTTCCAAAAAATCATACTCCATCATACGACAGCTCCCGTTTCCTGTACACCCATATTGAGATGCTGTTCTGAAAGAGTTAACTAGAATATATCCTGTTTGTGACAAATGTCTGAAACTTGTTTTTATAACTTGGATGTAATTCACAAATAAAGAGTAATTATCAATATGTCACAGATGAAGAGCTGCACGTATGGATCGGTGTAATTTCTGTTCCCTTGGCTTATGGATGCAGTATGCCCCAGGGAGTTTCACAAATCCACATGGCATCTCCTTGTACTGGGTTCTGTGTGAACTGAACAAAGTGGAAAGCTCCTATGTATTGGGATAGCTCATGACTGGTTACCAGCTGAGGGAATTTTTGTAAAATTACCTTACCATATGTAGACATGGTTTCTTTTCTGAATTTGTTCTGCACCATTCAGTGTAGGCAAAATACCAAGTATTGGTACTAGCTATGTATTTCTTATTTATTTATTTTTAATTGTGGGATAATTTTTTTTACAATATTGTATTGGTTTCTGCCATACATCAGTGTGAATCAGTCATAGGTATACTATGACCCTCCGTCTTGAACCTCCCTCCCACCTCTCACCCCACCCCACCCATCTAGGTTGTCCCGGAACACTGGTTTGATCTCCCTGAGTAGTCATACAGCTAATTCCCATTGGCTATCTATTTTATGTATGGTAATGTACATGTTTCCATACTACTCTCTCGTTTAGTCCCACGCTCTCCTCCCCAACTCCTGTGTGCAAAAGTCTGTTCTCTATGTCTGCGTCTCCATTGCTACCCTGTAAATGGGTTCATCAGTACCATATTGTGGTACATATACACAGTGGCTTAAAGCTCAACATTCAGAAAACAAAGATCATGGCATACGGTCCCATCACTTCATGGGAAATAGATGGGGAAACAGTGGAAACAGTGTCAGACTTTATTTTTCTGGGCTCCAAAATCACTGCAGATGGTGACTGCAGCCATGAAATTAAAAGACGCTTACTCCTTGGAAGGAAAGTTATGACCAACATAGATAGCATATTCAAAAGCAGAGACATTACTTTGCCAACAAAGGTTTGTCTAGTCAAGGCTATGGTTTTTCCAGTGGTCATGTATGGATGTGAGAGTTGGACTGTGAAGAAGGCTGAGCGCCAAAGAATTGATGCTTTTGAACTGTGGTGTTGGAGAAGACTCTTGCGAGTCCCTTGGACTGCAAGGAGATCCAACCAGTCCATTCTGAAGGAGATCAGCCCTGGGATTTCTTTGGAAGGAATGATGCTAAAGCTGAAACTCCAGTGCTTTGGCCACCTCATGCGAAGAGTTGACTCATTGGAAAAGACTCTGATGCTGGGAGGGATTGGGGGAAGGAGGAGAAGGGGACAACAGAGGATGAGATGGCTGGATGGCATTACTGACTCGATGGACATGAGTCTGAGTGAACTCCGGGAGTTGGTGATGGACAGGGAGGCCTGGCGTGCTGCGATTCATAGGGTTGCAAAGAGTCGGACACAACTGAGCGACTGATCTGATCTGATCTGATCTGATAGAAAGGAATACATTTGAGTTGGTTCTAACGAGGTGAATGAACCTAGAGTCTATTATACAAAGTGAAGTAAGTCAGAAAGAGAAAAACAAATACCATATATTAACACATATATATGGAATCTAGCTTTGTACGTCTTGATGGGTGTTTGTTTTAGAAGCATTGCCCCAGGAGAGGAGAAAGAGACGAGGGTGTCTGTCTTCTTTTGCTATCTTCCTTTTGCTTTCTTGTGCCTCTGTTTCCCAACTGATCTCCTTCATCAGTTTGCTATACTCCTTTGGTGAAAATGACATCAAACATTCATAGACTAGAAGTTATTAAGACTTTAAATCACATGAGACTACCCATGGGATAATTTTTCGATCTGCCTTTTGCATGTTTTGGCTTCCAGTAGTGGATGTGCGCTGCATACTGGAGACATGTAACTTATACCTGTTCCATTCTTTTTTACTGTTTTCTTAGTCTGAGAAAATCTCTGCTTTAGGCTTGTTATGTGTCTGAGACAGACCAGTTATTAGGTTTGTATGATGGTTAGGCTGTGGGGCAGAGAGGAAGTTCATAGGATATTGAGGTGTATATTAAGAAAAGCATTATAATATAGTGGAAAAAACATGGCCCTCAGAGTATCACAGGAGCTCAGCTCTTTTACTTATGCACTGTGTCACTTTGAATGAGTTATTTAACCCACCAAGCCTGTTTTTTTTTTTTATCTGTAAGAATAATAATACCTGCTTTATAGAGATATTGTGCAAATTAAATGAAATAACACATTTGGTACAGTGGTACAGTGCCTGACCCTCTAATGTTGGTTGCTTAGATTTCATGCAGCAAGGAAAGGGGAAACTAGAAAAGAGTGGAAATTAGAAGATGATATTGGGTTTGATCAAAATGTTTTCATTGTTTCCATTCAGCGTAAAAAAAGAGTGTCTAGAAGCTGCTGCTGCTGCTAAGTCGCTTCTGTCATGTCCGACTCTGTGTGACCCCATAGACAGTAGCCCACCAGGCTCCCCCATCCCTGGGATTCTCCAGGCAAGAACACGGAGTGGGTTGCCATTTCCTTCTCCAATGCATCAAAGTGAAAAGTGAAAGTTAAGATGCTCAGTCGTGTCCGACTCTTAGCGACCCCATGGACTGCAGCCTACCAGGCTCCTCCGTCCATGGCATTGTCCAGGGAAGAGTACTGGAGGCAGAGACCCCAATTCTGTTTCCAGCTCTGCCACTGAAAAGCTGTAAAATCTTTACTCTTAGCCTCGCAGTGTCTGTTTCTCATCTTAAAAGTGAATAAATCAGAATGAATGCTCTTTACTTAGTTATAAAGTTTTTCCTTCTGAAGACTTTTCTTCTTCCCAGAGTTGAACATAGCTGTCACTCAGCAGTGTGTAAAACTTCAAAGGCCAAGAGCCAAGTATCTAGACAGGCCTAGTGTTGAGGTATCCTTCTCGCTGTGCAACTCTGTTTACATGTACATTTATGTTCTTTGTATATTTGTCATGTGTCTGAGTATGTATGCACCTGCATGCTTGTTGAAGCAAGCACACTAGCATACATTCATACATTTTTGTGGGTATGTGTGTTTATATATAACCTATATATATATATATATACAGTGTGTGTGTATATATATAAATATATGTCTGTGTGTATGAGAAACAGATGCTCTGTAGGCAGATAAAGCAGATAAATATAGATCCAAATAGAAGCAAAGTATATAAATATAGACCTTATATAGAGTGAACACAAGCAGATCAGCACCATTTCATTATTGCTGGAAGTCTTTTTAATAAAAGAGGTGAAAATCAGTAACTGACATTGAAATTATCGATTGAATGACACTGTCAGATCGGAAGGCATGGTGTAAGGTAAGAAAATAACCTTTCTTTCAACTTTGAGGAGCAATTAGCAGGAAGATTTGTTACTTTTAATTATTTGATTATGAAAGTTTTTAGATGCTATGTAGTGTGGTATTTTTAAAAGTACAGATATATCATTACCCTTCCTAAAAATACTACCAGACAACAAAAAAATAATGCATAAGAAAAGAACACCTGTTCCAATCCTGAGAAAGGACTTGACAAAGGTGACAAGATTACTCTTCTTTGCAGGCTGTGATTGGCAGCTCTTTCCCATCTGTAGATATGGACAGACGAGTTAGTTTCATTCCATGTTATTTTTCACAAGCCCCCTGAAGTCTTTAAGGAAACCCACCTAAAGGAGATATTTTGAAGCATAAGGCCATACTCACCATTGTTAAGTTATTTTCGTGGGACTGCGTGTGATTGTGTTTAGTGAGTATGTTGTGTGAGTAAAACTGGGCTTCCATCTGTTACTTTCATGTCACTGTTTGCACCAGTCAAAATAACTGGTTGCGAGTTTTGCTTTATTTTGTTTTGTTTTAGTGGGGAGGGTACTGTGAGTTATTTTGAGCAGGTTTGAGTTAACTGGGTAATTTTCTTTAATGTTGAAAGTTACATCTTGATCATGAGTTTAAATATCATATGAAAATAAAGAGTGCCTCCTCTTTCCTATAAATCTCACCTATTTCCCACAACAGATCATGTGACTTTTTCACCATCCATTATAAGAATATCCAGGGAAGCTCAATTGTGAAGAAAGTCCCTGAAATTATGCAGATGCAAATCCTGCTTTTTCCTCACACCACAGAACTGTCAAAGTCCTTGTCATCGCTTTTCCTGTTGATCATTTTACTATTGCTTTTCCTTATAAAGGCAGGAAATAGGGGCCCAGAAGGTGGTCTCGTTCTCTCCTCTTCTGTGCTTCTTTGAAGCCAGAAGCTACTGTTTCTTCCTTCTTGCTCTCCAACACATTCAGACTTGAGTAAGAAGAGGAGAGAAGGACAGAGCAAGGACTCTTTAGAACATGAGAAATAAATTAGCGCTGCCTAAGAACTGTTCCGGAGAAGGCAATGGCACCCCACTCCAGTACTCTTGCCTGGAAAATCCCATGAATGGAGGAGTCTGGTAGGCTGCAGTCCATGGGGTCGCTAAGAGTTGGACACGACTGAGCGACTTCACTTTCACTTTTCGCTTTCATGCATTGGAGAAGGAAATGGCAACCCACTCCAGTGTTCTTGCCTGGAGAATCCCAGGGACGGGGGAGCCTGGTGGGCTACCATCTATGGGGTCGCACTGAGTCGGACATGACTGAAGCGACTTAGCAGCAGCAGCAGCAGCAAGAACTGTTCATTCTTCCTTTCAGGCCTGTTTTGCTGCTATTACTTTAACTTCCTCACCAAATTTTGACTGTAAACATTTATCAAGAAAAGTGTCCCAGAGGTCTTGAGAATAATATGTCATACACACACACACACACACACACTAATATAGTTGTGAAAAATTCATTCCAAAAGCCTGTAGTGTGTGAAAAATGGAGTATACTCTCCATTTTATTAATTATTTTGAAAGAATACTTCCTAGCAATGTGTAAAGTTGGTAAACTTAATAATACTTCAAACTATAGACTTTTCAGAACTGCTCTTATTTACTTGATGTGTTCTAATGTTATTTTCAACAAGTGTTTATTTATGAGTAGTATAAAATAATATGTCTCCATATAAAAGATTCAGGATAGAGAAGCAGACTTTTGAAAAATAACTGTTTGCCAGATTAACATAATAAAACTTTTTGTCTACACACACACACACACACACACACACACACAGAGGCAAATTCCTTTTTTCTTGTTCTTTGCTTCTTTCCCTTTGTCCTGGCCTAACATATTCAGATTTTGCTTAGATTTTGTCAAGTACTTTATAGTAATTACCCAAAATTTTGGCAAGGAGTAAAAAAATGTATGCGCACAAACATATATACACAATGTAGACTTACAGCATTATGGCTTATTTAGCTTAAATATTTTTGGACTAAAATTCTGAGGAAAGTTATGTATACACATACATACACATGCGCACACACACCCACATGCTTCTCCTTTACTTATTCTTTGTTTTGTTCTTTTTCTCCTGGCTCCTCAGATCCATTGTTTAGACTTTGTCAAGTACTTCATAGTACAATAATTATCATAAACTTTGGCATAAAGGAAAAATGTATATAACACACATCAGTTCAGTTCAGTCGCTCAGTCATGTCCAACTCTTTGCGATCCCATGAATCGCAGCACACCAGGCCCCCCTGTACATCACCAACTTCCGGAGTTCACTCAGACTCACGTCCATCGAGTCAGTGATGCCATCCAGCCATCTCATCCTCTGTCGTCCCTTCTCCTCCTGCCCCCAATCCCTCCCAGCACCAGAGTCTTTTCCAATGAGTCAACTCTTCGCATGAGGTGGCCAAAGCACTGGAGTTTCAGCTTTAGCATCATTCCTTCCAAAGAAATCCCAGGGCTGATCTCCTTCAGAATGGACTGGTTGGATCTCCTTGCAGTCCAAGGGACTCGCAAGAGTCTTCTCCAACACCACAGTTCAAAAGCATCAATTCTTTGGCGCTCAGCCTTCTTCACAGTCCAACTCTCACATCCATACATGACCACAGGAAAAACCATAGCCTTGACTAGACAGACCTTTGTTGGCAAAGTAATGTCTCTGCTTTTGAAAATGCTATCTATGTTGGTCATAACTTTCCTTCCAAGGAGTAAGCATCTTTTAATTTCATGGCTGCAGTCACCATCTGCAGTGATTTTGGAACCCAGAAAAATAAAGTCTGACACTGTTTCCACTGTTTCCCCATCTATTTCCCATGAAGTGATGGGACCGGATGCCATGATCTTAGTTTTCTGAATGTTGAGCTTTAAGCCAACTTTTTCACTCTCCACTTTCACTTTCATCAAGAGGCTTTTGAGTTCCTCTTCACTTTCTGCCATAAGGGTGGTGTCATCTGCATATCTGAGGTTATTGAGATTTCTCCCGGCTATCTTGATTCCAGCTTGTGTTTCTTCCAGTCCAGCGTTTGTCACGATGTACTCTGCATAGAAGTTAAATAAGCAGGGTGACAATATACAGCCTTGACATACTCCTTTTCCTATTTGGAACCAGTCTGTTGTTCCATGTCCAGTTCTAACTATTGCTTCCTGACCTGCATACACACATATATAACACACATAGACACAAATACACATACATAGATACATCAATTTTTAATATGCAAATCATCAAATTTTAGTCAAATTTTATTATATTTTTTACCTTTATTCAGTATAAATCTTTAAAGGAATTTTTAAAAACACTCAAATATCTGGTGTGATTTAAAGATTCCTGAGAAATTGTGCATTTCTTTACCTTTGATAAGGAACATTTTCCAGATATGAGTTTGGAAAACAAGGATTTGTCATAGCCAAGAGCAAAGCTAGAATCTATTTTTTTTTAGCAGTCATTTATCCTTCCCACCCCCTACTTGGGACTTTTAGTGGTTCTCATTATTGGTGTGGAGAATTTTCTCTTTGGTTAGATGGCTTCATATTCTGTTCCTGGCCTTGTGGTACATTACACTATGTATGAACCACCATGGGAGCCCAGTAGGTCCTAGCTCTCCTCACCGCAACTCTTTAATTAGCTGTGTCCTTAAGCAAGTTAAGCTAACAGCTCTGTAACTAGGTTGCTAATCTATGAAACTTAGGCCAGTCTTAATTCACAGGGGATTTGCATTAAATGAATGATATCATGGAAGGATGTAGCACATAATATGTATTCAATAAATGCTAGTTTACTTCTGGCCTATTAATTTTAACTTCTGTCTGGGACTTCCTCCTCCTAACCCTTCTCACCACTGTGGCTAGCATCATGATATAGACATTAACCAATGCTAGAGACATAGGAATAAGGCATTTAAAATATTATTATTGATTATTACGGCTACCCTGGTAATGGGCTTACAAAGAAGGAGATCTAAGGAAACCACCAGGAATTTCTGCCTCCTGTAATTGTAATGTTTTCTAGTCAAGAAATAGAAATGGTAGACGTTTACCAAAGTATTGCCAGAATCCTATTCATACCAATAAAGTGTAATGAAATATCTATCCAAGTGATGCACATTAAGCCTTTTGAAATAATAAAACATCCACTTATTGCCCATGCTTATATCCATTTCATATCCTTTCCACAGTGGATGTTACTCACTTTCACTCACTGTAGATTAATCTCCTTGATTAGCACCTACTCTTTTTTAGGGCGAGGTGTGCGGCCAGAAAGGGCTTCCTAAGTGGCACAAGTGGTAAAGAACATGCCTGCCAATGCAGGAAACTTAAGAGATGCAAGTTCGATCCCTGGGTTGGGAAGAACTCTGGAGGAGGAAATGGCAACCCACTCCAGCATTCTTGCCTGGAGAATCCCATGGACAGAGGAGCCTGGTAGGCCACGGGCCATGGGGTCACAAAGGGGTGGACACGACTGAAGTGACTTAGCACACATGCATGTGCAGTCAGAATCCAGATGACATTGTTATTGTTCGGTTGCTCAGTCATGTCCAACTCTTTGTGACCCCATGGACTGCAGCATGCCAGGCTTCCCTCAAGTTTGCTCAAGTTCATGTCCATTGAGATTTGGTGATACCATCCAACCGTCTCAGTCTCTGTCGCCTCCTTCTCCTCCTGCGCTCTATCTTTCCCAGCATCAGGTCTTTTCCAATGATTTGGCTCTTTGCATCAGGTGGCCAAAGTATTGGAGATGTCATTGAAATGGCTAAATAGTTGCTGTATACCTTCTTTGTTAGGGAATAAGCAGGGCGGGGAGGGGGGACACCTCCCACTCTAAGATATCTACAGCTGCATTTCAGCCTAGAGCCAATCATTTTAACTGAATTGTAAACCCCACAGGAGTTAAGCTTTATAAAGGAAACAATGACACAATCTAAATGATTCTTGCAGCAATGTCCCTGTTATACAGAGATCTCTTTATCAGATCTAAGCTCACTTTGAACCTCCTCAGACTTCACTTTCTGTGTATCTGCAGATTTAGTATGCAACTCTCTGTCTTTTTCTGGCATTGAGAGTTTGGCCAATGTCATTAAACCACATTAAGTCACTAGGACTTCCCTGGATCTCTTCCTGCTATGCCACAATCAGTCTCAAAATAGTTGTGACTGTGGAATAGAAAGAAAGAAAAGGAAACTGATGTGATAGAAAAATGAGTGGTTGTGTTTGGAGATTGTGAGCCTTTGCTCTCTATCTTGAATGAGACTCCTGTAACACAAGGCTCACTTTCCTCCCCAGCAGTTTGGAGGTCTGGACACACAGGCAGAGTCTATAGCTGTAGGTTACCCTCAGGTTGTCAGCACCTTGTTTCAGTTTATAAAACATTTAAATGTATACCAAATACCTATTTATTGTATAGTGCTAAACCCAAACCTTTTCATCCTTTAAGATTTCTGAGACTCTCAAAACACATTTAAAAAAAGAAATCTTTTTTATGAAGAAGACTAATAAATAAACGTAGAAGCAGATAAAAAGTGAGAAAAAGGGAAAATTTTAAAGCCAGTGTGTGTAAGTCACTCAGTCACGTCTGACTCTTTGCGACCCCATGGATTATAGCTTACCAGGCTCCTCTGTCCGTGGAATTCTCCAAGCAAGAAGAATCGAGTGGGTAGCCATTTCCTTCTCCAGGAGATCTTCCCAACTCAGGAATTGAAGCTGGGGCTCCTGTATTGCAGGCAGATTCTTTACCATCTGAGTCACCAGGTAAAGCCAGGTATAGAGATAAATGAGTGAGAAACAGAGTAAGAGAGACTCAGTCCAAAGGTCTAAAGAATAAGGAGGAAGAAAAAGGGGAGGAAGAGGAGACTCAGATTAAAGATGGAAAATTATAAGATAGCTTTGAGGGGAACATTTTACATAATGTAAGCAGTCTTTATCTTATATAAAATCTTTTGAAATCTCTCTTTATAGCATTTAAAATAAGATTCACTTTATGCAACTTTGACTTACTGTGTCCTGTGGAGAAATGAGCTGTGAGCCTTAGGTACAAGTCTCAGCTCTGTCTCAAAATATAAACTCCTGAGAAAATTACCTTCTGAGCATCATAATCTTCACATACAAAGTAAGGGGTCCAGGCATAGTCTCATCCACTTTTAAGAATCCATGAAATGAAGCAGCACATGGAATGATCTTGTTGACCTGCTGCTTGGATGCTTGATGAAGGAAGTTCTGAATTAGATTAGATCATACTAATGATAAAAAAAAAAAAAAACTTTGGGAAGTTTTTACTGATTTGTACATGCTTAGTCCCAGATGAGTTAACAAGAAGGTAGCCCCACTTTATAGAAAGTACTATGGCTACCATTGCCAAACACACTTTTAGTTAAATCTTCAACTGGAATATTATACTTGCAACTCTTTCTCTAAAGGTCTTATTCACCAATTAGCTGAAAGATGGCATTTCTGACTTTCTAATCCAGAAATTTAAAACTCCTGTGTAACCAAGAAAATGGAAATCAGTACATTCTTGGTTGCCCTTCTATTAATTTAAATTTACATAACCTAATCAAAACTCAACCTGCCTTGCCCTTCAACAAAAAGCTGTATTTTCCCCCATTACTAAATGGCTGCATTCTTCTCAGGATTTTTTAAAAGATGAATTATGTTGCTATCCCATGACTTTTCCTTTAGAATGTGTCCATGGAAATTAAAATGGATTTTTCTGTGCCCAAGACTGAAATGAAAAATAGTCCAAAGGGATGGTGGAAATGAACACAAAACTTTGCTGATATTACTAGTATTGCAATTTTGTTAAGCTTTGTTTCTAATAAATTGAAACTAAAGTCAACTGATCCCCAAATAACTGTTTGACACTTTATCTACATCATTATTTTGTGTCTACAGTCTAAGCACAGCCTAAGATTTTCTGTAAATCTTTGACATATGTTTTCTGAGGCTTTTCTAGTATACTATTCCTACTGGGCTCTTTCTTCCATAACCATTTTACTGTTTCAACAAGTATTGCTGAACATAGAGAATGTGCCAAGCACTGTGCTGCTGCTGCTAAGTCACTTCAGTCGTGTCCAACTCTGTGCGACCCCATAGATGGCAGCCCACCAGGCTCCCCCATCCCTGGGATTCTCCAGGCAAGAACACTGGAGTGGGTTGCCATTTCCTTCTCCAATGCATGAAAGTGAAAAGTGAAAGTGAAAGTGAAAAGTGAAAATGAAGTCGCTCAGTTGTATCCAACTTTTAGCGACCCCATGGGCTGCAGCCTACCAGGCTCCTCAGTCCATGGGATTTTCCAGGCAAGAGTACTGGAGTGGGGTGCCATTGCCTTCTCCGAAGCACTGTGCTAGGTACTAGGTATAAACTGTGGGCACATGGCTGCCAGTCATTGAATCATCCTTGAAAAATGGATGGAGTAGGCATCTATTTTTATTTTCTAAGCTAAAATGGGAGAAAAGAGAACATTGGAGGATCAGAAATGTAACCTCAAACTCTTGTTCTTTCCTTTAGGTGACCTCCTGTGATTTTTTTCTAGTCACCATTTACAAACACATTCAAGAAGGGTACTGCCTTGCTCTCTAACTGGCTGCTAATAAAGAGAATTTCTATTTCTTTTTATCACTTAGTGATTGTCCTCAGCCATAGGAGGGTACTCAGGTACAGGATGGTCCTGTGCCTAGCAGCACAGTCAACTTCACCCATACTTTCTAGCCTCAGCTTTGGGAACTCATTATGTGGCACAAGAAGCATCAGACAGGCTCAGAAGACTGGAGATGCCTGTAGTCATCCAGATCAAAAGTTAATTTTAGGTGCTCTCCATAAGCACAATATTAGAAATCATTGAAATTTCTCTTACAAGCATCTTCATCAGTTTAGAATCTTTTCTCATTGACTGTTTCTCTTTCATTGCCCTATATTGGGCTGTTCTATTTAGTCAAATAATGTGTATATATCTTCTTCCAGGGCTTCCCTTGTGGCTCAGCTGGTAAAGAATCCGCCTGCAATGCGGTAGACCTGGGTTCGATCCCTGGGTTGGAAAGATCCCCTGGAGAAGGGAACAGCTACCTTCTGCAGTATTCTTGCCTGGAGAATTCCATGGACTGTATAGTCCATGGAGTCTCAAAGAGTCGGTCGGACACAACTGAGCGACTTTCACTTATACGTTCTTCCAAAGTAAAATAGTGACCTATTCAAAGATTTCCATATGCATTCTTCATGTATTTTTAAAGGGGAAGGGTAAAACTGAAGATATTTCTCTTTGCCCTGGTGATATCTCTGTGTGTTTTTCAAATGATGTTTGCTATTAGGTAAACTAGTTAGACCATAGCACTGGCTAGCGCAGGTATGGATTCCCAAAGGTATCGAGAGAATGACAACAGGAGCATATGGAGAAGTCTGACAATGCAGTGGAATTGCTTTCAAGTGATTTGACACATTAGTACTTTCAGACACTCTCCTGCCAGTAATCCTCATTAGACATACGATCAGAATATTGGGGTCACTAACTCAAATCCGTTTTTCTGAGACCTGAACAATAACTGAAAATCAGAGCTAAAGGTAATAAGAATGAAACTATTCCAGTTATTAGAATTGTTTCTCTAATTGACTGTTACTCTCTCCCCTCTGTTTGGTCCTTTTTTCCTCTCCCTGTTTCTCTCTTTCTCTTTTTTCTTCCCTGCCTTCCTGCTCCTTTCTTTTTAGTGTTCTGAATTCATTAGATGGCATAGTGTAAATCAATAGTAAACGCTAACCGCCTACTCTGTACTCAGTTACGCAACATCGCATAACCGGTACACAGAGACAAAAAGGGAAAAAGCACACACAGCCTTTACATTCAAAAGCTCTTGCATAATTTTACTTTTCCACAGCCAAAAAGAAAAAAAAAGGAAATAACAGATGGGGAAAACTTACAGTTTTTTTTTCCCTTTTTTCAGACTGTTGAGAAGGGAGTTAGCTAACATTCATGACCATTTCTAGTTGCCCCGAGCTGCAGCAAAACATCCCATAATTGTCAGTGCCTTCACTGGCTTTAAATCAAGATTTTGTGACCCTCCATGATGTGGTAAATTTTCCAGGTAACATAAGACTAAAATTATTCTGAGGTGTTTAATGCTGACTTGGTTTTTACTTATTTTGTGAAAAATCAACAACATTTAAAGTAAGAAATGAATTTTAAAATAGAAAGGATAAGGAAGACAGCTGTGTGTGTGTATGTGTGTGTTTTCATTTGAAATGTATCCTGATGTAATATTTATGTAAAAAGCTGGTTATATAAACCCTGTCTTTCTCTTGCTTTTTACTTTGGGGGCTGGATAAAGCCCTACAGTTTTTTTTCTCATGACAAAGTATATTCAAACCCCAAAGTCTTAATGAAAGAGAAAACATCTAGATGCTACAGCAGACACTTAATTCAAACTCCCTACAGAATTCATCCCTTAAACAACAGATCCATTTAAGAACTTGTAGTTTCTGGAATTCTCATTTAGAACTTTCTGTCGCACTATTCCCTGGAACACCTTTGGATCATTGCACTGCCTTTAAGTCTCCAATGTATAATAAAGTGTTTTTTGTTGTTGTTGTTCTTCACTTCTTTGCTATACCCCCTACTTTTTCACTGGAGTAACTCCCTTCCCAAATGGGGACATGGTGAGATTTGTAGGAGGTTTATCAGTCTTCCTTCCCTGTTACAATATTTTGTTTCACTTAACTGGCTGATGTCCTCTGGGCACCAGGCATTTGTCTGATGAGGGAGTTTAGAGGTCTTTGGAGGTTGGTTTTGTTCTTCCCTTTCAGCTTCTGCCTATCAAATGGTTTTCAAATAGATACAAAATGCTAGTGAGCACAGCATTAGGCACTCTGAGGTTTCTGCTAGAGGAAAGACCAGGTATGTAAGGAGTGGTGTGCCAGTAGTTCTGAGGGTTCTTAATGCAATCAGGAAAAGTGAAACGGGGCCGGAGAGAGGATGGATCTGAGTAGGAACTACCGAAGCTCTTGATCACTGTGTATTTGGGATCAGTATCATTCCTTTAGATCATACTTTACTTCTGGATGGTAAGGCTGTATGGAATTGGTTCATTTGATTTACTAAAGGAAGAAGGTAGATTTTTCTATACTTTTTATGAAAGATTCAGGCTATTTCCTAGTTTGTTTGACTTTCTCTTATATGTTAGCTATTGAATTTTGGATTCCTTTTGTATGGAAAAACCTGGTGCATAAAGATAAAAATCAAAGCCAGGAGAGTTTTGTCTGGTTTTTCAGGTTTCATTATCTAAATATGTGGTTCACTGTTGTAACAACTGAATGATCAAGATCACTGGGGTTGTATTATCTCTGTATGTATGATGACATGGGCACATCTTTCGTTGTCTGAATATGAATAATGATTAAGCTTGCATATGTTTTTAAAGTATTTTGTAAATACATTTCCTTTCAGATTTTTTTCCTTGAAAGAATCTATAATTCAGACAGATTTGTTTGTGAAACATAATGAAAATTGGTCACAATATTCTAGTCTTTAAGCAAGATATTCACATATATATTTACACATATATCTTTTCTGTGTCCTTCATATTTTTAATCTTTTTTATTAATGTATAGCTGATCTACAGTGTTGTGTTAGTTTCAGTTATACAGCAAAGTGATTTAGTTATATATAATTCTTTTTAAGATTATTTTCCCTTATAGATTATTATAAAATATTGAGTATAGTTCCCTGCTACTGTGCAGCAGGTCCTTGTTGGTTATCTATTTTATATATAATAGTGAGTATATATTAATCCCCAAATCCTAATTTATCTCTTTCCCCTTTTCCCCTTTGGTAACCATGTTTATTTTCTATGTCTTTGCATCTATTTCTGTTTTGAATATAAACTCCTCTGTATCATTTTTTTTTTAAGATTCTACATATAAGTGATATCATATGATATTTGTCTTTTTCAGTCTGGCTTGCTTCACTTAGTATGATAATCTCTAGGTCCATCCGTGTTGCTGCAAAAGGCAATATTTCATTCTTTTTATGACTGAGTAGTATTTCACTGTATAAATATACCATATCTTTGTCCATTCATCTGTCAATGGACATTTAGGATTTTTCCATGTCTTGGCTATTGTAAATAGTGCTGCTATGAACATTGGGGTGCATTAATCTTTTTGAATTGTGATTTTCTCAATTGTAGGTAAGTGTGGATTCCAATAGGCAGTTTTGTGTGTGTGTGTACTTGATTATCAAATTGAATACTGCACCATGTAAAATGTTTCTTTATAATGTAATTTTAACATGATTAATCTGTAGCCAAACACTTAGTTTTGGTCTACAGTTCTGTATACAGGGAATCATTTAGAATACCCTGATTTTCAAACAGGTTTGCTTGAATTTAGATGAAACCTTATTCCTCTATGGAGGAGCATTTTCTTGATTGTCAAAAATATTTGGAGCTATCTGGTTATCAAAAGAGTAGGGAAAACATCTTTGAGTAAAGCATATTTGGACTTTTTCCTGCCTCAGTTTATCAGAATAACTTTCAATTCCCTCTCAGTCGATTTTTGCACTCTCTGAAACATACTTAGGGAAGAATTGACCTTTCAATGCCCCATTAATTCCAGCTGCTTTTGAACAGCACTCTTTCTTGGTTGTAACCATGGCCCTGGGAACTTGTAAGCTACTTCTAGCTTTTCTTCTGCAGTACGGGATCCAGGCCTAGGAAGGGTTGACAAGCCTAAGCTTTCTATTTCCAGGCATACAGGAAGATAGGGCAAAATTTAAACTTCTTTTAATTTTTCAGAAGTCCTTCACAACTCTTAGGGTAAACCTGGCTTCTCTTTGCTATTGGCAATAGTAATAGATATTTTTAAATGTTTCAACAAGAACCTCAGTCACTAACTTATACTCTTTCAACAAGAATCACTCTAGTTGTGCCCAGCACATAGTAGCTGCTTTAGGAATATTTTACCTAAATATTTTGGTGAGCTGCAGTGACTGTCCCCTCTTAGAGCTTACGCAAGTAAGCAGTAAGCCATGATAGTAATAAAGGGGTCAGATGAGATAAAATACAGTGCTCTTCAAACTTCAGTCAGGGGCGACCACCCCATTTTATAAGAAAGACCTTATTATCCTGTCTCTATCTTTTTTAAAAAAATAACAAATTGCAGAAAGAAATTTTATATCTTTCCTGGAGGTCCTTTTTAATGGTCAGTGATGCACAGACCATTGGATTGTTTAACAAACATAATTTTGCGCAAGGTACTTTAGGGATCCTTATTGAGTTTCATATGCAGTGTTAGGGCCATATGATTATGGGTCTCAAATATACTCCTCTTACACTCTGCCACAAGGTCTTTTGAATCTTGACTTTACTCACTTTGCTTAGGCAATTATTTTTTAGGCTTCTTTTATTTATATAAGTCATAGGATGATGACAAGTTTTATACAGAATTCTTCTTTTATAATGTTTCATTATCTTTAGCTACAGTAACTTCTGATCTTTCTAAATCAATTTTGGCTTAAGTTATCATTCTGGTTATTTTCAGGGCTTCATTCTGATGGTGATATTGTGGGTGGGAGGTGATCTCTGGTAAAACCGTCTATGGCATCTCCATTATAAAAGCAGTGGAAAGACCTCCATGTGGAATTGTTGATAGACTTGCTGCTTGTTAGGGAAGCAATTTTAAAAATGCAGATTATATAATATTTGGGGATTTTGTTTCTCCACAGTAGAAGCTTTTTAAATGTTAATTTGGGGGTTGTTTTGTTGCTCTGTGACTTAGCATAAAAGGTTTTGGTTTTAAAAGGTTTCAGTTCACTCATTCCAGTTGTCTTACAGGACTTGGAATATAATGCTATACATTTATTTATACACATGAAAGAGGATAAGGCCAGTAACTCACAACTCATGAAACCAGGGGTAAATAATCCATAGCTTGTTCCACCACTCTTACCGCAATATTTATATCCAGAACACAAGGAACAAACAACCCCAAACAAGGAGAAACCAGTTTGTTTTTATTTACAAAATGTTTAATCAAAAGTACAGTGAAGTTCAAATGAAGCTGCAAATCCTGGTGGTTCACAATGGTTTGATTTATTTTTTTAAACAGACCATGGATAATTAACCATAAAACATAACTTTCTCAACACAAGTTACAGTGAATTACAGAAATAGGCAGCAAGTCTTTCACAACTGGTTACAACTGGTTAGAGCCTTAAAGTTAAAACACACAGGCAAATACAAAAGCCCTTTCTCAGGGTGCAGTTGTATTTTCATTCCCAAAGGGGAGCATCCTTTATTTTTATATAGTGTCAGTATGTCAGTGTCCTGAGTGAGAAGTAAATGTGTTATTTTCTATGATTGCCATGTTGTCATACATTTTACCATATTCTTTTCATTTCAGAATGCTTCACTATCACTAACTGGATATTCCTCGTGACATTGCTATCTGGTAAGCAACTTTTCATCATCTCTAAACGGCGGCCCAAAATATTGAGGTGCACAGAAGTCAAATATATTTCTCCCAACCTCAGAAAGAATTAGACCTAAAACTGTGGCATGTCCACCACCTCAAATGCTAGATTTGAACAGAAAGTACTTTGACATTGGTGAAGAGTACCTGTTCCATTTCCTATTTATTCATTTGAAATACCATCGTTTAGAATGGTAAGAAACATGATCTTAAGAACCTATCGTCACAGAGTTCAGCAGACAGTTTACACTGATTTTGCTGCATGGGGGAGGAAGTATTCAAAGGACTTGCTTGAAAAACTCTCTGGAGATAATATAGGTCTATTTCCAAAGGAGTCCCCTGAGTGGACCAAGAAGGTGATTTGGTGAAGCTGAACATGGATGTTTCCATGTGGAACACTGGGTGTTTTTGCCTTATGCAGACAAAATTCTCCAAACATATTTTATGATGTGTTGAATTACCTGCTATTATTTGATGATATACTACAAATTTGAAATGCATTTGCTTCGTGTGAATCAATGATTGCTCCTGTGTATACCCACCAACACAAGGGACATGAAACCCTCACCACTACCACCAACATTACCAGTTAAGTAAGAGGATCAACATCAAGGCTGCAAGGGAACCTAGGTTTGAAACAAGGTCTATGTGTCTTGTGAGAATTTGTAAAGTTTTAAAAATCAGAGTTTCAGGAATTCTTGAGAGTTCAGTGGCTGGGAGGAGAGTGCAGGTCTGGACTGAGGGAATATTGGTAGAACATCATCAAGACAGGACCTGAAAGAGTTGAGTGTACTAGAGATTAGCCTGCATAGAAATGCACTGACAGTTATACCAGAGAGGAAAGAGTGAAAGGGTGACTTGCCTGGCATCTGAATATATTCTGCCTGGCCCTGGCCAGGCCTATTTAGTTTTGAACATCATATTCTCCAAAATTTTAGCACCTATACTCTTGATTTCTGTTTGTATGAATGTGCATAAGATGAGGGAAATAATCTCTTGGGTAATAAAGATAGCTTTCTAGCAGAGACTCTCCATATCTATTGCACATAATCTACAGATGTCACTGTATTTTTGTTTCTAGTTCTATTGTACATCTATCTGTACAATAGATAGGCCTCTGTGCCTGTGTATATTACTCCAGTTTATCCTCAGAATATTTAAAGAGCCTCAAGTCAGTTTCCCATAGCTAGACCACCTGCTATACACCCAGACCCACAAGGATGAATGCTTCCTTTTTGTTTCTTCTTTTATTTTTGTTTCTAGTTCTATTGTACATCTATCTGTCTCTCTGAAGGTACCCATCTTGCCAGTGAAGGGCACAAGCCTTTAGGTTGTAACTCCCTACTCTCACTTCAAACTTTGCTTGTTATGCTGCCTGAAAAGAAACTCCTATCAGTGTGAATGTTTAGAACTCAAGGGAGAGGCTCATTGGGTAACTTTAGTCATTCCCTTTGCATTCATCGTGAAGTGATCTCATCACAAAATGGCCTGAATTTCACACTTTTTCTGGCTTGCAAAGAAACCAGTTCCTCTCCTATTTCTATCCAACACACAGAAAGCTCTTTATGTTTCTATGATCAGATAAAATCTGATGGGTGTATTTCACATCTAGGTATGAAGATTTAAACTATCAGGGCAATGCTGGGTGTTTGTAGATTCTCTGTTTTAGTAAATGAAAAGCTCCTTCGGAAAGGAGAGCACATCTTATCCACTAATGAATAAATATTTATTTTCATTTTAAAATGATATATGCTTATTAAAAATAATTTGAAAAAACACATTGGAGTAAAATGAAGAAAAATTAAAGTAATTATTTCTATAATTTAAATCCAACCATTAATAACCATTTGATATATTTCTTTACTCTCATTTTCCCCTGAGGATATATTTTTTAAAACGTGCTGTAATCATACTTTCCGTATAATTTTATGTCCTGCTTTCAAAATTTAACCTAAGAATTCTACATGTAATTACATAGTCCTTATAACCATCATTTTAAATAAATATATACTGTTTCTGAAGAAGAATAGCTTACTTCACCTAAATGTCCAAGAGTATTTTCTTATTTTCGTTTTTATATTTTGTTTCCATAATCTTATATATAAAAAGTAAATGAATCAGTCAATAAATTGTAAGTAAATGAAAGTTCAAATCAGTATAAATGTTTAAATTGTTTATGTGAACAATTTTAAATACATGAGTGTAGGCAGATCGCTACCATGAATCCCATGTGCTCATGACCCAGCTTGACCAGTGACTAAAGCCATGGCCTGTTGTTTTCCTATGCTATCTCCATGTTTTTCTGAAGCAAACCCCAGTCATTATAGCATTTGGCCCATCAATATTTCAGGCCCATTAGAACCTTCTACATTTTAATGTTAAAAACATTCAGATCATTATATAGAGGAGTATTTTTCTTCTGAGTGTTACTGTCATATTTTCTGAAACGTAAACATTGATCATAAAATCTCAGACATGTGTTTCAAAATATTTTTATGCACATCTGTAAGCCAAAGGGCAAGTTAGTTGACTACAGAGATATTTTACAAGTTTGGCTAGGTTTCCTGGATGAGTTTTTTGGGGGTTTTTTTGGGGGGGAGGTATTTTTTTTTCCTTTGATTCAAACTTAGGATGATGATTTGAATGCCAGATCAATACCACATTAACTACACTCATCATCGGATATATTCTGTGCTGTATATAATTCCATATTTGAGGTGAAAGGAAACGTAACCTTCTGACTACTGAGAAGTCCAGCATGGCTGCACCCAACACATCCTAGATAAATATGGCGAACCTACTTAAACCAAATGTAACACCGGATTTAAACATTTATAGGTATTTTTTGTTTGTTTTAATTGGCCAAAACAAAAGGCTTCTTCCTAAGGGGACACTTAAGAAGTCTGAAAAGGGAGGAATTATACATTAATAGTCTGAATAATTTTTCAAAAAAAAGCACTATGTCTGGGAAAGTGGGCATAGAGGGAGATGGTGCATTGCAGAACAAGGGGTACTCATTGCCTCTGTGCCTATGTGTATTACTCTAGTTTATCCTCAGAATATTTAAAGAGCCTCAAGTCAGTTTCCTATAGCTAGACCACCTCCTATACACCCAAATCCACAAGGATGAATGCTTCATGCAACGAGGCTGTCCGCAGAGGACCAGTAGTGAAGGTTTTATCCTGCCTGGCTGTCTTTGACCTGCAGGTCAGTGACGGTTCCAACAGGTGTATTCCCCTCATCAGAGATTCAGGATGTGAGTAACTGCGTACCATCCTGCATCAGTATAAACTGGATTTATGTGTTACTCAGGTCTATTTAATCTTAGGAGCACATTTTCCATTGGCCTTGAAAGTGAGTAGCTGGAATATTGATGTGTCTTAACCCTTAGAGGAAAAAAAATAAGAGTTCTTCCACTGCACTAAATCTAGAAAGATATGAGGGTTTGCAGTATGGACACATAGAAAATATTTTTGAACAAAGTTGGTGGAGGAAAGCACATGGAAAAAAAAGAAACAGAAAAAATAACATAAGCAATAAACTGTCTCAAACAAACAGAAAGCATCTGTAAAAATTGCTAGACTGGACGATGTCGACAATATGAACTATTTTTTTTTCCATCTCGTGTCTTTTTCCCCTCAGTCTTCTGATCATTTCTGTTTTTCTTTATCCTGGCCTGGCATTACCATCATTATAATGTCTTCAAAAGTTCAGAAATGTATCTGACAGCTTGGTGTTGAAGCGGGCATTCCAGGAAAAGATAGGTAGGATCTAGCTACTATACTGTTTTAAAGCTACTGCTATTTCACCATAACCCAAAATACCCATATTTGGAAAGAGTTAACTTATCATCATTATTTTAAGATTGATATTGCCAACACAACAACTGAAATAAAGGCATAAGTTTTCACTTTTTCCTGCATTCTCTCTTACATGTGGTGTTGGATTATGTAGCTCATGTCATATAAACCTAGACTATAAACTGGGTTTTGGGGAGAAGAGGAAGTTTACCCATAGTTCTTTCTAGCTAAAGTATTATTCATTATGCCCAAGTGAACCTTAAGTGTCTCATCACAATAACAGATACTATTATTATTACTACTATGCTTAATAATAGTGTTTGATTCTTGGTGTGTGTGTGTGGCATATTCTTATGCTTGGCCTTGGGGTCTGGTGTTTATTCAATTCTTACATTTGCTATAAAACAACCCTTTGAAATAAAGTAGTATTCCATATTCTCTACCTCCTTCCCTGTAGTATAGTTCAAAATCATGGTTGGATGATTCTACTTAAATAGGGCAGGAAATTTTTTGCAAATGCCCCCCCATCAAGCCAAGACTTTAATTTAGACTTAAATACAGATAGTTACAAAAGGAAAAGAAAAATGTTTTGTTCACACCATCAGACCCATCTTCGAAGAAGTTGGCATATTTTTTGGATAGATTTTATCAGACACATAACATACAATCGTACACAATTAACACAAGGATGGGAATTACAGCATGCTTTTACTGAGATAACTTTGGTGATTCTCTTCCTTACCTAGAGGGGTGAGAGAAGGATGAAGACTCCATTCAAGGCAAAGATATTTAAGGAGAAGACTTTGCAGCCAGCTCAGTTCTTTTACATTGGAAATGCGAAGTCTTCATTGTTTCATCCTTCACTAGAGATTACTCAAAGTCTGTGATATATAGAACTTCCTCTGAGATGGTCTGCTTTTGAGGGGACTACTCCATTAGCAAATCATGCTGGGCTCCATAGAGAACTGATTCTATTTATTTTATCCTACTCTATGAAATATTCTTAAGATGCCATTGATGTATACTTTTTTTTTATCAGAAGTCATTTGCTTTTTGAGTTTTTGATGGCCATTCTATGAATCAACCAACCCCAGTGGCTCAGACAGTAAAGAATCTGCCTGCAAAAATTGCCGGTGACCCTGGTTTTATCCCTGGGTTGGGAAGATCCCCTAAAGAAGGAAATGGCAACCCACTTCATTATTATTGCCTGGAGAATCCCATGGACAGAGGAGCCTGGTGGGTGACAGTCCTTGGAGTCACAAAGAGTTGGACTTGACTGAGTAACTAACGCTTTCACTATGAATCAACCTAATGTATTTGTGATGTGGAGATCTATAACCACTGAATGCTAAGTTTAAAGACTTTTATAATTACTTACTTAACGACACGTTAGCTTTTAACTCTTTCTCTTTACGCACAAACAAGTTGATTGGATTATCTGTTTATTGTTGTTGTACACAATGCACATAAAACAGGAAAGAGGAAAGGCTATTTGTAAGAAGTAATTACAATGGCAAAATTGTACTTTCTTTAATTGTTCTCATTTTCTAATTTCTGATTACATCAAGACCTACACTCTAAGAAGTATATTTCAGTTTTGCTAAGAAAATGACAGAGGAGAAAGATAAATCCAATTCTATAAAGTGATGTCAAGCACAAGTTGGCACAACTACAGTTATCAATAGTTCATTCAAACTCTATTCCTCCACTCTGGTAGGACTTTGATTTCTGCCCATCCTTTAATAAGGAACCAGAGCAAGGAAGAAGCAGACTTTTTTGGAAACCCTGGGAGGTCTGATCTCCTATGAGGACATGATCGATTTGGTGGATTCTTAGGAACCTGAGTTATTTCTGGGATGGCTTATCCAGCCCTTCGTGGAATCAGAACCTCATACCATTTTCTGTAAATTAAGTTAAAAACCCAGAGGTTAAGTGAATCTTTACAATTGTCTCCTGATCACTCTTTCAACAAACTTTTGTTGATGCTTACTACGTGACAGGTACAGGTGAACCCATTTCTTTTTTTTTAACCTTCCTAACTCTTTATACTTTTTCACTTACGCAAGAAAATTCCTTTGAGTTTGTAAGAGCCTGTGCATATTTGAGTATAGCCAAAGATTCAGTCTCTTCCAGGAACTCAGGTTGTCACCCGGTGAGCCTGCCTTTGTCTTTTCTCCTAGTTCCGCCTGTGGCGCCTGTCACTAGCAGTCAAATAAGGACAATTTTACCATTCTCTCCTGCTGCTCTAATTTTTTTTTTTTTTTTTTTTACTGCTGGTACAAGAATTTGTTATTCTTTATAATTCCCTTTGAAGTTGGAAATCCAAGGGGAATCTAAAACCGACCAGATGTTTCTGCTGCTGGGGAAGGAAGAGAGTAAGGATTAAGTTTAACAAAAACTTGGTCTTTAGGAAAAAAAAGATCATTTCAGCTGGAAATCATCATGAAGTGCATTCATTTGCCTCATATCTGTTAATTTACATTTACTAGTTCTTTATAGACAATGTCACCTATCAATTTTCTCTGGGAGCAAAATCATAAATTCTGTGAACAAAGGAGTTCAGGTGGTGGTTTGCTCACGCCTGTTTCCCTTTTGGAGTTTTAGTTCTGTTGCCCTATGCATTCCCTTCACCTGCTTTGTGAGTATTTTCTGTTATCTTTATCATTGTCTTTGTTATTATTGAAGGATCATATCATGTCCCACCAGGCTAGGAGGCCAATTCTGCAAACTTTTCCAAGAGAGTGAGGTCAATGCAGCCTGTGGTGAGGGAGGGAAGGAAAGGAGACTTGCCAAAGTGCTTAGCCTTTATGGAGAACTTCATCCTCTTTCAGTTCAGTTCAGTTCAGTCACTCAGTCGTGTCTGACTCGTTGTGACCCCATGAATCGCAGCACACCAGGCCTCCCTGTCCATCACCAACTCCCGGAGTTCACTCCAACTCATGTCCATCGAGTCGGTGATGCCATCCAGCCATCTCATCTCTGTCGTCCCCTTCTCCTCTTGCCCCCAACCCCTCCCAGCATCAGGCTCTTTTCCAGTGAGTCAACTCTTCACATGAGGTGGCCAAAGTATTGGAGTTTCAACTTTAGCATCAGTCCTTCCAAAGAACATCCAGGGCTGATCTCCTTTAGAATGGACTGGTTGGATCTCCTTGCAGTCCAAGGGACTCTCAAGAGTCTTCAGCAGATGAATGGATAAGAAAGCTGTGGTACATATACACAATGGAGTATTACTCAGCCATTAAAAAGAATACATTTGAATCAGTTCTAATGAGGTGGATGAAACTGGAGCCTATTATACAGAGTGAAGTAAGCCAGAAAGAAAAACACCAATACAGTATACTAACGCATATATATGGAATTTAGAAAGATGGTAACAATAACCCTGTGTACGAGACAGCAAAAGAGACACTGATGTATAGAACAGTCTTATGGACTCTGTGGTAGAGGAAGAGGGTGGGAAGATTTGGGAGAATGGCATTGAAACATGTAAAATATCATGTATGAAACGAGTTGCCAGTCCAGGTTCGAAGCACAATACTGGTTGCTTGGGGCTGGTGCACTGGGACACCCCAGAGGGATGGAATGGGGAGGGAGGAGGGAGGAGGGTGCAGGATGGGGAACACATGTATACCTGTGGCGGATTCATTTTGATATTTGGCAAAACTAATACAATTATGTAAAGTTTAAAAATAAAATAAAATTAAAAAAAAAAAAAAGAGTCTTCTCCAGCACCACACTTCAAAAGCATCAATTCTTTGGCACTCAGCTTTCTTCACAGTCCAACTCTCACATCCATACATGACTACTGGAAAAACCATAGCCTTGACTAGATGGGCCTTTGTTGGCAAAGTAATGTCTCTGCTTTTGAATATGCTATCTAGGTTGGTCATAACTTTCCTTCCAAGGAGTAAGCGTCTTTTAATTTCATGGCTGCAATCACCATCTGCAGTGATTTTGGAGCCCCAAAAAATAAAGCCTGCCACTGTTTCCCCATCTATTTCCCATGAAGGGATGGGACCAGATGCCATGATCTTCGTTTTCTGAATATTGAGCTTTAAGCCAACTTTTTCACTCTCCTCTTTCACTTTCATCAAGAGGCTTTTGAGTTCCTCTTCACTTTCTGCCATAAGGGTGGTGTCATCTGCATATCTGAGGTTATTGCTATTTCTCCCGGCAATCTTGATTCCAGCTAGTGCTTCTTCCAGCCCAGCGTTTCTCATGATGTACTCTGCATATAAGTTAAATAAGCAGGGTGAAAATATACAGCCTTGACGTACTCCTTTTCCTATTTGGAACCAGTCTGTTGTTCCATGTCCAGTTCTAACTGCTGCTTCCTGACTTGCATACAGGTTTCTCAAGAGGCAGATCAGGTGGTCTGGTATGCCCATCTCTTTCAGAATTGTCCACTGGTAGAGATCTGTAAATCAAAACAAGAGCAAGAGTGATGAAGACCTTCAGGATGAAGAAGGAAAATCTTGTGGTCTTTCAAGGATTCAGATAATATTACAGACAGTTTGAATAAACAGGTTAGGAAATGGAAAATGATAGGTATATGGAAACACAGAAGAGAAAAAGAAAAGATGTCATCTGTGAGGCGATATGCAAGGGAACTCTCAAACTAGGTGTCCAAGACTTCAAGCCTTGGTATAAAGTGAAAATTAAAAACAAAATTGGAGACAAATCTTAGAAATCAATTAGGATGTTTTGGTGGTATGCTTAGTGCTTCACAAAAGCTTTGGGTTGCAGAGTGGAGTTTTCTTCACCTGCTTCCTTCCTGCACAGCGTCTGTCACATGATCCGCTTACATTGCTCTCTGGATTTCTCAGGTTTCCAGGAGGACAGAGAAACCTGTGGATAACTGCTTTGCACCTCTTACCTTGCTCAGTGGATTAAACGTTTGGAAACATTCCCCATACCTCACAAGAGATGCATACTCACAACTCAGCTTCTATTTCCCTTGCCTATCTTGTATTTAAATAGAAAGTCTGAGTCCTCCATAATTATATTAAGCTTCTTAAGCAGCACATATCAACTGCATACACCATTTTAAGTATTTTTCCAGCCTTTTGAAAGGGAGAGTAGGGAAAGAGACAGAGAGAAATCACTTAGCAGCTGATTCACTTATTTTAAGCAGCTTTCCCCATTTTAAAATATAAAAAATTCAGGTCCTGGAACATTGGGTGATTTGAATGTTCTGCAAGGATTTGAAAAAAAAAGATTTTTAAAAAAATCATATGTTCCACATTCAGGGACACAGATTTTCAATTTAGTCCTTTAAAACACAGGTTAAAATAAAAGAGTCAATCCAAATGGTTTCTCTTCTTTCTCATTTATCACTATTATTATTATTATTATTATTATTATTATTTGTCAAAGCAGATGGTATGAAAAGCGTTTGTATTGGTCTCACTGATGACAGAGCTTAACGTAATAATCCATGGCTTGGAACTTGTGATTCAATAAAGAAAACACTGTTTGAGGTATTTTCCATTCAAATCAGTATCAAAAGTTTTTAATTAACACCATCAGAAATTACTGGACTAAATGCAGGACAGGGTCCCTATGTACCCCATTACTGAGAATAAGACAGCCAGGAGGACCCATTGAGCACATTTGTATTTTGCACTGTTTTTATTTACTCATGGAGCAGAGTTTGGACTCCATGTTGAGGGGCAGAGCAGCAGAGTGAAACCTGCAGGGCCGTTCCTCCCCAGCACTCCCACCCTGCTCCTCTGATTATTGTCCAGAGTTCTTTGTGAGAGTAATTGGTTAGAATGTTTGGAATTAGCAAGTCCTTGTCAGCCCAGGAAGGCTTTGAAATCCGGAGGCTTCATACAGCCATCAAGCCTGAAGAAGCCTAATGCTTTCTTTCAGTTGAGAGTCTCAGGGCTCTCTGAGCACTAGTCCTTGGGCTTGGCTCCAGTCTCCAGCCACCACCCTCCAGAGTGCTCTCTGTCTTGGAGGACAGCTTTGTTTGAGGCCCTTTCTTTTCCATCACTGAATCCTCTTTCAGAATGTACAGACTGTGGGCAGGAGAAAAATGAGAGCAAATGGAATAGAGTGAAGAAGAGGATCAAAGAAAAGAGAGGAAAGAAAGGGGAAGAGAAAGCATAAAAAGAAAAGGAAGCAGGATATAAGATGGAAAGAGCTTTATAAATATTGACATTTGGTTTCTGTGCAACTGGATTTGATGTCCCAGACTGGAACTTACTGACAGAGCCCACGTGGTCCCTGGAGCTCTTCCCCACCCCCCAGAACTTTTTTTTTTTTTTAATTTTACATAATTGTATTAGTTTTGCCAAATATCAAAATGAATCCGCCACAGGTATACTTTTAAAAAGACTTGTCCACTCATGGTCAAAGAGAAGTTACATATGTTCAATAAAGGGCCGTAATGTACCCACATCACCACCACCACAGTTTCTATGGATTAAGAATAGTTATTTCCTTATATGTTATGATAGAAGAGAGAAGAGTATATATATGTTCTCTTGTAACCATAAAAATATCTATTGTTTAACCTTGGGCCTCCAACGAAAATTCTCCAGAAAACCCCTATACTGCTTGGTAAATTGTAAAATAAACTCACCTTCAGCCTTACAGCAACACAAGAACTGCTTGGGCAGAGTTAATGAGAGTAGATATTGTCAGCAATGATGAAATTTTTATAGAAACTTAAAGGTCTTAATAACTTTCTATAAATCTTTTCATTTATGTTGAAGCCTTCAAGCTTAATACATTTAGATGCAATCCTTAACCTTTTCTTATTTCTCCTCTACTTTAATACAAAACAACAACAAAAAAATACAAACCAGCTACAACAGCACAAATATTATTGCCATGAATTCAGAATGTCAGGAAATTTTCAGTAGGCCCAGTCATGACAAAATGATGCAAAACTACATCACTGTTTTTGGAAAAACCCCCTAAAGCAATTCAAAGATTTCTGTCCTGAAACACAAGGAGAGCAATACACATCAATTCCTAGAAGATAATTGGTGAATGAGTGTCAGGATTTTCATAAGAACTGCTAAGAGTCCAATCTTGACCTCATAGCCAGAGAATCAGATAGGCCCATGAGCAAATCATCATTTTTCTGTTTCTTAGCTGGACAGTGTCAGGATTTATTACCCCAAAGTTTGACTGCTTGTAGGAACCAGAGACACTTTCTGTGGAATATAATTTAGTAAGATGTCCATCTAAGCTTTCCTCAACCATTCTTTAGGTCAGATTGTGCTAGATCAGATTTCACAGTGTCTATGCCCCATCCCCCGGAGAAGGCAATGGCACCCCACTCCAGTACTCTTGCCTGGAAAATCCCATGGATGGAGGAGCCTGGTAGGCTATAGTCCATGGGGTTGCTAAGAGTCGAACACGACTGAGCGACTTCCTTTTCACTTTTCACTTTCATGCATTGGAGAAGGAAATGGCAACCCACTCCAGTGTTCTTGCCTGGAGAATCCCAGGGGCAGGGGAGCCTGGTGGGCTTCCGTCTATGGGGTCGCACAGAGTTGGACACGACTGAAGCGACTTAGCAGCAGCAGCAGCAGCAGCAGCATGCCCCATCCCCAGATGTCTTTACAGGTTACTCTAGTCAATGTATTGGGCATTCTGTTGTTATCCCTCAGCTCACCTCTCATTTTAACCACAATGAAACAGTTCTGTATTAGCCCAGACTCCAGCCTCTGTAGTGCTCTTCCACATTCTGGCCCAGGGTCTTTTCTAGTGCTGGGAGAGCTCAACAAATCTATATTGGATTTGGGGGAACTAGCATGGCAACTTATTTCCCTGTGGGGGTAACTCTTAACTAAAGGAGGAACAGAGCTGGAAAAGAAATATTCCAGCCTCTACCAGATGTATATCTTTGGAGGCACTGTCTATACATCTCAGAGGCCCTGATGACATTGCACTTCTGATGGCCTCTTTGACATAGCTTCACTATTGCTAATTCTTCTCCCTGATTCACTCTCATCACTGCTTCACTCCTGCCTTCTGAGGTCCCCTTGTCCCAGACCCTTCTTTGGAAGGAGCCCAAAATGAGACAGGTAGTCAGATGACTTTTTGTTTTAATTAGTCAGTTCACAGCATCTTCTTTTCTACTGTTTATACTACCCTCAATGAGTTATTGCTCATTTATAGCCTGGTTCCCAAAGCTAGATAGAAACCCCTTTACTCATATCAATAGATTGTAACCTTTGGAGGGAGAGATATTGTTTATTCGTTTGTGGTCTCCCGTGTCTAGCACTGCCCTGACACATGTAAGTAAGTACTCAGTGTTAGTTGGATGTGATGCATAATCTAAACAATGATTTTTATTTTCGTATTAAGAAATACTCTATTTCAATAAAGTGAGATGTGTCCCTTGCAGCATAGTTTTCTACATGTTCTCACCTTGGCTCCAGTGATTATTGATCAGCTTCCTAGGAAACCCCTTTCCACACTAATGTCTTCCAGAAAAATATCAGCTAAATCATGAAAGATCCAAAATGAGGTTCTGAGACAGTGATTATAATGGCTGATACTGTTTGTGTTCTGAATAGTTTATGGTTTTGTAAAGTGTATAGTTTGCCAAACTTTGTAGGATACTTATTGATCCTCTCTGGGAGGCCAAGGGGCAGTCATATCTGTCCAGGGCTAGTCATATCTGTCCCAGCAGAGCCTCCCTCAAGGCTCCAAATCCCTTCCAGTTTATCCCAGTAAGCACACAAAACAAATATTACCCTTTTCTATTTGTGCCATGACATGAAAGTGTTTGGGAAGTGCTAGTGTTATGGACTGAATGTTTGTACCCCCACCCCAATTCATATGTAGAAGCCATAACTTCCAATGTGGTGGTAATAGCCCCCTGCTTGCAACTTTATTCAAACCATCACGTTAAATACCCTTACAGCCTAATAAGGCAGTATAGCATAGTAGTTAAATTCTATGAGCTATAGAAAAAGAAGTTTTACTATACAGCCACTTACCAGCTTGGTGACTTCATGGGAGTTTATTATCTTCTCTATGGCTCAGTTTCCATCCTGAAAAGTGAGAACAGTACTGCTAAAAATATTGTTGTGCTGTTCAGTCGTAAGTTGTGTCCAACTTTGCCACCCCATGGACTGCAGCACACCAGGCTTCCCTGTTCTTCACCATCTCCAGGAGTTTGCTCAAACTCATGTCCATTGAGTCAATGATGTCATCCAACCATCTCATCCTCTGTCACCCTCTTCTTCCCTTGCCCACAATCTTTCCCAGCCTCAGGGTCTTTTCCAATGAGTTGGCTCTTCGCATCAGGTGGCCAAAGTATTGGAGCTTCAGCATCTGTCCTTCCAGTGAATATCCAGAGTTGATTTCCTTTAGGATTGACTGATTTGATCTCCTTGCAGTCCAAGAGTCTTCTCTAGCACCACAGTTTGAAAACATCAATTCTTTGGTGCTCAGCCTTCTTTATGGTCCAACTCTCACATCTGTACATGACTACTGGAAAAACCAAAGCTTTGACTATACAGGCCTTTGTCAGGAAAGTAATGTCTCTGCTTATTAATATGCTGTCTAGGTTTGTCATAGCTTTTCTTCCAAGGAGCAAGCATCTTTTAATTTCATGGCTGCGGTTAAAAAAATCCACAATCCACAAAATCCACAGTGATTTTGGAAACCAAAAAAATAAAATCTGTCACTGTTTCCACTTTTTCCCCATTTATTTGCCATGAAGTCATGGGACCAGATGTCATAATCTTAGCTTAGTAATAATAATATTAGTAATAGTATTAATCACCTCCAAAAAACGCTGTAAGGATTAAATGAGTTAATACATCCAGAATGTATCTCTTGCATCTCCTGCAAGAGAGACTCAATAAATATTCCCTATTAATCTATCTTTTGATCTTTACATTAAGATACCACTGTTCCATGAATGCTTCTATTAAAATATATACCTACATTGATTTCAACTTCTTTGATTTAGAAGTCAATCCTAATAAATAACATAAATGGGAAAGTCTAAGGTTTCTATGCTTTTTAATTCTGGCTATTCAGCCTCCTAATATTATGGCCTCTGGGAATTTGATTAAAATTCTCATACTCAGTTATATTTTTACTTAAAGTGTGTAAACATTAGCCATTTTAGTGTTTTTAAGAGGGTTTAATGAGATAATATGTTTGAATTCTACAGTCTTGCCTGGACAATAAATAGTTTTGTAAACACTAGCCTTTTCTCTCTCATGGTGCTATGAAATTGTTTTGTTTGTTTTAATATCTGTATATGTCTATTAGTATCTCTGGGCAGGTAATTCATATACTTCTGCCAGTACCACAGTACACATTAGTTTAAGCCAGTCAATAAATATCTACAGGCTGTATGGAGGCAGTGATGTTAAACAGTGAACTGGTGCAATTCTCCGTTTATCACAAGTTTTCCTGCCTCTAAGATGATATGTACTCTTCAGATGGCCCATTGTTGGATTCAATAATAGTAATTATAATGGATTTTTTTCTTAGCCTGTTGATTTGTAGAAGAGTTTTATTCAAATGAACAGAAACGTTTTTTTTTCTTTTTAGCAAAGCAGCCTTTAAGTGAAGTGAAGTCACTCAGTTGTGTCCGGCTCTTTATGACCCCACAGACTGTTGCCTGCCAGGTTCCTCCATCCATGGGATTTTCCAGGCCAGAGTACTGGAGTGGGTTGCCATTTCCTTCTTCAGGGGATCTTCCTGACCCAGGGATTGAACCCAGATGTCCTGCATTGTAGGCAGATGCTTTATGGTCTGAGCCACCTTTATTTTCTACTAAATATGAGCACATAGAATTGTTTATTGAAGGAAAAAGTGAGAATAAATGATTGAATGAATGACCATCTCATTCACCAGTCAGTTACTGAGCATTGGTTATTGCAGTGCATTGTTTGGACACCATTACTTGGCCAATAGTATGATACACTTTGCTTCTTTTCTGGTGTTTTATTTATTTTTTTTTTGTAACCTTAGATGAAAGATTCAAGACCACTACTCTCAGGCTGTTTACCAAATAGATTCTGTCAATAGAAGGAGGGAGACTCAGAAACAAATATCTTTAATATAAAGCAGAATGAAAAGGTGCTATTGTAGAAGGAGAAAAAAAAGTAATGAAGGAAGCCAGGGAAAAAAATGAAGTGGTTGATCTAAGATCAGTGAGAGGTAAAACTCTGGAAAGAAAATGATCTTTAAGTAGATGTTGGAAAATGAATGAGGTTTTCACCTGATAGAAAAAAGAACAAGGCAGTATATTTGATGGAACATCAGGAGAACTAGGGTCCGGAGCCGTGACAGAATCTGATGTGTTCAGAAACAGTGAGGAGACTGGTGTAGCAAGACTTTTAGGGCTTTAAGGAATTTAGTGGGAGACAAGGCTATTCAGTTTTCAGGAGTTGATCATAGATGTCTCAGAATGGAGTTCAACTGGTTAATTAATGGGATTCATTAAAGATGACCATGAAAAATATAAAAAATAGTGATATCCAATCTATGTTTTTCGGAAATCATATAGTATTTAATTCATACCGGGCTTTATAGGTGCTGCAATCTGGATTAGTTAGAGAATTTACACAGTTCCACCCAAAATATCATATCTTTGTGTGGTGGACATTTTAGCTAGTGAAAGTGATCCTATATCAAATATGAACTCAACACTAAAGGTATCTTTCTAAAACAAAAGGTCAGTTCTGTCATTCTTCATCTTGAAAATGTTTCCTTTTACATACAAAATGAAGTATAAAATTTGTTATATGTCATTACAAAGTCGTTTATCATCCATCAACCATTTGATTTCTCGTCTCTGAGATTATGAGTGTTGGTGGGAAGTGGTTTTTATAAAGTCCTAGTACATGCCCTCGATATGTAATAGGACCTCAGCCCGTGACAGCTATGATTATAATCACTTTATTATCTTATCTCTGTTCTCTCTCACCAGCACTATCTATATACCCCATACTGTTTTTCAGATCAATTGGATTACTCTTTGTAGTTTCGTTGTCCATTAAATGCCTAGTACATAGTACATACACAATAAATGTAGCTTTAATTAATGAATGAGTTTAACACCCTAAGGTCATTCTCATGAGTATGCACTCTAGATAAATAGAGAATGTTCTTCTTCGTTATTACATTTTAAATAATTCTGCCTAGTTGAATCATTTAATGACAGAGGTTTAGGAGACTTTCTTTTATTATAAACTCAATATAACTTAAAGTCATACATAAGAAATAATGATTCTGCAAAGTATACCTGAAGCCTATTGACTTTTGAATTATCCACTTAAACCCTTAAATAGATTTATTTTTAATTCACAGATAAATGAAATACTTTCTGTGTAGAGGTGAAGGAAATATTCACAGAGTTTGTTAATATCAATGATCATGGTCTCCCATTGCCCTTAAACATTTTCTCTTCCTAAGATAGTAGTCTTGGTTTTGTGTGAGTTCTATGGGTCCATTTTCAACTCTTTATTTTTTTTAAAGAATTGAAACATAGTTTTCAGAGTGATGCTGATATTAGTTGATGATGCCAGGGCACCAATGACGAGTGTATTTTAAAAATTGAATATGCTCTTGTTTTCCTCTTTGTTGATTTTAAAGGAAATCCAAACATGTGAAGAAAAAAAGTCAAATTTTGCCAATTTGAAAAGAATAAAAACAGCTAAAACCTTCTTTTAAAATTTCGAAGCTTTTATGAGAATATTACAGACAAAAGATTGTACATGAAAGAATATTTTTAAATCAGGTTGCTTTGCCTTTATTTAGTCACTTCAAAAGTCTTTGTCAGATATGAAAAAGAAATATCCTCAAAATGAAGAGTAAATATAATTAAAATGGTTCCTTGCCTTGACATATAAGCTTCTTATTGGTGAAAATCTATATAAATGTAATACTATGAAACTTGGGTTTAAAAGAAAAAATAAGAAAGAGTGGGCAGGGAGGGAAAGGGAGAGAGGAAGAAGTTTGATTTTTATAAGAATTGACATAGAAAATGATAGTAGGTGAAATTATATTAAATTCTTAATTACTTTTGATGAGAAAATTTTAGATGCATAGTATTTTTTTTTATTGCCAGTATGTGGCATGGACCTAGCACACAGTAATCTCTTTTCAATAGTTAACTAATGAATGAATGATATTAGCTAGGCCACATTAGTTTGCTTTAAGCACGGTTTTCTGGTAACAGAAATCATTAAGATAATAGTCAATTCATCATCAGGAACAAATATTTATTGAATACCTATCTTACATTCATTCTTTACCAGGTTGTATAGGGTTGTGGTTAAAGATTCACATTCTGAAATGCTTAGCTGAGTGACTGGAGGGCCTCAGTTTCCTCTTGTGTAAAACGGAGATTTTAGAAGTCCGTAGTTCAGAGGTTTGGGGAGAATTAAATGAGATATTGGTATAATGCATTTGGCAGAGTTCCAGGCAGATAGTAAGTGCTCACTTAATTTTAGATATTGGTCTAAATACTTTATTATTTATAATATTATAAATACATATATTACCTGACAGAATTGTTAATGAAATTTAAGGAGTTGTGTGTATGTATGTACTTGGTCGCTCAGTTGTGTCCAACTCTTTGCATCGCTACAGACTGTAGCCCACCAGGCTCTTCTGTCCATGGGATAATCCAGGCAAGAATACTGGAGTGGGTTCCCATTTCCTCCACCAGGGGATCTTCCTGACCCAGGGATCAAACCTGTGACTCCTGTTTCTCCTGTATTTGCAGGCAGATTCTTTACCACTGCGCCACCTATATTATTACAGTGATGCCCAAGACAACTAAGATTTCAGCAACATATATTAAACAATTGGAAAGCCCAACACAAAACAATGAGAATTCATAATGATAATTTCTGTGAAAAGAAAATCTAATTGGGGAAAGGGATTATATATATATTAAGAGATTAAGCTCAGTAATAATGAAGTTAACATTTATTATTCATTGACCTTCCATTGAGCTTTAAATGTGTGTTATCCCATTTAACCTTCACAACAACTAATGAAATTGGTATTATTATTACCATTTTACATAGGAGGAAGCCAAGGCAGATATTGGTAGAGTTAAACCCTGCTGATATATAGGATAAATCTCTTATATGTGCCTCCAGATACTGAGCTTTTAACCATGAGTGTTATTCACAACAGGCTATGTGTCAGCACATACATAAGTGTTCAGCAGGGGAAGTAAACACTGATCACTGGCCACTTGGGGAAGAGCTTCAGGAGAAGAAGGAACACTCGGCCCTGTGGAGTCAAATGCTCATTATGTGGCAGACTCTGGCTCCCTCCATTTGAATCCTGACTCCTCTACTTACTGTCTGTGCAATCTTGCATAAATTTTAATCTCTCTGTGCATATATTTTCTCATCCAAAAAATGGGAGTAATAATACTATTACCTGATAGAGTTGTTGTGAAGATTTAATGAGTCAGTTCCTATGAGGAAAGTGGTGCCTAGGGCATCTAAGGTGTTAGTTGCTCAGTCACGTCTGACTCTTTGTGACCCTATGGATTATGCACCACCAGGCTCTTCTGTCCATGAGTTTTACCACGCAAGAATACCAGAGTAGGTAGCCGTTTCCTTCTCCAGGGCATCTTCCTGACCCAGGGTATCCTGCACTGCAGGCAGATTCTTTACCATCTGAGCCATCTAAGAGTTTAATAAATGTTGATGTGAATATCATTATTGTTACTGTTGCTGCTGCTGTTATTAGTGACAGCCGTACATTGAAATGTTTTCCTTCATAAATGGCTAGCATTTAAAACAAAAGAGAGGCTAACATTTCAAAGGTGTAGATCATGAGAAGACTGAAAGTATGTTCTTTCTACTTTTGCCCGAGAACTATCCTTCAGTCTAACATGATGGGAAAAGAAAACATATTGTGCAGAGGATTCCATTATATACTTAAGTGAAAGAAATTCAGTAAGAGAGTATGTTTGCTAGCCTCATGTGCTCTTTTCTTTGCTTTGCGCCTATCCATTGAATTTTTAGTTAGCCTTCTTAAGAAAACAGTAATATCAAGTAAAAAATTAGTGTAATTTTTATTTCTTCTGGACAAAGATCATTTTTAAAAAATATGAACACAGAGGCTTTAAGACAGAATCTCGAGACCGTTAGGCCAAAGCTCACACTGTCATGTTTAGTCCATCTCATTAAAAGAATAGTAGTGTGCTTAGTGGCTAAGTGTGTAGAAAAAAAAAGAAAGTACAGTAAACTTATTCGTGAGAAGAATATGATAATATTCATTGACAGGGGAACCACAAGGAGCAATTATCCCAAGCTGTGTCTTTCAGACAATGCTGTCAGCTTCTCCACTTTGATGAGCACGGCTGAGCTTGTGATACAAGGGCAAGAAAGGCCAGTGTGACTAGAAGATCAGGGCACTGGCCACCACATCAGCTATACCGGAGGAAAGGACATCTGTCAAGAAAAGATGGATTTTTAAATGTTTGTAGTAGAAATGATTATTGGCAGCACTTAACTGGATTTGCTCTCTGCTGGTGACCCCAGTTGATTCCTTTTTCTGTATACCCGTTTTCTTCTCCCCTTTTTAGAGGTCCTTTAAAGTGAGAAATCTATACTAGAACACCGTATTTTTGATGTATGTGTGGATGTGTGCACATGTGTGTTTATGTATTTATGTGTTTAAACACATCACATTTGGAATATTTTGTAATCTTAGGGATTAGGTATCACATGATTTCTTGTAAATCAGAAGGTATATCTAGCATTAACTACTTCCTCCATCCATGGGATTTTCCAGGCAAGAGTGCTGGAGTGGGTTGCCATTTCCTTCTCCAGAGGATCTTCCCAACCCAGGGATTGAACCCAGGTCTCCCACATTATAGGCAGATGCTTTACTGTCTGAGCCACCAGGGAAGTATTAACTATTTCAGGCTAAGAAAATTCATCATAAACTCTGGTTTTGTTTTGTTTTTTTTTCTGCCTTTCTCCTTATAGAGAGAGTAAAGCTTAATTTTAGTATTTATAAGAAATTATACTGATTAACTTTATTTTCTGGTATTCATTCACCTTAGTCTACACCTGTTTTTACACACTCAGTATTGAATAATTTAAAAGCGTAAACCTTTCAGTCTGGAATTAATAATGAAAAATAGAACAGGGTACCACATGCTCAATTCCTCTCCTAGCTTTCTTTATTCCCTTTCTCCTTTCAATACTCAACTGCAAACTTTGTCACGTGAAGTACTGTACCGCCTTACATACACATCGAAACTGCTGTGTGTGTGTGAGCTATAAAACAACTAGAATTAAAACTTGTCCAAGGCCCCAAAGCCTATTCTTCACAAAAGAACCTTTCTTGCCCGATTTAGAAAGTGTTTTGAACGATGCATAACTAAGTAGAGTAACTAAACAATTGCTTTTGAGCATCTGAAGCTTGCCCATTAAGATTTCTATAGCCCTTTCTTTTGCTTTTTGTGGTTTAAGAAGTGATTCATGTTCAGTATATGAAAGTTCTGGGTTTAGCCCCTTGAGCTTTTAGTGGAAAGATCTGCATGAAATGAATCAAATAAATAAAACGAATAATGTAAGAGCTGAGGACAGTTGAACTCATGTAAGTTTATGTACTGAAATAGTTTCTTGCTGGGAAGAAAAGTTATCTCCAATATATTTTAGTTTCCTAGGAAGGAAACTAAATCCCTAGTGTTCCTAGGAAGATACATGGGAATCAAATTGTTTGTAAATAACTGATTCAAATATTACCTGGAATTTCATAGAATAACACCAATATCTTTCAGAGAGGAAAACCGTTATCTACCAATAGGAGTGAATTGTGAACATATTCCAACTGAACAAAAGCACGGTTAAGTGCCTAAAAAAGTGAAAGTGAAAGTTGCTCAGTCGTGTCTGACTCTCTGTGACCCCACTGACTATACAGTCCATGGAATTCTCCAGGCCAGAATACTGGAGTGGGTAGCCGTCCCCTTCTCCAGGGCGTCTTCCCAACCCAGGGATAGAATCCAGGTCTCCTGTATTGCAGGCGAATTCTTTACCAGCTGAGCCATCAGGTAAGTCCAGTCAAATGCCTTAATAATGCTAAATTTCAGATGTTGCACTGGTGAGACATTTTCTGTACAAATAAAAGACCAAAGTGTATAAAATCTCAGGATTTTTTTTTTTTTAATCTCAGGATTTTATACACTGAGTTAGAATTACAATGCAGCTGTCATTTTTACATTTCCTGGCTTTCATGAGCCACTACTAGTGATCCTCTGTCATTTAAATCAGTGGAGAACATGGATTTATCTTAATTTTCACCCTTTGTTTCCCCTTTTTGTGATAACAGTTATGAGATATGATGATGTAAAATGTTCCTGCTTATAATGCTTTCAGCCTTGTCCCTTGGCAGCCTAAATCTTCTGGCTAATTCACTGATCAGTTAAATAGTTGAGGTTATTATTATTATAATTATTATTTTACATTTATATAGCACTTTCCTCCAAGGGGCTCAAGGCATTTTACACACAGTAAATTACCAAATAGGAATTAATCCTTATATCACCCTGTGGGGTAGGTATAGTCACATAAATGAAATTCTGCGGAAGTCCCATCTGTGTCACAGCCCGCAGCTCTACTCCCCCACTAACCCCCAGTGAACCTACCTGTCTATCTGAAGATAAAGCGGAATGCTATTGGCATGGCAGGAATGGCTTGAAGCAAGATCTTTGGGAAAATGGTCCTGTCCTTGCTTTTATTCTTTGAGCTACCCTGGAAAATATCACTAAATGAGAGCAACTAAGCACACACATCTTGATTTGCAGTTAACAGGTAAATTTCTTCTACGTGATTTAATTTGATTCTGATTCAGACGAGTTAGGAGGTGGTCCAAAAACTTTAGCATGTACAAAAGTCATCCGGGAAGAGGGCTTCGAATGCAGATTCCAAGGCTTTCTAACTTGCAGAGAATCAGGAAATTTGTATTTTCACCTCAGGTGATTTTTGAGATGGGTGATGCTTACCTATGAAAAGCTTGAACTGATTAAAGAAGAATTGTTCGTCCCCATTCTGCAGATCAGAAAATGATGGCTCAGGAAGGCAAGGTGTCACAGTATTTGGCAGAACAGGGACTAGAAAGCAAGATTGAAGTGAGCCAGAAAGAAAAACACCAATACAGTATACTAACGCATATATATGGAATTTAGAAAGATGGTAACAATAACCCGGTATACGAGACAGCAAAAGAAACACTGATGTATAGAACAGTCTTTTGGACTCTGTGGGAGAGGGAGAGGGTGGGATGATTTGGGAGAATGGCATTGAAATGTGTATAATATCATATATGAAACAAGTCGCCAGTCCAGGTTCGATGCATGATACTGGATGCTTGGGGCTGGTGCCCTGGGACGCCCCAGAGGGATGGTATGGGGAGGGAGGAGGGAGGAGGGTTCAGGATGGGGAACACATGTATACCTGTGGCGGATTCATTTCGATATATGGCAAAACCAATACAATATTGTAAAGTTAAAAAATAAAATAAAATTAAAAAAAAATAAATAAATAAATGTGATTAATCAGCATTGAAAAAAAAAAAAAAACAGTGTTCCTATAAAAAAAAAAAAAAGAAAGAAAGCAAGGTTTCAAATTTCGAAACCTTCCATTATATTAGAGTGCTTCCCAGAAAGGGAAAGCAAAGAGAGAAACAGATAAAACAGCATTTAAATGTAAAGGAAACAAGAGAATAGTTTGAAGTGCATATGAAACATTTTGCACTGTTATTAACTGCTGTCTACTGAGTCCTTTGGAACTTGGAGTTGATTTGCGATGCCTGGATAGAGAAGCCCAGCATGCACAGGGCAGGGCTTGACCAAAGCCTGTTCCTTGATCTCAGAGCAACCTTGTCTCCTCTAGTCAACAAGACCCTCAACTAACTCTAATCCTGTGGGTGCCTAATGGATTGTAATGTTTAATTTTTCACCCTGCCCACAAAAAGACCTCTACTTAAATAGGTGCTGCCACCAAAATAAAAAGTAGTCTTTGCCAGGAAGCCAAGAAAAGCTCTTTTAATAAGCTTCCTGTTTACGTGAGTTAGCCCTTTATAGGATGGGATGGGCTTTACATTTTTTATCTGAAGTGTTCTTAACTCCATTTCTAAGAGTGAAAGAAAAAATATAACAGGAAATAGTCATGAACAATTTAACTATTATTTTTCAATTTAATATTTCATTTGGGATAATTTCATTCATTTTTTGAATTATCTTTTATTCAGTTTTCTTTAACAAGCAGGACAGGGCATTATAGGAAAAGCTGTAGGCAGACATAGTGCATCCAAAGTTTTTATTTTCTTCTGAACTTCTTACTCAGAAGTGTCAGAATTCCGTGGTGGGCTTTAGAGGTGCTTGTGGGATTTATTTGGGGTTTTCAGAAACCAAAAAAACAGACACGTGGTGTTATTTGTGGTAAAAATTCCCACACTCTGCGTAAACTCACCACGCTTTTCAGTAGGTGCCACTGTAAATTGTATTGAGAGAGTTTCCACGTCCTTCCTTTTCTCAAATGCATGTAATCCTTAGCTGTGTATAACAAGTATTACTGTTTACATAAAAACATTTTCTGTCTCTCTTTTTACTCTTAGAAATTATCTTATGTCTCTGAATTTTTCATCTTTTACTGAAACACTATGATCATTCCCAATCACTGCACAGACAGATTTTATTTAAAAGAGTCTAGAGACCTTGTAACAGTAAGATGGCATCGAGCCCTTGCCTGGAGGGCAGGGGAGTCGAGGTGGAAGATGACAACAATAAGAGGGATACATTTGGAAATGTCATTTGTATATGCTTGTAAAAGTGCATCTTGTATCACTCTTTGAATTGGCCTTTAAGGGTAGTCAGGTTTGACTCCTTCAAGATTGTTTTATACCCAAGGTAGATCAAGATTCTGCCAGAAACTTAAGCTATTTTGGGGACACTCTTTAAGGAAAAGAATACAGAAGTATGATTAAAAATTAAGTACAAGGTCTTTGCAGAGGAAGGGGGAGACTGTGCAAGTGAGGGACCCTGAAGTTTAAGTTCCATTAAATTCATAGTAAATGCACCTCTGCATATGCCCATTTGGAGACTTCCAGAAGCACCCTTAATAAATATTACTGTTTCATATAATAACAAGATTATTTGAGAATAGTGATTAGTCTTCAGGGTAAAAATATTAATAATAAAGCATTGTAAAAATAGTGAAAGCCTAACTACAAACCGTCTGACTAACTGGTTCCCTGTATAGTGTACATCTCCATTTATTCAGGCTGACCCAAACTTAACGCAGGTCAACAAATACCCTTAGAGCAGACCTCACTGCATGTAGCCTGGTATTTCAAGCAATACTTGAGACAATAAACTACAGGGCAGAAAAAAAATGTCATCAGTTCCTTGAAGTTCTTTGTAATGGGATTATAGCTGTATTACAAAACTAATATCAAAAACTAGAGTGGCTTGCATTTGACCCACTGTCTCTTTTCTCTAGTTGGAAAAGATGTAAAATATATGACTTCCCCATAGCATTTTGCTTCTACCACACCTTGTTACCTGTATTGCTTCTTTTTGTTATTTAGCTATTTAAAGTGGAATTCATTTTTTTTCTCTAGAATAAGATTGTATCTTGAGAGCAGATATTGGATTTTTTTTTTTTCTGAATCTTTCACAGTGCCAGAGTTTTCTAGTTTCTTTTCAATTTTTTTTACCCATATTTAAATCTCTCCCTTTGCTTTGTTCTGTTAAAGAAACAATTTTAGTGGTGGTCTCTTGGTAGGAGATACTTAACAATTTTGAATTAAACTACTATAAAAACCTAAAACCATCTCTACCCTCCCCTCCACTAACCTTCTGACCCTAGAATTTCCCCTTAAGGGAGAAAGAGCAAATGTTTTGGAGCTAAATCTAGAAGTTAAAATGAGAAAAAGGAGAAGAAAATACATTGGCAGCTCAGAAATCAGTGACCTTCCTCCCATTCTCTTTATGGCTAAACCAGTTATTTCACCTTGGATTTCATCATCAATAAGAAGTGCCTGCCTAGGAGAAGGCAATGGCACCCCATTCCAGTACTCTTGCCTGGAAAATCCCATGGATGGAGGAGCCTGGTAGGCTGCAGTCCATGGGGTTGCTAGGAGTCGGACACGACTGAGCGACTTCACTTTCACTCTTCACTTTCATGCATTGAAGAAGGAAATGGCAACCAACTCCAGTGTTCTTGCCTGGAGAATCCCAGGAACAGCGGAGCCTGGTGGGCTGCTGTCTATGGGGTCGCACAGGATCGGACACGACTGAAGCGACTTAGCAGTAGCAGCAGCCTAGGAAGCAACTAATTGGGGTTCCAAGTGAAAATAAATAAAAGTCAATTTTTCTGAGACCCTCAATTCATTTTAACTCCTGGTACCATGAACCAAAATAAAATTCGAAAGCATGAGGATAATTCTGGAGGTGAGTAATTTTGTGCAACATCACACACTGGTAGTGTCTAAACGCTCACCTGAATGTCAATTTCAGTCATCCTCTTTTATTGGAAAAATATACCTGTTTTCTTTAACAATGTAACCTTTAAAAACAATTCCATATTTGAATTTTAGCCATATTAAAAATAACTTTCACGTATTTTATCTTCTTCATTTTCAAATTTCATTTACGTTGGTCTTCCTTTCATATGGAGTCAATATTCTGTAACAGTGGTGTGGTTCTGAGGTAATGTTTGCAGAATAGTTGTGGCTTAATTTAAAAATAAATTTCACACCTACCTTAGAGCTTGTGTTGTGCTCTCTTAGCTGAAAGTTACTCTGGTACAGAAATGGTTCTTAAATTCTTAGTTTTAGCCTTATTTGCCATCAGAGAGAAATAATGTTAGAAGTGTAGTTTGTGATTTGCATGAATGAATGCTTGCAATACATTTGAAAAATACAATCAGTAGGGGAAAAAAAATCTGATGTAGAAAAATGACTTCTAATTCTTCATACCTCATTTGGGCTATCTTTTTTAAAAATATATATATATATATATATTTACTGCTTTTTATAAACTGTTTCAAAATATGTGTCAGGATAAATTTGCATAGTCCATAACTTCATATTGTTAGACCTCCTGGGGTTAAAGAAAAAAATTAGTCTGATTTACTCAGTAATGTAAAATTATGTTTTTATAATTTTTGGCATAAGTAGCTACCAAACAATTATGTGCTTCACCAGTTCTTTCCTTAGCACTGTATCCAGATCTGCCAGTTATACATTCAAAGTGGTGTTCCTTCTAGGTGTACCCTTCAACTATCAGACTACTCCATAAACTGAGTATCTTAAATGTTGAAGTGGCTGCTAGTTCAAGGCCAGTGTCTTTGTGATATCAAATCAAGGCGGGGTTTCTCAGCACAGTGCTACTGACAGTTTGGACCAGAAAGTTCTTTGATGGGGGCAGATTGGTACTATCCTCTGCACCATAAGATGTTTAGCAGTTTTCCTGGCCTCTACCCACTAGATGCCAGTGGTACCCCTCAGTTGATCATCAAAATTGTCTGCAAACATTGCCTATTGTCCCCTAGGGATTGGGGGAAGGACGGGACAAAATTGTCCCCCGTTAAGAACCACTAGAAGAGTAGTACACATGCAGCCACTGAATATACGACCAGAACCACTGTTGTTATTCATTTGTTGCTGTTGTTGTTGTTGCTATTAATGAAATACAGAAAAATCTGATGCAAAGAAACTCGGTAACTCTCATCTGTGAATTTCTTCCATAGAACTATGATAGGTTCTATTTTAAATGTTGAATTAATAGGCAGGACACATTTCCTTTAATGACTTACGTGTTAGAGAAAGGGTTCTAAGATTCTGCATAGATGTATATTTTATACCTTTAATTTATTTATTGGTCTTTTTATTACAGTGATCTTTCTGAGAGGCAGACCAAGCTAGCACACTTCTATTGACTTAACTAAATTCACCTTTCAACATTTGCCTGCTTCAAAGAGTTTAATAGTTGATATTTCACCCTTACTGCACACAGCTGAAGAGGGATCTTTAGTGAAAACTAAAACTAACAGGTAAATCCATCTTGGCTTTGAGGCAGAAAGATGGCAATTATACAAGCAGCTCTTTGCCCCACTGATCCAAGACTTGGAGGTGAATTTACCAAACAAAACACCAAAGCTTAGTCAATCTGATTTCAAACACCTCCAAAGACTCAGAAAAGCAACTTCACACTGCCTATATGAAACTCCTTAATCATCCTAGTAATCATAGGAGGTAGGTACGGTTATCATGCCATTCTCAATGGGGCAGGAAACTGGAATATTAAGAATTTTAGTAGCTTGGTCAAAGTCACACAGCCTGTAAGAGATGGAGGCAGGTTCCCGGTTAGTCAGTACTGCAGAGTTCATGATCTTCTAAAGTTCCTTAAAATATGTTAAAGGGAAACTGATGGGCTAGATTTCAAGCATCTGTGAACATGGTATTTATCCAAAAGAGTAGATGAAGAAATTAATCAACCCTTTAGATTTAAAGGAGAAGGACTGTTAGAAAGAAATGAAATACATGGGATTCTCCAGGCAAGAATACTGGAGTGGGTTGCCATTTCCTTCTCCAAATAATCAGCTATGTTATAGTTATACTATTTTTAAAATATATAGCACTTACAAAATTTTCAGAGAATATTTCAGTTCTTTCTAGAGTCTCAAATTATTTTATATTACTCCTTTCCTTTCAAGGATTGAGAATATTGTTTTGTTCATAAGCCCATTTGACAAAGAACAGATGGTTTCCATTTTCCTTTCTTAACTGTCAGATAATGCCCCTCTCTCATTAATACATTTTCCAGAAAATACAAGGGCTTGGATGATAAATAAATCAGATATTATTATTTTTAAGTATGCATATCTAAGCATCTTTTCTCCTATACTAAGCCCACTAAAAATTACTAGATCTGGAATACTGTGGTTGAAAGAACATCTTGACACCTCTAATTTTCTAAGTATCAATATTAGTCAGCAGATTAATACCCTGAATTATCCAGTTACACCTTTAGTTCAGTTGCTCAGTTGTGTCTGACTCTTTGCAACCCCATAAATCACAACACACCAGGCCTCTTTGTCCATCACCAATTCCCGGATTCAACCCAAACTCATGTCCTTCGAGTTGGTGATGCCATCCAGCCATCTCATCCTCTGTCATCCCCTTCTCCTGGCCCTAATCCCTCCCAGCATCAGAGTCTTTTCCAATGAGTCAACTCTTCGCATGAGGTGGCCAAAGCATTGGAGTTTCAGCTTTAGCATCAGTCCTTCCAATGAACACCCAGGAATGATTTCCTTTAGAATGGACTGGTTGGATCTCCTTGCAGTCCAAGGGACTCTGAAGAGCCTTCTCCAACACCACAGTTCAAATGCGTCAATTCTTCGGCGCTCAGCTTTCTTCACAGTCCAACTCTCACATCCATACATGACCACAGGAAAAACCATAGCCTTGACTAGACGAACCTTTGTTGGCAAAGTAATGTCTCTGCTTTTCAATATGCTATCTAGGTTACTTCCAAGGAGTAAGCATCTTTTAATTTCATGGCTGCAGTCACCATCTGCAGTGATTTTGGAGCCCAGAAAAATAAAGTCTGACACTGTTTCCACTGTTTCCCCATCTATTTCCCATGAAGTGATGGGACCAGATGCCATGATCTTCGTTTTCTGAATGTTGAGCCTTAAGCCAACTTTTTCACTCTCCTCTTTCACTTTCATCAAGAGGCTTTTTAGTTCCTCTTCACTTTCTGCCATAAGGGTGGTGTCATCTGCATATCTGAGGTTATTGATATTTCTCCCGGCAATCCTGATTCCAGCTTCTGCTTCTTCCAGCCCAGCATTTCTTATGATGTACTCTGCATTTAAGTTAAATAAGCAGGGTGACAATATACAGCCTTGACATACTCCTTTTCCTATTTGGAACCAGTCTGTTGTTCCATGTCCAGTTCTAACTGTTGCTTCCTGACCTGCATACAGATTTCTTAGGAGGCAGGTCAGGTAGTCTGGTATTCCCATCTCTTTCAGAATTTTCCACAATTTATTGTGATCCACACAGTCAAAGGCTTTGGCATAGTCAATAAAGCAGAAATAGATGTTTTTCTGGAACTCTCTTGCTTTTTCCATGATCCAGTGGATGTTGGCAATTTGATCTCTGGTTCCTCTGCCTTTTCTAAAACCAGCTTGAACATCTGGAAGTTCACGGTTCATGTATCGCTGAAGCCTGGCTTGGAGAATTTTGAGCATTACTTTACTAGCGTGTGAGATGAGTGCAATTGTGCAGTAGTTTGAGCATTCTTTGGCATTGCCTTTCTTTGGGATTGGAATGAAAACTGACCTTTTCCAGTCCAGCGGCCCCTGCTGAGTTTTCCAAATTTGCTGGCATATTGAGTGCAGCACTTTCACAGCATCATCTTTCAGGATTTGAAAGAGCTCCACTGGAATTCCATCACCTCCACTAGCTTTGTTCATAGTGAGGCTTTCTAAGGCCCACTTGACTTCACATTCCAGGATGTCTGGCTCTAGGTGAGTGATCACACCATCGTGATTATCTTGGTCATGAAGATCTTTTTTGTACAGTTCTTCTGTGTATTCTACCCACTAAATATTTAGCAACCACGAAAACATTTGTCACTTCTTTTGGTTTTGTATAGTTTTTAAAATTATACAAATTACCAAATTGATGCTTCATCCAGTTTTCTAATTTGTTAGCTAGAAGTTAAGCTGCCATAGATCTGTGGTGGAAGAGGAAAAGAGGTGTAGGCAGTTGGAGGAATAGAAGAGAGACTCATTTCTTTCCAAATGTGTTAAATCACTGTAATCTATAATTAAGTCACATTCTGGTTAATATCAGAATAAGTTGGTTTAACCCACTGATTATCTTCATGTCTAATGACATCCATGTTTCTAGAAATGATGAAATTATATATATAGACTCATCCTTTAAAAATTATTTTGCTTCTAGTTATACCATCCTTATCAAGGTCATTCTTCATGAATATAACAAAGTTACTTTTGATATACATTGTAAAAGGCAAGATTACAGTGGAAGGGAATTTCTGTTGCAGCTTTTTAAAAATTAAAACCTTTTCATTTTATTCTTTTACACTCTTCCTATGTTTTCTAGACTATCACAGTAGATTTTATTATTTTCTACTTGTATTATAAAATTATCTTGTCTAGCTTATATGATTTTAGAATCTGCATCTCACTGGAAAAGGCATTGGTAGCATGTCTCTTTGCAAAACAGTGTTAGAGTTGGGATCTCCACTCATAGAAATGAGATAGTCTCTCCTATTTCTAAGGAGAATCTCATGAATAGATTTTTAAAAGTAAGCCACGTTTATCATATTTTAGATACTCTAAAACCCCTTTTAATATGCCTATTTGTCCCTTGCAAGTGAAGAAAACAGTCTCATCTTCCATGTGGGAAATCTTTAGCAATTTACTAATCCCTAGCAGGGATGTAAAATCACAGAACAGAATCAGTGTTCTTCAATTCTGAACTTGGAGTTCCTGATAATTGAACCGTGGTTGCCAAAAGAGAAAAGCAACCTATCACCACTTACCAGAAGTTCTAATAAGCAAAGAGAAATCATACTTCTTTCTCTTTGCATACAAAAAAGAAGCAGCTGATTAATCTTTGTTGCCAGGTGAATTAACTGTATTCAAAGGAAATAGGCGACTTGAAGAAAGAAAACTTACCATGGATCTTAGCGTTCTATCAGGATACAATTTAGCAACTGATGTTGGTAAGCAGACCAGTTATTGTGGTTTATAACAGGAGACCTCTGTTAACTTGTAATATTTCTACCTAGGCAAAGGAAATCAAATCATTTCTTAACTGTGGAAAGTACATTGTATCTCTTTAACAAGGCAATGTGTTTGGGACTGATGGAGTTCCATGCTAGAAGTACCATGGCCACTGCTAAGAAATGTACAGCCTCTTATTACTCATAGGAAGAAAGACATATGGTGAAGGGAAATACATTTTTTAAAAAGTAAGAAAGGAACTAGGATCAAGGATCTGAATTTGCAATCCTGAGAGATAGCCTCCAATAAAAACAGAAAATGCAAGGGGTAAAGGAAGTATGGTGTATGATCATTTAGGGTAGTGACAATACCTAAAGAACCCAATCTGATCTTACCAGACTGGTACAATTGGAGAAGGCATTAGTAAAAGTTTGTCAAATGGATAAATGAATATAAACATCCAGACAACAAGTCCATAAGACACTAGTCCATAAGCTCAGGGAGTGGGGGAAATTGGACTTACTAGGAAAGTAAGACTTGGTAGCCAGTTACTAAGAAATGTCAATATGACATCAGCTAAATAACATTTATTAACAACCATGTTTGTTTGCATTTTTCTCATAGTCGATGAATTGTTATGAAATCACAAAATATTTTTTTCTCTACTAGCTTACATTATACTAATCTAGTTTGAATTTAATGACTGCCCTGTGTGAGGGGCTTTGGGATGTTATGTCAGAAAAACTTTGTATTCTAAGTGCAGATGGTTTTACCTAAGTGCAGAGAGTTTAGTATAAAGGAAGTATAACTTTTATTTTAATACTTTCCTTAATAACAACCAAGTTTTTGTAGTACTGTTTTTATTGTTTTCGTTTTTTGCCTGAAAGAATTCAGTGACCTTCAAGTCCCTTTCCTGGTTAAGACTTAAAGCTATCTTTTTCATATATTTGAATATTTTGGTTGTCCATGTTCATACTGCCACCTTTCTGCACACCTGGACAAATGCTGTGCTCCATCAGCTAGCTTAATCCTGCTCAGGAAAATCTAATTCCATCCATATACTTGGATAATTTATTGTGTACTTTTAGTTTCAGATTCAGTTCAGTTCAGTTCAGTTGCTCAGTCGTGTCCGACTCTTTGCGACCCCATGAATCGCAGCACGCCAGGCCTCCCTGTCCATCACCAATGGTTAATTCGGCAAAAAGTAATTGAGCTTCCACTATGTGCCAGGCCTACTGCAAGATGCTGGGGTGAGCAAGTAATTTATACAGGTTTTAAGTAACATTAGTCCTGTCTTTAGTTCCTAAGGAATCCTAACTTGGTCTCTATACTCATCACTGTCCATTTACCTTTAACTTGCTCTAAGCCTATTTTCTTTCTTTCTGATAGTATCCAAAAACCATAGCTACGCCCGTTTTCTCACTTTCATTCATCTCTGGTATATATATAAAGCAGCTGCTTACTGTTTCATAGATGCAAATTAACACCGTAGCCATAGTCTACTACTACGTGTACATATGCATGTATGTGCGTGAGAGAGAGAAGAAGAAGGAGAACACACCTGTGAGAACGTTTGCTACAGATCCAGTGCAAGTTGTGCTTCAAGAATTGTACACAAAAATATCACCATTGGCCTTGAGGCTGTCCTTCAGTTAGTTTTGTTGTAACAACTGGTGCATAATTACATATTGATACACTACTACTCTTGTGTCTAAACCCCAATATTGTTTTGTTGTCTTCTCCTTCTTGAGTTGGTATATTTACAGGCTTAGTTCCTTGGTTCTCAGCATTAATCCTAATGTTCTGTCTGAAGTCTAGGCCGGGTTTCCCTGTATTTCAGTTCACTATGCTTGAGGGAGAGTCACCGTAAGTAATGATTTTGCTTTACTCCTTGGCAGCACAGGCACAAACTAGAGTGGCTCAAAATCTCAGGGTTTCCAAGGGTCTGTGAGAGACCATATGCAGCCTCAGGGAACTGCTAAAAAGCTCAGATGAATTGTCAAGATACAAGTTCACGAGTCTCATGAACATTTACTTTAGAGTTAGAAGAAACTCTAAAATCACTAAATCACTGTTAAATGTCAGGGTAAACCACTTGGTTTTACTGGAAGAAAATGGAATCCATTTAAGCAGCAAAATCCTAATATCTAAGAAGAAGTTAATGTAGAATATAGCACATGCAGGAGGAAAGGCCATGAAACTTGTGGCAGTAATTTTGGCATCTGTAGACTTTGTTCCATGCAGCTGCTCTTTCCTTCTCCAAATTCACATTATAGACAAAATTTTGTTTATTCACAAGAGTAGACAAACCCATGAATTTGTCTAAACCAGCAAATGGTTTTGGAAGCCAGGTAGAGCAAACCCGTCTTTGGTTTATAAATGTGCTCTGATGCTCCTGGGACGGCTGCATTAACAATCAGCTTGAACAAGGAAACAGGGGTTTGAGGATAAGAAGCTAAAATGAGTGAAGAACAACAACAAAGCAAATGACATGCTGAAAAATAAACTTCATGATTTAAAGGAAGATTATGCAAAATCCACTTGAAAATAATGAATGAGAGGGCCAACTTGATATGTTCTAAAGAGTTGGTTGAGATAAGGCCTCAGTTTGGCTTTGACAGGGCTATTGTTAATGTGGGGAGAGTGGGATTCACAATCCCCCAAAATCACATCTTTCAATCTTTATTTATGCTGAGAAAAGATAGCAAGAAGGTACATTGTTCCTCCCTCATTACCAGACCTGTTTTCTTTCTTTACTTTCTTTGTCCCCAGACTATAAATCATTTAACTAGGCAGGGTCATTTTCAAGAGCTTTCCTAATGCCAAGAGACACCAAATGGTGAGGTACATCAAAGGGACAAAGAATTATAGAGGCATTGATCCATTTTCCTTAAGACCCTGAGTACAATGTGAACAGACTACTTAGCTCCAGGCCGCAAACCAAGTGTTTTGCAGCAGACCCAGTCTGGATTTCTTGGGAAGTTCTCCCTGTTGCTTTTCATAGTTTAGATAATCCACATGAACAACCCTGATTAAATCAGTTGCCCCAAGGCAATAGACAAAAGCATAAATGGTTTTCAGGAGAGAATGGTCCAAAAGCTTGCCTCTTTCTCTCTCTTCTCTCTATGTACTTCCTTGTTTTTGTTTTTGTTTCTTTTAGTTACTCAGTTACATTTTTCCCTTTAAAATTCTCTCTATCCAATGTAGTGGTAAGCAGAGAGTATTACTGAGAAGGTGCCATTCCCCTCTTCTTTCATGATTCAAGTTTTGATTTGGAATTACATTACCTGTCTTGTACTGATTATGAACCGTTTTTTGAAAGTCTGTTATCTAGGGAGTGGTTATCCAATAATATTATGTAAGGTCACCAGGCATTTGTTTCTCACATCTGATTCTTTTTAAACCAAGCAATTACTCTATCATTTAATAATTCTTACCTCAAAGTTCATTTGAAAGAACGCTCATAAGATTTGAGGGGGGAAAAAAAATCCCTAAAAATAAAAGTTAGGCTAGTCTAGGCCAGGGTGGGAAATTCCATTGTGGCTAGAAGCCCATGGCAGGTAGAGTGGAATTTAATGAAGGAAACTGCTGTGTTTTTGTGTCTTTCTGTATGTTTTTCCTTTAAAACCAAGAGCTGGGCAGGCATCCCATTCGACCTGACGTGACCCAAGCAAATTGCTTCTTATATAAAAACAACTGCAGACTTTGAGAATGTGAAAATGCACTGTATCCTTCTCCAACTGAGGGAGACGAAACCCTGAGAAACAGGACGGCCTTGTCAATACTCGCTGAGCAGAACTATCACTCAAACCTGATAAAGGGAGATTAGAACAAGCTTTCTTATGCCAGAGGGATTCATTATAAGTTAGACTTCTTTATTTATTTTTTATTCTCTTAAACAAGCACAAGTGGTAGCTGGAAACTGCATTTTTTAAAGGCAGGTTTTATGTAGGAAATGATAGTACACACACTTTTTAAAAGTCTTTTCTCAGAACTCGCATTTTTAATTAAAAAACTAATACTAAATTAAAAAAAAAAAAGACAAAGAGAAGCATTTTCTCTTTCTGCCACAGTCTTGGACAAGCAAAGGAGAAGAGATTCAGGGTGTGTCTGATATTGCATTCAGATGTGTTGTCTTGGCTTGTGTACTGACAGATTTATTTAAAAAACAAAGTTTAAAAAATGCATTGTGTGCTAGTGAAGTCACTTCATAAATCTTTTCCTTTATGAATTATTTTGATCACAAGGCTCGTTGTTTGAATCACTGAAGGACTATTCTCCCTAAAAGAAAAATGCCTTCATTTTCAAACTGTCAGTTCAAAAGCCAGCAACTTCCCCTGAACAGCATACAGGGATCCAGAGGGGCAGAGAAAAAGGGACCACATGAGTCCTGACTCTAATATGAGGCATAATTCAGTTTAGATTTGTCGTGGTTCACAGAAGAGACATGTTTTGAAAATTTGGACCCAGAGTCCTTACTTTTCTAATAAATGACTTAGTTTGAAATACTGATTCTGCTTTAGGAAAAAACAAACAAATAAGGGAACACAGCCTTTGATGCAGCTGGTTCGTCAGATGGCGGAAGGTTAGGATTAGAATACCCTTCAAGCTGTGGCTGAATAATGAAGGGTAGGGCTTCCTAGCTGGGCAGTGACCACAGTCCCCTGGGAGTACCGAGGACAAATATTACCTAATGTGTACAAAGACTTTAACAGTTAAGTTGATTACAAGCCGAGTGCGGAAGGCTGGATGAGGCAGCAAGGACTGAATTCCTCCAGAGGGACCTGATAAGTTACACAGGGCTCCACTAGGCCCTCAGGTCTCAGGGCTTAAGGGATGAGCACCAATAGAAAGCCAGTCAGGTTCTTGAAATGAATAGCCTGCATGGAATTGTTACAAGAAGAAAGAAAAATGAAACAACATATTAGAATATATACATACATAGAGACTGATAAAATAAGTTGGATGAAGTTTACACTGTAGGTGACTGTGTGATGGGTAAGAATTTCCCTAACCAAAATGTAATTTGTTTGTAGCTAAGGACCTTGTCTTGTTTTTAATTTGTTTTCCTCAGAGCACCTGGAATGTTGCTGAGATATAAAAATAAATAATTAATAATTGATCTGTTATATCAGTTTGCCATGGTAATTGGTGAGATAGGGTAATAGGTTAAATACTCCAGGTTAAATACTGGAGGCTATCTGGAAGAGAGGAATTTGAAACTGATTTCTAAAGGACAGAACTGGACAGGTTGTTTCAGGTTTATTGATTCCAGAAGTATTTTTTGACCACATACTTCTTCGATCTGAGATCTCCATCTTTCTGCTGCTTTATGAAATGAGCAGGAATTGTCTGGGAAGGATGGGAAGCAAGTTTATAAGATAGAAGAGGCAAGTTGTTAATATAGGAGATGGGAAAAATATTAATAGGAAATGCATACTGTTAGATATGATAAGTACTGTGAGTGAGTTTGATCTCAATTCTAAGTTGGAAATTTGAGAGAATGGTTGAAATTTAACTCTAGAGTCTGACTACCTGGGCCACTTTATAAATTCTGTACATAAAATACATAGTAAACGCTTACCTTAGAATAAGACTTTATAAATGGTGAGGATGAAGTTACCCATTTTCCCATCACAACTGTACCACACGTCCAGATTCTCTGTCATGATCGGAAATATCTCACACTACTAATCTCCTAAGCATGCTCTTTCAGGGCCCTTTCTTTGGTTGTAACTGTATTTCATTTCACTCAGATAGAGTATTCTGGTGAATTTAATTATAAAACTATTTCTTAGCCATATTTAGTGGGATACATACCATTTACCTAGGCACTGTGAATTACTTTTTTAAATGATGAAAAAATTATGACCATTCTCATAAGGAAGAAGCAGTCTATTGAAAGAGGAAAATTTGCTGACACTTTAATTATGATACGATTTTCCAAATCAATTTCTAAATATCTACCATAAAACATGTTTGGTAATTCTGATTTTGTTAATGGAGGAGTAGCTTGTACTATTTCAAGGCAAACATATCCTCACATAAGAATTTTAAACTCTGGTTACAATTGAAAAAAAAAAACCACCACAGTTGAAAACTGATGAACAATTATTTGAAGGCACTGGAAAGTGACCAAAGGCAGACAGAATCTGGAGTGAAACGTGCAGGGTGACATCCACATTTATGATAGCTTTTTCCCTCAAGGAACTCCCTCATCTATGTGATGTGGGGCAGTTAGAATTGAAACAGCAAGCCAAAATCTTATTGGATTGAGGTGTTAGAGGATGGAGTTCAGAGTTGGCAGAGTGACTAAATTTGAGGAAGCAAATTTTGGAAAGGATGGAGCCACAGAGGGAGGGAACCCATAAGTCTTCCTGTAATGTCTCCTAATGTCTTAGCTGATTTGTGAACTGTGCAAGTAGAGGGGGGTCTATAAGGACTTGGAAAAAGAAGTGAAAAAGTGAAAGTTGCCCAGTAGTATCCGACTCTTTGTGACCCCATGGACTGTAGCCTGCTAGGTTCCTCTGTCCATGAAATTCTCCAGGCAAGAATATTGGAGTTGGTAGCCATTCTCTTCTCTGGGGATCTTCCCAACCCAGGGATTAAACTGAGGTCTCCTGCAATGCAGGCAGATTCTTTACCATCTGAGCCACCAGGGAAGCCTGGAGAAAAGTAACAACCAAAAGGCTAAAAGAGCTGAGAAGTATCTGATGAAAGGAAGATAAAATTAAGAGTATGAGTTTAACTAAGTTGTAAAGGTTTGGTAAATGTCTAAGGCTTTACTTAAAACACAGAAGAGCCACCCTATACAAATATAGATGATGAATCAGGACTAAGACATTAATTTGAGAAAAAGGGACAAAACTGCAACATTGAAAGACCTAAAAAAGACAAATCTAAGCCACCACAATATCAAGGTTGTCAACCAATAATTTGCCTACTAGAATTTAAAAAAAAAATAATTCTTTAGAGGAAGATAACAGAACCAAGGGTCTTATACATAAGGTAAATATGCACTTAAATAAATGATTGGACATTGGACATGGAAACAGGAAAATGACTTTTAACCTAAAATACAAGACAATTGACAGAAATAAATCCCTAGGTAATCTAGATGTTTAAATAAGCATACAAGAACTTTAAAGCAGAATTTATAAAAATATTCAAGACTCAAGAAAAATATGGTCATAATGACGAAACAGTTGAAAACATAAGCAGAGAAATGGAAATGATTTTTAAAAACCAAAAAACTAAGGTACAATGTAAGAAACAAACAAAAAATAATTGGAAAGGCTTAATAGCATATTGAAAGCAGGAGAAAGTGTCAGTAAACTTGAATAGAGATTAATAAAAAATATTAATATAAAGAAGATAAAGTAAAATATTAATATAAAGAAACTGAAAATGTGTAGAGTGTCAGTGATCTGTAGAACAACATTAAACCATCTAATATTTTTAGACTATCTCAGGAAAAGAGACGATCAATTGAGATATTAAGAAGAGTCAAAGGGTTAAAGTACAATAGATGAAATAAAAATAATTCGTTGGGAAGACTTAACAGCAGATTGGAGATGGCAGGAGAGAAAATGAGACAAAAATGACATTTGAAGAAATGATAGCTAAAAATGTTTAAAATTAAATGGAAAGCAAAATTATACAAAGGAAACCACATGTAGGCCTTGTTTTCAAACTTGTATAAGCCAAATATAAAAAGGAAAATCTTTTGGCTGAAAGCAGCCAAAGGGATTTGGGAAATAGATTGCCTATAGGGGAACAATGGGCTTCCCTAGTGGCTCAGATGATAGAGTCTGCCTGAAATGTGGGAAATCCGGGTTCGACCCCTGGGTTGGAAAGATCCCCTGGAGAAGGAAATGGCAACCCACTCCAGTATTCTTGCCTAGAGAATTCCATGGACAGAGGAGCCTGGCTGCAGTCCATGGGGTCGCAAACGGTTGGACACGACGGAGCTACTGACCCTTTCACACTAGAGGAACAATTAGATAAATGTCAGCTGACACCTCATCATAATTGAAGGAGGCTAGAAACAATGATTAGAAAGAAAAACTACCAGCCCAGAATTCTATTTACAGTAATAACATCTTTTAATAACAAAAAAATAAAATTTTTCATATAAATAAAATTTGTCAGCAGAACTCATACAGGAAATGTGAAAAGAAGTTGTTTAGGCTGAAAGGACAGCAGATATAAACTTTGTTTTAAAAAGGGGATTAAAAACACTAAGAATTGTAAATCTAAGTACATGTAAAAGAATATGTTTTTTTATACTGGTAATTTAAAAATAGTGTCTAATGCATGAATTATAACTTTATCATGGATCTATAATATTTATAAATTTAAAAATATATAAAAGTACCATAGAGGACAGAATGGTAATAAACAGAATTATACTTTTGTTAGACTCAACGTATTTACATGAAGTGATACAATATTAAGTCTAAATAGACAGTGATAAATTGAAGAAACATACTGTAATCCCTAGAACAATTCTTAAAAAATAATACAAAATAAATGCAGTTAAAAAGCCAATAGTGGATTTTAAATGAAATAATAAATTACCTGCTAAGCAATTAAAAACAGAAAGGAAAGCAGGGTAACAAAAAAGGGAAAAAAAATAGAAAGCAAATAATGAAATGGTAAATCTAAATTCAACCATAGCAATAACTGCATTCAATGTAAATGGCCTAAACACTATAATTAAAAGACAGAGACTGTCAAACTGGATTAAAAAAGAAAGTAGGACTTGACTATATACTGTCTACAAGGAAAGCACTTTAAATATCAAATTATGGTTATACTGACAGTAAAAGAATAGGGAGATATATACAATAAACATACAATATGAGTAAGCATAAAAAAGCTGGGTTGGCTATATTCATATTAGACAGAGGAGACTTTAAGACAAGGAGAATTATTAAAGTTAAAGAGGGATTTTCATAATGACATGTATGTAGTTATCATGAAGATATACATCTATGCGGAAATGGACAAAAAATAAAAGAGAAATGGAGAAACTCATAAGAAAACTGGAAATTTTAATATCCTTCTTACAGTAATGATGGCATAAGTAGATAGAAAATCAGCGAAGACATAAAGATATTAAAAGCACCATCAAATGCCTCAACCTATTTGTATTGAATAGAACACCATTCCCAAATGCAAAACATGCATTCATTACAACTCCTCATGGAATTTTTATCAAGGTAGACTACAATCTGGGCCATCAAATGAGTTACAAACATTTTCAAAAGATTGAGATACTGCAAAATATGTTCCCTGATCATAATGTAACTAAAGTATAAACAAAAAATAATAATAATAAGTAAATAAATGAAATTTAAAAATAGGCAAACAATGTGAATAGACACTTCACAGTGGAAGATCTAAAAACGGCCATAAACTCATTAAAAGGTACTCAGCCATCATTAGTCATCAGGAAAATTCAAATTAAAACCACAAGGAAATCATAGTTCATGCTTACTAGAATGACTAAAACAAAAAAGACTAGCACATTCAAGCATTGCCAGGGATGAAGAATACTTGGCATTTTTATATCACTACTGGGAATGTTCCACTTTGGGACACTTAATATCATATAAAGTTAAACATATATCAACCTACCCTATTGCTTGGTAATTGCATTCCTGGGTATTTACCAAAGAGAAATGAAAACTACGCCCTCAAAAAGACTTTCATAAGAATGTTTATAGTAGCTTTATTCAGAAGTGCCTAAAAATGGAAATATCCAAATATAGAAAATGCTATACAAGCTGTGGCATATTCATAGAGTAAACTACTAAATGGGCTTCCCTCATGGATCCGTGTTAAAGAATCTACCTGCAATGTAGGAGACACGGGTTCAATCCCTGGGTCCAGGAGGTCCCCTGAAGGAAGAAATGGCAACCCACACCCATATTTTTGCTTCAAAAATCCCATGGACAGAGGAGCCTGGAGAGCTACAGTCCAAAGGGTCACAATCAGACACGACTGAGCAACTAAGCTTGCACAACAGGCAAGCAAAACAAAATGGACTATAACACAGACAACACTGTGGATGAACTTTAGAGATAGGTCGTACAAAACAAGCCGGAACCCAAAAGACTGCATATTGTATGATTCTATCTGTGTGAAGGCAAAATTACAGTGATAAAAATCAGAATGTTGGTTATTAAGAGAAAGGAGAATTGACTGGAAGAGAGCACAAAGAAACTTTATCTTTGCTGGGATAGTGGTTACACAGGTATATACTTTATCAAAACTGTTACACTTTGTACTATATATACTTTAAAATCCATGGACTTTGCTTCCTGTAAATTTTACCTCAATTAAAAAGAAGTACATATTCTTAACTCTAATCTACTCTCACCTAAAGTGCTTCATCCATTTTTGCCAGCAGTTTCCCTGGACTCTGTCCTAGTTAACCTTCAAAGCTATGTTAAAACATTTATGTTTGCCTATTGTCTTAATTCCAAGGGATATGGTAAAATATAAGTTGTCAAGATTTGGAAACCCAAGAAATGTTTAAGGATAAGAAAAGAGGAATCTAGTAAGTCCAGATATAGCCTTGGCTAAGCATTGCTACTTCAAGCAAGTTTTCACTGATTATGTTCAGTTTTCTTTTAATAATGATATTGTTTTCTAGATTTGCTTTGTTTCTGAGCAAAAGGGATATAAAGTCCTTTACATGTACTTTTTGTTTGATTACATATTGCAAAGTTAATAGCAAACTCTAAGCTTAAAAACTTCGAAGAATTTCAGGGCTTTAAATTTTTTCTTTCTGCTGTCAATGAAAAGTTTTGTTTATTCTCTGGTTTGCTCTATACTTTTAAAGAGTCATAGTCAAAGAAAAAACAATTGAATATTCAAAGCTGACAATAAGCAAGATTTCAGTTTCTTTACAAATGTAGGCTTACCACTTACCTGCAGTTAACCTTAAAGCTGTTGTTTTGGCAATATTATCATATGATGGAGAATTCTGCTTTACTTAAACCCTATTGTTTTTAGCTTACATAGGTGTCATCAGGTCTTGTCTTATTTTACTCCTCTTCATCCACCCCCAACAAATACTAGACTGTAGAATAGTCTTTCTTTTGTAGTGAATATTTTTTAAACCACCTACTACCTGAATTATGAAACATAGACAAGAGCATATTAACCTGGCTGAGTTATTTCCTCTCTTGTTTTTTTGTAAACACATATTCCAGCCCAGTCTATCAATGCCAGATGGCAACTGCATTTTGATACACTGAATATTTACCAAGTTATGTGGTGTGCTTTTGAAGTATTTCTTACCCTTTCCATCAAATGAGCTGACTTATCCCTCATTCATTTATTCCTGCTTTTAACAAGTTGCATTTTTAGAAACTTGACCTCAGCTTTATCAAAATGATAAAAAGGTGTTTTAAAATTATGCATCAGAAATTCTAAAATCCTGACTACATGTTACGTCCTGTGACTATCGTGTATATTGTTACATTTTTAAATGTCAATAATGTACTAATTTCCCTCACATATTTTAATGAAACTTGGTTCTAGCTACATTATTGTTTTAGCATAGAAGAATGTGGTGGGAGTATATTTGTACCTAGACTGCTTTAGGATATTCAGGAAATTAAAGCATTTAAGGTTGAAATCACTTAAAATGACTTTGAAAATAGCAACTGAACAACTGATATTTATGTCCAAGTCCTAAATAAAAACTGCTATATTTGGGGTCTAATGAAAGATTCAGCCTATTGGAAATAGGCAGTAGGCCTAAGAATAGTGATAGTAATAAGAAAAAAGACTAAATGGCCTCAGAATACTATGACTCCCATATTTTCTTGGTCTTTATAAGAATATGCATTTGTGGAAGCACCCTCATTAAACAAATGCTGATATTCCTCAATCTAAGAATATAAAAACAACAAAAGAAACAGATGAAAGTACATGGCTTTGAAAAATGTGCACGGAGGCCAATGCAGATTCTAAAAATTCTTCTTGGCCTGTTAATCCCTGAAGACTATTTTAAGTTATTTAAGTTTTTATGGCTATTTGTCAATGACTTTTCAGAAACAGTAGAGAATATTGTGTGTCTTAAGAAGTTAAGACTAAGAGCTTTATGTAAAAGAGTTGAGAGTTTTCTTTGTGAATTTTTTTTTCAAAATTATTATTTTTTTTTCTTTTTAAGAGCAGACATTAGGGATGTTTGGAAAGATTCAAACAGTGAAATATGAAAAGACCTACTCAGATTTACCAAAAATCTCCCATGATACCATTATATTTTCTAGCTCTTTTGTGTAATTAAAATTGCTCTCTCTTGTGTGTGTGTGTGTGACACATTCTGTATAGTTCCTAGTCTGGAGTAGGATCTCAAAAGTATTGATTGCCTTATTAGTTTACGAATGCATATAAAACTCTAATTGTAGGGCTTGATACACGGTGTGCATCCAGTTGTTCATTCTTATTCTGTATATTAGTATTGCTACTGTTATTATTGCTACTTTTAAAAGAATATTTCCAAATTGCCTTTAGAAGTTCTCTCATTGCTGCTGCTAAGTCGCTTCAGTCGTGTCCGACTCAATGCGACCCCATAGACGGCAGCCCACCAGGCTCCCCCGTCCCTGGGACTCTCATTAAGCCTATCTTTTTATAAAAGATTTCGGAAATATACAATATAGCTAGCGTAAATTTAAAGCAACTTGAGTTACATTCTAGAAGCAAAAGAAGGGGGCATTCTAGAGACAAAACACCACTAACTTTGGGTTAGAAATACTTTTTAATGTATACAGAACTTGAGATCAATCCGTTTTATCCCTATGACACATGTGGACTTCTCTATCCATAAACTGTCAGTTCTTTCACCTATATGATCCTGTGAAAGATGAAGTACAACCTGATAAAGCATACCCATGTGTCACAAAGCAGAGACTTGAATCCATTGTGCACCCTTTTAGGTCTTGTAGATCTACAACATTGTTAGTAGTTTCTTCAGAAAAAAATCAGCTGGAATTCCACATTTTCATATTCAAAAAGCTCAGAAGATTTTCTCTTTCATTTTTAATAACCCTTTTATGTGTAATTAGCTTCTCAAAAACTACATTTCTGGAATCTATTTATCTTTTTTAATTTATCAATTTCTCTTGAATGTTTCTAACTTTGTGGGGACACACACACACATACACACAAAAGTAAGGTTTTCCATATGGTTTATGTATTCCTTGCACTAAAGTAAAGCAACTATGAAAGAATATCATGTCCTCTTTGGCTTCTCTGCCAGATTAAACTATGGTATAAGTAAATTATTATATTATCTAGGGAGATAGGAAATTGATGTGTGTGTGTGTGTGTGTGTGTGTGTGTGTGTGTGTGCTCAGTCATATCCAACTCTTTAGGACCACACAGACTGTAGCCTGCCAGGCTCCACTGTCCACAGGATTTTCCAGCAAGAATACTGGAGTGAGTTGCCATTAAACGGATGAATATAGGTTAAATTTTTGAACTGGGAGACACTTCAAATGTAATTGGAATCATTTATTTAGTAACATACTGGTCAACTGCTTAAAGTTGTATTGTTTTAAGATACTGACATATTTTTGAGCCTTCTGGTTTAGTCAACTCTTTACTCCAGTAAGAGCTGGAGTAAATCATAATATTTGCTGTACTTTTACTTTGGAAGCATTACTTTCTATATTTGCATTGTTTGAATTTGTTGCCCTTGTGTTGAAACTTAAAGGTAATTCCTTTGACAGTGTCATTGACCTTTGCCAACTATATTTATGAACTTTAAGATACATTAGGACAAATTCTAGACAACCTAAAGTATTTGGATTTTCTAAACTTTCTCTGTACTTTAGATAGAATTTCATTCCTCTATTAAGCTGTTATTCTAATAATTTACTGTATATAATGTATCAATGCTGTCTTTTAGGGGGAAGCCAGTCCTATGTAATATAACTTTGCCATTGTATAGAACACAAATTAATAAAGTAGTTAAGAGTACATTTTTTGATTGGCACTTTCAATTCTAAGATACTACCATTCTAGCCTATCAGTGCTTGGAAGATAGGGTGTGCAGAGTTTTTCCTTAATAAAAGATTATCATGTCTCCTCGTTTATCTTACTATACTTAACCCATTAGGTTAATGAAAACTATTAACTGTGAAAATATTAATTTAAAATGTATATAAAATGCTTAGCAAAATGTGGTACACAATAATCATTCAATAAATGGTTCCTATTTTTATTATACTATACATAATATGTTCATAATTGTTAATAGAATTAAAATACTAATAAGACTGTGATTAATACAATGTCTAGTATATAATAAATATTAGTTATCTTAACTAATAATTTCTTTAGTAAACTTTTTTATTAACTGGACTGCTAAGGCAATAATGGAAAGACTACCATAACAAGCTCATTAATACAGGTAAAATGACTATAAAACATAGCACAAAATTTAGGGGATATTTACATTAAAAGTACATCTTTTTACTCTTCTGATATTACAACCATATTGAAGTATAAGTGGAAAATATGTTCTTTAATGTGGGAACCCTAAACATGATATAATTGTGAAAAATCTCTAAAGGATTAACCTTAAAAATAATCTAGTACTGTTTTCTGTTTCTTAGTTCTGATCTTTAGTTTATTTTCAAATGATGGAAATTAATCTTTTTTCTTCTACTTCTAACATTTTATCAATTAGCAAATAAAGGGATGTCAACAAAGTGCCATCTGGTCAATTGTCAAATGATTGTTACGGACAGTGCGTGCTGTCAGGACTAGACATCTCTCCTTTCTCTCATGTAAATGCCACGATTACTAGCTCTTTACTCCAAATCTGGTTTAGAGAGATACTAGGGAAGTACTGGTGACCCATTCCAGTACTCTTGCCTGGAAAATCCCACGGACGGAGGAGCCTGGTGGGCTGCAGTCCATGGGGTCGCTAAGAGTCGGACACGACTGAGCGACTTCACTTTCACTTTTCCCTTTCATGCATTGGAAAAGGAAATGGCAACCCACTCCAGTGTTCTTGCCTGGAGAATCCCAGGGACGGCGGAGCCTGGTGGGCTGCTGTCTGTGGGGTCGCACAGAGTCGGACATGACTGAGGCGACTTAGCAGCAGCAGCAGAGAAGTACTTAGTACTTACTGAGTACCTGCATAGTATGTATAACATATAGGTAATCACCATCTTAGAGACGACTATGGTTTAAACAGGCTGGTTAACTTGCTCAAGGTCATACTGATAATAAGTAGTAGAGTTGGTTTCAAATAAACAGCTGTCTGACCCAAAACCAATGCTTTTCTTAGCATATCACTTGGCTTTTTCCACTCAACCTTAGTAAATTGCCAAAAGCTTTTCCTACAAGTTTAACCTCACTTTAGACTTTGAGACCTCTAATTGTCGTCTAAGCTTCCTATTCTTAGTTCCTTTTCTCGGTTACCAAAGGAAGAACTTTAGAGGCAGAGGGAAGAAGAAAAGGAACGTTGTAAGGTGGGGAGTGATGAGCATTCCTCTTCAGCTTCCTCCGTGATAACTTGTACCTTTATTCCTAAGAGGAAAAACGTAAAAGTCCTCCCTTTTTAAGAAGTGTATAACTACCTTGACAAAGTTTCTTCCAGTAAGTGATTAGCAACTCTAGCCCAGAATTCTAAGACTTTTCTTTTGCTTACTAAAGGTAACTTTTAAGCCTTCCCCTCCACTTAATCTGCGTATTTTACTGAGGTTGTTTATCTTCCAACATTTTGCAGTTTCCCTTAGGAATACCCTTAGCAACTGACTTCCATACAAACTGTCTGGGAATGTTTAAGAGGATCATATCCCTTGTAACTAAACAAAATAGAACATTTGAATGGAAATTTAATAGCAAATTAGATTGGCATGATTACAGAAGATTGAATGAAACTTTTGTTTTCTTTATATTTGCACTATAAAAGTCAACTAACTCTCCAATATACAATAGAAGGGAAGAAAGAGATTATTCTATTTTGGGTTTATTGTTCAATATAGCTTGAGCACATTCTATCAATTCAACCTCCAAAGAAGATCTTAAAACGGATCTCTCTTTTCCACTGCCATTGCCTCGTGCCATGACTATTGCAAATGTTCCTAGTGGAGTTTTCATTAGGAAGTAGTTTTCATTAAGAGAAACTAGACCCTTTTCCAAATACAAACTCTAGTACAAGGGAGAAAAGATAGGCTTTTTGCTGTCTTTAAACTAGAGTTTCCACGTTTTATTTTCATCTCCAAATCAATGTTTTCCTAATTTCTCCCATTCACTATAATCTTATGAGAGAGGGTATCATGGCAAGGGGTGGCTTGGGTAACTTCCTTTTTGGTCTACAGACTCCTGTTGTCTTCCTTCTTAGCTGCTTTTCACATAGACATTTTTGTGTGGAGATTTTTTGAAAACTGAGAAATTTGAGAAAAATTTGTTCCTAAAATATTTATCCCCCACCCATTTTTTTTTTTTTTTAATAAAAGGCCTTAGGAAAATGACTAAGCATAAAAAAGTGACTCTTTTCTGTCAGTTTTTCTGATCGCCTTCAGTAATCCTGCTAATCTTCTGCATTCTTTTCTGACCATGCTCTGGACTTGATACCATAGTTGAAGGTTCTATTCCATCAATCTTTTTCCTCTAGTCCTCCATCTAAATGATTCATTCAGTGAAGAATTGAGCATGAAATATCTCCTGCTCTATAGTCTTCATACGCATTCTTTGTGATTTTTATCAAGTCAGATAAAGTAACTGTGTCTATTTTGTAAAGCCAAGTGGCTATATAAATCCTAATTTAATGGATAAAATTAATTTGGCTACTCCATAACAAAAATCTACTTGTATTAGAAGTCTGTTTAGCTTAGTTCAGTTCAGTTCAGTTCAGTCGCTCAGTTGTGTCCGACTTGTTGCCACCCCATGAATCACAGCACGCCAGGCCTCCCTGTCTATCACCATCTCCTGGAGTTCACTCAGACTCACGTCCATCGAGTCGGTGATGCCATCCAGCCATCTCATCCTCTGTCATCCCCTTCTCCTCCTGCCCCCAATCCCTCCCAGCATCAGAGTCTTTTCCAATGAGTCAACTCTTCGCATGAGGTGGCCAAAGCATTGGAGTTTCAGCTTCAGCATCAGTCCTTCCAATGAACACCCAGGACTGATCTCCTTTAGGATGGACTGGTTGGATCTCCTGGCAGTCCAGGGGACTTTCAAGAGTCTTCTCCAACAGCACAGTTCAAAAGCATCAATTCTTCAGTGCTCAGCTTTCTTTAGAGTCCAACTCTCACATCCATACATGACCACTGGAAAAACGATAGCCTTGACTAGATGGACCTTTGTTGACAAAGTAATGTCTCTGCTTTTTAATATGCTGTCTAGGTTGGTCATAAATTTCCTTCCAAGGAATAAGCGTCTTTTAATTTCATGGCTGTAATCACCATCAGCAGTGATTTTGGAGCCCCCCCAAAATAAACTCAGCCACTGTTTCCACTGTTTCCCATCTATTTGCCATGAAGTAATGGGACTGGATGCCATGATCTTAGTTTTCTGAATGTTGAGCTTTAAGCCAACATTTTCATTCTCCTCTTTGACTTTCATCAAGAGGCTATTTAGTTCTTCTTCACTTTCTGCCATAAGGGTAGTGTCATCTGCATATCTGAGGTTATAGATATTTCTCCCAGCAATCTTGATTCCAGCTTGTGCTGCATCCAGCCCTGCATTTCTCACAATGTACTCTGCATATAAGTTAAATAAGCAGGGTGACAATATACAGCCTTGACGTACTCCTTTTCCTATTTGGAACCAATCTGTTGTTCCATGTCCAGTTCTAACTGTTGCTTCCTGACATGTACATAGGTTTCTCAAGAGGCAGGTCAGGTGGTCTGGTATTCCCATCTGTTTCAGAATTTGTTTAGCTTCAGTTCAGTTCAATTCAGTCACTCAGTTGTGTCCGACTCTTTGCGACCCCATGAATCACAGCACGCCAGGCCTCCCTGTCCATCACCAACCCCTGGAGTTCACTGAGACTCACGTTCATCGAGTCAGTGATGCCATCCAGCCATCTCATCCTCTGTCATCCCGCCATCTCATCCTCTGTCATCCCCTTCTCCTCTTGCCCCCAATCCCTCCCAGCATCAGAGTCTTTTCCAATGAGTCAACACTTCGCATGAGGTGGCCAAAGTACTGGAGTTTCAGCTTTAGCATCATTCCTTCCAAAGAAATCCCAGGGCCGATCCCCTTCAGAATGGACTGGTTGGATCTCCTTGCAGTCCAAGGGACTCTGAAGAATCTTATCCAACACCACAGTTCAAAAGCATCAATTCTTTGGCGCTCAGCCTTCTTCACAGGAGTCATTAAATAGCTATGACTCAACACCCCCTCTTGAGGCGCTGGGTGGGTTGGGGAAGAGAGTGAATGTGGGGGAGCTAATAATAATATTACAATAAAATAACATTGAATTTCAAAAATACTATCCATTGTAAACTGATGCTAGCCCAAAAGATACCAGGAAACAGCTGACTGAAACAAGTATAGTTGAAACATTTCTGGAATTGACAAATGAGTCCAGCTTCCAGATAGTGCCATCAAGACAAAGGAATATAGTCTTTGAGTGATTGGGAAAAGGGTGAGAGGTGAGTTTGAGAGATCCTCACCATTTGGCTAGATATTTAATTAGATTTGTCATTACTGCTTTGGATTGTAGTTATAAGGTTTAAGGGAGCTATTAGTTAATCATATACAGGAATTCTTTGATAATGCATATGTGTTTGAGAACAGTTGGTAATAAAGAAAATTTCTGTACATACTTATTAGTTACATAAAAATGTATTATGTGAATTTTTAAAGATAAGAGTAGGTGATTTTTGTATTCACTCACCAATATAGTCTCCTACAATGAGTCCTTTAGAATATTAACATTTTACTTTTATACAGGGAACTTTTACTATATTTTCATATGCCTTTGATATTTGTAATAATCACTTCAACAAACAACTGTGGGGCCCACATGTCTGTATATAACAAACTATGTTATATTTATGATGTGTGTAGGGTTTAAAAAATATGCTATTGAATATCCATTATCCATAGAGAAAGATTTTTTTATTTCCATATTAATTTTCTGATTATTTTTTCATTTCTAGAGCTAGTGAATTCATTTAAATTATATCCTAAATATACTTTATCCTGCCTACTCAAAACTACATAATTCCAAAATATAAGGGCTTATTAGTCCCATTTTTCTGGCTTTCTTACCACATCGATAGCAACATTAGCAACATTGATGGATGGATAGTTAGACACAGAATGAATGAACTGCATTGATATGCGAGTCTGCCTGCGAGTTAAGTCACTTCAGTTGTCTCCAACTCTTTGTAACCCTGTGGACTGTAGCCCGCCAGGCTCCTCTTTCCATGGGATTCTCCAGGCAAGAAAACTGGAGTGGGTTGCCATGCCCTTCTCCAGGGGATCTTTCCCACCCAGGGATTGAACCAGCGTCTCTGTCTCCGGCATTGGCAGGCGAGTTCTTTACCACTAGCACCACCTGGGAAGCCCTGCAGTGATGTGCAACATGGATAAATGTTAACATTGTAATATTAAGTGAAAATAATTAAATCTCAAAGCATTATATAGTGCATAATAACATTTTATAGAGCTAAAAGTGGGCTTACCAGGTGGCTCAGGAGTAAAGAATCCACCTGCCAATGCAGGAGACACAGGAGATGTAGGTTCAGTCCCTGAGTGGGGAATATCTCCTGGAGTAGGAAATGGAAACCCACCCCAGTATTCTTGCCTGTAAAATTTTATGGCCATAGGAGCCTGGCGGGCTACAGTCCATGGGGTTACGAAGAGTCCCACATAACTGAGCACTTGCACACATAAAGTTAAAAGCAATCGAACTATATACACACTGCATACATAATAATTGTACATATACGAATGCATGCATGTTTGCTCAGTTGCTTCAGTTGTCTCAAACTCTTTGTGGTCCCAAGGACTGTAGTCAGCCAAGCTCCTTTGTCCATGGGATTCTCATGGCAAGAATACTGGAGTAGATTGCCATTTCCTCTTCCAGGGGATCTTCCTGACCCAGGTATGGAACCTGCACATCCTGCCTCTCCTGCATTGCAAGCAGATTCTTTATCACTGAGGCACCAGGGAAGCCCGTGTATATGTATATGTATATGTATATGTATATATGTATACTTATATACACACACAAACATAAATTTAAGAATACCAACAGATGAGATGAAACTACATGAAAAGGGAAACAAAGAAATGATAGACTTAAGAATCAGAATAATGGCTAGCTTGGGTGGAAGAGGCAAGAGTGTAAATGAGCAGAGCTAGAGTGATAGATGTAGGTTATTAAAAAGCTCCTGACTCTTCTTTCAGGGACATAGTTTGCTGCTGCTGCTGCTGCTGCTGCTGCTGCTAAGTCGCTTCAGTCGTGTCTGACTCTGTGTGACCTCATGGACTGTAGCCCACCAGGCTCCCCCATCCCTGGGATTCTCCAGGCACTAGTGTTTATTAATTAATTTTGAAAAAAAAAAACTACATGAATAAAGTAGGCTAGTTGAGGTCCAGTAAGGAGTATGTATCGTGTACCAAGGATTATGATTCATCTAATTCCATATACCAGAGGTACAAAAAAAAAAAAAAAGGGCCACAATCATTACCTTATTTCAGTTCAGTTAAGTCACTCAGTCATGTCCAACTCTTTGGGACCCCGTGAACTGCAGCACGCCAGGATTCCTTGTCCATCGCCAACTCCCAGAGCTTACTCAAACTCATGTCCATCTAGACAGTTATGCCATTCAATTATCTCATCCTCTGTTGTCCCCTTCTCCTCTCGCCTTCAGTCTTTCCCAGCATCAGGGTCTTTTCAAAGGAGTCAGTTCTTCTCATCAGATGGCCAAAGTATTGGAGCTTCAGCCTTAGCATTAGTCCTTCCAATGAATATTCAGGGCTGATCTCCTTTAGGATTGACTGGTTTGATCTCCTTGCAGTTCAAGGGACTCTCAAGAGTCTTCTCTAACACCACAGTTCAAAAGCATCAATTCTTCTGTGATCAGCTTTCCTTATAGTCCAACTCTCACATCCATACATGACCACAGGAAAAACCATAGTTTTGACTAGACAGACCTTTCTGCTTTTTAATAGGCTGTCTAGGTTGGTCATTACTTTTCTTCCAAGCAGCAAGTGTCTTTTAATTTCATGGCTGCAGTCACCATCTGCACTGATTTTGGAGCCCCCAGAAATAAAGTCTCTCACTGTTTTCATTGTTTTCCCGCCTATTTGCCATGAAGGGATGGGGCTAGGTGCCATGATCTTCGTTTTCTGAATGTTGAGCTTTAAACCAACTTTTTCACTCTCCTCTTTCACTTTCATCAAGAGACTCTTTAGTTCTTCTTCACTTTCTGCCATAAGGGTAGTGTCATCTTCATATCTGAGGTTATTAATATTTCTCCCAGCAATCTTGATTCCAGCTTGTGCTGCATCCAGCCTGACATGATGTATTCTGCATATAAGTTAAATAAGCAGGGTGACAATATATAGCCTTGACATACTCCTTTCCCGATTTGGAACCAGTCTGTTGTTCCATGTCCAGTTCTAAATGTTGCTTCTTGACCTGCATATGGACTTCTCAGGAGGTAGTTCAGGTGGTCTGGTACTCCCATCTCTTTCAGATTTTCCACAGTTTGTTGTGATCCGCACAGTCAAAGGCTTTGTCATAGTCAATAAAGCAGAAGTAGATGTTTTTCTGGAACTCTCTTGCTTTTTCAATGATCCAACAGATGTTGGCAATTTGATCTCTGGTATCTCTGCCTTTTTAAAATCCAGCTTGAACATCTGGAAGTTCATGGTTCACGTACTGTTGAAATCTGGCTTGGAGAATTTTAAGCATTACTTTACTAGCATGTGCTGCTGCTGCTGCTGCTAAGTCACTTCAGTCGTGTCCGACTCTCTGCGACCCCACAGACGGCAGCTCACCAGGCTCCCCTGTCCCTGGGATTCTCCAGGCAAGAACACTGGAGTGGGTTGCCATTTCCTTCTCCAATGCGTGAAAGCGAAGTCGCTCAGTCATGTCCGACTCTTGGCGACCCCATGAACTACAGCCTACCAGGCTCCTCCGTCCATGGGATTTTCCAGGCAAGAGTACTGGAGTGGGGTGCCAGTGCCTTCTCCACTAACATGTGAGATGAGTGCAATTGTGTGGTAGTTTGAGCATTCTTTGGCATTGCCTTTCTTTGGGATTGGAATGAAAACTGACCTTTTCCAGGCCTGTGGCCACTGCTGAGTTTTCCAAATTTGCTGGCATATTGAGTGCAGCACTTTCACAGCATCCTCTTTTAGCATTTGAAACAGCTCAGCTGGAATTCTATCACCTCCACTAGCTTTGTTCATAGTAATACTTCCTAAGGCCCATTTGACTTCACATTCCAGGATGTCTGGCTCTAAGTGAGTGGTCACATCATCATGGTTCTCTGGGTCATGAAGATCTTTTTTGTATAGATCTTCTGTGTATTCTTGCCACCTCTTCTTAATATCTTCTGCTTCTGTTACATCCATACAACTTCTGTCCTTTATTGGGCCCATCTTTGCATGAAAAGTTCCCTTGGTATCTCTAATATTCTTGAAGAGATCTCTAGTCTTTTCCATTCTATTGTTTTCCTCTATTTCTTTGCATTGATCACTGAGGAAGGCTTTCTTATCTTTCCTTGCTATTCTTTGGAACTCTGCATTCAAATGGGTATATTGTTCCTTTTCTCCTTTACCTTTAGCTCTCTTCTTTTCTCAGCTATTTTTAAGGCCTCCTCAGACAACCATTTTACCTTTTTGCATTTCTTTTTCTTGGGGATGGTCTTGATCACTGCCTCCTGTACAATATCATGAACCTCTGTCCATAGTTCTTCAGGCAGTCTATCAGATCTGATCCCTTGAATCTATTTTTCACTTCCACTGTATAATTGTAAGGGATTTGATTTAGGTCATACCTGAATGGTCTAGTGGTTTTCCCTGCTTTCTTCAATTTAAGTCTGAATTTGGCAATAAGGAGTCCATGAGCTGAGCCACAGTAAGCTCCCAGTCTTGCTTTTTCTGTCTGTATAGAGCTTCTCCATCTTTCTCTGCAAAGAATATAATCAGTCTGGTTTTGGTATTGACCATCTGGTGATGTCCATGTGTAGAGTCTTCTCTTGTGTTGTTGGAAGAGGGTGTCTGCTATGGCCAGTGTGTTCTTTTGGCAAAACTCTGTTAGCCTTCGCTCTGCTTCATTCTGTACTCCAAGGCCAAATTTGCCTCCAGGTATAACATGGCTAAAGGAAGATGGGATCAGAGTAATTTTGTCAGATGTATTCTTGAAGGACTCAGGCAAGTGCATGCTTAGACTTTAAACTATGCCAAATTGGCAAACATGGAACAGCAGGAGAAGGAAGCTCCTGGTAAATTCCTAGATAGACTGAGAGGAGCCCTTCACAGACTCACTGAGATTGACTCCGAAAGTGAAAAGGGAAGAGTGATCTTAAAGATAGATTTCTCACTCAGTCAGCTCCAGATATCCACCGTAAGCTACTAAAACAGGCGTATGGACCAAACAGAGCTTCCCTGGTGGCTCAGATGGTAAAGTTTCTGCCTGCGATGTGGGAGACCTGAGTTTGATCCCCGGGTTGGGAAGATCCCCAGAAGAAGGAAATGGCAACCCACTCCAGTACTCTTGCCTGGAAAATTCCATGGATGTAGGAGCCTGGTAGGCTACACTCCATGGGGTCACAAAGAGTCAGGCACGACTGAGCAACTTCACTGGTTACCAGGTATCTCTTCACTTCCTACTTTTGCATTCCAGGCCCCTATAATGAAAAGGACATCTTTTGGGGGTGTTAGTTTTAGAAGATCTTGTAGGTCTTGTTCAACTTCAGCTTCTTCAGCATTACTAGTTGGGGCATAGACTTGGATTACTGTGATATTGTATGATTTGCCTTTGAAATGAACAGAGATCATTCTGTCATTTTTGCGATTGCTTCCAAGCACTGCATTTTGAACTCTTTTGTTGACTATGAGGGCTACTCCATTTCTTCTAAGGGATTCTTGCCCACAGTAGTAGATATAATGGTTGTCTGAGTTAAATTCACCCATTGCAGTCCATTTTAGTTCACTGATTCCTAAAATGTCGGTGTTCACTCTTGCCATCTCCTGTTTGACCACTTCCAATTTACTGTGATTCATGGACCTAACATTCCAGGTTCCTATGCAATATTGTTCTTTACAGCATCGGACTTTACTTCTATCACTAGTCACATCCACAGCTGGGTGTTGTTTTTGCTTTGGCTCTGTCTCTTTATTCTTTCTGGAGTTATTTCTCCACTGATCTCCAGTAGCATATTGGGCACCTACAGACCTGGGGAGTTCATCTTTCAGTGTCCTTTTTGCCTTCAGCGTCCTATCTTTTCGCCTTTTTATACTGTTCATGGGATTTTCAAGGCAAGAATACTGAAGTGGTTTGGCTTTCCCTTCTCCAGTGGACTACGTTTTGTCAGAACTCTCCACCATGACCCGTCCATCTTAGGTGGCCCTACACGGCATGGCTTATGGTTTCATTGAATTAGACAGGGCTGTGGTTCATGTGATCAGTTTGATTAGTTTTCTCTGATTGTGGTTTTAATTCTATCTGCCCTCTGATGGATAAAGATAAGAGGTTTCCTGATGGGAGAGACTGATTGACAGGAGGAAACTGGGTCTTGTTCTGATGGGCGGGGCCATGCTCAGTAAATCTTTAATCTAATTTTTTGTTGATGGGCGGGACTGTGTTCCCTCCCTGTTGTTGACCTGAGACCAAAGTATGGAGTAGGTAATGAAGATAATGGCAATCTCCTTCAAAAGGTCCCATGCACCCACTGCCACACTCAGTGCCCCCAACCCTGCAGCAGGCCACCACCAACCCACGCCTCTGCCAGAGACTCCTGGACACTCACAGGCAGGTCTGGGTCAGTCTCTTGTGGGGTCACTGCTCCTTTCTCCTGGGTCCTGGCGTGCACAAGGTTCTGTTTGTGCCCTCAAAGAGTCTGTTTCCCCAGTCCTGTGTAAGTTCTGGTGGCTCTATGGTGGGTTAATGGCGACCTCCACCAGGAGGACTTATGCCACACCCAGGTCTACTGCACCCAGAGCCCCTGCCCCCATGGCAGTCCACTGCTGACCCGTACCTCAAACACTCAAACACTCAAAGGTAGGTCTGGCTTAGTCTCTGTGGAGTCTCCTGGTGCACACATAGATTACCGTAGTTATCTATTGCTAAAAAAAAAAAAAAAAACCTCAAGACCATAGTAACTTAAAAGAGAACATGTGTTATCTCTCAGGAATCTCTCATGATCAGGAATTCAGGAGCAGGTTAGCAGGGTGGTTCTGGTTTCAGAGCTTTGATTTTTGTGATTCTGATTTCAAGATGTCAGCAGAGGCTGCAGCCATCTGAAAGCTTGACTGGGGCTAGAAGATCCACTTCCAAGGTGGCTAACTCACATGGCACAGAAGTCAGTGTTGACTCTTTGTCTCAGTTTCTTGCCATGTAGACCTCCAATTTGTTAATTTGCTTATGTGTCTTCACAATATGGAGGCTGACTTCACAGTGAGTGATCAAAAAGCAGAAAGAGAGGAGCAATGGATTTCCTAACCTCAAATTGAGAGTCATACAAATCACTTTTGCCACATTGTTTTGTCACACAAGTCAACCCTGATAGGGGTTGTAGGTTTGACTATACAAGGGTGTGAATACCAGCCAGCAGGGATCATTGAGGGTCATCTTGGAAGCCAGAACCACACAGCCCAATGTGGCTTACCTTGAACAACTAGTACTGCAACTCTTAAATCCCAAATGTTATGCTCTATTCTGTTCTTGGTGACATTAGAGAATTTTATTTTATCTTTAGAGTTGGAGAAGAAAGAAATAACTTTCTGCTTTGATACAATAATACTAACATTCTAATTTCAGTTTTTCCATTGAATTCTGTTAATAATCAATATATTAGCTTCCTTCTGCATGTGCTTTCAATTGTGTCAAAATGTATTTCTTTTTTTTTTTTTTCCTTCTAATTCTATGGTTTCTAATTTTTAACTTTCTGGCTTCATCCTTCCTAATATACTTAAAATTATTAATCATTTTGTTTCTTTCATGGATTTTTTCCCCAAGGTTGTATATTTGTTAATTTGCTTATTTTAAAGTTTTTCTATTTTTTTTTTCAAAATATTTGTTCAAGTGGATTTGTACATTCAACAAGCATTTATAGAGAATCGTTCATATGCCAAAACAGTAAAGCCTCTCTATCAAGCAGAATTGAGAAGATTTGGAAGTAAATACACAGAGGGGAAAAAAGAGGAGTATTATAAGGAAAGCTAAGGACAAAATATAAAGTAAGAAAAAATCAGATTAAATAGTTGGAGGGAATCTCAGTTTTTCTTCAATACCCTTCTATTTGAAAGACCTTCACTTCAACCATGCCAATTTAACAGTTGACTATTATACTCAAGTATCAACTGAGAATCATATACTCAAAGTCCAAGATCAGGCTTTGTGAAATTTTAATACCTTTGGGACTTTTCACTGTTCGTTATTGGTGACATAGCTTAAAATGGTAGTTCACTGATCTTATGGATCAGAAACGTGTGTAGATAGTAAGAAATAAAAAGAAAAATGTGTTTAGCACTTTACAGGTAACTGAAAGTTAGCCACACCAGTGATCCCTTTCCCACTATTGCTTCACTACTTGTCAAAATACGTTTAGGTGAATAAACCTCAAAGAGATCGGTTACTTGAAGAATGTGTGACATAATGTTTGCTGTCCCTCTGTGACCTATGTCAGTTCCCAGCCTACCTCTACAAGAAAGAGATCTTCCTTAAAGGGATTCTTTTTTTTTTTCCATATTAGAATTTATTTCATTAAGTATGGAAAAGGAAGAAAACTATTTAGAACAAGAAGCCATCAGCACAACAAACTAGCACATGGAACAACTAAGGAAAATTTTGCAGCCTCAAAAGAATACTCATGAAGGAATAAGCATGTTCCAACCATATGTTTTCATGTAATAGTTTACAAATGTATCCAACCACATAAAAACTAAAATTAGCCATTTTGGCGGGAAAGATGACCCCCTTTCTTAACAATGAAGACTTTAGCATATTTATTTTTCATATAAAAGGAGAGGTGATTAATAATGGTTTAAGATGTCATAAAGCATTTTTCCTTGAATTTCAGTCTAACTAGGACTTGCAGTTTAATTCAACTGAAGTCTAATTCAAATTTTGCAACTTTTTGATATCAGATTGAATGGCACTTACTAAAACATATATAAATAATATATCATCTTATATTCTTATGAAACTGCTTAGAGTATATTCTAGGATTACATACCAACCATAATCTCCAAAACTGTGAATGACCAGTGAGACAATGAAAAAGGACTGGACCGCATTCAAATTCTTTTTGTGGGGGTGGGGTGGAATTCAGTTGAGCTTTGAATCTGGGAGGCTGAATCATGGGTCTTAGAATCCAAGGTTGCTGTTGGAGAAATAGTGAGAATTAGCTAGAAAGGTTTTCAGGAAAGAGTAAATTCAATTAACTTGCTATGGCTAAATATTTGAAACCTGAAAATTTTCAGGCTTCCAGACTTGTTCTGATCTCAGTCAGGCATTGGCAATCGAGAAAAGTGCTTGTTTTGTAATACGCCAAGCTACTGCCACTCCCCTGGACAAAACTGCAAAATATCAGTATGCCCTATTGCCCACAAGGACTTCCCTAGTAGCTCAGCTGGTAAGAAATGTGCCTGCAATACAGGAGACCCCAGTCTGATTCCTGGGTTGGAAAGATCCCCTGGAGAAAGGAAAGGCTACCCACTCCAGTATTCTTGGGCTTCCCTTGTGGCTCAGCTGGTAAAGAATCTGCCTGCAATGTGGGAGACCTGGGTTCCACCCCTGGGTTGTTAAGATCCCCTGGAGAAGGGAAAGGCTACCCGCTCCAGTATTCTGGCCTGGAGAATTCCATGGACTCTATAGTCCAAGGGGTCTCAAAGAGTCGGACACAACTTAGCGACTTTCACTTCACTATTGCTCACAAATGAAAGCCTTACCCTACCACCTCCAGCCCCACTCTACCCAAATTTCCCTTGTCCCACCCTGAGCTATTTGTTCATTCCCAGATTGCCAATATCAGTTAAGTGTTGATAAAATTCTAGAATATCAAAGTAACTAATAAGGTGTGAATGAGGTTTATGGGTTCACAAGGCAGATTTGCATTTTAAAAAAGGGATTTGTTAAACACAAATGAACTTCTAATAGAAGGAATGTGTAAGAGAGATTTTTTTCTCTGAGGGATGGGGACAGTTCCAGAGCTCTTTAAATACAGCCTTGACATTCCTCTTCCATCTGCAAGCTCTTACCATTCACACCTCTATTTATCCTACCAATAACCTTTGCAAATAGTACATATTTAAAACAGAATTATTAGAGAGTTGCTTGATAGAACTTTGTATAAACCTGAAGGTTCTTGGGCCTCCAATTAGGTACTAGAGCCCTAAATTTCACAGTAGTCCATTTAAACAGACAAAAATGCCATACGTTAAAGGATTAACTCTCCATTTAGTGTATTTATCTATTTAATTATTTAAATAAAGAAGAATTTGTAAGAACTTTCCTATAATTACTAAAAGAAATAAATGCTTATTTTTTAATTGGGGGAAAGGTTAGAGACCTTTTAAAAATAAAATCATTTAATTACATAAATATAGAGGAAAAATTAAAAAAAAAACTTTCCATATAATTTTAATGTCAGATCAAGAGAATTAACTTTGAACACTTAGAATTTTTTCTGGGCCAAAGAATTTAATATTTCAGAGAAGAAAGAGGGAAATCATCCACATGAAGAAAGAGGAACATATCAGTAGGAATCTAGGAATCTCTTTAAAATGTGATGAGCAAAGAGAAAATTGCTCTGCTCCACAAACTAATTCCTACTCTAGCTCCCCTAGCTCCCATTTTGAAGAAAGATTATCTGTATCAGGTGGCTTCTCTTGTGGCTCAGCTGGTAAAGAATCCGCCTGCAATGCAGGAGACCTGGGTTCAGTCCCTGGGTTGGGAAGATCTCCTAGAGAAGGAAAAGGCTACCCACTCCAGTATTCTGGTCTAGAGAATTCCATGGGTCCATGGGGTCGCAAAGAGTTGGACACGACTAAGCAACTTTCACTTTCACTTATCTGTATCAGAAACTCATGAAACCACTAACAAAACATTTGATCAGAGTAGTACACTTGAAATTTCAGACTTTCATTCTCTGGCCTCTGTGCACAGGGTCTATTCGTCTTTCCCCCTTAGATCTTTGTGGGCCATCAAAGTCCACTCTCAGGTATTACCCAGAAATGTGATGAAGCCATAAAAGAAGAAGATTCTAGAGACAGACTCCTGTTCCCACATGTGTGACTCAATCTTCATTGTTGTGGACAATTTTTCTGAAGTCCATCCCAAAACTGTCTTTATTATAAAAAAAATAACAACTACTTTGAAATCATGCCAGGTTTTTATAGAATATATAGCTCTTTCACTTCTAATTTTTAAAATGCCCTTAAAGGTGGCTTAGAAGGGATTAATAATGATGATGCTCACAGAGATCATTTGAATTTGACAACTGAGCAAATAGTTGAATTAGGATTCAAATCCTAGAGTTAAAGAATTGTATTTCAGATCTTGTGCTTTTTTCATTAGAGCAAATTTTAGGGGCAGATATACCTTCTTGCATGAAATAGGGCTAAGCCACCCCCATACTGCCTAAAATTAGTTATGGTAAATAATCCATAAAAATATGACTTTCCAAAATTATTCTTATCTTAAACTTGCATACCATAAAATCTCTCTGGTTGAAGCATTGGGATTAAAGTAATCAAGTTTTATTTTAATAGTTTATCTCTTTTACTTTACAGAAGTGGACCAATAGTGACTATTTTAATTTGCCCTAAAAACAATCATGACTATAAATGATGTTATAAGTAACTTTTTTAAAGTTTATGTGTAGAATAACCCCATAATTTATCATCCAAATGAGGGCACTTTTGAGAATGAACGTGGCCACTGTTCCACTGAAACTATCCTGACTAAATGGAGAGATATGATTACTCAACTTACAGGACATAATTCTTGGTTCCAGAGTGATGCATTTTGAATAAACAAAGCCCAGAAGAATGAAAATCTATATACATATACCTTACCAGTAAGTTGCCCTGAATCCCAGTTCTCATGAAGTATTCCCCAGTAAAATTTAGTCACTTTCAGAGGGGTCTAAACTAACAGGCATTAAGCAAACATTTGAAATGTCAAGAGGGAAAAATATATCCAATAGATAAATTTCTACAGTTGATCAAAATAATATTATATAATACTACATTTTTCAGTCTCTAAGTCATGTCTGACTCTTTGCCACCCCATGGACCATGCCAGGCTCCTCTGTCCTCTACTGTCTCCTGGAGTTTGCTCAAATTCATGTCCATTGAGTCAATGATGCTATTTAACCATCTCATCCACTGTCACTCTCTTCTCCTTTGCTTGGTTTGATCTCCTTTATATACTACTACATTAGTAATTGATAAAATAATTAAACTGCTAAGCAAAGGATTTTTATATACAAAAATTAAATTTAATAATGTAGGACTGTATTTAATCTTAAAATATCCTCATGACCGGCACAAAAATGAATTTTATTTTGAAGAAAAGATAGTATTTAGAGAATGTATTGCTATATACCATGCGTGCAACATGCTGTCTTCCTATTTTGCCAATAAACTGCTATACTGAACAGTGACCCTCAGAGAACTGGTGTGCTTAACAGAATAACATTATCAGAAAATGAGAGAGTTTGATAACTCAAGAGAGAATTTGATAACTATTTCTAATTATTGCTGAGTTATTTGGAAATTCTTCAAATGAAATTACATTGGTCCACCAGGGCTTCCCTGGTGGCTCAGACGGTAAAGAATCCGTCTGCAATGTGGGAGACCTGGGTTCGATCCCCGGGTTGGGAAGATTCCCTGGAGGAGGGCATGGCAACCCACTCCAATATTCTTGCCTGGAGAATTGCCATGGACAGGAGCCTGGCAGGCTACAGTCCATGGGGTCCCAAAGAGTTGGACACGACTGAGCAACTAAGCAAAACAATACCTTGCTTAAGAAGTAAAATTTTCCTGGTCTGTATGAAGTTCAGATTGACTTGATTAAGTTCATGGGAAAATGTCAGTTTTCTTACAATTTAAACTTTTAATTTGAGGTAGAAAATTTCCCTTTTGGACAATAAGTTGCAGCCTGGAAGTGGTAAAATGTCTTGGCGGGTGGGGAACTAATGAAACTTTGTTGTGGACTAGTTCACAAAGGAATACAAGATGCATTACATAATGCAGCCCTTTGTTTGTGGAGCTTCTGACAGAATCCTGCAGTTTTAGCTCCGTTTTAGCTTGAACTGAAAACTGCCACCAAAGTCCTCCCAAACTCCAGGCAGCTCTGAGTCTTTTTCCCCACCTCCTGCCATGATTACTCTGGCTTCTGATTAAATCACACCTTATATTTAAGGTCACTAACCTAAAACGACCCAAAGCTACTTATTTCTCTCTTCAACAGTTCCCCATTATTTGGAATACTTGGAATACTTGAAAATAGTTTCTGTCCTAACTTATGTAGCCTTTTCTCCCAAAGCAAATGCTCTAATAGGTTCCTCATTCATGGGTTCAAACGTCAGGTGAAAGATTTTGGAAACTAGTTAGCATGCAAAGGAGTCTGGAGCATTTGCGTGAGTCGCAGCCACGCTACCTGAGGGACAGAGAAAATGTCTTGTTAGTGCTACTTTAACGAGTGCCGGCTCCTCGCTTAGTTTTAACAGAATCAGAACTGCATTGCATTGTCTTCTCTATATTTAATAGAAATCTTATTTGTATCATCTCTTCTTTAAAATATCCATGCCTTTGGAACTTAGTCTAATGTCTTCTTTCTTACTTAAAATATATTTTGACTATTTTTAGAAAACTTTTACAAGTTTGTTTTTATTTTATTACTAACTGAACTAGGTTGTAACAAATTCTCGTCATAGAACTTCTTATTTTAGACTCAGTTTTTTCTGTTTTGACCTGGTTTAATCCTCCTTTCTCAATACAGATTTCCCCTTTGCTTTCAGAGTGAGCATTTCATTACATTTATTGAATGTCTAGTATATATAATCAAGATATGAAGCCAATGAATATTTATTACATACCAAGAATGTGACTGATGATTACCGTCTAGTTAGGAAGAACAGTTTGGATAATTCTAACTTATGAAAGTTATTTCTTGGTTAGAAATGTGTTCTGTAGCAAAAATTCTGACCTGAGTGTCTTAAACAAATAGGGGTTTGTGCTTCTCACATAACAAGTCCAGAGGTAAAGAGCTGCTGCTATGTGATAAAGTGAGGGCCAACATCTCTTTGTTTCTCTTTGCTGTTTTATTTCTTATTTCACGTTTGTTGCTCTATGGTCACAAAACAGCTGCTGCAGCTAGAAGTGTACTGTCCATATTCAAAGGGAGAAGAGGCAAGCAGAAGGATTGCTTTTTACCTCTATCAGAAGAGAAAAAACTTTCTCAGAAACCAGCTTCTCAAGCAGATTGCCACATAGATCTTATTGACTAGAACTGGGTCCCAAGGCCCCCCTTGGTTGCTAGGGAGGCAAGGAAATCAGGGAACAGATTTGTCATAATTGGCTTAGAAATATCATAACTCATCATTCAGGACCGAGCACACTGCCACTCTGAACAAAATAGGAGTCTGTAGGTAGGAAGAAATTGGGGAATGGATATTGACTGGCAATAGTGTCTATTCCAGCTGTACTAGTCTAAAAAAGAAGAAAAAAGAGAATTAATGTGGACCACAAAAACTGGGAAACAGTTTATGGATATGATAGAATATAACCTAGGCTATGAGGTAATTAAAACAATTAGATTAATAAAAGAACGACACTAGGACACTCCAACTAAGAGAAGAACAAAAGCTTTAAGAAAGGAACATATGCTATTTATAGGAAGTAGACACTGCATTGTGAATTCCTTAATTCTTTGAAGGCAGGAAGTAAGGCTTATTCCTATTTATTTTCCTAGTGTCTCACACATAATAGATGCTTATTGAATCATAGTAAATGAATGCATAATATTCCAACCCAGAAGTCCAGACATGATTTAATAAATCATGGAGATAATAGAATAGAAAATTAAAATTTAGGCCTCCCTTGGCAATGCCAAGAAAAGGGAAATACTAATATAGTGTGGCTACACTCTGGAATATTTGCTGGGTAGTACTGGAACCTGGGACATCTAAGGAAGTAGAGCAAGAAATGGAGGCTGAAATATCAAGTTAGTAATTTGAACTTAATCTGTAAAAACCTGATTATGTTTCCAGAGTAAAGTTTCGGTAATATACAAATGTTGGCCTCCAGCAGGTCCTCCAGGTATTGGAAGCATCAAGTCTGTTGCTATCACTTGTCCCCCTTTTCTTCAAGTTCTGTTCTCTGTAACCTTCAGAGATTTCTACTGTGAAAGGAGCTCTGGAAAAATGTGAAGTGGTTCGTGGGAGATTCCTAGATTCCTACTTTACAATAATCGACATTTTACTTTTGTCCAGTTTCTGTTCTTTGCCAGTCTCTCTGCTGCCGTTTTTAGGAGATCATTAAAATACCTGACTACCAATTGTTTATATTCTAACCAAGAATTTAAATCTCTTGATTGTTTTAAGTGAAGAAAAAGAAATTTAATACTGTTCACAAAAAATTAAGTTGGTCAAAAGGATAATTTGACTGGCTTTTATTGCTATGGTACAAATTCAACCAGACAACTCAGGCAAGAGTCAGACAGACTTGTTTCTGCAAATACCAATGAGTAACTTCCACTAAAGGGAAATTATCTTTCTCATAGTCTTGCTCACTTTCTATTTAGCCAAGGATAAACTGTCTTGTCCTACTTTGTGTCCTGAACCCTAGAATTTAAAATTGGCTTACCATCTACAATATTGCTAAGTAGTAAACTGAAATAATAAATGAAAGTTATTTGATTTTTGAATTGCACATCCATAAATCCTGCATAATTTCAATGATTTGCAACTCCTTTTTGTTTTCAAGACAACTTTACACACAAAAAAATATGCCAGTGGAGTGGGGATAGCCGGCATAGTATTAAAATGTGCCAACTTAGTAACAGCATTTCTAACATGCTTATGGTCTATGGTCATTTGGTGAAGTTTACTTACTGCTTTAGGCTTCAGCCTCCTTGGTTACATTAGAATGTGTGTGTGTGCTAAGTCACTTCAGTCATGTCAGACTCTTTGCAACCCCATGGACTGTAGCCCGCCACGCTCCTCTGTCCATGGGATTCTCCAGGCAAGAATGCTGGAGTGGGTTGCCATGCCCTCCTCCAGGGGATCTTCCTGACCCAGGGATCAAATCCAGGTCTCCTAACATTTCCTGCATTGGCAGGTGGGTTCTTTACCTCTAGCGCCACCTCAGAAGCCCTAGATTAGAATACTTCAGGCTATTTAAGCTGAAGAGTACTTTTTATTTTGACAGAAAAAAATTTTTTTAATTGATTGAGTTATATATTTACAGTGACAGATCTTTAACTATTCCTAAGACTTAACATTATTAATATTGCACTTGAATAAGTCACTCAGTTTTAGCATCAGTTTTCTCATCAAAATGAGGCAACTGGACTTACATGATCTCTAGCTATTTGCACTCTGAAATTGTATGATTTCACTTTTCAATTCAATTCAACAAACATTAATGAAGTACTTATATAATGCAAATCAACATGGTAGAGCCCAGATGTATACAGAGATAAATAACATGATTGTTTCATGCAAGGAGTTTGCAATTGGCTTCATTCAAGATTGATTTATATATTTCTCAACATGTCCTAGCTCCTCATGTTTGGGATGTCATTTATGAATGAAGGCATATGATTTATTACCAAAGGGGAGGAAATTCTTTCATTTGTTAATGTTTCTCATATCTGAATTTGGAGAAATTAAAAAGGGGTCTGAACTATTATTTTAATTATGTTGTGCAATTGTATCCTACCGTCATTGCAGAGAATTTGGAGCCTTCCAGACTATTATCACATCCATCCCTAAAGAAGTCCAATGAAAATAGAAAGAAGTAAATATAGTTATCCATATTTTAGTGATTAGAAAAATGGACCCTAGATTTCCTGGAGATATACAATGAACAAGTGAGCAGGCAAAAAATCTAGGAACCCTCAACCTAGGACTGCATAACCAGCTTCCCTTGTGAGTGACAGTTTCTTTTAGCAGATTCTGCAGAGCCTGATTGCTAACCTGTCTTCCACACCTGATCCTTCCTTATTTTTTATCTGAACAGCAGCTTAGTCACTGATGATTTCAGATGTATCACAGGAAAAAAAAAGCGGTATAGTGGAAGAGTGGAATGTATACAACAACAGATGTGCCATGCAACCTGTGATATAGTGATATAGTGTTCCAGTCTTCAGTTTGCATTAAAATTAGAAGTGAAGAAAAGTTGAGGACTCAGTCAATCTGATCCATAAGCATTTGTCTGTAGGCCCAGCAGCCATAAAGAAACCTGTGTCACTCTAAACATGCCACCCTGGAAACTCTGTCTCAATCCTTAGTATCACTAGAATTTTCCTAACCTGCTTTTGAGGGAAGTTAAGAACATAATGAATTTTCTTCTTTTTTACAAATTCTGAAAGCAGCTCCTTGGAAACAGTTGATTATATTTCCTTCTTTACCTAAATCTTCCTAGGTAGTAAAAAAGTCATATCCGTGTTTCGTCTCATGGTTTCCTTAGTCAAAAATTTGCATCCAAGGCCTAGGAAAATGTTTGGTCTTCACAATTGAATGTTTAAACAGGTGCACACTTCACTGGTCTGGCTGAGGAAAGGTAGTCTCCTCCTTTCGGAAACCGTGACGTTAAGAGAAAGATTCTCATGCCAGCTTTTATGAATGCTTGTGAAGGACAGTCAGGTAATTCTTAAGACTTATTACCTGGGTTACCAACCTACTTGCATCCCTCCTATTTTATGTTCTCATGAAGAAATTGATTTAATAGATTCAAGATATTATTAAATACATTCTGCATTAATATTATATGTCCTCTTTGAATCCAAGTGGCAATACAATAGAATTTCATTTTATAAATAACACCTTTCAAGCTAACACCACAGGGCACAGTACAAAAGAATCAAAATAGAACACAAATGCTGTAATCAAATGCAGACCCCAGGAAGGCTGATTAAAAAGGCATGTTGCTAGTAAGAGCAGCCGACAGGGTAAATATAGTGGGTCAGAGCAGAACAGCCAACTGAACAGAAGGGCACACTAAAATAAAATGGACTTGCCTGCCTGATTCACATGGCCTTATGATTCTCCTTTGTCATCGTTTCCTTTTGGACTCAACAATTGCCGGGGAGAGGTGTGCATATCTGTTTGCTGGGGAGATGGGGATCAAACGTATGTAAGGTCATTAGTTTATCCTCAGTCTTCACACACAACACAAACAAAAGAAAATCTTAAAGACAATCACTTGTCTAAAATCCTAAAGCAACGCCTACAGTATGATTGTGAGACAGCCCAAGAGGGCTGGCTTTGCTTGATAATCCCACTGGTTTTCAGAAAACACGACTGAAGGAAGCCAGTAGATCCTTCCCATAATAGTGAGAGCAGATAGTACTACTATGACCAGGCATCAGTGAAAACAGACAAATGGGTGGGACAGGTGCTTTGTGGCCTTAGTCTTGAGCCAGTCTCCTCTCCATAGCACTCGCTCCTCACCCAGTTGCTTTCTGTGCTCTCAGCCTCTTACCACCACACAACCCTTTCTATGTCAGGGGTTTGTGTTTTAAACCCTACCTCTAGGTATAGAAGAAACAGTTCTGCCCTCTTCTAAAAGGAAGAAAAGAATTAGGTGAAAACAGTTGAGATATTTAAGTATACCTCCCCATCCATATGTAAAATCAGTTCTGTCAGTGATCACTGTATACCTTAAGGAATGCTTCCCATTGGTCATTTACTTAAGCTTTTCTATATAATATTGAAGGTAGAACAATATAGGACAAGACTCATAGGGAAAATTCCCTACTAAATATATGATACATTTTTCTAAAATACAGCAACCCATAATGAACAGCCTCCCCCAAAATGAATCATAGAACAGCAAATATGGGTTCTAGAGTCAATAAAAAGAAAAGGAGAAAGGAAAGATAATAGTTGAGCTCATTTTTACCACTCCTGAAGCTGTGGATTGTTGATAATGACTCTCCTGATGTACCCACTTAGTTGAAATTCTGGACTGGGATCACCGATGCATAAATCTAGGTCAACAGTTTAGTGTTTCTTTACATTTTTCCTAATCTGTTAACTGTGAACAATTAAAACATGTGGGCAGCATTTGGGGCTTACCCAGTGGTTTAGCAGTTAAGAATCTTCCTGCAGTCCAAGAGACACAGGAGATGTGAGTTCGATCCCTGAGTCAGGCAGATCCCCTGGAGGAGGGCATGGCAATCCACTCCAATCTTCTTGCTGGGAAAATCCCATGGACAGGAGCCTGGTGGGCTACAGTCCGTGGGGCCACAAACAGCCCACATGACTGAAGAGAATGAGCACGCACGGGCAGCATTTGGGTTGGGGAGGTCATCATGCCAATACTAGTAGTGCCACTTTTATTTAATAGAATATTATTGTCCTTAATTCTGACAATACGTATTTAATTATACAGAGTCAGTGCATTAGCAAAGATAAACAGGTCTAGTTAGTAGTATAGTAAGAGAACACTGGATTGTAATCTCCAAAGTGAGTTATCTCATCAAGTGTATAATCTAATAACCCTGCCTGTTATCCATGTGCTGCCACTCAGATCCAAATTCACCCTTCCTTGCCTGCTCAACAAAAATGTATCTGGCTCCTTTAAATATTTCCCATTCCTAACTGTCTGTGTGTGTGTGCTTTGCCAGTGAGGATTCAGAGAGACATTATAGGAGGAAGAGGGTTTCCTTCCAGGTTGCCTGTACATTTTTGGCAGGCTCCTGCACTGTGCATGGTTCTCCAGGGCCTGGCTCCTGCAGCACACACTTCTGCCCTGTGGCCCAGCAGCCAAAGTTCAGGTAGTTTCTCCAGTGTCCAGCAGCTACCTCTATTACCCACCACATATGCACACACACACACATGCACACATTGGGTGGTGGTTTACATGGTAGAGTGCCTCGGATGAAACAGCCTCCCTATGAACAGTTTCCCAGACACCCTGGAATATAGATTTCCAGCCAGTTTTTCTGACATACTTCTCTAGCAGTTTCTCTGCCATTCAGTCATTGGCTGTGCCTTGTGCAACAATGGGTTTCCCCGGTGGTTCAGTCAGTAAAGAATCTGCCTGCAATGCAGGACACCCAGGTTTGATCCCTGGGTCAGGAAGATCCACTGGAGAAGGGAATAGTTATCCACTGGAGAGGGGAATAGTTACCCACTCCAGTATTCTTGCTTTGAGAACTCCATGGACAGAGGAGTCTGGCAGGCTACAGTCCATGAGATTGCAAAGAATCAGACACGACTGAGTGACTAACCCTTTCACTTTGCCCAATAAAGACTGGAGCCTGGTCCAAAGGTGTAAGGGACTCTTGATCGGGCACTCTCTATCAGCCTTAGAAGTCATGGCTCCTCCTTATATTTGCTTGTTCTTATATAATTTCAGTTAAGTTCAGTTCAGTCGCTCAGTCATGTTCCAACTCTTTGCAACCCCATGAACCACAGCACGCCAGGCCTCCCTATCCATCACCAACTTCCAGAGTTTACTCAAACTCATGTCCACTGAGTCAGTGATGCCATCTAACCATCTCGTCCTCTGTCATCCCCTTCTCCTCCTGCCTTCAATCTTTCCCAGCATCAGGGTCTTTTCAAATGAGTCAGCTCTTTGCGTCAGGTGGCTAAAATATTGGAATTTCAACTTCAGTATCAGTCCTTCCAATGAACACCCAGGACTGATCTCCTTTAGGATGGACTGGTTGGATGTCCTGGCAGTCCAAGGGACTCTCAAGAGTCTTCTCCAACACCACAGTTCAAAAGCATCAATTCTTCGGCACTCAGCTTTCTTTAGAGTCCAAATCTCACATCTATACATGACTACTGGAAAAACCATAACCTTGACTAGACAGACCTTTGTTGACAAAGTAATGTCTCTGCTTTTTAATATGCTGTCTAGGTTGGTCATTACTTTTCTTCCAAGGAGTAAGCATCTTTTAATTTCATGGCTGCAATCACCATCTGCAGTGGTTTTGAAGCCCAGAAAAATAAACTCAGCCACTGTTTCCACTGTTTCCCATCTATTTGCCACGAAGTAATGGGACCGGATGCCATGATCTTAGTTTTCTGAATGTTGAGCTTTAAGCCAACATTTTCACTCTCCTCTTTGACTTTCATCAAGAGGCTATTTAGTTCTTCTTCACTTTCTGCCATAAGGGTAGTGTCATCTGCATATCTGAGGTCATTGATATTTCTCCCAGCAATCTTGATTCCAGCTTGTGCTGCATCCAGCCCAGCGTTTCTCATGATGTACTTTGCACATAAATTAAATAAGCAGGGTGACAATATACAGCCTTGACATACTCCTTTTCCTATTTGGAACCAATCTGTTGTTCCATGTCCAGTCCTAACTGTTGCTTCCTGACCTGCATATAGGTTTCTCAAGAGGCAGGTCAGGTGGTCTGGTATTCCCATCTCTTTCAGAATTTTCCACAGTTTATTGTGATTCACACAGTCAAAGGCTTTGGCATAGTCAGTAAAGCAGAAATAGATGCTTTTCTGGAACTCTCTTGCTTTTTTCATGATCCAGCAGATGTTGGCAATTTGATCTCTGGTTCCTCTGCCTTTTCTAAAACCAGCTTGAACATCTGGAAGTTCACGGTTCACGTATTGCTGAAGCCTGGCTTGGAGAATTTTGAGCATTACTTTACTAGCGTGTGAGATGAGTGCAATTGTGCGGTAGTTTGAGCATTCTTTAGCATTGCCTTTCTTTGGGATTGGAATGAAAACTGACCTTTTCCAGTCCAGCGGCCCCTGCTGAGTTTTCCAAATTTGTTGGCATATTGACTACAGCACTTAAACAGCATCATCTTTTAGGATTTGATAGCTCCACTTGAATTCCATCACCCCCACTAGCTTTGTTTGTAGTGATGCTTTCTAAGGCCCAGTTGACTTCACATTCCAGGTTGTCTGGCTCTAAGTAAGTGATCACACCATCATGATTATCTGGGTCATGAAGATCTTTTTTGTATTGTTCTTCTATGTATTCTTGCCACCTCTTCTTAATATCTTCTGCTTCTGTTAGGTCCATACCATTTCTGTCCTTTATTGAGCCCATCTTACATAATTTACAGTTGTCTTATCATTAGTCACTCCCTCATTACTCCAAACCCCTGTTATAGTTAATAATTCTTTATATTAAACTTTTCCTATTCAAATTACTGTGTGGTTTCTGTTTCCTGATGGACCATGACTGCTCCATGACTATAAAAGATTGAAGTAATATGTATTGTTCGGGAGTAGGTAGCAGTAAATCATATCTTTATGGAATGGATTAGCATTAGTATGATGGGCCTTATCCCAGCCTCGCTGTTAGAGGAACAAAGAGTTTTGAGAATTTGATGCTAGATTGAAAAGTGACTTAAGAATATGACGCGTGTACTATTTTTAACTGTACATATGGTTTTAAGGATCTGATTTTAAAATATTTTACTTGATCTCACTGAGAGTTTTGTAAAATGTAAACTGTAAAAAGGCAGACCACAAAAGCCTGGACTCAAAAGTAATTTGTTGGCCTTGAAAAGATGTTGGAAAATAATAACACTATAATGTGAATATTTAGATTAGTAATGCTAGGGAAATAATGATTCCCATGGTTTTTTGAGAACTCATAGCAACAGGGGTAGATGGGGCTTCCCTGGTGGCTCAGAGGGTAAAGAATCTGCCTGCAGTACAGGAGATGCGAGTTCTGTCTCTGGGTCAGGAAGGTCCCCTGGAGAAGGGAATGGCTACCCACTCCAGTATTCTTGCCTGGAGAATTCCACGGACAGAGGAGCCTGGAAGACTACAGTCCATGGGGTTGCAAAGAGCAGGACATGACTGAGCGATTAACACACACACACACACACACTGTTATTATCCTTATTTTACAAATAGAGAAATAGAGGTTCTGGAAGGTTAAGGAACTGACCTAACGTGCTTTGTGTAGTACATCTCAGGGCAAGGTTTTGAGCTTAGATCTGACTGTGAGGCCTGACTCTGAACCATTGCCCTCTGCTATCAGAACACTAATACTGAAATAAATAGCAAGCTACCTGGGATACCAAACACAGAAGAGATACCAAATCCAGAAAGAGATACTCTAACATATCCTTAAAATGTATAGCACACTTTGAGATAGTTCTGAGACAATCTATTACTCTTACCTAAAAATATATGGACAAGCTGGGTGAACACTGATGATCAAATCCCCAGATCCAAAGTGTTAACTGTGTATCAAAACCCCAGCAGCCTTGATTCAGAGCTGAATTGAAGGCAGATGAAATATTAACAGCAGTTCTAGCAGCACAAAATGAAATATGAGATCCTGTATCAGAAATTATTAGTAACCTGTTAAAAGAAATGCTGAAAAATGGCAGTTACCAAATTAAAACTGGGAAACAGAGCCCAAATGGGAAATTTTGAAAAGTTTGGAGGAAAATAAATGACAGATTGTCCTCTTGGCTCTTATTACTATGCCATCCTAAATCCTACTTGGCAATACATGGTGGAGGTGAAATAAGAACTGCATCACTGCCAGTGCTGGTCCTCAAATTTGTAGTTCTAAGTGTCTGTGAGGGTGTCTGCGATTGATTGGAAAAGTAGCTAGAATTTGGTAGCTCTATCTAAATTGGAGAGTCTAGAGACTCTTATTATGAAAGGCTTCCTCTCATTTGTGAATTGGCCCCTTTGCTCCACTTTTGGATGCCTGGCTTCCTCCATGCCGAGCTGCACTAAATGTTTCTACATGGGAAAGCTATTCTCCTTAAATGCTTTCAAATTTAAAGCATCTATCTGGATATGTTCATGTTTATGACTCAAAATATCTAGCATCAAAAAAAATAAGAGAGAGAGAGAAAGGTTACAAATACCAAATACTGGGTAGCAAATGAAGGCGATATTTTTCCATCAGTAACTGAGAGCAGGGAAATGACTAGAAGCAGAGTTGCTGAGCAGTTGATGCCAGAGAGAAAAAGGAAATGAGCTATAGAACCATAGAATCTTCATGTTGGCAGAGACTATGGAGTTCATGCAGTCCAACCCTATCATTTTTCAATGAAGACACTGAGACATGGGGAGTTAAGGGACTTGACTTGCCCTAGACACATAGCTGTTTACTGACAGTCAGGCCAAAAACATTTCCCAACTCCCAGTCTGGAACTCTGTAGTTCAGCATGCTACTGCCATTCTCTACTGAAAATTAACACTAACCCAGCCTGGAACATAGAAGAATTCAGCATCTGTGAGAAGCAAGAAAAATGAATTCTGAGATGGAAATCAGTCCGAGAAAAAAGAGAGGGGAAATGAATGATTCTCTTTCACTGTGATTCTCTGGCCAACTTTTCTAAAGATATTTTCTATCAGTTTACTCCTCCATCCCTTTCTACAAAAAAATAATAAAATAATTTGGTTGTAATTCCCCAGGGTTTATATTTACACATTCAGATTTGATTTACTTTGAGAATTCTCCCATGTACAAGTTGTCTTGATTAGTTCGTGTGTGGCATTCCCATTGATTCCTGTTATTTACGTGGGCCTGACTCTTTTGCCTAGCACTTAAATGTGCTCCAGAGTCCTTGTAGGGAGAATCTTCTCCCAGGGACACCCTAAGGATCAAATGTAGATTTAAGATGCAAGAATTATATTCTATTAACCTTTGTATTCTGTTAACCTCCTGGAAAACTTAAGCCATATGTGGGCCTCATAATAAGGCTCATGAGTTAGGTGAAATAATTTTATTTGGAAGCACAGGATACTTTGAAATAAACCAGTAACAAAGGAGAGACAATAAAAATGTTTCCGTAGGATACCCTGTGAAATAACAGTATGGGTCTTTCAGACAAGTTGAATATGTTTCAGAATAGAGCAACCGGAAATGAGAGAGTCAGACAGTATGATGAAAACTACAGATGGAATGCTTCGCATGGGAAGTGATTATATACAAGAAGAGGGCTCAGGAGCAGGTAGGCGTGGAGTTGGAAAGGAGTGGGTAACTGAAATAAGAGAGGATAATGCTTGACCAGGTCTAGTAAAATATTCCCTGCCACAACCACTGTTCCATGAAGAGACTGAGCCAAGAGGCCTGAATAAGCTAACCTGAAGTTCAGCGTTGCCATTATTGTGGGAGGCAGCAGGCAGAGCACACCCGGATTTGTGTTACACAGTAATCAGTGCTGGGTGTCAGCATTCATCAGCCAGATGGTCAGACCCACAATTAATCAATTAGGCTGGGATGATCAACTGGACTAAGTTTTCCCCTTTGGTAAAAAACCCTCATCATGCAGTCAAGGCCAATAGCACTTTTATCCTGTTGCTTTTGGAGATGCTTCTAAAAATCCCTCTTCTTTTTCAGGTTTCTAGTTACTTAGTGTTATTAAGTTCCAAGCTGCTTGAACAATATAGATACCCCAAATTGAGATTTTAACATAATAGGTTTTTAACATCCTCTGTGTTCATACATAACGTTTCAAATCTCCAGATAGAAACAAGCTTTTTGAAGCAACGTTCTCTGAGGAATTTACTAGATTTAAGGTCTTCCTATTGGATCCTCTGAATCTAATGCAACAACACTGGAAATGATTCTTTCACTGAGTACTTAGGAAGATGATAGGTTAATAAGATACAAACAATTAGCATTTCATTGAGTATCCAACCTGTGATTGATACTACCATGATAAGGATCAGCAAACATTGATTCCATCTTTATAATAATTCAAGGTGATAATATTCCATTTCAAAAAAAGAAAACTGAGGCTAGAAAGTTCATTTTCTTAAGGTTAAGCATTTATCAAAGAGGTGGTGAGATGATTTAATGATCTCCGGAATGAAAACTAAAAAATTATTCTACATTTTTTTATACATCTTATGCAACTATTCATCTTTAGACAATAATAGGAATACACCGTGGGTCTTTATTAGCTCTCTTTAAAGCTCTGTAAAGAAATCTTTTACTAGTGTTTCCCAGCCCTGTTGATGGTGTTCTCTTTTTCCTGCAATTCTTGCTGTACCCCATCTGACTTTTCAAGTTGCTTTCTCCCTTGTTTGGGGGCCATCACCACTATTTGCTGACCATTCTGTCCCCACCTCAGTTTCCTTATCTAGAAACGCTCCCTCTGAGTTTGTTTCCTACGCTAAGTCGTTTCTTTATCCATTGACTCATTCAGGCTATTAGCCTCCTCCAAAAAAATGTCTGTTAATTGATTTATTTTTTAGGTTGAACCTGTTTTTTTCCTCTGGCTGTTTTATTTTCCTTCTCCTCTTGCTATATAACAGTACTCCTGACAGGAAGAGGCGTGGGAAAGTCCTGTTGACAAGAAGTGTCACTTGCTGATGGAGGTCCATGCTGACCCCACGGAGCAGAAATACAGACACCATCTCATATTCCCTTTGTGTTTCAACACTGAACTTACTTCTCTCCTTTCTCTTAGCTCTTCTCTACTGCCACCCAAGCTTAACTGGAGTGCTTCTCTTTAACCATTTTGTGACCAGATTTTGCGAGGATGTCATTGACCCAAATGCACATCTTTGAGATACTAGGCTTTTACTTATAATCACATTATTTTATGGAACATGAGGCTTCCTGTTGTAATTTTACTGTACCGCTTTTCTTTTATTTGTTTGTTTTGCTACTTATCAAATAGGGAAAGCAATACCAAAATACCACAGGATAGTGTATAGGTAACCACTTTTTCTTAAATCAAGTTTAGGAGCACATGGAAAAAAAGGTATTACAGAGATCTTAATGAGCATCTTTTCTCCTCCAGGGCTCTACTGATGCCCTCTTTTTCGGTCTGCGGTACTCTAATTTGTTCTTGCTATGTTTGGTAGGCAGCTGTTCTAAGTTTTTCCCTTGCTGCTCCTTTTTCTACAGTCCTTCAGTCTTCACCCCAGAGCTGATGAGGCTCTTTCATTTTGACCTGCAGTATCTCTGTGAATTGCAGAGCTGAGCCCTGCCATCTAAACTGCCTTTCTGCTTCATTTTGCTCCTGACCTAACACCACCCCCCCACCCCTGCTATTCCAGGCCTGGCCTCTCATGACCAGAGACTGCTGACTCATCCTGGCCTGTGCCAAGCTGTGCAGTCGCTTAGCGATGTGGACAGGAGTCGAAGGACTAGAATGAGATCACTGAACTCATTTCACTTGTTGCTTACGGTACAGTCCAGCATGAGCTGGAAATGTAGGAACCTCAGCCTCTCGAGCAGAAAGAGTAAGTAGATTAAACACACTGCATCACCATGCCCTCAACAAGCAATAGTAGGGTGGTGGGCGGGGGCTGGCTTTTTCATGGCCGAGTCTAGGGCATTCCGGTTCATCAGGAATGTTCCTTTGTCCTCTCTTCTTCCTCTCCTCCACAATCGCACCCTCCCCCCTTCCCTGAACTTCCCTTCTGAAAATGTCCGGATGGCACAGCAGTCATCTGGGCAGAAATGAAATTTTGCTAATAAGCAGCCTCCACAAGAAATCCTAGAACAGTGACACTGTTGAAACTGCTTATGTGTCTACTGGGAACTGACATGAACTTCCCAACAGAATTCAAGGAGATGAAAAAAAAAATCTCTTTTTGTTCTCCTTTTCTTTCTGATTCTCTTTTCCTTTCTGTTTTGAGGGAGGTAGTTTCAGGAGAAATGGCTGCATTCTGGTGTGGTGTAAAGTTTTCCGTCGGGAGACAATAATGTACATTCCTCTGGCAGGACGGGATGGGTTTTTTTTTTTTGTTTCTCTTGCTGTTGTTTATTTATAAGACATTTCCTCTCAGTTAGTGGAAGTTAGATCGTAAGAGGCTCCAGTGATTTTCCTTCCACCTCCCCTCCCTAATTTCTGTGCTTCAGCAGTCTGGAACACCGTGAACTCGACGAACTAATCAAAGCAGGGAGCTTAGCTGCCAGGCCTGGACAGCCTCGGGAGTCTGTGCTGATTCTCAGGCGACACTCCTTGGATCAGGAACCACAGTCCTGGTGAGTGGTGAGGTTCCAGAATTTGATGTGTCAAGGATTCTATTCTTGGTGTCTCTGAGGCAGTCAGAAAATAACGAGTGTTTTTTAAATGGAAAAAAAATGGAATTTTTTTTTTTTAAAAAGCTACCAAACAATCCAACGGCCTGATGAAGATTTTACTATGTACAGCTGAGAGCACTCTATGGACAATGGCTGAGCCTTGAGTCTGTGCTCAGGAGGAGCCTGCAGGCTTAGGTTTCATGCTACCACCGATGGATGTCAGCCTTGACATGCCTAGCAAACATGCTGGTGGGAGGAGAAAGATAGGTGAGTGAGTGCGGCTGGGAGGTAGCAGATGGGGTTATAGGAGGGGGAAGTGAAAGTGGGATTCAGGATCCGTTTGGAGTTTCTCTGTACCAGCTTTTTGTGCATCTCTCCTCTGCACATTTACATTATGCTCAGAATACGTAACGTACCCAGTTAAGCAAGGAGTAAAAGTGGCTGCGTGGAACAAGAATATTGTTTAATACTGTTCTTCTGAAGATCACTTTGCTAAGAACTGGCTGTTTTTAAACGTTTGGGAAACTTCCTCCACCCAACCTTTGGAAAATATTATTTGTCATACCCTTGTCTTTATTCTTCTGCATTCATGATATTAAACAGAAGAATGCAAGGGGAATCCTTATTTGGTTCCAGGGAAATTTATCATCGTGACACAGGAAAACTAGATGACTGTCCTCACAGTATTAAACCCAAATATAGTATCGTCCTCAATATAAGAGCCTCTGATTGAGTGTGCTCTGAAGTTGTCTAACAAATGAGATGGGGGTGGTGGCACGCTGTGTGATATGAGACTAGCAGAGGAGTCAACAGACCAGCTTCTGGTGCCAATACTTGCCTTCCATGTCCTTGTTAATAATTCACACTCTCCCTGGAAGTGGAGTTTCAGTTGGAACGTGTGTTTATCTTTTACCATCAGGTCCCTACTTAGTTGCTTTTTCAGAGGTATTTGATCTCACTGTGTTTTCTTGTTTTCTTTCCAATTTTAAGAATCCAGTGTGTTCCAAAATATTAAGAGTGGAAAAAATAAAAACCAAAAAAACATGGTGGCCATAAAAGCATTTGACTGTGTGGCAGCATCTGAAGTGAATTGCTCTTTGGAGGCAAGGAGGAGTCTTTGATGTCCCCAATATGGTTCTCATAGGCTAAAACTTCCAAGAACCACAACCCAGCCTAAGGGGCACTCACTCGATGTTCTTAAATATTTGGAAAGAGATGCTAATTTATTGTTTTAGTTTTCCTTGCTATTAACACATTGCCAGTAGATTCTTCCTCAAAGTTGGAAAGGCTTTAGCACTAGTTGATTTTGCATTTAACCAGATGTGTATTGTGTGTGCCTGTTGTGTGGACTCCTGTCCAAGCTGGTGCAATCATTCAGCATATCACATCGATGCTTACATTTGGAATTTTGTTTGCTACTCTGGGTGATTCAGATTCTTAACCATAGAACTCGTGCATGCTCAGTCATGTCCGACTCCTGCAACCCCGTGGACCATAGCCCACCAAGCTCCTCTGTCCATTGGATTTTTCAGGCAAGAATACTGGAATGGGTTGCCATTTCTTCCTCCGGGGGGATCTTCGCAACCCAAGTATTGAACCTGTGTCTCCTGCAGCTCTCCTGAACTGGCAGAAGGATTCCTTACCAGCTCATGCTTATATAGTCCCATGTTCCTTACAGACACTGACCCCTGCTACAGCCTCATCAGGCTCTGTCAGTGACCTCTAGGACACAGAGTCAGCTTACTTTCATGGTTCCTATAGTTTGTGAGGCACATCAAATTCCTGAGCTGTCATTGTGATAGGAAGCAGTCCCAGAGTTTCATTAGGACCAGTATGCTCAAAGCTTGATGGTATTTAATGGAAAGCTTGCTTATTTCAGCTAGGCCATGTTAATTATACTGCATGCATGCGGAATATTTCTTGGGGATTTTCCATTAGTTCTCTGTTTTTCTGAGGAAAGAAGCTGAAAGGGAAAATAGTGTTAAAATTTTTTAAAGTGTGATATATAAATGTAACTCACTTTTACCCATTACTACCAAGACCTATGTGAGATTGTGCCTTCACAGTTAACACTCAGGCTCCACAGACTCCTGGGAGAATTGTCCGTTATCTCTCATAGAGATGATATCTGCTAAGACTGCACTCAGGGTAAGCTGGATAGCTAACATCTAGAAAACATTTTACTATTGAAATCCTCTGTGCTTGTACACAAAATGTTGTGAGCATATTTAAGCAGAAAATAGGTAAACACAAATATCTAAGAGTATATCCCAAGATGACATTTTAAAAAGATAACCTGCCAGAGAAATTTTCTTTATTGTTGCCAAGACCTGGAGTTCCACGTGGCTGTGGAAGAAAGAATTGCATGGCTGAGTTAGAGTATTTAAGTTAGTTTGATCAGTACACCTTTGATAGAAAGGCAAGATAATGATGTATTTCTTTCCATTGAAATGGTTGTAAATAGTTTCCTGATCTTTTCAAAACCTGTGTTATAAACCTCCATAATGTACTATTGATAATTCAATTTTCTGAGTGCTGATTCTAAAAATTTTATTTTAATTTCAGAAGATGCATGTTATAAAATGTCTATTTTCTTGCATGTACATTTTTGCTGTAAGCACTGCCCATGTGTTATATTCATTTAATTAGGCAGTCACAAATAGATTCAAATAACATTTCTACATGACAGAATTATTATTATCTCAATAAGAAATTATTCTTTCTTATTTATATAGAAATGTTTTTTGATATTTATGTGATTCCTTTTAAAAGACACGTGTTTTTAAACGTTAGGAAGAAGGTGCTGATTCATTGTATCATGTGATTATATATGTATGTTACCTTGTGTATAATCTGTATTCAGTATACCTGTGCTCATGCTCAGTTGCTAAGTTGTGTCCAACTCTTTGAGACCCCCTGGACTGTAGTCCGCCAAGTTCTTCTGTCCATGGGATTCTCCAGACATGAATACTGGAGTGGATTGCCATTTCTTCCTCCAGGCAACATACCTATATTCAGCTATTAAAAATATAACCAAATCCTAGCTAGGTTCACTTGCCTCTAAACTCAATCAAACGTTTTACAAATTAACCATAAGTGAAATGTAGTTGACGTTCTATCACACTGACAACACAGAAATTTTACACAAATATTTATGAACAGTATCTGCAAAAGATAAGATTTGGTTAGCTGATAAGATTGGTAATTATCCTTCATCAAACACACATGTTAAATTATGAGCCTAAATTCTATTTATGTACAACTTCAAAATATTAATTGCTATATGTATAAAGTAGTTTAAGTAGAAAGAAATGAAATTGCTTTTAATTATCTGAAAATTCATAATATATTTAATGATTCACTTTATTTTGTAAGAATGAATTTATATCAAATGACCCAGTTTATTCTAGTTTCTCAGTGATTTAGTTGTACATTAAATACTTTGATGCTGTATTTACATATCAACATCAGCAACTATAATTTCCCAGATACCTTTTCAAGATACCCAGCCAAGACATATCCTTGTGAAGTCACACTTTTTTCTTTGAAGCTTTCTGTAAAAACCTAGATTAAAAGTGAACTTTCCCTTCTGACATTAATTGCATTTTAAAAATCTGTAGCTTTCATTTGACACATCATATACTGCTTTGTATTGAAGTTTTTGATATATATGAAACTACAAGTGGATAGAGGGCAGGTGCTACCTTTTATGTTTATTTACCTCCCTTCCAACCAATGTTGAATTGCCTCAATCTGAGTGGAGGATCAATGAATAGGTGATGAATGAATGAATGGATGAGTGGATGGATGATATCTATATGGCAGTGTATTGACATTGAGTACATATTGCTAATCATACGGAAGAAATATGTCCAGAAAACAAATCAATAAATTCTTCTGTATCTGAATCCTTTAAACTCCCATATTAGATCTTCCAACTAGCTGATGGCATCATTTGCCAAGGTAGCTTTTCTAATCTCCACAATGCCCAAGTGATTTCTGATGGGACATGGAGTCTTGAGCATGCAGTAGTTCCATTCATTTCCTAGGACTCATGAGGGTGCCAAATACCTACATTTGTTCTGCTGTTCTGCTCCTGCAGTCTGAAAGTACCAAACTCACCTGTAAAGTATCATATTGACCAAAAACTTCTCCAGTTTGTCAGTATTTGCTTATAGTCAGTCAGTGGTTCTTCCTGTCCTCAAACTCAATATCTAAGGAGCGCAGGTTGACATCAGATGTGGAAAGGCATGAGGACTAGCTATGAATACCCGTGAACTAGACAGGAGAGGGTTGGGCAGACAACACAGTAAAGAAAGGGTCAAGAGGACAGACTGCCCAATCATTTCCACTATCTTAAAAAGTACTAATTAAATGCCCTGTCTCAGGCAGATAATAACTGAAAATAGCCAAGTGCAGTTGTTTCTCATGAATGCATAAAGAAATTGGTGGGATCTCTAGGTGCTTCTTCAATCAGTAAGCTGGAGCATACTAAGGCACATTTGGTGCTCTGGACACATCAGAGGAGAGGGAACCATTCCAGCACCCTAAACGGTACCCTGCTGACATAAATAACATTCAGAGACTAACTTCATATACAACAAACTGACCCTAATAAACAATAATTAAAAGAATCCAAAATATCTTGTGAAATTTAATTATATCTGTCATCAATGGTCAATCAACTTAGCAATCACTAAGCTACATCTAATTCTGTCTCCTACATTGAATTATTTTCTAGAGCTTCTAATATATATAAATGAAATGTACTGGTTTTATTTCCTTCTCTTTTTATTTTTCCCCTTTATCCTCTAGTAAACTGAATTCCTAGATATAAGCAGCCAGAGGGAGAAAGAGAAATGATTCACATAATGGATAATTAACCCTTGAACAATGGAAAGTTAACTCTCCATAGACATGCCAAAAACTGAAATGTTTTGTTGTTGAATATGTTCTCCTTTGGGTGTTAACACATAGAGGACATCTCCATTAGCTCAAACTTGGCACCAAACAACCTGTTCATTTTCAATCTACAAATGCCACACTCACCTTCCAGTTCATTCTGGCAGGATTTGTAGCATGATGCCCTCTTGGGTAGTCATGTACAAACAACTCTGAGGGGCAAAATTGTATGAGTGCCTAATCCACTTTTGAAAATGAAAGAAAAGGATCTGTTTTTATGAAAAGCACCTAATAAGGAAAGACACAAATTGTAATAAAAAGTGTTAGCACCTTGCATCTCCTGTTAATTGCCTTCCTAGTCAAAAGGAACCAAAATAGTGTAATAAATGTTAGACATACATCATGAACAGAGTGCAAAAAAAAAATGTCTCTTCCTTTTAACAGTGAAATGAAAAAGAGTAGCAAAGCTTCAACTACCCACATTGCCTTAACTTAGGCTCCTAACCTTATTCATCTACTTCATTTGTCTAATGAGGATAATAGTACCCATTTGACTTATTTATCAGCATTGTTATGAGGATCAGATTACAAAGACTGTCTCTTCATTACATTCATTAAACATAGATTTAACATTCATTCATTCACTCATATACTTATTAATGCGAGAAACACTTTTGAACCATATTCTGTGTCAGGTATTGTTCTAACAGTTAAAGATTGATTCATTTATTAATAAGTATTTATTAAGGTGCACATACTGTGAACCTAGGGCTTTTCCAAGGGCTTGGGATACTACAGTAGACAAAACCAACAGAAGTCTCTATTCTCAAAATACTTGAATTTTAGGCAAGGGAGAAAGATGAAAAACAGGTACATATGTAAAATATAAAGTATGTTAGATAGCACTGGTAAGTACTATGGAGAAAAGTGAAACAAGAGGAGAGAGACAAAGAGAGTATGGTTGTGTGAGGGCTAAGGTTGCGATTTTAAAATAATGGAAACAGAATGCCTCCCTAAGGGGACAACATTTGAGAAAGGTGAAGAAGCAAGACTGTGTCAGGCAAGTTTGAGTGGTAACAAGGCAGTCTTTGTAGCAGGATGAGAGTGGGCATGCAGCAGAGTGGTAGATGTGACAGGAGAGGCAGTGGGAGCCTGAGCATGCTGTTGTGCAAGTCTGGTCTTGTCATTGACAATACAAAGATGAAAAGACATGACCTCAAGTTGCTCATTGGTGGAGAGACAGATAGGGAAACAAGTTGGGATAATGCCATATGCTAAGAATCATAACTGAAGGATGCGCAAGGAACCTTGGAGGCACAAAATAGCAAAAGTTTACCTGAATGTATTTTGCTGTAGAGTTAGGAAAAGCTTCATAAAAGAGCTAATAAATCCCTTCTAGGCCTTGAAGGATTTTCCCAAGTGGTCAGAGGGAGGAAGGACATTCAGTAAGGGGACCAGCAGGGGCAAAGACACTTCAGTAGGAAATAGCATAGCAGAGCTGGGGACCAGTATCACTAACGTTTAGTGGAGGAGTGTAGAGAAATTATGCTATAGATGTAGGCAGGGAACAATCCTGTTGGGTCTTGATTGCCATGCAAAGACTTTTAACTTCATCCTAGGGTATGTGGGGAGCCATTTAAAAGTTTTAAGTAGAGAAGGTTAATGATCAAATTGTGTTATAGAAGATCACCCAGGCAGCAGGGTGGAGGATGGAGTGGAGGAATGGGAGAAGAGAGACAGAAAAATGAGTTAGGAGGCAACTAAAATTGTTGAGACAGAACACAATGAAGCTCTGAACTAGGACAATAACTACGGGAATAGAAAGGAAGAGACACATTCAAGAGATAAGAGGCAGAATGGACACACCTTAATAACCTTTGGGCTGGGCATCAAGAGAAAGGAATTTCGGATTACTCCCAAGTTTCTGCCTTCCACAACTAAGCAAGATAGCTATGAGGAGGAGGAATGGGTCTTGTAGGCTGGAGGAAGGGGATAAATTTGTCTTTGACTGTGTTCAATTTGAGATGTTGGGGAAACATCCAGACTGATGCCTGGTAGGCTGTTGGATTTAGTCAGGAAAGTGGTAGATAGGTCAGGAATAGATGTAAGTTTGGCAGTCATCTGAAGCATCAGCTTCAGCATCATAGTTAAAGAATGCACTTTTCTCAAGGAAAATGTATTGGTAGAAAGCAAGAGAGCAAACCCCTGGAGTAAACCACATTTATGGAACAGAGAAAGGAAGAAGAGACTTAAAATTATTATGAGCAACTATTATGCTCCAGGTGCTGTGCTAGATGTTGGAGGAACCAGGATGACTAGCACCCAGTTCCTTCCCTGGAAGTACCCACAGTTTGTACAAATATGAGATTACTCTCACCGTCAACAATGGACAGTGCTAACAGAAGAAATGTACAAAATAACAGAGAAAATAGTATAGGATATTTCAGTAGCATTAAGGGAGATGATAAAGGCAGAATCCTGGAAAGTCTGCTGCATGCATTTTGCAACACAGTTCATTTCTGATTCCTCTAATACTTGAATGTGTATGTTCCAGTGTTAGCATGGGTTCAAGCTATTGGCAAAACAAGCCAGGTGTAAATTATGGTAGAATTGAAATCGATAGTGCTTTGAAGCACTGGAGTGCCCAGTTCACATCAGGGCGTGCGTGTGTGTTCACTGAAACATGGCTATCAAGTGCACCCCGAGTCATTAGATGTGTTATCCAGTGAATAACAGCCTAATGATATTTTAGCAGAGCAGCCTTATGATAAATTCTGCCTTAGTGAAACTCCATGTACAGAGCAATTTCTCCTGGCCGTGTATATTGCATGGCAAAGAAAGGGGATCCTGCTGCGTATCAGAAGGCTGTAATTTCATTTAGGGGTTCTATTGACATCGTAAACTGTGAGAGCAGAGCTCAAGTGGCTATTTAAGTCATAGGAACTTCAAGCTAAAATTACTGCCTAGTCCTAATCGCCACCTCCAAGGGACTCCTGCCTATACATATGTGTTTTATGTTTCTATCTTTGTGTCTATAAATACTCTATCACTCCAGGGGTTAAGGTGATAAGCTGTCCTAAAATATGACAGGTATCTGCCACCTTTGCAACTGGTGTGAGCTAAGGGCTAAAAGCAGTTGTATTATTCATTGAAGGTCAAATGTTAAAAAGGGCCAGAAACTCTCCAACAGGTTCAGAATACAGGTGTTTTGGTTTTCCTACTTGAAGACATTCTCTATTCTGTTTAAGGTCAGAGTCTTCCAGCATGTTGAGGCTAGAAAAGTAGGGACCTTTAGACCTACCTGTACAACAGGGATTACAGCTTGTAACTATTTGCCCCATTCTTTCCTCTCTTTGCCTTGACCCATGCTCACTTGTGAAAAGACTAGTACTGAAGAGTTAGAGTAGTACCCAGTAAGGTACAGATGATACAGTGACCCACGTCTAAATGATTCCCTAGACGTTTAAGGAGTCCATTCTGTCCTGAGATATAGTCGAGCTGAAAATTGGAAGCCAAAATAATTGACTTGAATGTTTATATACTAAAGAAATTTAAATAAAATTGCAAATTGTCATCATGTTTATTAGATGATGCTTTGGGATTGATCTAGGAGACCAACAAGGGAAGATTCAAAGTTATGTATGTTTCTCTTTGGTTTTTAATGAAAATGTTTGTACCCCCATGTTAACTATCAACTGTGTCCAGAGATGCCACTACAAAATTAGACATTGGAGTTTGAGCTTATCAGTCATGATGGCTAACATTCTATTTGGTCACTCTCTTTCCTGGACTTGGGAGTCATCCATCTACATACTGCCTTAAATACAAATTCCCAAAGGATTATCATGATTCAGAAAACCACAATAGTAATAGAATTTATGACTCCTCATAAGGCAAATGTGTTTTTCGGTTATCTTATAAACCCTCATATCACCTTGAAAAGGAATGGAGGATGGAGAGGTAGATAGTGGGACCCACAGTTAGTGGCAGAGACTAAAGTTTTACTTTCCATATTAGCCTGATTATTGTTCTACTGCTTCACCACAATATTTCTTTGTTGGTTACATAGTATAATTAAAAATTAAAGTCTATAAGAGCTGAATCTCTCTCATCTGTTACCACAATATTTTCATTATATTCCTGAACAACATAATATGTCATTGTCACATTTCTGAGAAGTGCTACTGTTCTTAGTAAGAGTATCCTCAAATCATCTATATCTATGGGAATAAAAAAGGAGAGATTATGTAGACATAGATAAGCTCCATCATGAGGAAGTACAACTCTCCTATTGTTCTGGATTTAGGCAGCATAGCAGAGTGATTAGGAGGGCAGACTCTCTGGGACTGGGTCACTCTCTGGTCTCTGGGTCACTAGCTGTGTGATCCTAGAAATGCTATTTCATTCTTAGTTTCTTAGTACATAAAATGGAGATGAGGATGATACCTTCATCATAAAATTATTATGCAAAGTAAATGATCCAATAAATGTAAAATATTTATATGTTTTACTGGTATATACAGTAAGTACTCAATAAACATTAGCTGCTATTATGATTACCATTATCATCCTGCTGTTCATCACTTATTCCTATGCTACAGAGTCTCAGGTAATACATGTCAGGGAAATACCTACACATGTGTGTGCATGCACAAATACACACAGGCAAACACACTTGCACACACCCTGTCCAATTAACAGTGCTTGCTTACCTCAGCCTTGGGCGTAAGCTTTACCTATATGTTAATTTCAGTGTTACTATTCTGTCTTCCAGTCCAGACTCTGCTAGCTATTTTTCTCCTCTTGCCTAATTTGAAACTCTCAGTATTGATATCCAGTCACTACAGTAGACCTGCCCTCCTGTCTGCCTCATTTTTCCTTTGTGGATCCACAGACAGTATCCTCAGAACTGTGTTCATTATGCCTCTGCCTGTACCTTCTTCCCATTCGAAATTTGGACTTTAATCTTACAAGCTGTATTATCCATTTGTATTTTAATCTGATACCCTTGTTTCTAACCTTGATTTTGCTCTTCATGTCATATATTCACATATCCTTTTCTATATTGATTATATTTTGCGAAAAATATGCTTACCTCAATCATAATTGAAACCTGATAGCCCTATCTGTAAGAAACAGCATTCATCCACCTTGGCAGACCATGTGTTGGACCATTCATTATGCGGCCACAATGTCCTTATCTCAGCCTCTTGATGAATATCAGAGATCTGATATCCTGAACCTGGTCTCACTTGCCCTATACCTGCTCTACCCCTAGGCTGATGCTAACACCACGCAAAACTTAATTAATGTAAAATTTAATTAGGCAATATTGGCATTAGTGTAGAGTATGTATAATAGTAAATATCCATGTCAAAAGGAGAGAAACTAACAGCAAAATCCAACATCATTGCAACTGGTAAATATCAGTTGCCATTACATTTTAATGTGTTTGTGTTCCTCTTTTTGTTACCTTTTTTTTGACAGGATTCATAAAGAGAGAAAAAGTTTGTAAACGAAGAGATACAATTTAAATTTAGAAGCAAGTGTGATGCTTAACTTAATTAGTATATCTCACAATAGTCACAGGCGTCACCATCGTCAGAACCACACCTGCTTACAAGGAGCTTCTAGTTTGTATAATCTTATTGCAGAGATTAGTAATTAGATCCTAAAGCTAATTAGGTAGAAATCACTAGCCTGTTATTATGCACCAAAATGAGCAGTAAAGAAAGGCGGTGAGCGCTGTGAGAACTCCCATCAGAGTGGCTTCTAATGGTATATGGAAGGCTTGATAGCGGAGGGAGAACTTTAGCTGTAGCTATAAAAGCTGGGCATGAAGGATGAAAAATTAAGGGTGCGTTGGAGAGAAGGGAAGATGGAATGCAGTGAAGTAATATCAGATAACAAAGAAATAGGGAGAAAGAAGAAAAAAAATTTAACCTGAAAGAAGGCACAGCAATGGGAATGAAGTTAATGTGTACAGGAAGTAATGAAATTAGAAATGAGATCCATGTTGCTGAAGATTTTTAGGACATGAATTTCAAAAGGCAGGTGGAGTCTAAAGTGTATGTTATATGGCTGATGAGAACAATGACTGTTACACAGTTAGAACTCAATACGGATTTGCTGAATAACTGACACTTTTTAGTGAGGCTAGCAGAAATAAATGAAGGCGGTGTTATAAGAGTTAACCTGCCTATAATGTGCAGTGTGGACTGAGGGGGTTAAGACTAGTCAGAGATGCCAACTGAGAGGCAATGATGGTCACTCAGATGTTGAGCAACCAACACTCAAAAAACAGGATGACTGTGAAGATAGAAAAGGGACATTTTTAAAAACATTAACAGCACTCTCCATGTCTCTTTCCGACCAACTGTAACCCTAATCCCACCATAACTTTAAGTGGAAAATGTCTCCTAAAAGTGGGATCCTCTTTGCTTTTTTATTTTAGTGAAGTCCGTCACTACTTACAAGGCAGGATCAGTATGGAGAATGGACCCTCAGGCTTATTCAAGCCTCTAATCAGTAAGGGCTTAATTGTATTATATTCCTGAACAATGCAATGTGCTCTAGAAGTTCGACTCCTTGGGGAATAAACTCAGGGGACACACAGGCTCCTTTGGGTTCACACTTACGGTTCCTGATAGGCGAGGCTCTGGAAATCCTGCATATCAAAGCGTCTAATTCGCTCAGAGAGATTCTGGAGGACTGTTCTCAACTATGTAGCTCTTAACTCTCACTATCTAACTCCTGAAATAGTGGTAGAACCCTTTTCCCACATTTTCTCCCTTCCTTCTGCAGTTAAACCAGATCAACATCAAAAGGAAGCCTCAGTAGAAACTATATGTTAGCAGAGATTTCAAGAACATCCCAAGCTTTGTCTTACTCTTAAACAGTTTCAGAGATCCCAAAGGTATCCTCGTACTTGGTTGTAAGAAATGGTGCTCATTAACTTGTCTCTTGCTGTGTGCCATTATTATCAGTCATGCACTCAATTGGCCTTTCTTTGGACAGTTCTGACATTTCTTGAAGGGTAACAATTTGGCCAGCATATCACATCTGTATTCAACTTTTTTATTGGCCAAGAATCATATGTGCACATTGCTGTGTTCCATTCCTAAGACAAGTGCCCCATTTTATCTTATGGCTCTTTAAGTGACTGCCTTTTCTTGCCTACACAGAACTCCTTCTAAAGAAGACCATGCCTTGCTTTTCTCTTTATCTTCTGGTTTCAGCATAGCGTATGCCCTGAAGTAGACCACTAGTACACCTTTTTAGACTCTCTTGACTTCATGCATTTTGAACAGGAACGACCCTCTGTGAGGCTTACATCCGAAGTTCTGATATGGAAAATACCTCCTAAGTGCCAAACTCGTTTGCCTCCCCAGCAAGTCAATCCTGGGTACTTACCGAGACTAATTTTTCCCAGCAGTTGGCATAGGGAGTGTGAAATAGATGGCTCTGCCTGTCAAACCTGTCTGTCTGCACAGCATAGAGTGGCACCATTTAGAGGAAGGGTGTTTGGAAAATTAAACAAGGACTGTCTGAATAGGAGACCTATCGGCCTGCAATGGAATGACAGGTTTCTGCCCACAAACTGGGGTTAAGACCTGCATATTGATGCTTCTTTTCACCCATTTGTGAGTAATGGGTCTCACCCCATTAGTGGGCCCATGTGTTACACCACTGGAAGCTGTTATGCATTCTCCGTAGGTCTGGATGAAGGAGCTGTAGCTACACATAAATATGTACTTGCCAACAGATCTTTGTATTTATCTGCCTGTCAGTGGGAGCAGACAGGTCACAGCTCTTTGATGGGCAAGAACTGCAGGTCAAAGCCGTGCTCTTGCTGCTGCGACCACCACTGTGATTGCTGTGGCTTTATCATTTGAATCCTGGAGGCTAGGGGCAGCTTGTTAGCTGTTGTTCCAGCCCAACCTGGGCAGTTAGTCTGGTCATCGACATAATTAGAGAGATTTTTAAAATGTTGACTGCCAGTGTTGCGGTGGCCAATGTTGTTGTCGTTGACGATGGACTCTTAAAAACCATGGTCACCCACCATCGATCATCTTTCGATCGTGCCTCAAGGGCCCACACGTCTCTGCTGTCTCCTGGCACTGTATTGCTGCTCTGAGGCTGTCTGATGCTCCTGGATTCTGCCTGTCAAGTGTATTTCCTGCTGCAGGCTGCACCACTCACTGCCTCTCAGCCTCTGCCCCACTCAGGAGACACGCTCCCTCCCAATAGGAAAAATTACCATGCATCAAGCCTCCTAATTCTAACAGTCTACTGAACTAGGTGCTTACTTTAGTAGCTACCACACCCCTACAACTACATACATCATTGACTGTGGACTTCATCATCTCGGTATGACTATTCCTTGTGAGGAAAAAGATACTTTCCCCCCAAAATGAAAACATACTAATAATGGCAAACTGAATTTATGATTACTTTGTGTAGAACTGAGGAAAACAATCAAAGCAAACAAGTGTTTTTATCTAGGCCTGTTTCCCAGTTTAATTCGATAAAGGAAATTGTGCAATTCTTAATATAACTACAATACAACAGCAATTAACAGATATTCTCTATAGTCGCTGCCCCTCCTCTCATGCTTATATGAGGGCATGGACCATTCTTTTCCCCAAAATTCAATTTTGCTCAAGATTGTGGCATTATTGTAAAAGAAGTGATGGGAGTATTTGGGGTTTTTTAGTTGCTCTGTGCAGTATCCATTTAACAAAATCTGACTGAAAGATACAAGAAGTGAGCTCATTTGAGACAGTGTTTGTTGATTTTGCCTTTCTAAAATGTAGGTAGGAAAACAGGAGAGTTAGTCTCAGGGAGAATTTAGAAAGAAATAGACTCTCTTATCAAAGAGAAGAGATGATATGAAAAGGGCCTGTTTCTATATGTCAAAAAGATATATGACAGATGTTTCACTGAATAGGAGGAAAGGGACTGGGTTCAAATGTAGAACTTCCTTTTCCTAGTCATTTTTATTTCATATGCCTTCCTCATTATTATTCTTAATATCTATGCAAAAACAGGATGATTTTTCTGAATATCATCTTCAGGAGGGTAAAAATTAATTTGATCAACCAGACAGACAGACAGTAAACTAAAAATGGAAAAAAAAAAAAAAAAAAGGAGTCCTATATTCTATTAAAGTATGTTGCCTGAGCAAAAGCTTGTTTACAACAATAAATTAGGGATTGATTATTGGGAGTTGAGGGTTGCTGCTTCTGTGAGAATGAGCTAGGTAAGAACCCTGTTTGACCTTTCGCTGTTGCTAAAAGCCCTTAAAACTCTGTACATGTATCAAAGTCATGTTAAAGAACTTGTAAGTTCATGGCTTGCTATGAGTGTGCTGCTGCTGCTGCTGCTAAGTCACTTCAGTCGTGTCTGACTCTGTGCGACCCCAGAGATGGCAGCCCACCAGGCCCCCCCGTCCCTGGGATTCTCTAGGCAAGAACACTGGAATGGGTTGCCATTTCCTTCTCCAATGGATGAAAGTGAAAAGTGAAAGTGAAGCTGCTCAGTTGTGTCCAACTCCTAGCGACCCCATGGACTGCAGCCTACCAGGCTCCTGCGTCCATGGGATTTGCCAGGCAAGAGTACTAGAGTGGATTGCCATCGCCTTCTCCGCCTACACTTGCTTAAAAGGCACAACAGAAACATTGAAATGGGACAATTCATTAGGAACGAAGAATTTTCTAGCTGCTGTGGCAAAGGTTTGTCTAGGACACTGTTTCCCCAGACATCCCTGATCCTAAGAATCATCAGAGTCACCTGTGAAATATACCCATTGTTTGGGTCCGCCCTCCCCTGAGCCAGACCTAGAGAATCAGGAACTTCCGTGGAGTGACCTTGGCATTTGTATCTGAAGCAAGAAACCCAGTTGATGCTTATGATCAAGGAATTTTGGGAAACACTGCTCTGAGATTTTTTTCAGAACATATAAAGAGGTGGGAATGATGATCTTATATACATACTTCTTATGTTCTTCCCAAGATTTGAGAGGCATTTCAAGAAAGTAAAGGAGAGCCTTTCTTTAGGCCAGTGATTTTTTAGAATCTTTTGTCTCTCCTTGTCCCTCCATATCAGTGACCTTAAGACTTTGTATCCCTCTTTTCCCCATCCCTCAGACCTACCTAATAAATGAAATAAAAGTCCTTAGGTTAGGAATTTGGAGTTTGAATTCTAGTTCTGGCTGGAACTCAGAGCTCTATGACCTTACCCCTTCTTGTCACTTTTTTTTATATTATAATAATCATGAGCTTGCACAAAATGTTCTTTGTGAACTATACCAGCTCTACATTGTTACAAACATGAAATAACCTCTTTAACTTTGGGGACCATATATGACGACTTCTGAGCTTAATGGGAATGTGTATTCAGGTTTAGACATATCCCTAAGTTTTATTTACAGATTTGTTGCCTATTTTTGAAATCAAATTGAGTTATGGTTTAATCTAAAATAATAAACTCCTTGGAAAATTTTTCTGCTTCTGACAGAAGTGTCTTCCATGGGAACCGTTGACAAGGGTTTGTCATATTGACAGCCACATGATGGATACTGATTTGTTAAAAGAGTAAGGGAAGGTATGAGTGAATGAATGAACAACGTGTTCTCCATGCTGACACTTTCAAGTTCATGGGGGCAAGGATGGTTATACTCTTCAGCTAAACATCGGGAGACTGGCAGTCAAAATAATTTTTTAAATACCTATACATGTCCATGACTTGGGGCTGCTACAAAGCTAAAGAGAAAGTCCCTAGCTGGAGATAACAATAAAAGTGGGAAAGAAAACAGAATGTGGCTTGAGTTTCAAAGGTGAAGACAGAGAAGCATAGCTGTAGAGGTATACACTTCCTGAGCTCCCTTGTCGGCTCAGCGTGTCCTCAGTGTAAATACACGTGTGACAGTGGCCTCTGTGCTCGTTCACACTTCAGAGAAATCCTCAGTTTCCTTTTCTCCCTCCATTTCAGCAGTGGGCAGCCTGCAACCTTTTGATCAAGTTGACTTTGTTCGTTACATGACTGAACTCTGCTATGCCAAACATCCTTGAGGAAGTTGACATTTGTGTACTTTGAAAGAAAAAAAAAAAAAGAAAAGTGAATCCCAACTGCTTCCTCCTGCCCTTTTGATTAAGAGAACGGTAAGTCAGCAGGAGAGGTGCTGCTTTTAACAAGCAGGGGTGTGCAGAACTGATTGGTATCTTTCTTTGAAAAAAAGTAGAAAAGATTGATGTTAAACAACACTAATCAGAGTTGATTACAGGGACTGAATGAATTCGTTGATGGGAAAGAGCCATGGTTCCAGAGACAACAAATGAGATTAGATAAAAGTCAGGGGAATAGTATTTGGAATAGTTCTGCTCATCTCTGACAACCAGGAATCAGAGCCCTAGCCCTCTAACCACTCCTTGGAATAGACTTATCTCTACACCAAGTACAGTTCTCAGCAGGGAATGCTCTTCTTGCTGAGTTTTGCATGGCTGACTCGCTTCATTCAGGTCTCAGCCTTCCCTGATCATCTTATCTAAAGTGGTACTTCCATCACAACCTGGGTGAGCTCTACCCACCCCTGAAGCCTCGTTTCCTGCTATTTCCAAGTGCTACCCAGAACTCTGTCTGGAGCCACCTGCAGTTCCCTGCATAGACTCTATTCTGCCTTTTTCTGTAATTTTTTTTTCTGTTGCCTCTACCTGTGTCCCTTTCCACCTCACCTCACTAAAAGTCAGTGTCCCATACCTCTGTTTTCCCATGGTGATTTGTACTTAACTCATTTATAGCAGGCATCACCCCATGTCATAATTATTTGCATATTTATTTTATATTCGCAACAATAGACCAAAATATTTGAGGGCAAGTACTGTATCCTTTGGAGAAGGAAATGGCAACCCACTCCAGTAGTCTTGCCTGGAGGATCCCATGGACTGAGGAGCCCAGTAAGCTGAAGTCCAAAAGGTTGCAAAGAGTCGGACCTGACTGAGCGACTGCACACACACACACGCTGTATCCTTTGGCCTTCCCTGGTGGCTCAGGGGTAAAGAATCTGCCTGCAATGCAGGAGCTGCAGGAAGCATGGGTTCGATCCCTGGGTTGGGAAGATCCCCTGGAGGAGAAAATGGCAACCCACTCCAGTATTCTTGCCTGGAGAATCCCGTGGACAGAGGAGCCTGGTGGGCTACAGTCCATAGGGTCACAAAGAGTCGGACACAACTGACACGATTTGGTATGCATGCCTGCACTGTATCTTCATCTTTGTACCTTTCAGATCAGATCAATCACTCAGTCATGTCCAACTCTTTGCGACCCCATGAATCACAGCACGCCAGGCCTCCCTGTCTATCACCAACTCCCAGAGTTCACTGAGACTCACGTCCATCGAGTCAGTGATGCCATCCAGCCATCTCATCCTCTGTCGTCCCCTTCTCCTCCTGCCCCCAATCCCTCCCAGCATCAGAGTCTTTTCCAATGAGTCAACTCTTCGCATGAGGTGGCCAAAGTACTGGAGTTTCAGCTTTAGCATCATTCCTTCCAAAAAAATCCCAGGGCTGATCTCCTTCAGAATGGACTGGTTGGATTTCCTTGCAGTCCAAGGGACTCTCAAGAGTCTTCTCCAACACCACAGTTCAAAAGCATCAATTCTTCGGCGCTCAGCCTTCTTCACAGTCCAACTCTCACATCCATACACGACCACAGGAAAAACCATAGCCTTGACTAGACGAACCTTTGTTGGCAAAGTAATGTCTCTGCTTTTGAATATGCTATCTAGGTTGGTCATAACTTTCCTTCCAAGGAGTAAGCGTCTTTTAATTTCATGGCCGCCCTTTAATGTTAGCAAAATACCCAGAATGTACTGGATGTTTTACTAATGAAGAATCAATCAATACTCTCTACTTACTTACCTCATTGTTTTAAAATAATTGCCTAAAATAAATAACAGAACACAGAGGAAGACATTTCGACCCAGAATGGATAACCCACTGGTTACCCGTTTACCAAAATAACTAATGACCCAAAGGAATTAGGAAATCAAAGTTAGGAGTGTAACCCTGCTTTTTTCTGTGATCTCTGGGTTCTTCCAAATAGCAGTCTGACTAAAATATGAGGAAATCTTTAGGGAAACGGGTTGTTGGACTACTGTTATAATTTCTGACTAGTGAATGAATGTGTTGCTTATTTGACAAAAAATTAGGCTGCTGCTATTGAATTTATTATTAATTATAATGCACTGATAATATAAGCTTCCAAAGTATTCAGCGTAATGCTGAATACTTTGGAATAATCAGCCTAATGCTATATTCTGTCTCATGTTAATAACCTCATGGCTACTTTCAGTGCTCAGACTTCACCTGAGCATTTTAGAATCTTTATAAATATTATCAGATGAATATATTACACTCATTATTTTCAATAATCTCATACATATAAACTCCTAGAGAAATGTGTTTTCTTTTACTTTTATAGTAACAAGTGGATTACCAGATCTTTTCCACTCAACACGTGGAAAGTAGAACATATTGGGAATCATGCCAGGCTTTTATTTTTTTTTTTTTTTTTCATGCCAGGCTTTTAGATGGGATTTGTCCCAACAAGTTCACGGTTGAAGCATTTTATGGCATTTTAGATTTTTACTAATAACTCTATTGGATTTAGGAAGGAGCAGGTGTCTAATAATATCATAAGAAAGCTACCGAGCTAGGGAGGGGAGAACCTAGAGCATTTTATGATTCAAGGTGATACAGCCCCAGGGATGCTGAACACTGGCCACATTTGCCCAAATATTGGCTACACCAGTGGCTAAAAGATGGGGGAGCAAGGGAACCTTTTTGCCATAGCTAAGACACTTTCATTTTCACTTTTATATGAGATTATTCTTGAATTAGCCATCTCACATGTTTCAGTGCATTTTCAATGCAGTTCTCAATCTTGCATTCTTCAGTATATCTTGGAGATCTTTTCATATCAGTACATAGAGAGCTACATTAATCTTTTATTCAGTTGCACAGTATTCCATTATGTAAATGTATCATAGTTTATTCTACCAGTTCCTATTTATAAACAGTTTTTGTCATTTCAAACAATGCTCCAGTGAACAACCTTGTACATAAATCGTTTCATAGATGTGCAAATTTTTTGCAGGATAAATTCTCAGAAGTAAAATTGTTGGTCAAAGGATTACATGCATCTTAAATTTTGAGAAATTTTACCAAATGGATCTCGACAGGGGTTGTATTGCTGAGGACTCCCATTGGCAATATATGAAAGTGCCTTTTTACTCCCAGCCTCAACAAAGTAGTATTTTTTTAAATTTGGGATTTTTGCCAATTGTATAGGTAAAAGATGATATCTCACTGTATTTTCAGTTTGCCTTTTCCTTATCATGAGTGATGCCAAGAATCTTTTAATATGTTTTAATGATTTTGGTAACTGTTTTTCATAGGCACCTATTTAACTTTTTGTCTTTTCTTTTGATTAGGTTCTTGATCTTTTTCTTATTGACTTATTGCTAGTTTTTTCTATATGAGTTGCAAATATTTTTCCCAGTTTTTTTTAATTACTTTGCTTATGAGATATATATTTTTGCCATACAGAACTTTGCTTTTAATATAATCAGATTTACCAATCTTTTCTATTATGGCTTCTAGATACCGAGTCAGGTAAACAGTCCTTCCCCTGCCAAGATTATGAAAGGATTTGTCAATGTTTTCTTTTGACACTTTGATAGTTTAGATTTTTGTATTGAAAATGAAATCTATTGAATGATATTTCTAATCCAAAAGATATTTTCAGAATAAAAGAGGACCTAGGAAGGAAAAGCTACAGTGTTCCAGAGCTTGATAAGCTGTGGTTGACCTGCTATTATTTGCATGTGCTGTGTGTGCTGCACTTAGTCACTCAGCCGTGTCCAACTCTTTGCCACCCCATGGACTGCAGCCCGCTGTCCATGGGGATTCTACAGGCAAGACTATTAGAGTGGGTTGCCATGCCCTCCTCCAGGAAATCTTCCCAACCCAGGGATCGAACCCAGGTCCCCCGCATTACAGGCAGATTCTTTACCATCTCAGCCATCAGAGAAGCCCCAAAATACTGGAGTGGGTAACCTGTCCCTTCTCCAGGAGAGCTTCCTGAGCCAGGAATGGAACCAGGATCTCCTGTGTTGCAGGCAGGTTCTTTACCAGCTGAGCTACCAGGGAAGCCCGTCATTTGCATTGTATACTAAATCTCATTCCTCTCTTCCAGGAGCTTCTCTGGTGGCTCAGAGGGTAAAGAATCTGCCTGCAATGCAGGAGACCTGGGTTCGATCCCTGAGTTGAGACGATCCCCTGGAGAAGGAAATGGCAATCCACTCCAGTATTCTTGCCTGGAGAATTCCACAGACAGAGGAGACCAGTGGGCTGCCATCCATAGAGTCACAAAGAGTCAGACACAACTGAGTTACTAACACTTTCATTTTCTTCCAAAAGCATCAATATAATTACTATGAAAAGGCCAATCTGTATTTTAAAAGGAAAATTAAGAATAGCCATGTTTAACCTTTCAAGGTCTTCACCTTTCTTCTTTCTGGATTGCTGTTTGTTTCTTTGTTTCTGTGAGAAAGCCATGTTCTAGCAGAGGCTACAAGCTAATGACATTATTTATTGGTTCAAATTCTAGTATCCTATGCAATTCAGCACTAAAATCTTATTAATTATGAATTACAAGCTGGTATAAAATCATGCATAGAACCTAGCCCCTGGAGTCAAAAGTCCTGAATTGATCTGCTGTACCCCAAAGCATCTCTCCTTGCTATGATTTCCATCTGCAGTCAATGGAAAGAATGAAATTGTTATTTCAAAAACAGTAAAAAAGCAAATGGATAAAATTTTTAAATATGTTCTATAGAAAATTAGGTCATGAAGTCATTAGCTGATGATATTTTCAAATGATACAGCATATGAATTTTTTGAGGGAAGTTTTATGTAGAAAACTTTATTTTCCCACACTCTAGTTAGTATTGGCTCACCATCTTCTATATTTTACCTTCATTTTCAAAAGTGGTCTTTCAACAAGTATTTGTCTTCGATACTGGCATTACAGCAGTGAACAAAACAGACACATACCAAAAAAAACAAAACAAAACTCGTCTTCAAAGTGCTAATAGTTGGAGGAGAAGGGCAGAAAATAAACAAATACATGCGAAATATAAAGCATATCAGAGGACTGAAAGTACTATAAAGAACAAGAAAGAGAGAGGGGGAAAGGAAGTACTAGGAAAGGGGTGTTTCTTGGATGACTAAAGTCAAAGAATCCTACACATTTAGCAATAAACTTTGAAGGATATGTGAGGATATCTTAAAGTTCCAAATACATTGAAATGACCTTCTGTATCACAGAAAGAACCAGAGCTAAACATACGTAAGTAGCAAATTATGTATGAACATATTAGCTCTATTCAAGTTCAGCTTATGTCAAACTTGTCTACAGACATCTCACATGTGCCTAAGTTACTCAGCTCTCCCGTTGAAGCCAGATTCATCAGCCTTTAGCCAACGCTGTAGAATTTATTGGGCTTCCCTGGTGGGTCAGATGGTAAAGAATTCACTTGCAATGCAAGAGATCTGAATTCAATCCCTGGGTTGGGAAGACCCCCTAAAGAAGGGAATGGCAACCCACTCTACTATTCTTGCATTTTATTATTGAGAATGAAGGACCAATGTCAATGTGATTAGGCGCGGGTAAGATTCTTATTTAAGTCATGTGATATGATTAATCTTAATAGATGGAACCTTAGCGGAAATAAGACTCAATAGCTATGAGGACCTTTTCTCTACTACTAAGGTAGCATCTCCCCCATGGAACCCCAAACCTCAGGGTCTGTGATATAGTAAATACTGTCTATTAAAATTATAATGCTTCTGAGTTGTTTACTGAACTTCCTTCAGATGTAGTTTATTGACAGAGTGATGTTCTTTGGTTGTCACTCAAGTTCCCCTGTGATCTAGCCCTAATTTGCCTAAATATTACCAGTTTATTTCTTGCTACTCTCTTTCACAAACCAAGTGATTTGCTTTTCCCAATGATGACCTTTTTTGTTCATACAATTTATTCTTCTTGAAATGATTTATTTTCCCTTTGTATACTTTGAAATCCCATCTATCCTTTAATACCTGGTTTAAAGGATTTTCTATGTGAAATCTCTTTCCTTAACCATTTCTTAAGGTCACTTCTCATATATTTTGTCAAGCCAGCTATCTACTATTTATTTATTTATCTATCTATTGATTGATTGATCTGTTTATCAATCATCTATCTATATACCCATCCCCTAAGGTGTTTAATATTTTTATATACTGAATAAATGGATGAATGGTAAAATGGGGGGATAGAGGACTGATGTGGGAAAATGAACAAGCAGTAAAATAAAAGTGGTCCTGAGTAGATCCTATAGTCTTATGAAAAATATTAAATAAAATATAAACGAGCCTTGTTTGAATTGATCTAGAACTGATCTAGAACTGATCTAGTGAGTCTGTCTGGTGGCTTCCAAGCTGCTATCATATGTGCTGCTGTTGCTGCTAAGTTGCTTCAGTCATGTCCGACTCTGTGCAACCCCATAGATGGCAGGCTACCAGGCTCCTCTGTCCCTGGGATTCTCCAGGCAAGAATACTGGAGTGGGTTGCCATTTTCTTCTCCATATGTAAGGTAATCTGAAACAAGGTTCCCTTTTAGAAATTAAGAATACTTATAGCTGATGTACAGAGAAGGCAATGGCACCCCACTCCAGTACTCTTGCTGGAAAATCCCATGGGCAGAGGAGCCTGGTAGGCTGCAGTCCATGAGGTCGCGAAGAGTCAGACACGACTGAGTGACTTGACTTTCACTTTTCACTCTCGTGCATTGGAGAAGGAAATGGCAACCCACTCCAGTGTTCTTGCCTGGAGAATCCCAGGGACGGGGGAGCCTTGTGGGGTGCCGTCTATGGGGTCGCATAGACTCGGACACAACTGAAGCGACTTAGCAGCAGCAGCAGCATAGCTGATGTATCTAATGTGACTTCCCTGGTGGCCCAGTGGCTAAGACTCCACACTCATATCTAAACTACCTCATAAGGGTGCAGGCTCTGCTGACGTCTCTCACTTGATACCCATTGGTATGCTGAGGTTGGATCTTGTTTCCTACCTGAGCTCTAAAGATAATGCATTTAATAAGGCTTCTGTGCCTTTGATTAGTTGAATCTGATGCTTTCAAACATCACAGCTTTTCCTAAGATCTGGACAGCACATGGTTTATTTTTTAAATTCCATTCTTTCTGAATATTTTCCACATGTAAAAGATGTGCTGAGAAAATTAAGGCATTGATATGACAATAAGTCCTGGTACCTCAAGAAAAGGCAAGTACTGAGACTCAGCCAGTTGTTAGAAGTGAACTGTGGGAGCATATAGTTTGGCCTCAGTTAGTAACATGACACACTCATATCTGATGAGACTACATGGAGAAAATAGCACTCCAAGCCCAGAGTCAGGTTTAGTTAGGATTTGAAGGTGAAGTCAGTACTATTTAAAGTTTCATTTTATTTATAGGACTCACTAGTAAGTGTAGGGTTTCCAAAAAAGTAGAAGACATAGTTTCTGACCCAGAAGCCTTTCAAAATAATAAACATGAGGAAGCGAATGCAAATATTATTAATACATATATGACTGAAACTTATAACTAAACATTCAGAGAAAGTAGGGCACTAACAAATTTACGTAATTGGAAATCTCAAGTTAAAGGGAATTTCTAACTGTTCTGTATCATGTGTGAGATAGGGCCATCAGGAGAAATACTGTTGCTTACAAATTCCATTGGGCCTCATCACCAGACAAAGGAAAAGAAGGAAAACATCTCAGAAAACTGCTAGAGTAACTGAGCTGAGAAATTACTAGACCAAGGAGGCTGAGGAGAGGGAGATAAGAGAATCTAGAAAGTGCTGCCAACATACAGACTGCTCCCAGTATGACTTTCATAGACCCAACCTCTACCTGAACCCCTGCCTTACATCAAGCCTTCCTCTCAATCTGAGTCTTTTTTCTATGATTTTATAATGCAATTGCTCTGTGATTTGATAATAGAAGTTAAGCCTATACATTTTCATAATCACCTTCTCTAGAACACATCTATTATGCAAAGGAGGGAAACTTGTACAGCAATAATGATGATGTTTTATTTTAGGTGTACTAAGTGCTCTCACTTATATTATCTCATTTGGTCCTCACAATAAACCTCTGAGGTAGATGCTATCAATTTTAGAGGCGAGGAAAATGGAGTTCTAGAGAAATTTTATAACATTTTATCTGAGGCTGTCTTTCTCTCTCTGTCTTTCCTACACACACACACATACACAGACACAGTTTTAGAAAGATAATGAAGAGAGAAGAAAACTCTGGGCATGATTTGTACCTGTGAGTAAGGAGTCACATAAATCTAATCTGGAAAATAGTCTTAAGTAAGGTTTGAAATCAGTCTGGTATAGATTCGAGTCTTCATCTGCTTCTTACTAGATTTGTGACACTTAGCAGTTTTTCAATATTCTTGAATCTGAGATTTTTCATCTGTAATAAAGCAATAATAATAATAACCAAAAGGAGTATTTTGAGAATTAAATGAAATAACTGTAAGTAAACTGCCTAGCCCACAGAAAGCAATCAATGGAAGTTACCCATAATAAAGATAGTGATTATCAGTCTTTTCTTATTTTCAAGAACAGCAACAATGAAGGTGGAAGATGCTTAAATTTGTAGAGAGGAGGATAAAGCACTTAAAGGATATACAGTAACAGTAATCCTCTAGTGTCCACATGGAAGAGAGGGTTAATACTCTTTTTCAGAAAATAATCCGGAACAAATAAAAGTGTTGTAATCATTAGGTCAGTTGCTAAAAAAAAAAAAAGTATATCACCTCTATATCTGTGTTCTTCCTTCACTTTTCAAGATCTTATAAGGCCAGATATCTTTCAGAGAAGCATCTCTGTGTGTTCGGGAGAACAGAGCATTTCTGAGTCCTCCAGAAATGATTTAAGTGCACATATTACAATAATTGTGGGGCATCATGAGGTCCCCTCAGCTCCAACTCTGTGAAGATCAGGAGGTGGCACAGGGATCACGCTTTTCAGAGAGCAACACCAGAGGAAGGAAGACCTGTGAAATTTTGAGAAGTGTCACATATAGCTTATGCTGCTCCAAGAATGTCCTAGAAATTTAAAAAAAAAAAAAAAAAGTGTGGTATTGGAGGGTGTCCAGGGAGCTATAGAGCAAAACATCTCCTGAAACTCTTTTGGGTCCCTGTCCCTAAAAGAATGAAAAGGAGCCTTCTTAATTTCTAAAGTAGAAGAGAGAAGAGACTTTGCAAACTGGACACAACCCACCAAAAATTCAACAGCGGTTACTGTTGGGTCACAGAATTATACGCTTTTTTTTTGACTTTATTTATGCTTTTTTAGTGCTTTCAAATTTCTTATAACTAACCTGAATTACATTTACATAATTTATTTTGAAGATTTTTTTAGTTCCTATATTGTTTTTTAATACAGAGAAAAAACAAGGAAAAAGTCCTCTCATAACTTTGCACTCAGATATCCTTACTGGCATTAATTTTTTAATTGAAATAGAATTGATGTACAATATTATGTACGTTATAGGTGTATAATATAGTAATCACAGCTTTTAAATGTTATAACCATTTATAGTTATAAAATGTAGGCTACATTCCCTGTGTACAATATATCCTTGTAGTTTATTTTATACTAATCGTTTTTACCTCTTAATTCCCTACCCCTTATTGCCCCTTCCCCTTCTTTCTCCCCACTGATAACCCCAGTCTCCACTAGTTTGTTCTCTATATCTGAGTATTCCTTTTTGTTTTATTCACTAATTGCATTTTTTAGATTCCACATATTAGTGATATTATACAGTATTTGCCTTTCTCTCTGACTTGTTTCGCTTAGCCTAATGCCCTCCAAGTCTATCCATGTTGCTGCAGATGGCAAAATTTCTTTCTTTTTATGACTGAGCAGTATTCCACTGTGTGTAGCCATGTATATAATATACATATAATGTATATACATGCCACATGTTCTTTATTTATTTGTTGATGGACACTTACGTTATCTCCATATCTTGCCAATTATGACAAATGCTATGAACATTGAGATACATTTATCTTTTCAAATCAGTGTTTTTGTTTTTGTCAGATATATACCCATGAGTCGAATTGCTGGGTCATATGATAGTTCTGTTTCTAGTTTTTTGAGAAACCTCCGTACTGTTTTCCACAGTGACTGCACCAATTTACATTTATACCAACAACATATTAGGGTTCCCTTTTCTACACATCCTCTCCAGCATTTGTTATTTGTGTTCTTTTTAGTGATAGCCGTTTTGACAGGTATGAGATGATATCTCATTGTGGTTCTGATTTGCATTTCCCTGATGATTAACAATGTTGAGCAGCTTTTCATATGCCTATTGGTCATCTACATGTGCTCTTTGGAAAAATGTCTATTCAATTTTCTACCCATTTTTTTGTTATAATCAGGTTTGTGTGTGTGTGTGTGTGTGTGTGTGTGTGTGTGTGTGTGTGTTGAGTTGTATGAGTTGCTTATATACATTGAATATTAATCCCTTATTGGTTGTATCATTTGCAGATATTTTCTCCCATTCAGTAGGCTGTCTTTTCATGTTGTTGATGATTTCCTTCTCAGTGCAAAAGCTTTTAAGTTTAATTAGGTCCAATTTGTTTAGTTTTGTTTTTTATTTTATTTACTTTAGGAGATAGATCCAAAAATCATGCTACTGCAATTTATGTAAAAGAGTGTTCTGTATATGGTTTCCTCTAGGAATTTTATAGTATCTGGTCTTACATTTAGGTCTTTAATACATTTTGAATTAATTTTTGCTTATGGTGTTACAGAGAATGTCCTAATTTCATTTTTTTACATGTAGCTGTCCAGTCTTCCCAGCACTTTGGCATTAATTTTTAAACATGTTGAAAAATGAATAATTTAAAAATATCTGTTGTTCAGTCACTAAGTCATGTCCAGCTGTTTGCAAGTCCATGAATTGCAGCACACTAGGCTTATATGACCCACTCCAGTGTTCTTGCCTGGAGGAATCCCAGGGACGGGGGAGTCTGGTGGGCTGCCATCTATGGGGTCACACAGAGTCGGACACAACTGAAGCGACTTAGCAGCAGTAGCAGGCTTACCTGTCCTTCACTATCTCCCCAGCATTTGCTCAAACTCATGTCTCTTGAGTCAATAATGTCATCCAACCATGTCCTCCTCTCCTCCCCTTGCCCTCAGTCTTTCCCAGCATCAAGTAAAGTTCTCCTCGTCCCTCCAATCCTAAGTGTCTCATACATCCTCCCCACAAACAGTATTTATGTATATGCCAGTTTGTACCTGTATGTGTCCTCATGTTATTCATACAAGAGAGACTATATAGTATATGTCTTATATCTTGTCATATAGCATATAAATCTACTTCATTCTCTTTAACAACTTCATGGTATTCCTTGTAGGGGTATACCACAGGTGTTTAATTAGTTGCTAAATATTTGAGGATGATTATTATCAATACTTTTATAATCAGAAAAATTTAATGCCCATTTTTACATATTTGCTAGACCTTAACCTAGAGTAAATCAGAATCTCTCTCTGCTTATTACACAGTCACAGGAGGAAAAAATGACAGTGTGTGTGTATGTGTATTTGTATGAACATGATAGAGATAGTTGTCTTGACCCATAATTTTACAGTATAAAATGTTAGAATGGCCAGAGGTAAGGTGGAAAATGTCTCTGTGATTCTGGCTGAATTGTGGCCTCACATGGAAGTTGGCAGACTTTTTGAGAGCTTTAATACAGTCACTGGTTACAGTATCTGAGATTTTACAGCATTTTCCACTTGAGTTAAAGCTAATTTTGTCTTCAAAATAAAAGACTTCAAAAACACAGAAAATAATTATTTTTCTCATGGAAGGAACTCATTTTATCTCCTATCATAAAAAGAAAAGCACTAAGAAGTGATTGAAAAGTTGATACAAAAACAAAACTCCTTTAGCGTATTTGAGCTGTGGAACTTTATTCTTCAAGTAACTTCTAATGTCCCTGGTACCCAAGAAAGAGAGAATCAGATGAAGAAAAGTAATCCATTAATATATCAAGACTTACTATGATGCTAGTAATGAGGCAAATGACGCTTCTCAAAACCACACTGCTGCAGGTTAAAAAAAAAAAATTACCCACGTGCTTTTGAAAAGAAGGAAGAATTTTGTTTGTAGGCATTGGCATGATTGGTCTATGTAAAATGTGGAGATTGCACAACTCTAATATGGGAAAGTAAATGCACAAGCAAACCATGTTCTAACTAATCTGGAAAATGCTGTTGCTTTTAATGACACAGTGCATCAAGGTCAAGGGAAGGTGCCCTCAGCAGATGTGAGACTTTCAAAGTGAAAAGGCTTCATTTACATTTAAAATGTATTGAGTTACACATGATTTCTAAGGAACACTTGGTTGTTCTAGTTATAACCCTGGCTCATTTCTGTTATCGTGTGTCAAGTAACTGACTTACCTCATATATTTCCCTGGTAGATGTTTTCTGTGGAAAGTCAGGGAGAGAGAGGTAAAGAAGGAAACTATTCCTCAATGTCTTGCTATAAACTCAGGTGTCATTGCTTTCAGTAGGACTCTGGAAAGGAGACTGTTAGAGGACACATCTGTGCCTTGGCGAAAAACAAATTTCATGGTACCTTGACTTTTAACCTCTAGTATACATAGAGAACAGCTTAGAAGTTGTTCTGATGTTTATTTGTACCCATGGTTCCCTGATTTTATGTTCCTTTGTTTTATTTTGAATTTTTCAACATTGAGTTCTGCAATATTTACATTTGAGCTATGTTTTGTTCAGAAATTGTTTGTTGAAGCTATTCTTTATCCTGTATCTCCCTTAACTTTTTAAAAACACAATGAAATTATTCAAGGTGATTTAGCATTTGGTAACACAGAATGCCTTCAGAAGGCTTGATCTCATCCTTTGTAAGGCTCTTTAGAGATGAGATGCCACATGCTTTCATGTCAATGGTTTAAAACTGATTTTATTCTTTTTCTTCTTATCCTGCTTCCCATTCTGTGTTCTTTCTTCTTGTCCTTCCTTTCTCTCTCCCGGTTTCATGAAAATTCATTTATCTGTGACATTTAAAGACTCTGTCTGAGAGGTGTCTGGAGCTGTGGCCGGCTGTGTACATCAATAGTTTCTCAGAATCTGGCACTCTGTCAATATTTGGGGGCCTCTGTAACCGCACTTAAATGTAGTGCCTGCCAGCTATCAAGCTCTTAGTGTCTCAGTAACGAGTCCAAATGAGTGGATATTAGCATGTCAAATCTTTCACAACTGGCAACACTTGGTAGACAGTATATGGGCATCTTGCATTCGCCCTCTGCACGTTCCTGTTTCCTTCATTTATACAATGTCATTTTCCCCTCTATGTACAAAAAGAGGAATCTAAAATAATTGCTAAAATGAAACTGAAGTCAACAGCATTGTTGCACAGTCTTGATTTGGTGGGTTTTATAGACAGACTTATAATGGTTCCACTTAACCATTTTTTGACTTTACAATGGTGCAAAAGCAATATATATTCAGTAGAAATGTTACTTTGAATCTTGAATTTTGATCTTTTCCTGGGCTAATGATATGCAATACAACACACTCTCCTGATGGTGGGCGTGGCAACGAACCGCAGTTCCCAATCACCCACACAGTCATGAGGGTTAACAAGTGATATGCTTACAACCATTATGTACGCACACAACCATTCTGGTTTTCACTTTCAGTGCAGTATTCAATAAATAATATGAGCTATATTCAACACTTTATTTTAAACTAGGCTTTGCATTAGATGGTTTTGGCCTAACTGTAGGCTAATGTGTTTTGAGCATGTTTAAGGTAAACTAGGAATAAACTGTGACATTCAGTAGCTAGGTGTATTAAGTGCATTCCTTACTTAAGATATTTCCAATCTGTGATGGGTTTATCAAAATGTAACTCCATCATAAGTCAAGGAAGATCTGTATATAGCTATATACTTTGGCCACCTGATGCAAAGAGCTGACTCATTTGAAAAGACCCTGATGCTGGAAAAGATTGAGGGCAGGATAAGGGGACGACAGAGGATGAGATGGACTGACTCAATGGACATGGGTTAGGGTGGACTCCGGGAGTTGGTGATGGACAGGGAGGCCTGGCATGCTGTGATTCATGGGGTCACAGAGTCAGACATGACTGAGCGACTGAATTGAACTGATATATACATATATATATATATAGGTGATGCAGAGAAGGCGATGGCACCCCACTCCAGTACTCTTGCCTGGAAAATCCCATGGACGCAGGAGCCTGGTAGGCTGCAGTCCATGGGGTCGCTAGGAGTCGGACATGACTGAGTGACTTCACTTTCCCTTTTCACTGTCATGCATTGGAGAAGGAAATGGCAACCCACTTCAGTGTTCTTGCCTGGAGAATCCCAGGGACGGGGGAGCCTGGTGGGCTACCGTCTATGGGGTCACACAGAGTCGGACATGACTGAAGCGACTTAGCAGCAGCAGCAGCATACAGGTGATGCACTTTTATTATATTTTAGGTGTTTCTTTTTGCTTAGGTTATGATGTTTCAAACAGAATTGTTGTTGCCATTTTATGGTAGAAATGCACATATGTAGTTGTCCCTTCATCTCCATGAGGGATTCTTTCCAGGACCCCTACAAATACCAAAATTCACAGATGTCCAAGATTCTTCCATAAAATAGCATCGATGGATGTGGAAAGCAGACAGTATGTTGGGGCTTTCTAAGTAAAATCTTCCTAGACTATGTATCAGCCTAGTGTGATAGAGATTTAGCTACATAGTGAAGAAATATTAATGATTTAAGAGAGATAAGGTTGTTCTCTGGAACAAAAACTATTTACAATTTCAAATGCTTCTTAGAGTCTGCCCTACTGTACCAGTGAAATGGCCCATTTATAAACTGAATCATTAAAACAGTATTATGTCAACTTCGCCATGAACTGCCACAGATAATAGCATATTGACCTTTCAGGGTTTGTAAGGGAGACCAATAATAAGGCAACACTATAGTTTCTAAACTATCATATGCCCTCAACCCATGTGTAACCTGTGCATACCTTATAATGAAAATACTTCAAGAATCTGAACTTTAACAAAAGGAAGTAGAAGATAAGAGTGTCTTGGAGATCTGCATAACTTTAGGTCATGCTCAGGTCAAATAATCCAGGTTTCCAGATAGCCAAGAGACTATCCTGAAGTTCTTGAAGCCCCTTGAGTGGATCAGTACCATTACTTTTCCTTTTCCTTTAATCCATTGGACCAGCAATAAATTCTGCAGTTGAATGAATTCACCCAAGCTTCATGTAACTCACAGATCTTTCCCAGTCTGGATTTTCACTAAGTCCTTAACATTTGAGCATTTGCTTTCATGTGGGCTGCTATGATCTGTTATATACCGTAGAAGATATTAGGGTGGTTCTTGTTGGAATTGAGAAAAGAAATGCTTAAGGAACAGCATTAGTGCAGTATCAATATAACAACTGAAGATAAACTTAGGACTTCCAGGGCTTTTAGTTATACTTCAGAAAGGGAAATACATATATCTATTTGCCTAATAATTAGGAGTTATTTATAAGACTAAAAGTTCATTTTAACTCCAGGTTTTTTATGACATAATACAGAAGTCATCATTTTAATTCAATCAGTTGCCATCTTTGGTAGGAGAAAAGTCCCTTGGGAGTTTGTATTGAACTAGACAGTGTGGATGGTCAAAGGAATGTCACAGGGGCTGCAACCACCAGAAATAATCTGGTAGTGTAAGGGTAAGCCTCAAAAAAAAAAAAAAAGGGGGCACAAAAAATGAAAGAATAGGAAAAAAAGAAAACATAGGTATACATGGATATGTAACATCCGATCCCCGCATCAAGGCATTTGGTATTTTTCTTTCCAGTTCATTTACAATAGAATATGCTATGCTATGCTAAGTCACTTCAGTCGTGTCCGACTCTGTGCGACCCTAGAGACGGCAGCCCACCAGGCTCCCCCATCCCTGGGATTCTCCAGGCAAGAACACTGGAGTGGGTTGCCATTTCCTTCTCCAATGCATGAAAGTGAAAAGGGAAAGTGAAGTCGCTCAGTCGTGTCCAACTCCTAGCGACCCCATGGACTGCAGCCTACCAGGCTCCTCCATCCATGGGATTTTCCAGGCAAGAGTACTGGAGTAGGGTGCCATTGCCTTCTCCACAATAGAATATAGTAACATGTATAACTTCTAATGAAGAGAGAAACATGCTCTCCTGCCTCTGTCTATACTTAGATATGTTCCTGTGGTCCCAGAGAGGAAGAAAATCAAAAACAGCAATATGCCATATTAGTCACAAGATTTTTACACCACCAAAACCTCATCTCAAGACATATTAGAGAACATTTTCAGAATCTTCAATGGATGAGTTAGAAACGTGTCTTTAGTACTGTCAGTAAGACTCATCTGCTGGGCTAAGAACTTACCCTCCTTTTGCTCTGAACTCAGAATTTTATGAGCATACATTGTTCTTTATTTATGTTCTTTATTGTATATTATGTGTTTAATGTTAGACACTAATCCTTTCTAGGGCAGAGCAATAAATAGGAATAAGATGAGAACATAGGATTAGCCTTCAGAATTTATAGTTAAGAACAGGAGGAATTTTGTTTTCTTTTGGATCATTTTTAGACATTCTTTGGAACAGTATTTGAAATTTGATGGGCTATAATTTAGCCATCTCTTTTCATTAATAGTAAAATGTTCTCTTGCCTAAAGCAGGAAAGATTTGGGTTCTTCTTCCTTAGAAATCCCAGCAACTTCTTCAGCTCTTTTCTTTCCTGGTGTATATTTTGTTTACTCTAATAGAGTGACATGAGAAAAAATGAGAACAGTGGGACCAAATTGCTGGGAATATGTTTGATCCTACTGCAGCAGGAAAGGCACATATATTACCTCTTCTGCCTTGGCTACCCTGCCAGAAAAGACATAGCTGCCTAACTATATGGCTGTAAGCAACTGAACAGTTGATAGGGTTGTTTAAAAGGTCTATATATCTGCTCTTTTTTAACTTCTTTCCCCATTGAGGCCATTACAGAGTATTAAGTAGAGCTCCCTCTACTATACAGTAGATCCTTATTAGTTATCTATTTTATATGTGGCGTTGTGTATGTGTCAATCCCAATCTTCTAATTTATCCTCCCTCTTTATCCCCCAGTGATAAGTTTATTTTCTACATCTGTTACTCTATTTCTGTTTTGTAGATAAGTTCCTTTGTATATTCCACATATAAGCAGTATCATGTGATATTTGTCTTTCTGTGTCTAACTTACTTCACTCAATATGACAATCTCTATGTCCATCTATGCTGCTGCAAATAGCATTATTTTGTTCTTTTTTCTGGCTGTGTAATATTCCATTGTAGATGGGTATCATATCTTCCTCTGTTCATGGTCATTTACTTTGTTACACACCTGAAATTAACACAACATTATAAATAAACTATACCCCAATAAAAATTGAAAAAAATAAAATCACATTATTAACCTAACAATCAAAATATAAAAATAAAACCTTTTTTTTAATTAAAAAAGTTTATCTTAACATAAATTCAAATCTATTGTTATTATGTAGATGAGCTTTGTTGATGCTTCCATGATGCCTTAGTGCTAGGCACCACTAAACTAGAGAACCACAACCCCCACCCCAAAAGGCAGCAGAAGCAAATGGCCCATCTAGTTCCAGCCACAAGGTTACCTTTGCCCTCCTCTATTTTTGGCCAATAAACTGTCATTTTTATTTTTAGTTTATTAGTGACTGAATGATTTTATAATGACTACTGCTTCTGCCCTCCTAAAAATCTGCTTGCCAACTTTTAACTCAAAGTAAGAGGTGTTATTATTACCAAAGGAGTGCTTTTCAGTACTCACTTTGAGATCTACTTTTCAAAAGGGTAGAGGGAGGGAAATAATACCGAATTTCTGAGAATATTTATGAGAATGGGGATCATTGCTTTTGAAAGCCACTGCTTTTGAAATATGTTCCTCCATAATGAAAGTGTTCTCTTACCCAATAATTATAAAGCAGTTTCTACTCATGTAATAGTGGCTCAGAAGTGACCTGCTTAACTAGCAGTCATGGACCCAGAGACCATCCATGTACCCCAAAGTAATGACTGTTGAGTTATTTCTGTGAATCTCTTGGAACTGAATGTTGGGAGTGGAATACCTTGGGTATAAGAATAGATTATGCTGTTTAGAAAATATATAATGTAGATTTTTATAGAATAAAATTCTGTAAAGGCAATATATGGGTCAAAATAGACAATAGATTAGATGAAATAATAGATTAGACTAAATATACTATTTTGGAGAAAGTTTCTCTATAAATTTAATAAGTGAGCTGCTTAATAACAACAGTATTATATTTACATTCAATGAAATTCAAAATTAAAGTCATGATAGAAATTCAGACTCTTACATAAATGGTGCTCTGTGACCTGGAAAACAAATTTACAGTTACCAAAGGAGAAAGGGGTGGGGGAGGAATAAATAAGGAGTTTGAGATTAGCAGATACAAATTATTATATATAAAATCAATAAACAATGTTCTACTGTATAGAACAGGGAACTACATTCAATATCCTATTATATACTACAGTGGAAAAGAATATATGTGTATATATGCACATAACTGAATTACTTTGCTATACACCAAAAACTAACACAACATTGTAAATCAACTATAGTTCGATTTAAAAAGAGTGGTGCTCTGTGGCTGAGCACCCAAGAAACAGTTATGGTCTAGCTCACCTTTCTGGTTTGTGAATGATGATACCTTCATATTTACCTTCACTGTCTCTTCTTGCCAAAATGAAACTCACTATTTGGGAAACTACCGTTTACAACCATTTAATACTACTATCATGGAGAAGGAAATGGCAACCCACTCCAGTATTCTTGCCTGGAGAATCCCAAGGACAGAGGAGACTGGTGGGCTGCCATCTATGGGGTCGCACAGAGTCAGACACAACTAAAGCAACTTAGCAGCAGCAGCAATACTACTATCTGCAAGTTATAAACATGGAAGTCTAACCTATGTGCAATAAACTATCCCAGGAAGGCCTTGGTAAAACATATTTGGTAATCCTTTGACAATAGCAGGACTCTAGGTATTAACCATCTTAAGGCCATGCTGTATAATACTTTGTCTTCTTTCTGAGTCCAATGAGAGCTTTGGTGAACTAAGGCAAAGCTAGAGTTATGATCTAACTCCATGTAAATGGCAGAACTTTTGGTTTTTTCTCAAATGACAAGCAAACAAAAACCATTTCTAAACTGCTTATTTGATGCTAAGAACTTCAGAATTCTCAGTAGTCAATATGAAAAAATGTAGAAATGGTATGTCATCTTGGATTCTGTATTTTTACTACCTTGATTAATAGACACATGTTTTCCAGTATTAACAAATCCAGTGTATTCTAAATCATTGGTAGCAGCATTTCAAAAATCTTAAAAAAAAATGAATTTTAGTGTAAAAATTATATTTTAAGGAGGAATAGTCAGGGAAGAGTGATGCAAAATCCCATGAGCAATGGGACACCAGGAATTCTAAGCAGTTAGCTGTAAATCACTGTTTTAGATGTCAGACAGGGAATGCATGCTTTGAAAGTAAAGTGCTTTTATGCACAGTTTCCAAATAACAACAGTTTAAGACGTAGATATAACCATCCACTTTAGAAAAAAGATAGTCATTTGAAATTAACATTCCCTAAAACAGAAAATCAACAGAATGTTGTTAAATAAAAGGTAATGTTAATATTCTTCAGGGAGAAAAATAAACATCACAAGTGGCAACTCATCCCACTCTCTCATCATTCATATCTGAGTTCATATAGACATGTTGGTTTGCACATCTTTACTAAACTAACACCACATACTTAAATATGAATATCCACGTTTCTTCTTCTCTTTACAGTTGTCTTCTTTCTCTATAAATTTGTTTCATACAAAGAAAGGCTTATAACTTTGTTTTTAAATCTTCTTGCAAGTCATATTTTCCATTATCTATGATGGTTTGGTAAATATCACTGATGGACTGAAAATAAAGAATGACTAGTTTCAAGGGAAAAACAACATCTAGAAGCAGAGCATAGAAAGTTAATCAAGAGTATAAAATGCAAAACTGAGATTTAAGCATAGTTATAATAGTTGATTATGTAAGAAACATGAAGAATATAGATGTTTCTACTATTTCCTCTATGCATAGATCATACACTTTATCATGTCTGTTTGAAATACAACTGAAATTAGATATGAACACCTTGGAGAGAAAAAGTTATTAAACCCCTCCCAGTAAAATTTAAAATTAAAGACATCGAAGCAACCTAAATTGCTTATCCATTCATTAATGGATGAATGGATAAAGAAGATGTGGTATATATACACAATGGAATATTACTCAGCCATAAAAAAGAATGAAGTAATGCCACTTGCAGCAACATGGATGGACTTAGAGACTGTCATACTGAGTAGAGAAAGTTACACAGAGAAAGACACACATCATATGACATCGCTATATGTGAAATTTTTTTTTAAATGGTACAATGAACTTATTTACAAAACAGAAGCAGAGTCACAGATGTAGAAAACAAACTTATGGTTATCAGTGGGAGATAAGGGGAGGGATAAACTGGGAGATTGGGATTGACATGTATACGGTGTGTGTATGTACACAGTCATGTCTGACTCTTTGCAACCCCATGGACTGCAGCCTGCCTGGCTCCTCTGTTCATGGAATTTTCCAGGCAAGAATATTGGAGTGGGTTGCCATTTTCTACTCCAGACATAGACACACTACTATATATAAAATAGATAACTGAAAAGGACCTACTGTATAGCACACGGAAACTCTACTCATTACTCTGTAATGACCTACATGGGGAAAGAATCTAAAAAGGGCGGATATATGTATAACAGATTCACTTTGCTGTTTACCTAAAACTAACACAACACTATAAACCAGTTATTCTAAAATAAAATTAATTTTGAAAAAAAATATTTAAGGGGAAGTCAAAACATTGAGATTGTTTCATCTTTTAGAAGAAAAAGAAGGTTAAGATAGTGAGCTGAGACTAGTTTTTTTTTTTTTAAGCAAGTTATGGGAAGTAAGAAATAAGACTTTCTTTTCTTCACTGAGGCCGCATAGTGATGAAATAGGCTTACACTGCAACAGAACATGTTTAGGTTTGAAAATGAGGTAGACTCTTGATAGTGAGGCTTCTAAACACTGAAAGAGAAGTTCTGGGTTTGTCTTCTTGAAAGTGCTTAAACCTAAACAGGATAAACTCTCATCTTTATGGAATATTCTAAACATGTAAAGAAGGGAAGGAGCGCCTTTTCTAGGTGATTCTCATGATTCAGGACTTTCTTTTTCTCTCTCTTTTTAAAATCACTATTACTCAGAAACAAACACTGCTAAAAAGGCACCAGCACTACTAAATGTCCTTGGCCAAAGGACAGAAAAAGGACACTTCTGAAAGCAACAGAAGTGCCCCCAATGTCTTAGTGGAGAATTCTCAGGAATCTCCCTGTGCTACCCTTTGTTTCATATGATCACAAATATAACCATCACACTATGTTGCCATTATTGCCTATAATAATTGATTTACTATGAACTTGGAATTGTGGGTACAGCTGCTGAAACAACTACTTGTGAACAAAGAGATTAGAACTTATTGTTCGGTGTTCTGTAAAGAGGTACAGTAGACTTTTAGTGGAAAAGTTAGCACATTTCACTCTCTGCTTTTTGCTCTCAGTATTCAAAGTCAGACTCATTTCTATTAAATCATTCCCTTCCTGTGACACTAAGTATTTCTGATTCATCTCCAGAAATATGAAACCAATGTGTGTTGCTGGTATTTGCTTAAGAAATAAGGGAAGAAGTCCAGAGTATACAAGGAGGAAAAAAAATATATCCCCAATTTAAAAGAAAAAATAACATATAGCCTACCTCTTCCTACCTGCCACGTTCTCTTCGAGGAACTAGAGATGCATGGATAAATGTGCCCATTGCTAAAGAGTGAAGACAGACAGGAATGAGAAGCAGACATAGAAATAGAGACCTAGGGTGTGAAGAGATGGGAGTTGGTTAGAAGGAAGGTGAAAAGTACTGTGTAGATATGCCCAGGACATTTCTGTTCTATGCCTATGATCTTGGTATAATTATCGATAGAGTCCTTTTACCCTCAAAAAGTGGCCTTGTTTGGACAGTAAACTCTATGGTCACCCTATGAATAGCTGTAGCTGTCAAGTCTGCCTGAGGTGGTTTAGAAAGATCTTTCCCAGGATAGGACAGAAAATCAAAGAGATTAAGAATGCTTTGCCATTTGTGTTATCTATATCCAAAAAGAAATTATAAAACTGGGTAGACTGACTGCCTTTCATTTCTCCCAGGGTTGACAGAGGGCTAGAAAAGGTATTTAAGTTCTGTGTGGTGAGGGAAGAGGGACAAGGCAAAAAGATGATCTAAATCCCCTTGTTTGTATATGAAATGCACAAGAGTTGTCATTAAATGAACCATTAAATTACGAATTCCCAGAAGCTTTCAGGATTGGAGGACACGGTAAAAAAAAATAACTAGAAGCCATGATGGGGAATTTTAGAAAGACATGTTAAGATATAATAAAAGGAAGAACATGTTGTACAAACAGAAGTCCTAGAGCAGGATTGGGTTGCCCGTGAGGTTAAGCGCACCGTGTCCCTGGTGGTGTGCAACAGGGACTGAATGGCCCCAGCAAGCAAACTCAGGCACCAGGTCAAGACGCAGACCACAGGACTTTAGGGTCCTTTACACATTGCCCTGAGATTTTATGATTCTGCATGATGCATGGTGTCTTTTTGAGTAACTTTTAAGTAAGAATCTTGTGCTTGGGGAAGTATAAATACCAGGAAACTAAAAGTTTGTGTAAGCTAAAACTTCTTATGATCCAGTCTAAACACACACTAAAAACGGACCAAGGAAAGCCACTGCAGATCTCACTGAGCTCATTCTTTGCTACTCGTGCAAGGTAAGCAGCTGTTAATTAGAGGTGTAATACTCAGAAGACATGCCTCACTCAGGCCTCCACCTCTCGGACTCATTTTGAGATAGAACAGCTGCAGTCTTGCTAACCAGTTTGATTTGCATAGCTCTGAGTTACATAGGGAAAACCTGTGGCAAAGCTATCATTAAAGAGAAACAAAGCAGAAGACTGAACAAAGGCTACATTCTGTGCAAAGTTGGAAGTTTAGACTGTTTCAGTAATCCTTGTCATGGTAAGAAAGATGTCCGCCCCTCCCCCACACCTAAAAACAAAAGCAGACAAGTGACAAAAGAAGTCTCCCTGAAGGTAACTTAGGAGCAAAGAGTAGGGTGAACTAGAGGCTATGCGTATGAAGAGAGAGAAAGAAGTTGGCATGGACACAGGGAGATGCAGCCAAACACCACCGCACTCATGGCACAAAGATACGATTAGGTTAGAATCCCTTCCACCTCTTCCACAGTGCATTTCAGCCGGACTAGTTCAGGTCCAGGCAAAAGAAACGACATCTTGATGAAGCTCAGCTTTCCCAGAGGCCTAACAAGGATTGCAACACAGTTAAAGTCAGAATAATCTCACCAGGCCTTTTCTATAAAATTCTTGAATATCTACATTTTAAGATGAAAATGTTTTCCAGTAAACTAGGGAGAAATGTCTTCTGCAGGCAGTGGAAGTGACTTTAGTTCCTTAGTGGTTAAGAGTATCAGGGCTTTGGATGAAGGGAAAATAGCGTCACACCTTTGCTACTTACAGATTTATGGTGAAGTATTTGAATTTCTCTAAAGTTTTAGTTTCCACAGTAAAAAGAAATTGATAATACACACACCACAGAGCCATTGTAAAGATGATATTAGACATGTAAATTGTGTTATGCTTGTAGTGTCTGGGAAATGATTATTAACAATAAAATTTTTATTCAGCAAGGACAATTATCCATTTCTGTAACATTCTTTAGTCATGCATACCAAGCTCTGCCTCATGTTTCATCATCACTTTCTGGCTGGTTCTTAACACTCTAGCTCTGTTCCAGCTTTGACTTGCTTCCCTAGATATTGTAAGTGTCTGCCTTCTCGCTTCAGAACTTCATGCTTCCATGTTCTTCAAGAGGTATACCTAGAATCATTTAGAAATTCAGTGCCAATAATGGACAAAATTTGAAATCATTAGGAGAAATACATGGCTTTTAGGAAATACTGTTCTTGAGTTCTGAGGGCATTCTTCATGTATTATGACATTGACCATGAGATCATTCATGGCAGGTAAACAAAGAATGAAAGTGAAGTCGCTCAGTCATGTCCAACTCTTTGCAACCCCATGGACTGTAGTCTACCAGTCTTCTCAGTCCATGGGATTTTCCAGGCAAGAGTACTGGACTGGGTTGCCATTTCCTTCTCCAGGGGATCTTCCTGACCCAGGGATTGAACTCGGGTCTCCTGCATTGTAGGCAGACACTTTACCCTCTGAGCCACCAGGGATATTATTTTGTACCCTCCTCCTAGGAGGTTAAAATAACTTACTAAAAGTCACTCAGCAATCTCAGATGAAGAATCTAAGGAGACAGTCTTGAATTCTTGACCCAAAATCTGCCCTTTGCTATGCAAAAGTCATCATTGGTAGGATGATCCCAAGTATTAATTTTAGATTATGATATTACCTTTTGCCAAACACTTAAAACGTTTCCTGGATTTGGATAGGGCCTCCGGTTACCCTCAGAACTTGGGGAGAAGGCCATGTAAGTTCTCTTCTCAAAAGTTAAAGCAGTCCTTGTCACCAAGACTATCATATGTTAGATCACATGTCAGCGTCTGTGACACAGTCAGGCCTTGGCTTCTCAGGATCTACTCATTACAAGTGAGTTTATGGGCCTTGCAGCATATGGCCTTGATATATGATCTTAGAGCAAAAGAGCAAGGTATTTCAAGCTGGCCACAATTTTATTGACTCTTACAGGCTTGCTTTGTAGTCATTCCAATAAACTAGATGAGAAATTTCTGATGCTCCAAGCTATCCAGTCCCCAGGACTCCATTTCATGATTCAGAGTCCAACTAAACAACTCAAGAGTGCTTTTGTGTGACACTGTGACCACAGGGATAAATAATTGCTTAGTAATTCTCTTTGAGGCAGAAAATTCTAAACATGGAGAAACCATTTCCCCTTAATGGGAGCCAGAAATCCTGTAAGTGCTTGAAATGGCATTCACAAGTCTGAATGGTAAACAGATAAAAACAGGAGCGCACCAGTTGCACAAATGACTTGCTTGTCACAAACTTGTCATTGCAGTAATCTAACATTTCTTTCACAGAGCCCGATGGAAAGTATGGAACAAACAGGCCCTGCTGACGTTTTGGCTCTGCTAAGCCTTCCTCCAAGCTAAAGCATCTGCAGCATCTTCCTGTTCTAGACCCTTTATCTGCTGAAGTTAGCTGATACTGTGCATGTCAAAGAAATGTTTGACTATTGCATTAACAAGTTGATGACAAGCAAGTTATTCCTGCAACTGAAATGCTTCTGCTTTTAGCAGGCTGCCATTTTGACCTTCATCTTATTATACAGAAGAACCAGAACAGAGCAGAGCCCTGGGAACATTCAGTATTCCAGTATCATTGCCCTAGACTTGAGACCACTGTCTAGGGCTTAGGTGTAGTGGTATAGCGAACATATCTGGCAGTTCCATCAAGTTTATATATGGGATTTTCTGGTAAAACATAAATGGTATAAACACATTGGACTGTCCCAAGATTTCCTATTACTAAAACAAAGTGAGCCACACAGAAATTCATTTCCTCCTCACCCCCTCCACCCCAAACACACACATGCTCATACACGGGCCTGTATATAAAATGTTAATACAAAAGTCCCTTCTTATCCTCAGTTCCACCTTCCCCAGTTTCGGTTTCAGTTAGCCACAGCCATCTGCAGTCTGAAAGCATTAAATGGAAAATTTCAGAAATAAACAGTTCATTAGTTTCAAATTGTACACTGTTCTGAGTAGCATGATGAAATCTCCTGCCATTCCACCTGGGATGTGAATCATCCCTTTGTCCAGAGCACCCCACCAGTTACTCACTTAGTAGGCAGCTCAGTTATGAGATCGACCGAGACAGTACTCCGGTTCTTGTGTTGAAGTCACCCTATTTTACTTAATAATGGCCCCAATGCATAAAAGCGGTAATGCTGGCAAATCAATTATGCCAAAGAAAAGCTGTAAAGTGTTTCTTTTTGTTGAAACGGTGAAAGTTCTCAACTTACTCAGGAAAAAAAGTCGTATGCTGAGGTTACGAAGATCTATGGTAGGAATGAATCTCTCTCAGCGAAATTGTGAAGAAGGAAAAAGAAATTCACGCTAGTTCTGCTGTCGCACCTCAGACTGTAATTGCTGAGGCCACAGCGCACGATGATGCTTAGTGAAGGCGGAAACGTCATTTGATTTGTACAGAAAGATATTTTGAGACAGAGAGATCACATTCACGTAACTTTTATTATGGTATATTGTTATACTGTTTCCATTTTATTATTGGGTGGTGTTAATCTCTTACTGTGCCTGATTTATAAATTACACTTTATCATAGGTATGTATGTACAGCAAAAGCTATCGTGGATATGAGGTTTGGCAGGATCAGTGGTTTCAGGCATCCACTGGGGCTCTTAGAACCTAGCCCCCTTGGATAAGAAGGGGGTACTGTAGCTGAAAGAGTTAATGAAAATTATAACCAGTTTTACACAGTTTTTGCCCGTTCTTGGATTTCCTCCTATCAGTAAGCTCTCCTCACCTGCTTCTCAAGTAGCATAACATCTGAACCAGTCTAAGCCTAATCAGAGCCACACCCTTATCCCCTAGAAAAAGAGCTGTGTCCTTCAGCCTCCTCACAGAAACCTGGGGCAGCCCTTTCTAAAACACCACCGGTTCATCTCCAACTTCAGCAGCCAGTAGGGAGTGCTCACACACTATGCAACTTCAGACTCTTGCCTTTCTGTTTGAGAGGCCCTCCCCTGGCAGGTGGACCCACACTTGGTGTTCCCTGAGTGTGTCTGGTGGGTCCCAGGCTTAGCAGCATGCAGCCAGAGCTGGAGCCTTAAACAGGAGCCTGGCCTGTTGCCCCCAAGCATTCTGCCTCTGCTGGTGCCTTAGGTGGATCAGCACTTGGAGCAATAGCGCTTTCGCCCCAAAGACTTAGGCCTTTTCATAAAGTGGAGCTTCCATTGTTCATCAAGGTGTCAGTCACCCTCATTCTTTCATACCTCTCTGTAAGGGTTAAGGGCAGTTGCTTGTGTCTTACCTGGTTTAAATGTTGACAGAAAACGCTGCATTCTCAGATTTTTTTTTTCCGGTTGATGCCCCAGATGCTTTCATTTTGAAAAGTCTTGTGTAAAAATGATGATCATTGTTCAGCCACGAGAACTCAAATTTCTTGCCAAAGTAGTAATGGGGCTTAATTTTCTTTTAGATTTGGCAAACTGATCACAATCCTGTCTCCCAGATGAAATGTTTAATTCCCATCCTAGGTATCTCAGACTGTAATCTATACCTCAGCCTCGTTACCTCAGAAGGCAGGTGGGAAAGGTGTGAAGAGTTAAGTATTGCCCCAGGAAAAGGAAGTGAACGTAGTTTGAAGTGGCAGTTACATCTTCTGTCACAGAAAACATGTAAACAAACCATTGAATTTTAAAAGAAATTTTAGTGACTTTTCTCTTCCTTCTTAAAGTTCCTAATATGATTTCTGTAATGATTTTCTGTTTTCTTCATAGAACTTAAATGGCAAAGAAATGATATGCTATTTTTGATTCAGGAAAAAATAAAGATCTTTTTATATGGGAACTCTCTTTTTAAATATACGTTAGGGAATAGATAATGGTAACAAAAAAAAAAATGTTCTCTCTTCCTGTTCAGAGAGATAGATGATTAGTATATGTGCTTTTAATATATATTTACTTACTTATCTGGTTGTTTGTTTATTTTAAGAAAGCAAGAAAGGAAGGAAGAAAACAAAAGCTCTTGTGCTGGAGTGATTTCCTTGGATTCATAGAATGGTGGGACTGGAAACGAGCTTGACGATAGGGCTGTGCCTCTGTGTCACGTGTCCACTTCACAGATATGGACGCTGAGACCAGACCTGTTTTATAACAGGAACAAAGGTACACACAACAGGACTGTGGCAGAGTCAGACCTAAATCGTGGTCTGACCTACAATCCAGCCAATATTCTCTCAGAAATTACATAATTTTTAAAAAACTTTTTCTTTTAAACAAAGAATGATTTACATTGGCGTGCTTAAATCTAACAGGATGTTTGCTTTCGGAAAAACTGTCTGTAAATTAGCTAAGCTAATTCAGGAATGTACAGTTGAACAGTTTTGAGACATTTCTTACCAAGCTATGTTTTATCTGAGTTGTATAAGGAACCATTATAATTTCAATTATTTCTTTTCTCTTATAAGATTTCATAGAAACACTTTTCCTTTCCCATTTTGGCACCTGAAAACATGAATTTTTAAATGAATCTGTTTCTTTTATAAGTATTCATTTAAGTAGGTCATATTCTAGAATTCTTTGAGGTAAAAAATCTTATCAGATTAAAAGAAATCTGTTTTTTATTCCCATTTTTAGCCACATACGAGTCGGTCCTTGTAATCGTCGGTTTCAACAAAACATTAAGTTAAAACATCAATGTTTTTGTTTGTTTTGGTTCTTTACGTTTAACACAATGGGAAAAAAAATGCATTTACCTTTTTGCAGCTATAATAATTATATACTCCATTTTTCATTTATGCAAAACTTATTTTTGAGGGTTTCCTTTTTGTTTCATTTCTCTATTTTTGCATTTTCCAAACATCTGTACCGTGGCTGGTGGCGAGAGTAGCAGTGGCTGGCACTTTTCCTCCGCGCTTTGAGACAAAGAGAATTGGCTGGAATAAAACCTTGCTTTCCATATGGTTAACTTGAAATACAGCACTGAAAAGGTATTGTCTCTTTTTCTTTTCTGAAACCAGAGGTGAAGCCCAGAAACAAATAGCAATATTAATGCCAAACCACCTGTTGATTCACATCAGAAAATCCTTGGCAATCCCCCACTTCATGTTTGAAACACCTAAATGGATGACTGATCTTCATGCGTTGGTAGCATTGTATTCCTGGAGAATCCCAGGGATGGGGAAGCCTGGTGGGCTGCCGTCTATGGGGTCACGCAGAGTCGGACACGACTGAAGCAACTTAGCAGCAGCAGCATTGTATTAATACATGATGCTGGTCATTCACTTAAGAAAGCCTGGATTCTACACATAGTCAAAGAGTGAATTGAAAGTTTTGCTTTGATTCAACTAAATGATCACTTTGTAAGTACACTTGGCTGTGAAGTGTTTATTGATTCCTGGAACAGTTGGCCCTAGTGTCATGGACAGTGAAGAGGAAAAGATGACACTGGTGTTTTCTTCTACCTTGATTAATTCTAGTTAGGAAAAGCAGTAGTCTGTCCTGTCATTTTTAATGTAAAATGTTTCAAACATATAAAAGTATGAATTATAATGTGAACATACAAGAATCCGGCACCCAAGTTAAACAAACCTCAATGTGGAAAATTTATTTCCAAACCTGTTTTTATCGTGTATTATTCTAAGTTACGTACAGTGAAGTACACAGATTAATTGTATAGCTTGATGAGATTTTATGTGAGTATACATGCATGCAACAATATTCAATCCAACATGCAAAACATCCACAATACCTAGGAGAATCCCTCATGCCCCCTTACAGGCTATATCCTCCAAAACTTTAACACAAGATTAAACACAGCACAACTCTTCTGATTTCTATCATCATGAATTAGTTTTACATAAACCATACATTATGGGTTATATAAAATGAACTTTACTGTATGTGTCACTAAAATCTGAGTCTCTAATTGTTAAACATTATTTCTGGTATTTCCCATTTGCCACCAAAATTGTACTTAACATTTTTGTACATGTTTGGAAGCAAAGGAGGAAATGCTTAACTATAAGAAAAAAAAAATATTTTTAAATTTTATTAAATAACTTCTTATTTTTTAAAGTTTAATAACTTTACTAAGAATTATGCAATTTTTCTTTTTCAAGTGATAGTATCGATTTATATTCTCATTAGCAGTCTATGAGACCTTCTCCATATGCTTCACAACATTTGGAATGACCAAGGTTCTTACATTTTTGTCAGACTGAGGGGATTGAATAATATATCATTGAAAATGTTTTTCACTTATAAACCACTGGGATTTCCTCATGCGTGTTCATGTGTGTTGCCGGTTTATATCTTCACCTATGTTCTGATTGAGTTATTTGTTTGGCTACTGTTATGGACAGCTTTTGGTTTTGGTTTTGTAGTTGTTGTAATACTCTGGATTCTCATCTTTTGAGCAATATAGATTGCAAATATCCTTTCCCAGTTTTTAGTTTTCTCTTTTAACTGTATATAGTGGCATTTATTTTTAAACCTTCTGATTTTAATGCAGTTAAGTTTATTGATGTTTTCCTTTATGGTTTGTCCTCTTGCTGCTGCTGCTCCTGCGTCGTTTCAGTCGTGTCCGACTCATTTTAAAAACCCTTCAATATGACAAGATCCTTAAGAAACCTTCCTATATTTTCTTCTAACAGTTTTAAAGTTTTTTCTTTTACATTTAGATCTCTAATCTTCTTGGCATTTGTTTTTGTGTATGGTATCTTACATGCATCCTGTTTTATTTTTTTTTTCCTTGTGGGTAACACAGTCATCCCAGCACCATTTAACAAATTAGTCATCCTTACTCACTAATTTGTAATGCCTCTTTCACCTACATCAAATCTGTTTTTAGTATCTTTATTTCATCCAGTGGACTATTTCTCTATTCTTGTGCTAACACCAAAGTGCCTTAATTACCATTGCTTTATAATATTCTTATTATTTGGTAAGGTAAATCTCTCTACATTGTTCTTCCTTAAAATTCTTTTTGCTCCTCTTGGCCTTCTGCTATTCAATGTAAATTTTAGGGTTGTTTAGTCAAGTTTAGCAAAAGCCCTGTTGAATTTTATTTGTATTTACATTAACTTTAGATAGTAATCTGGAGGAGAATGGATATTCTTATGACACTGTGTCTTTTTAACATTGAGAGCTGTACTTGATGAGTTCTTCCTTCCAGTTCTATAATAATGTTTTATAATTTTCACCATAAAAGTCTTGCTTGATCTTATTTGTTAGAATTCCTCTCATATGACTTAATTTTCATGATATTATGTATAAAATCTGTTTTCCACTTTATTGCTTATTTGTTATTATTGGTGTATACTCAACAGCTTTGCTGAATTCTCTTACTAGTTCCACTGGCTAAACTGAAATTCTCCTAGGTTTTCTACATGGACATGTGTATCATTAGCAAATAATTCCAATATATCTCTTAATTTTCAATTCCAATTTATCAATTAATTTTCAATTCAATTTATTTTTCCTGTCATATTGCATTACTGAGACCTCTATATACTACTACTACTACTAAGTCGCTTCAGTCATGTCCGACTCTGTGCGACCCCATAGACAGCAGCCCACCAGGCTCCCCTGTCCCTTGGATTCTCCAGGCAAGAACACTGGAGTGGGGTGCCATTTCCTTCTCCAGAGATCTCTATATAGTGTGGAGTAAAAGCCATGACATTAGGAATGTTCTGTTTCATTCTTTAATGGAAATGTTCTGGAAATGTGATATTTGCTTGGGATTTTGATAAATCAAAATTATTATTGAAAAGTTCCCATCAGCTATTTAAAGTTTGCTAAGTATTTTTAATCAAGAATACTCGGGACTTCCCTGGTGGTCCAGTGGCTAAGACTCCATGCTCCCAGTGCAGGGAGCCTGGTTTTGATCCCTGGTCAGGGAACACGATCCCACATGCCACAACTAAGAGAGTTTGCTTGCCACAACTAAAGACCTGGTACAGCCAAATAAATAAATAAATTTTTTTTTTAAAAAAAGAATACTCATTGAATTTTATCTAATGCATTTTCTGCATCAATAACATGATAAAATTTCCCACTAATATGTTAGTATTTTATATGATACTAAGACATTTCTTAATAGTCAACATTTCTTACATTCCTGCAAAAAAAAATTTTTTTTACTTGGTCCTGGTGTGTTTTTTAAATCCAGTCTTGAGTTTAATTTGCTGATAATTTTCTATATATGTTTGCATGGGGAGATTAGTCTTTTCTTAAAATTTTTATTATAGACATTTGGTGTTATGGTGATACTAGCCTTGTAAAATAAGTTGAGCAACATTTCTCTCTTATTTTTTTCTATTTCTGAAACTATTTTTATATTATACAGATTACCTATTCTGAAGATTTGGTTAGATTTACCTCTAAAATCATCTGGACCTAATATTTTGTATTAGTAGGTGGTAGGTAGTGTAAGGTAGATGTTATATTATCATCAGTTCCTTTACTTCCATAGCTATTGCTTTATTCAAGTGTTATAGTTCTTCTTAAGTCAATTTTAAGGAGGTGTTTTTGGAAAATATACAGTTAACAGTTAATCTACACTTCAAATTTATTTGTACAAAGCTCTTCATAAATTCTTATGATATTTAATTTTATCTTTAGATATGTTCCCTTCTTATTCCTAATATTATTTATATTAACCTCTTCTCTTCTTTTACTGGCTGTTAGACACTTTTGTGTTTTATTTACTTTTTTCAAAAATTGTCTTTTGAGTTTGCTTATTGACTTGATTGTGTCTTTGCATTCTATATCATTACTTTATGCTTTTGTCAACATTATTTTTTCTTTTTATTTTATTATTTAGATCATTTTTTCTAGATTCCTGAGTTGATTTTTTCTCATTCAATTTTAATACTTTTTATTGTTTTTAAAATGAATCTGTCTCGAAATTCTCATTCAGGTGTCTCATTAGCTGCATAACATGTCTTGATATGTAGTTTTGTTTAATTTTAAATATTTTGTAATATCTCTTTTGATTTATTTTTTACCCTTAATTAGAACTGTATATTTCTAGGGACTTCACTGGTGGTCCATTGTTTAAGATTCCATGCTTCCAGTGCAGGGGCACAGGTTTGATCCCCAGTCAGGGAAATAAGATCCCACATACCATGCATTGCAGCCAAAAAAAAAAAAAGTATATGTTTCTACATGGCAAACATGTATTTACTCTATTTTTATTACTGATTCTGAATTCAATTCCATTATAATGAGATGTTTTATATAGTTTTGATTGAAAAAAATTTTTTTTAATTCTTTTCTGACCTAGTACATAGATTTTATTGCTGGGCTTAAAGTTCATTGCAAATATACTCATTTTGAAATCATTATCAGACAATTCTATAAAATCAAATTTATCTGGAGTGAATATTCCAGTTATTAATTTTGTGGTTGTTTTGCATTCCTATAGACTAACAACAAAGGATCAGAAAGAGAAATTAAGGAACAATTCCATTTACCATCACATCAAAAGAATAAAATAGCTAGAAATGAACTTCCCTTGCTGTGTTTTAGAATTTTGTTTTGCAGGTTAATGTTGGTCATAAAGCTTTTTTGTCTTCCCTCTTGGCACTCTCTCTCTAATTTTTTCATACCTCCTTGACTGATGGTTTTCCAGTTGCCTCTATCTGCATTCCTGGCTTTCTCGTCCCAATCCAAATCTTATAATGGTGTCTTTAGCTTACCTTTAAGAATATTTGATCATGAGACTGAATCTATACCTTCATCCTTCCACCTTTCAGTGCCTGCAGCTCTGTATAAGATATTGCCCCAGGCAGCAGATGGCCATATTTTTTACAGCCTCTTGTTGAAGTAGCAAAACAGACTTAGGTCCACCATTTCATATGGAACACTTTTGGCCCCATTACTCCAAAGACCTAGATTCCCAGCCACCTCTATGTGCTTCTCTATCCAGATTTCAGTAGGCTTATGGCTTCAGCCCTCCTCACTGTTTTTAGTTTCTTTGCAGAAATGGTTACTTTCTTCTTTTTAAGTCTCACTCTGCCTCTTTAGATTTTTTCATTTTATATTGTATCAGTTTTTTCACTTATCAGTATATCTTGTATAACACTCCTTTGATTTTTACCTCTCTTTCATTTAGATACACCATTTTAAAACAAATATTACAAATAATATTTATTATTATTGATTATTTAGTGGTGCTGGGCACTGAACTTTATAGATAGTTTTATTCAATCCTCTCTATATAGTCAGTTACTTTCATTCATGTTTTATAAACTAAGGAAATTGATATAAATAAGCTAAGTAAATTTCTCCTTAGGAAAGAGGTGATGACTAGTAAATGCAGAAGTAATATTTAAATTCAGTTTTCTCCACTACAAAACTAGTATTCTTAACGTACTATTGTATGGTTAGATTTTGTGGAATTTTAAGCCTATGTTATGGTTTTTATTTTAATAATAAATTAATTGACTTAATATTTATTGTTGTAAAAAATGAGTATTTTCTATGTTATTCTGCCTTCTTGGTTCTCTCTGTCTTTTTCTCTTATGGTATATAACTGTTTGTTATTAGTATAGCAATTTAGAAGTTTTAAAGCAAAGTTTATTTTTCTAATAATGAAGAATACTAGAAAATAATAAATAGTATATATTATTAGTAGTAGATGTAATAGATAAAATAAATAATAAAATAATATTAGAAAAAGTAGCAGTTATTTTTTAAAACATTAACTATTTTTTAATTATCGCTATTAAAGAAATCATATGCTGCATGAAATGAGAAATTTAGGGTGCTGCTTCTTCATTCCTCTCCTCCTACCCACTTTCTCAGTTTTTGTTATAATGCATTAGTCAGGTATAGATTATTATCCATCTCTGTGATATAGCTGTGGAGAGGATAATCACAGAAAGCTGGATCATTTCTTCAGTAATAGAGAGCTTCTGGTATGTGCTTAAACACGTTTGTTGAGTATGAAATGAATAGGCCTAGTTTGTGTGCACACACATTCACACAGAGAAAGAAAATATAGCTAAGATCTCTTTAGCGTCCTCTAGCACTGGATGACCCACCTATTCATTTAAACGTTGGATATTGTAACTGTTTAACTGCCGTATGATTTAATAAATACTCTTTCTGTCAATTTAGTTGGGCAAACACATGCTTTTAAATCAACCCTTTACAATCAATGAGCTTCTATCCAAGTTAGTTCAAGTCATAGCTATTCCCACATCTACCCCTTCTGCCCTACCCTATCCCTCTAAATAATTAGTATATTTGGCAACTCCCAGTCTCACAGCCCATTCTCCTACAAAATAGTTTGTGTTGTTTACTATTTAAATAGGGGCACATTGACGTAGTTCTTTTTAGGGTAGTTCTTATAATCCCCAATTATTGTCAGAGGAAATTCTTTATAGAAGTTGCTAGGAAAATTGGATTTTCCATTGAATACCACTAAATATGAGCACTCCAGTATTCTTGCCTGGAGAATCCCAGGGATGGGGGAGCCCGGTGGGCTGCTGTCTCTGGGGTCACACAGAGTCGGACATGACTGAAGCGACTTAGCAGCAGCAGATATTAGCAAGAAACTTAATGATGATCTTGCAATATGCTAGAATAAAAACACCATGCTTCTATTGTAGCAAAGCAGATTAAGTAAAACAATATAGATTAACAAGAAGAAAGCAAACTAGTATAAACTGGGTCATTTGCTGATGTGCAAATGTTATGAAAATTTTAATAACACATTTGATCAATTTATAAGTACATTATTCATGTTTAGAAGAACACTCAACCCTTCTATGTGACATGATTTTAACAATCTTTTGTCCATAAGAACAGATTGAAATTAAATGGGTTTCCTAGCTGTTTCTATTCTTTAAATTATACAAATGATTTTTTTATTATTCCCTACTTAAAGGCATTGAACTAGGAATTGGGAGACTTGGTTTCTAGTCCCAGTTCTATCATTTAACTAGCTCTATGACTTTGAGTAATTTATTGAACTCTTTGAGTCAGTTTCTTCACTTATAAACATAAAAAGTTGGGCTTCAAGCTCTGTAAATCCCCTTTCAAGACTCATATCTAGTATTCAATATTGGGTGCATGTGTCTCTGTATACTCACATATATGTACTCACATATAAAAAGTTAACTGCATATAAGTTCCATATCTCAATAACCTATGTTAATCAACAGAATTCATAAGGACATAGCCAAGAATGGGATTAATTTCCCCCTGAAGATGGCAGTTGAATTTAGCTAATAGATAAATAATAACTGGGAGTTAATGTAGGATCTTAGTCAGCACTGACATGACAACAGCAGTATTTTCAGAAGTCCTGTTAGGCAGCAGTGTACAGAATGGATCAGAATGGAAGAAATATGAGCTACAGACTAGGCAGACATGATGTCCAGGCTCAGGATTAGGTAAGGAGAGTCTACGGTATAGTGACAGCATCAGAAATGAAATGGAAGCAAAAGATAAGAAGGTACTGAGACGTTCAGTACCTATTTGTTCAAAAAAATCTAAAAAGATTATAAAAAGAAAAATTATGAAAGAGGAAATGCAATTGTCTGATAAACATATGAAAAAATATTTTAACTCACTAGTACTCAAAGACATGATTTATAGAAACAGTAATCTTTAATGCTGATAAATGCACAGTAAAACTGTCATTCATATAATAGTAATTGTGGGGGGTCATGTGTTGACACCAAATTCTGAAAGGTAATAGGCATTACATTATCAAGAAACTTTCTTTAAAAAATGTATCTTTTGGCCCAGTCATTTAATTTCTAGGAATTTATCTACAGGAACCCGAAATTCAAAGATTTGTGTACAAAGACCTATTCATCACAATGTCATTTATAAAAGTAAAAGAAGAGAAAATCTTAAATATTTAATCAAATAAATTATTAAGCAAATTATGGAACATATGTATATATTATTTGTATAAAGTTATTAACTACAGTTATTAATTTTAAAATATTTTAAATATTAATTTACTAGGAAATGTTCATGAAACATTGTAACTGAAAATGCCTGATCCAAAAGAAACTTGTATACCTGACATGGTCCCAAATTATCAATAGAAAAATGAATGAAAGTATTTGGTTACATCAAAGGAAATACATTAAAATGTGAATAATACTAGTACCTCCTCTGTATGATGGAATGAAGTGATATTTTATTTCTTCTTTTCCTTAACTTTTCTAAATATTCTGAAAATACTCTAATGATTAGAAAAGTAAAAAATTTTAAGCAAACAGTAAATAATGTAAATAAAAATAATTCCAAATCTGATAATAATTCAGCTTGAGAAAAGAACACATGTCTATTATTTATCACTTCATAAAGGGATTAAAATGTCTTCCTTTTCCAATTTATTAAGCTTTTGAAGTACTTGAGATATCAATTTTTAGAATCTTATCATCTAAAATATGATATATATTTTCTACATCATATCATATACTTTCTATTGCCCAGTGTTTCCCAGAGTTTCTTTCTTTCTTTCTTTCTTTTTTTGGATTCTTGAACATTTGCCTTAGGTTATCAGCCTGTGCTTTCACATTCCAGAACCTCATTTTTTTAGTTCATCAATCAGCTCTGACATTAATATGCTCAGGTCACATCTGCATGTATATGAGCTTATCTCAAGGGAAGAAATCTTGAGTACTCTTTGTTTTCAACCGTTTTTAACTTCTAAATTTCTCATATTGTAAAAATTTCATAATCCAATAATAGCATTTTAAGTAACTGAAACAGATGAAAACAAAGGACATAGCCAATATGTATCTATAGGTCACTTTTATTGAGTGGCATGACCTACTACTGATAACATTTATCAGGCATCCATCTCAGAAGGAAAATTTCAGCTGCTTTATGTAAGAATGAATAAACATAATGACTAACTTGGCTTTGTACCCAGAATTTAGCCAAAAAAGAAACCCGGTTGGATGCCAGAAAGAATAAACCACATAAAGTTTTATCAGCCCAAAGTACACAAGTAACTCAGTCTGCCCTTTTTCTAACAAAACTATATAAGTAAAAATGTAATCTTAAAAAATCAAAATTCCTTACACTGGCCAATGGCAAAAAGTGCTAGAGTAACTAAAAATTTCCAGACCACACCCTTTTTGCTTTCTGCCCAGAGAAGAACCATTGTCTTTCTAACTCAGGCCCCCACTGAGCACAAGGTAAACCAGAACCATTTGCTTACATGTTCATCTCTGTTTTCTGAACTGTAAACCTAGTGAAGGCAGAGGCTGTGTCCTATTTAGCTTTTATACCTCAGGTTTTGGCAAAATGCATAATTGTTGAATGAATTAATCAAAGATCAGCAATTTAGTTTAGATGATTTTAGTAATTATAAAAATACAGAGGAGAAGAGTTACTTGAATACAAATGCTGACATCCTATGTATTATAATAAATAACCAACTTTATTAGTATTTAGGCACTGTACCTCATTTACAGTAATGTTATCATTTTATTTTAGGTACTTAACACCCTTTACAATGATGTTACCACCAAATCATGAACATCTTTGAAAGTAAACACCTTTCAAGAACGTATTTTTCCACAAGGCTAAGAGCTAGAGTTAAAACTTAGGAACTCTTGCAATAATCAGTGTGACATTCAAAACAAGAAATTATTACATCTCTCTGAATCTCAGTTTCCTCATCTGAAAGATGGGAATAGTAATAACACTTAAGTTACAATCCTTATTGTAGGGATCAGATGAGATTGTTCATATTAAACACGACTATCTAGCCTTTGGGCTATCGTTACTATCATTAATGCCTCCCAGGTCAGCTATTTGTACCTGCACATATATCTTGACAACTGGGACAGAAGGAACAAAGGTATACTAGCATTCTATCCCTGGGTGTAGAATCAGAGAACTCCATCAGTTCAGTTCAGTTCAGTTCAGTCGCTCAGTCGTGTCTGACTCTTTGCGACCCCATGAATCGCAGCACTCCAGGCCTCCCTGTCCATCACCATCTCCCAGAGTTCACTCAAACTCACGTCCATCGAGTCGGTGATGCCATCCAGCCATCTCATCCTCTGTGGTCCCCTTCTCCTCCTGCCTGCAATCCCTCCCATCATCAGAGTCTTTTCCAATGAGTCAACTCTTCGCATGAGGTGGCCAAAGTACTGGAGTTTCAGCTTTAGCATCGGTCCTTCCAATGAACATAAGCCAGTGCTTTTCAGGCTTCAGTAGCCTAAGAATTACTTGGGAAGCTTGTTCAAAATGTAGATCTTTGAGTTCCACCTCAAGAGATACTCATTCAGTTTAGTTGCTCTGGGATGAAACTCTGAAATGTCTTTTTAGCATATTCCTCAGGAGATTCCGATGCAGGTGGCTCCAGACCAAGCCCTAAGTGACCTTGACATGATAATTCCATCCCAGACTCGATTGTGGATTCCCTCCAGTCCATGGCTTCATTGCTCGGGACTCAGTCTGTCTGCTTCATCCTGTATGGCTTCACTAGTCCCACCCCTCACCTCACCCACTAACAGCAGAAGAGAATAGAAAGATAGGATCAATTGGGAAAACTTGAGTAGCTGCAGTTAATTATCTGTTATTTTGTATTTTGCACTAATGATATTCTGCATTAGTCCAAAAGTGAGCAGACTTGAGAAGTAAGCTTGAATTTAAGAATGATCATTTTCCCCAGGTAACTATAGAATTACTAACTATAGTGAAGTTTATCTCTTTTTTTTAAATGAAATTGCTATCTATAGAACTTAGACGAATAAGCACAATTGAAGTGCAAAGTGTTAAATGCATGCTTTGATTTAGTCAATGCATTTGCACATTGAAGTAATTAGGATGTATTTAAAAGCATTCTGCTTACAATACTTCACTCTCCATTTCCTACAAATCAAATTAGTGAGGGGTAGATTTGATTTTGACATCATTTTGAAAATATTTTCTTTTTCTTTTTTTAATTTTCTTAGAGTTACATTTTTACAAAGTTTAATACACAACCAACTGTGACTAAATTCATAAAAACCAAACAAAAAGTCCAAAGTGCAGGAAAATGAAAAACAGCACAGGGTAATATGCAGTAGAACAATGTAAATCAGACCTCAAATATAGTTGTAATAACACACCTTATCCGTGTCTGATCAATTAACAACAAATACTTATGCAGATAGCAAATAGCTCATTCTTTGATCAAGAGCCCCAAATTTAATTATTCATCTCAGTCCAAATAAATATGAAAAGGCAGCCAACTCTTAGAAAAATCTTAACCATCTCCTGTTTTCATCGTACTATATGTAATGCAATGAATGAATGTGAAGAAAGAATATGAAGATTGTTTTCCTTGTTTGTTAACAAAGCATTCAAGCAGGATTATTTATTTTTGAATAGATTTGGCAGAACCAAGACATGTTTATGGAGCTATGTTTCACAGACAAAGACAAACCCAAGTTTAAATCCCAACTCTGCACACTGTATTATCTTTGACAAATTATTTCACCTTCCTCAGCCTCAGTTTTCACATATGTAAAATGAGGGTAATAATATCCATATTGCAAAATCATTTTCTTATCATGCAATATTATATTGAAAGTGTTTATGATTTAATATGCATGCAATAAGTGGCAGTTATTAGTATTAATTCAAGAAGAAAGTTTGAAGGAATAAGAACCTAAAATCCTCAGAAGAAAAAAATACTAAAAAAAAATTCTGTATTCTTACTTCCCCAGAGACTATTCACTGATTTTAATCCTACAATTTTATCAGGATTACTACAGGAAGGATTGTTTTGCCTTTATAATCTTCTTGCCACCCAAATTGCTGTTCTTAATGTACATCAGTGACCTCAAAATACATGTTGATAAATACCCTTTGTACAATTGAAGTGCACATTTGAATGACTATAATTTTTAATCTCAATTATTATCAGAGTCTTTTGCTGACAATAAATAGCACTTTGAACTGGGCACAGGTTAGATAAGTCTAATTCCCCTTATTTTTTTCTATACTACATTTATAGTTTTAGAAGTATACATGGTAATGCACAGAAGTGAAGGGGTGATGGAATGGACAAGAATAGTAGACTCATTGGGGCTTCTTAGGAAACAAAGATGGTGTCCTGTTCTGCCTTGTCTTCAATGACTAGTTCTGTGTTTCATATGTAGAGAATTCATTAAATGTTTGTTGAAACAAGGAAAAACAAAATGCTAAGAAAATACTTGGATAACATCAAGGAGCTGACTCAGAAGTCATAGGTGCAGGTAGGAGGCAAAGATCTTAAGACTTATTTACGGTCATCAGTACTCCCTCAGTTAGATTCCATGTGGAATATCAGCCATTTATACTCAGAGCCACTAATTCTTAGCTGGAGGAAGCAGCTAACCTAGGAACAGTCACTGATCTTCAGTCAGAGAGCCATGACACAACCTTCACTTCAGAGCTAGATAGAGCCATGGAGATTTTCTAATCCAAGGGCCTCATTGTTCAGCTAAGAGAATATAATGACTTACTCAAACACATGTTGGCAAGGTTTGTTGATGTTCAAACTTTGATTTCCTGACTCTGGTCCAATTCATTTTATCTTGTAGTGTGCTGCCTTTGTGTCCCCCACTATCTCCCAGAGGGTTCCTATATATCCACTGTGGCTTCTCTTTCTATGACCAAGGCCATGCAAGGAAGCATTCAGCAATGCCTCTGATGACAGTCATCTCATCTATTATGGCATTTTCCATAGACCCTATAAAGCCATAATAAAGAGATTCTTCCTTATCTTTTAATTCAATTTTAATCAAGAAATAATCTTTATTGAGTTATTATTAACCATTAACAGCTCATCCAAATTACTTAGCTCCTTTTTAAATAATCGTTAGCTGATGCTGAAGGGAATGGAGAAGAAAGAACCATTGTAATTTGAGGAGAGAGTGGAGTTCTGTCCTTGGGGTGTTATCCAGGGGAAGGCAAGGCCAGGTGGGCTGTGACCAGGGGCATCCAGAGTACCTAGGAAGTCACTCAAGGATTTGAATCTTAGAAAAGGAGAGGGGAGATGAGAAGCGGTAAAGGAATAGAAGAAAGAGGAAGGACAAGAGGGGATGGTTCTGCAGCTAAACTTAATAGTTTGGTCTTCTGGTTCATTGCCTACTATATTTGTCCCTACTGTGCTCAATGGAAAAGCTTTGTGTTCAGGTCAGTTGTGTCCTGTTAGAATTTATTTATATTGCCACTGTCAAGTAATGACTAGAATTCCTTGAATCCAGTATTAATGACAGCCATAAAAGGAGAAATAAAGCTTTCCGTAGGTAAATATCTCCCCTCTCCACCTAAAGAATGGAGAAGTGTTGATGGGCTGTTGATGGTGAGTCAAATTGGCATACCAGGAATTTTTATAAATGGTTTTCCCATGCCTCACTGAATTTGTAGCTGAGACTTTAGTTGTATACCAGCTGTGCGTGCAAAATCTCATAATTATTCTTACTGTATTAAGCATTTTATAGCAATTTTAGCTCTAAAATGCTATGCAATAGTTTTTATGCAAGCGTACCAGACATGTAAGCTGTTCCAATGAAAACATTTCCTTTCATTTAGACACGTGGTTTTAGGTTTCCAAACTTAGCTCTTTGCATTGATGGAAGAATCTTTAGGAAAGCCATCAGGTTTTTTGGAGGGAGAAGGGGAGGCAGTTGGATGTTCTTGCACATACTTTATTTCTTCAAGCAGCCTTATCAGAAAAGGGGCATTTCACTAATTGTACATTACTGATATTAGTAAATACTGCTGCTGAGTCCTGGCTCCCCCACAGTCTGTCCTGTTGAGAAAGGCACTGAAGAGGAAGCGAGGGTTATCTCTGCATCCCTCTGGGGTATAATGACAAGCAGGCAGAAGGACTTGGACTTAACCTCTCTGCAGAAGGCTGACACCTTTAACACTGCTGCACATGCTGCTGCACCCTGCAGTGTCAAGTCTTGGGCCTGAGCCCAAAACTGGTGTGGAGTTTGAACCCTTGGCATTCTGGCTCAGGGCCAAGTGCTATCAATGGAACCCCACTGACACCTTTAGTTATTCTTCCTAGATTAGGATAGTAATTTACTTGTCTCTTTGATTTCAAGTGTCTGGTTTTGTTTCCAGATGCCTCCCAGCTCATCTGTATTCCAGGGATTTCAAAAGACTTTAACCTCATTGGTTCTTTGCTTTGTCAGTTCCATTTGGTGAACACAGGAGGGATACAGAGACTAGAGAGCAGTAAGGGAGGGGGCGGGGTGTGTGTGTGTGTGTGTGTGTGTGTGATGTAGTGGGCATGTGGGGAGGGCCTGGTGAGACTGCAAGAATAAATAAAAGGCATGTTCACTTTCAGAATATCAGCTATTATCCCAGAGCAAGTCAGGATGGAGTATAAGAGGTGATGCGTAGGACAATGTAGTGAAAAATTTCATTAGACAGATTCATGTGTAAAAGCCCTCCAACCAGCAGTAATCTCAAATTCCCCCAAATGATTGCAATATATGGAAGAGATGGAGAGACCATAGAAATTTTATCCCAATGCCAATAAGGTAACAGCACTTGGATTTAACATGCTATGGTAGGAAAAGGCATTTATGCAGGGGTGTCATTTCATGTTTACAAGGCCCTGTCTAGAACCGTTTATTGATTTTACTGCGGTTCTTTCCCCAGGACCCTGTAGATAGATAATCGCTAGAAATGTCCATCATTAGCAGGGCAATGAGTACAACCATCGCACTAAGAAAAAGATACACATAGGACCCTGCCAGCAGGCATCAAACCAGGGGGTGGGAGGAGAGTCACACAATAACACATGCAGCTATAACTCCAGGCAAACACACACACAACACCCTGTGTAGCCATTGCACTGAGAAAATACACACAGCCCCCTATGCTGCCATCACACATCAGGAAAATACACACACGACACCCCTATGTAACCATCACACCAGGCAAAAGCAGAGACATAAAATGCTAAGTCAATAGGAATGAACAGCTCGTAAAAGCCTACTGGAATAGATCACATCACAGCCAGGTACATCTGTTCTCAGCACTAACCATTATCGTTAGCTTAAAATGCTTAAAATCACTGCGCATCCTCAGGTCTAGGGACAGATTATTCCAGGAAGATTCTGCTAAATAGATTTGGCAATGCAGTGAAAGGGACCTCTACTACATTTAAGTGATGCATTTTGCATCTCAAAGGCCATCAACTATATTTAGAGGAACTGTGTGATTGAAGAACAATGCTCTAGGATGGGAAGGCAATTTTTCTGGCCCTTCTAAATCTGGGGGTGATTTTGACCCCAACTTGAGTTAAGTGGGTACAATTGAATGGAAGCGATCAGACTGGGAGATGACTAATAAAAGCAGAATTGGAAACAGCTTTCATCTGTGCTGTAAAGTAAGCCACTCTACCCTGTTTTAAAATGGAACTCTCAGGTGGGATGTCATATCCAGAGGTCTTGGTGAGGTCAAACTTCAAGCCACCGACTTGAGATAAATAAGTAGTAACTACAGTCCTTGCCTCATAGGGGTGTCTGCTCAACTAGGGGGAATAAAGGAACCACCCACCTCTTCTTTTGCAAGCGCCTTCTCTTTATCCTCTTGCCTTGGTCTGTGATGTTATCCTAACTGTGTGACACAGGGGTTATGGCACTGTGAGGGAAACTCGGCATGTCCTTCTGAAGAGAGGCCCAAAAAAATAGAAAGAGTTTCAAGCTCACAGTTCCATGTTTCAATTACAGTGGCGTTATGTGTTTCTACTGAGTGAGACATGTTTCAAGCTAGCTTGTTAAGAATGATTTACACCATAATTCTAGGAAAAAACAAATGTGAGTGACTGAGATTTGAAAGGGAAGAGTAGGGGGGAAGTGCCAGACTAAACGAATCCTAAGTAAATAGGGTGAGGTTGGGTCTTTTTTTCTTCTTTTGGTGTTTTTTGTTTGTTTGTGGGTTTTTTGTTGTTGTTGTTGTTTAAAAAAAAAGAAAAAACAGAAGCGAAAGATGTATTGTTGGTAGTTACTTCTTTCACCTGGGTTAAATAAAGCAAAAGAAAACAGAACTGCTCCATTTGCTCCATGTAAAAGCAAATTTTTAGGAGAGGACAGGTATTTCTCTTAAATTTGCAAGATAGCATCTTACTGGGAATAAGTGGTACTGGAAATAAGAACTAAGAGTTACACTTTTTTTACCAAATGTGGCAGAAAAGGTTTTGTTAGGGTGAGATAAGCATTTTCCATAAAACAATGAGGTCGTGACACGAGGTAATTACATGGTGACTGGGATACACCGCATGCCATACTGGAGAAATTGCATGATACCTACGTGGTAGCACTAGTAACTCTCGTTATCACTGCCTTATTATCTTCTGATAACTGTATAATTAGTTTGCGTCACCAAAGCACCCTAAATGTACGCCTGTTTCCAGCTACTCTGGTAGGAAAAAAAAAATAAACTTTTTTGCAAGGGGGAAAAAAAGCTAATGAAGAAAGTTGCCAAGAACAGATATTTTGTAATCTGTGCTAAATCTCTGCTGGAAAACATGAACAGTAACGAAGCTGAGAAGACAGTAAAAGAAATTCGGGGCAAGGTGCCAGACGCCCAGACGGAAGGAGAATGTGGACCAAAAGATTGCGACAATCGGGTAATTATGGTTTATGAATTTCAGCTTTAATCTGTAGTTCAGTGAGTCCTGATTAAATATCTGTTAAACACAATTAAAGTTTGTTTTTGTATTTCACCGTCTTGATCAGAATAATTAGAGACTGCGTGTTTCATGTCAAAAGTAGCAAGAGGAATTTTAGTGAATGAACATCGTTTTTAAAAGCCATTTGTAGCACCAGCTGTTGGCATTATTTTATATTTTAGTGTTATCAGCATAAAGATGGTCCTCTGGATGCTGAATAGTTTCTAGCAGGACAAGGATATTATGCTGTCATGATGGGCCTGTGTTGATGAGGCTGGAATGTTTAAGGGCTAGTGTTCACTGAGATAGTACATGGGCGAGATGCAGGTCAGGGAGACAGGTCTTTTTAAGTGAGATAAGAAGGAAGTCATCTGAGTTAAGTTTATCCAAGCAAGGATCAGAGGGAGGAAATTTCTCATGGTAGAGTCATACCTTAACACCTGCAAACTCCAGGAGACAGTGAAAGACAGGGAAGCCTGGTGTGTTGCAGTCCATGGAGTCACAAAGGGTCGGATACAACTTAGCAACTGAACAACAGTCGTGTGTTAACATCTGCAAATGCTGGTTAGCTTATTCAGACAGATTGTATACAGTGCCTGAAGGCAGGCACAAGACAGATATGATGGGAAGTGTGGGAATCTGTCCTGGTTGGTTCTTGGTTAAAAATCTGTGTCTTTATTTTTAGAGTTAATAGAACGTACTACTGAAAGAACTTACCATATTAATAATTCTTTAACTAGAGATGGTAGTATGAATTCTGCCGAAAGGACAAGTTAGAATATAAGTAGGACTAACTGAAACTAGGTTTGGTTTGTAAGACCCTACAAACCAAAACTTAGACTATGATTTCCTCACACTACGCCAAAAGTGAGGCTAGAGAGTTAAGTTTCTGTGTCTTTAAAAATTATAAGTGGGTATATGTAAAATTTTCTATGCAGCTGTAAAGAAATATAATACTATCTTATTTTCAATTTGAGTCCTGGAATATTTTGAACACAGCAATAGAATAATGGACCTGTTCCCCAAAGAGCGGGCATGCGTGCTTAGTCACTTCAGCCATGTCTGACTCTTTGCAACCCCATGGACTATAGCCCACCAGGCTCCTCTGTCCATTGGATTTTCCAGGCAAGAATATTGGAGTGGGTTGTCATGCCCTCTTCCAGGGACTCTTTCCAACCCAGAGATCAAACCTGTGTCACCTGTGTCTCCTGCATTATAAGCAGGTTTTTTACTACTGAGCCACCAGGAAAGCCCTCCCTAAAGAGGCCCATGCCCTAATCCTCAGAACTGGTGAATAGATTGCCTTAAATAGCAAGAGGGACTTTGCAAATGTGAGTAAATTAGAACCTTGAAATTGAAGGATTACCTTGGATTCTGGATAGGCCTCAAGTAACCTCAGGTGTTTTTATAAAAGAAAGACGGAGGAAGGGGGGTCAGAGTCAGAGAAGGCCATATGACAAAGGAAGCAGAATCAGAGAGCGGGGGGCAGAGATTTGAAGATGCTAGACTGCTGGCTTTGAAGATGGAGGAAGTGACCATGAGCCAAGGAGTGTAGCCTGCCTCTAGAAGCTAGAAAAGATAAGGAGAGGGATTCTGTCTTAGAATCTCCAGAAAGATGCAATCCACTGACACCTTGATTTAAGGATTTCTGACCTCCAAAACTCTTTAACAGATTTGTTTGAGACATTAACATTGTGGTATTTAGTTACAGCAACAATAGGAAACCAATATGGTCCCCATGAGCTTGCTCCATGGATTTGACATCCATTTAAAACTTTTCCAGTTAAAAGTGCATCTGGGTATGAGAAAAATAAGCCTCTGTGAATTTAGTTTTTTAATACCTATTCTCCAGGCTCTCTGTCATTTGGAGGTACCTACTATGGTAAGAATTAAGAAGGCCTATGCATTATGAATTAAAATAATGGGCAAATTCAACCCCACCCCCCAGCACCAGTTACCCACAATACATTTCACATGAATAGAAATGTTTACAGGAAGGGAGAATTGGAGAGTAAGAATCATTTTTCTAACAACAATAGCAGTTAACAACCCACGGGTTGAACCATTTCACTTTGCCAATATTCAACCGTTTTGACTTAGAGAAACAGCAATTTCATATGGTTCAGCACACCCAGTTTGTTTGTTTGTTTTATTTTCCTATTATGTTATTTTTTACCCAGTGTTATTTCATTTGAACCTTCTAGGACTTGGATTAAATTTTTCCCCAAATTTTATAATTAATAAATGCCAGAGAATTTCAAAATGATTGTATATAACATATTCAGGTGAAAAGGAGATTGAATCCCAACTGGCCAAAGGTATTTTAGCAGAATTGAGGATGTAGGCATGTATCTCTTTCCAAAAAGTGTCAGTCTTAAAACTGTAAGAATGCTGTAGGGCAAAGTGAGCTTTACCTAATAGACACAGACAATGAGCATGAAAAAAACACTCAAATAGGCAGTGGTTGAAACTTGCTACCTAGCATCTTTGTATTCAAAAGAACATAATAGCAGTATCATGGAGGAAGGGGTGGGATAGCATAGTGCTTTACAATGCTATTGCTTGAAAGGATTCCTAGCCTCCTCCCACTTACCGCTTCCTTTGAAATTTTGGTGAAAGCTGTTGACCCTCTCCCCAAAAGATGACATAATACCTTTTCAGAGGATTCACAGACCACCTAAAGCCTAATGTTGGACCTCAGATTAATTATCCCTGGTTTACACTTTCTTCTAAGAAAAACACTGTGGGACTAATTCATCTGACATAATTTGAGATCAGAATTGTGAAATCCTTATTTGTCACATGATTTTGTACCAGTCATTAATGTACATTGAGGCCTAGTCTTTTAATTAGTAAAATTAGCAATTTTGATGCTAATGTGCTAGGAAAGTGCATTTTTGTTTTTTAAGCATTTGAGGTTCATTTAAAGAACCATTGGGATGAAAAGCACACTCCAGTATTCATTCTGTTATTTTTCAGTCACTCTTTTACTCATTCATTCAGCAAATATTTATTGAGCCCCCACTATTCTAGGCACTGGAAATATAATAGTGACCTGGACTTACAGGTCCTCTTTCCTCATGGGACGTTCTAGTTAGGGGAGAGAGTTAATAAATATGTAGACATACTAGCACACACTGACAAGTGAAATGAAGAAAATACGAGTATAACCTAACAGATACAGCATGTACAAAGATGGCCTCTGGCTGAGACTCAAGTGATGTTAGAAACCAGTCATGTGAAGATCTGGAGGAAATTGGAATAGCAACAGCAAAAACTCTGAGCCTAAAGTGAGTTAGGCATGTGAATTATGAAAAAAGGTCAGGGAATAAGGAGAAATATATTGGAGATGTGATCAGAAAAGAAGTTGGAAACCAGATTATGCAGGCCTCAAAGTGGGAAGTTTGAATTTTCGTCTCATGGTGGTGGGTGGCTATTGGAGATTTATGTAATAGGATTTGATTTCACATTTGAGGAAATCACTGTCTTTGCTGTATAGAGATAATGAAGAGTAGGGGAGCAAGAAGAGAAGTAATTCCCACTAATAGTTAAGAAAATTTCCAAAACTGAAGATAGGAAATAATCTCATGACAGTGTAATATATTACTTCATGGAGATTTTGCGATATCTTATGTTGAGTAGCCAAGAGAGCCGAAACTGATTTATGACCTGTAGCATTCCCGTCTTTGGTCTATTCAAGGATTATTTTGGCCTAAAAACATTCTTCCTTAGAGGAAGAGGAAAAGGAAATGTGAACACAGTCCAACAATGTTTGCAAATGAAGAGAGTTATTTGGTGGGGAGAAGATGGTTAAAGTAACTGAGAAAGTCACCAGCAACTGAGCACCTCAATAGGTAAGGGAGTGACTGAGAGCTTGGGCTTATTGTACTAAGGGTCATCATAAGTCTGCCTCTTCTCGCCTAAGATAACTAAGATAACTTGTCAACTAAATCCTTCTTCTGCTACTTTTAAATGTGAATTGAAATGTCCTGATTCTTCACCACTCTACCCCTCAAAGTAGTCTACAGAGAAGATAACTACAATGTTTAGGGACAAATGAATTTGAATGAACATCAGAAAAGAAATAAATTATGTTATGTTTATAGGTGTTTCCCAATAGAATTAAAAGATGAAGTCCTGGGATAGGTATTAGTACAATGTATTGGGACGTTAGTGAGTCATCCTCATTCCTTGAAAGAAGTTTAGCTCTATTATACTTTGTCAGCCAATAGAAACCCTTTAATAAATGGTAAATCATAATAAATATGCCCAGGAATAATGGCCTGTGTAAAAATGGTAATTTATTGTTAGCTTCTGGACAACTTATTTTCACTAATTAACTAGAAAATTACATGAATCATTTCTCAATAATATTCATAACTGGTATTAATTGGTAAGACATGCAATTGTACTTGAAAATATATCTAGAAAATAATTCAGAAAGCAAGGAATAGGAGCCTTTTCCAATGGGATGCTCTTATGAAACCAGAGGTTACAGCTTCAGGGTATGTGTAAAGAGATGAGAAAGCTGCACTAGAATTAAAGGTAACTAGCTGAAAGTGATATTGAATTTCATAATCAAAGTTTCTAGAATGACCTTGTAAATTACATTTCCAGGGAAACATGCACATAATAGTTTAGTATTATGGAATAATCTTATTCCATGTACCAAAAACAATTAGGTACTAAATATGAAAGACATATTGCACATACTAAATGTACTGGGCTTATTTAAATGAAAGCTTAACAAAATGGTTGTTGTTGTTTTGTTGTTTTAATTAAAGTTGAAAATCTTATAATAGAACTTCCTGCCCTTCTGCCGCCCCAGGTCTTCCTGCTATTTTAAACCCTTCCCTCCCTTCAGTTCCCAAACTGCCCTTTCTCTGGGGAACAGAATATAAATTATCCTATCTAAATTTCAGGAATGACTATTCCCACGTGAGAGCATATCAAAGCTGGGAAGAGAATACAGAACTTTTAACAACCAGTGCTATTCAGACTAGCTCATCTGCTACCTCCTAATAAAACTGGTTGTTAATCTTTCCTGATTTGTCTGCATCTTTCAGGTAATAAAAGTGTCTAAACCATAATGCATTCTTCCAGAGAAGATAATCAGGTAACTTAATACCTCTCTGCTCAGTGACACAATGTCCCTTTGTATCCAGTCTTGAATTGGATTGACATTTCTAACTGACACTTTACATCAAAGGTCACTCAACTCAGTTCACTATCTGATCTTTTGTCTTCTAACATATTCTTAATTTTCAAAAAGGTTTCTTCATCTCTGGCAGTATACTGAGAGCTTCCAATTTCATTATCTCATTGGTATATTTCACTAATTATTAAGATTTCTCTAATTGTAAGTCTCTCTTCCCAGGAAAATGTCTGAGTCCCATCATTAGAGATATTAATAATCAGAAAATTGTGAACACAAAAAGTGTAGTTAAGTTGGGCATAACACTGAACTGCCAAAGGAACAGAGAACTCTCAAGTAGAAAGAGCTCTCCTAACTATAATTTCATAAGGACCCATTCACTATATAGTGAATCTTCTTAAAATGGAATGAGCCAGTATGATAAAGGATTTCATTTCCTTTGTTTATTTATGTTGAGCCATTCACCACATACACATTGAAAAACAATTTTCAAGGCAAGACCAACCAGTGTCTTGTAAATTAACATGTGACATTCTGAAGGGTATCTTTTATTGTCCCTCCAGTTTTGGCTATCTCTACCCACTTAAAGAAAAAAAAAAAAAAAGCATAAAAATCTCATAAGCTAGTAATAGAACTACCAAAACTTATTTACTGAAAAATAAACTACAGTCATTAAATGTTTGATGCTGTTGAAGCTATTGGCAAAAAAAGATTGAACAGAAATTAAAAATTAAAGGTATATTAGCTGAGGAAGAGATATATTTGGAATAAAACTTTCAAAGAATAGAACATTTACCAAGGTATGAATAGTTTATAGAGTGCAAGTTAGCCTATCTCCCAAGGAGATTTGATAGTAAACGTAGATGAGATTGGGAGTGTAGGGAGGATTTAAAGGAAAAGGTCAATATAGGTTGAATGTGGAAATAGAGCTGTTGGGAGATATTTTGAAAATCACGAGTTCATACTATGTAACTGTTCATCTTTATCCTACTTTGTAGAAACAATGCATGAGCAATCCAGAAATGGAGGGAAACCCACAGGAAGTAAACAAAGATTTAACTTTTCATAGGCATGCTTACCCTGTTTTTGTTTTAAATTGTGTTTATATTGGAAAGTGGGATGTTGTTACCTTCCATAGCTGGAGAGGATAAAAAAGGAAAAGAAAAAAGAATGGAAGGCAACAGTACCTACGTTATTTCCCAATGCAATTTTGAATGACTCTGATCCAACTTTCAGTTTCAAGCTGTTTAAATCTATCTCACTGACAGGCCCAAATCTAGTGCTCACATGTTTGGGACAATTAAAGGCAGCAGGGTCTGTGGCTCCCTAACCCAGGCTTTATTGTATAAGGAGTAAACAGCCACTTGTAATTTAGTGAGTAAGTGCAGGTCTTTCATGATGCACATACCAGCTCCACTGAAAACCGATCAATTTCTGTGCTTGGCAGTGGCATTCATAAGGCCCCTGTGGAGCATTATCCCATGCCTGAGGGTCATTACTCTTCCACAGAAGCACTGACAGTGGTGATGAATGGCAGTACCTGGGAAGAAGAGTGTTTGGATGTTTAAACAGATTACCTTTTCCTTTTAGAGCAGTAGACATTAGATCACATCTTAGACTGTCTACCCGTGTGGACAGTGAGGATGAAATCAGTGCAACTCATATGTGACTAGTGAGATTCAGATGTACCAATAATCGTTTCTACTGGGAGAAATGGACTTCAGTTTGCATCCTGTCACGATAGTGTGCGTGCTACCAAGCAATAGGTGATAGCCATATACAGCAGCTGAGATGCTGGGCTGTCAACAGGCGTGAGAGCCCGTCCATCACTATTATCTACAACAAGACTCATTACCTGCCAGCCAGTAAACATCCCATTTACACCATCTGCAATGAATTAAAAAGTGACGAAAAGAATCAGGATCTGTTTGAGTTGCAACATGATTGTCAAGTTTATTTTAATCTCTGGACGCCTTTCAGTTCTTTGAGAGACTTTAGGGAAAAGTATATGATGAAGAAGTCCAGGAATAGTCTGGCATTGACGATTGTCAGGTTTTTTAATCAGGAATTTACAAATACAACTGGCCTCTTAAAATGTAAGAGAGTCCAGGTCTTTGTCAATTACCCTTTTCAGCTCTTCCTTCTCTTTGGTTTTGAGGTATGAGAGGACTGGGAATCAATGTTTGATACTCCTAAATTGATGCTGACTGCAGTGAGAAATATTTCATAAAAATGTATATTTCAACATAAACTCTGAGGCAAAGCTGGCACTGTATCCAGAAAGGAAGTAATGATTAGTTTCTAATTTACATGTGTAGTGATATCTTTGACAAGTGCAAATTCCATGTCCTATGGTAAGGTTCAGCCTTCCCAGGTGGCACAGTGATAAAGAATCTGCCTGCCAATACAGGAGCCACAGGAGATGCAGGTTCGATCCCTGGGTTGGGAAGATCCCCAGAAGGAGGAAATGGCAGCCCACTCCAGTATTCTTCCTTGGAAAATTCTATGGACAGAGCTGCCTGGCGGGCTATGGTCCATGGGGTCACAAAGAATCAGACATATGGTAAGATTCTCTGTAACTGTTCCTCCTTGAAGCAAGTGTTGAGGTATTAAAAAGATAAAAAGATCTACTGCCTCTAGAGACTATTTAATTATGTATGAGCAAACTAGTTGTCTGTCTAGATTACACATGTGGGCTGCCCAGTGGTAGAAACAGCAGAGCAAACGAGTAAATAGAGGTATGAGACACAAACCACATGAGAAATAGCAGAAGGATGTGACATTTATTCATATACATCACCTTATTTCAGCAGAATTGCTTGTTTTTACATCTTCCTTTTTCTTCATCAGGTATTTCAACAACAAGTAAATAACTTTCATTCCTGCCTTGAAGTTAGGGGTTCTCAGTGTTGCCCAAGTTACTGCTCTGAGCAAAGAGACCAATTCTGAAATGAGGATATTGAAGATAAGCCCTTCTGAAAATAGCCCTGGCCATGCAATAGGATTTTACTCCCAGAAATCCATCTCTTCCTCCCACAAATTGCCCTTGTGGTAGTAATATAGGAAGGAGATTATATATTACCTCATCTCCTTACAGAAAAAAGAACAAGTGCTATGGGAAAGCTTTGTGTCTTTTAATCATTCTAGGCATCCCCTGCCTTCAATATTTCACTAAAGAGGTCCTCCGTTGCCTTTAGAAAGATGCTCTAGTGAGAGAGAAAGAAACAGAGTAATGAAAATGATGACCTCATCTGGAAAGGCTTTCTAACCAAAAGGGATAAACTAGCTGTGACCCCCGTCCTCAAATCTGTGAAGCAGACAAGAATAGAAAGGTAGCATGAAGTGTGACTAAATCTTCAAAATTTTGCTTGGTAACTGTTCCATCTTGACACTATAATTTAGCAGGAGACATCTTTTTTTTTTTTTTTTTTTTTTACCACAAGCTCATCTTTATGTTTTTAGGGGAAACACGTAAATCTCTATGTAGAAGATTTTTAGGGCTACTGACCTTAACTATGCTGGAAATAAGGAAGAGAAATGTCATGTTGTGGGAATAAGGAAGCTATTTTGCAGAACCTAGCAAGGGAGTGAATGAGTTTCATTCTCCCTTCCTCTTCTCATCTACCCAATTCTGAACTCATATGCTGTATTAATTCCATTAGGACATAGTTAATTGTTGATGGGGTCACATACAAGTATAGAGTTTGCTTCTCTAAAAATAAAACCTGATTATATTTGAGCCATTCAGCCCTGAACAGCATATTTTCAAACTAGAGTAGAAGGAATGTACCAGATAAGTTACACTGTGAATTTATGGTGCTCATTTTAACTAATAAAATTTACCTGTCTAATACTAAGGTTGGATTAGGAAAGCCATAATTAATCTCTAATAGTATCAGAAAAGGGAAGCCCAGTATGCTATTAATAAATGTACACATAATCAAACACAAAATCCTGATTTTTTTCACTGACTTTCCAAGGATCAAGGAAATACTTCAGGAAAGATGGTAAGAGGAGGCTAGCGTTTGGGAAAATAGGAGTTAAATTATACTTCAATTTATTACATTTTCCTGCAAAATAGCTTAATGTACATGCCAGGAATTAGTAAAAATTGAGCTACTATCTCATGAAGTGTTAATACTTTATTTGAAACATCCTAGATCTATGTAGCAAACAAAATGCTGGAGTTCTTAAGGTCTTTTATATTGTCATGGATATCTATGACAATAGATAAGATATTATGGTAAAGTCTTGGACTGGATTACTTCTCAAGTCTGCTGCTGCTGCTGCTAAGTCGCTTCAGTTGTGTCCAACTCTGTGCAACCCCATAGACGGCAGCCCACCAGGCTCCCCCGTCCCTGGGATTCTCCAGGCAAGAACACTGGAGTGGGTTGCCATTTCCTTCTCCAATGCATGAAAGTGAAGTCACTCAGTCATGTCCTGCTCTTAGCGACCCCGTGGACTGAGCCTACCAGGCTTCTCTGTCTTTGGGATTTTCCAGGCAAGAGTATTGGAGTGGGTTGCCATTGCCTTCTCCTTTCTCAAGTCTAAATGCCCAATTAAATGTGAGGGGTTATTCTCAGTTACTTTCTTGAAAGATACTGTATAACTGTTCCATGAAATAAACCTAGATTTAGAGAGAAGGTAAATTTTTGAAGCTACATTGAAGACGCTTCTTGGAGTGACCCAACATCAGTAGTCAGCTTGGACTTATTTTTTTGTGCTTATATAAAACAGCATTGTTGAAAAAAATAATTCTGAGGTCAGAAATGGAACACAGGGTAATAGATACAGTCTTTACATGCATCAAATGTGTAAGCTTCCACCATGGTTATGAACAAGCAAATAGAAAGAAACCATATTGGAATACCTGACCTTTGTGTCCAGCTTCATCCTGCTCTACGAACTACAAGATTTTGCATGTGTGTGTGTGTGTGCACGTGCGTGCGTGCATGCAGGCGCATGCACGTGTGTGTTTAAAACAACAAACATGTATCAGATTGCTGGGGATAGCAGACAGTGGCCACATCTGCAGCAGAGACTTTTTTGTGGCAGCTCCTAAAGCTTATAACCATAGAGTAAACCATAATTATATTGTTTAGAAACTCATGTCAGAGAAAAAGCTCTTTTGCCTTTACTTACCCCATTAATGTTGGGCTGCTTGGAAATAGGCCACGGGAACATTTACTGAATCTCTGTAACTTTTCTGTTATTTCAATGGTTGTAAAGTAGAATAGAGTAGTGAATAATTTAAGGAAGTAAAAAATCATGAGGATTCAAGTAAAAAGTTTAAAAAGGTGCCACTGTCCTTGACTCCATCATCTTTTTGGATTAGATTTCATAACTCATGAGGTCTTCTCCCTTGATGTCTGTTGCCAGAGAACTTTAGCTAGAGACAAAAATAATAAGGAAATATAGTTAAGCTCTAATAGGAAATAGATACCTAGATATCTAGAATCTCCATGTTTTTAGCTGCAGATGTTTCCATTTATTTATGGAATTAAAAGTGTTCTAAAACAATAAAAGTTCTGTGAGGTTTATTTCTTTAAAGACCGTATTAGAAGTTTACAGAAACATCTGAGGCACAATCAGGATATGTTCAGTGACAGCCTCAAATCTACTTACTTCCTTTCTGGCTTCACTAGTAATGTACCTTAAAGGCTAGGAGAAAATTTTACATTGAATACCACATAATGAGTGGAACTTCACTTAAAATAGTTTGTAAGAGTAAAATCTGAAATATTATCTGTGGTTTCCATAGAAGAGCACTTTCTTTCCCTGAATATCTCACTTTTGACCTAATGCTCTTTTCTTTACTTGATTGCATATATACCTTTTCTTCATTTCCATTTGTCAAATGTTGTCTATCTTTAAAGTGTGAAAGCGTTAGTTGCTCAGTTGTGTCAGACTCTTTGTGACCCCGTGGACTGTAGCTCCTCAGGCTCCTCTGCCCAAGGGATTCTCCAGGCAAGAATATTGGGGTGGGTAGCCATTCCCTTCTCCAAGGGATCTTCCTAACCCAGGGATATAACACAGGTCTCCTTCACTGCATGTAGATTCTTTACCCTCTGAGCCACCAGAGAAGCCCAAATAGAAATACAGGAAAGGAAGCTAGACAGGTGGCTTGTGGCAGAGCCAGGATTTAAACCCAGGAAGCTCAACTGAAAATATCCATACTCTTAACCATTGCGCTATTCTGTCTGTCCCTTTCAAAGTTCATTACTTTCATGCAATCCTTCATGCCTACTTCTTTTCACCTTTCTCTCTAGCAAAGGTCACTGATTCCTCCTAGGCACCCTTCTCCCTACAATTTTTGGTGGTGCTTGTATGAAACTTAGTACTTAATTTTCATCATCATCTGGTATTAGTCTGATTCCTCTGCTAGATGTAAATTCTTTAAGTGAAATAAGTTTACTTGGTATAATGTCTTAGACATAGTAAATTCTCAATAAATAGTATAACTCTAATTGAATCTCTTTCATTTTAAATAGGGAATTTTTTGAGAGTTTTCCATACTACTTAAAGGACAGACTTATAAATAAAAACATCTTTATATCCAAAATTAGAAAGACAATAAAAGTAAGCTATAAGCTCCCTTTGTTTCTTAAACTTGGGCATCTTTTACTCCAGATCCTCTTTAAAAAAATTTATCTTAAGCTCTGTGTGTTCAAAAGATAACTCATGAATTATGATTTTTAAGATGGAAGAAAACTGGGAGAAAATAAAGAAATCAAGTATGAAACCAGAAAGTAAGAAATTGTAATTTTCTTCCTAAAGGGTGAATGTTAGTCCTTAAGGATAACCAAAAAAGATCACAAAGCTAAAACAACACATTTATTGTCTTCAAGGCTTACTCTTTAAGTGAAGAAGAAACAGAGTTAAAGAATGGCAGTCTTGTCTAGTGCCATGCTTATACCAAGCTAAAGACAAATCCACTTGCAATTTGGACTTTGGTTTATTCACAGTGAATATTAGTCAATTTGATAAATATGTGTGCTTTAGCCAAGTAATCAAGCAAACTATGGATTAAGTGATACAAATACAACTAATTACTGAATTAAAATGTACTCAGGAAATACTTTAATTGCATAAGAAAAATAGGATCAGATGTGCTGATTGATTAAAAAAATAAAGAAGATATAGTTAAATAGAAGTAGAAAGGAAAGTGAGAAAAGCAAAATAAAAGTAAGATATTTGGAGTCAATTGCTCAAGCAAGAAAAGTGTCACGTACAAAGTATACTTCTTAACTGATAGGTTAACCAAAAGTCTGATATCAACATCAGTTCAAAAATGTCAGTTTGTAACCGGTTATGAAATCAACCCTGTCCATAGCTTTACAGGAAAGAATATTCTTTGTGTAATGAGTTAGAGAAATTAAAAAAGAGAAAGGCTCAAAGGAAGACAGTAGTAAATTGTTTATGTCCTAAATTGGGCATCATTAGCACTTTTATAGTTTGGTGGAAATTGCTATGTGAAAGCCAAATTTCTATCTACAAAAAGAAAATGATACTATAATAGAGAATGGATTGCACTATATAGACTTAAGACATGAGGGGCCGTTTTGGTACCAGTAATAGTACCGTGGTGAAAAAAAACAGTGAGGATATACAGTGAACACTTACCAGAATTCTGCCATTAATTTAAATATATTTTAGATAGGGAAATATAAATATGGGACTGATAGAATTGTATATAATTGTCCCACTCTACTACATCATGTACTATAAAATTAACACTTGAAGAAAATATTCAACACACACAAGGTGGACTGCTTAAGGTAAGCTCTTATTTATAGTTATAAGGACTGGTGAACAAGACTAAAATGAACACATAAAATGCTCTTTGGTTGGATGGACATTTAGTGAAATGTCATAAAAGGATTTTGTTTCCTTGAATAAGAGGAGCATCTGCCATTATATAGAATAGCTATAGAATTGTCATCCTTCATATTTTGTCAGTAGCCAAAGGTCAGAAATAAATAGAGTAATACCTTGGTATATTAAGAGGCTTTCATATGTTTATTTCTTTGGGTACTTTTTAACCTCTGTGAAAAAGTTATTTTCTTTTCCATGACTAGTTTTCTTCAAAGTAAGTTTTCAGGTCTTAATAGTTATAAAGAAATAAGATTTCTACATCCATTTCTTGTGCTCTTCTTCCTTTATATTAATGGTTAAGAAAGAATCCAGCCATGTTTTTAAAACTTGATTTCCTTTTGGTATACTTATGGGTGAACTTGACTCTGAGACTGACTGATAGCCTGAGGCTCTGCAGCTCCTTAGACATCAGCTGCCCGAGAGAAGGGAGATGATGTAAGAGATTAGTAGAGGGGTGTAGGTCAGCTCCCCATGGCTTTCCACCACACCTGAATTGAGGATGAACAGAAGCTACCGCCACTGGATTCTTGCACATTGCTTTGTGCAAAATAAGTGTGTATTTTGCTTTTTCCTCTCAACCCTAAACAAGCAGGAATTCACAATATTATTGATAGTAGTTTTAATACAATGGCCATAAGGCCAAAACTCATGTGAGGCAGCGAGTGAGCATGTATCCTTTCCGGGAGCTGCATGGTTTCTAATCAGGACTGATCTGGGTAGAAATTTAAACCTGCTGTAACCAAAAGACATCTTATTCACTGGCTTCATTTAAATGCATAAATGCTATTTGAGAGGAAAAAAAAAGATATCCAAGTATACTAATACAAATTACTTGATTATAAATTATGTCGAGATGGTACATCTATCACTGATGAAAGCACTGCTCTATCGGTGGCCCGAGAATTACAAACAATAGAAAATTAATGTAAAAAATGAAAATGTACTCTTTATATAATGTTGCAAACAGGTTTAAACCATTTTCCATTGAGTGATGGAACTTTTATGTCTGTTTAGTATAAGCTTTACACATAGTTGTATTGTAAACCTTACACACATATAGGTCCTTCATAAATACTTGCTTAATAAAAAATTAGGTAGCTGAATTAAAGTTGTAAGCTGTTATGTAACATTAGAGAAAAAGGGCTTTACTTCTAAATCTGTGTCTATGATTTACACACACATACACACCCCTAATCATCTGGATATCCCATCACTGCCCAAAGCATCTTCCACTCCAGGAATCTACTTTCTTTTCTAATTACTGTCCTTTAGACCCTTTCCTCGGAGAAGGCAATGGCACCCCACTCCAGTACTCTTGCCTGAAAAATCCCATGGATGGAGGAGCCTGGAAGGCTGCAGTCCATGGGGTTGCTGAGGGTCGGACACGACTGAGCGACTTCACTTTCACTTTTCACTTTCATGCATTGGAGAAGGAAATGGCAACCCACTCCAGTGTTCTTGCCTGGAGAATCCCAGGGACGGGGGAGCCTGGTGGGCTGCCGTCTATGGGGTCACACAGAGTCGGACATGACTGAAGCGACTTAGCAGCAGCAGCAGCAGCAGCAGCAGCAGCAGACCCTTTCCTCAGGCCCTGACATTAGTATCATTTTAAAATTCTCTTCTTTTGCCCTTCACTTCCCATTTAATTAGTCACTAAATTCTAGTTCTCTCCCAACATCTCTTGAGTTGTCCTTTTTCTTCTGTTTATTTTCAGGACCTCACAGTGGGCCTGGAGAAAATGGCTCGCATCTCCTTTCTGAACCAATAGAAATAGGCCACCTTTCCTTCAGACTGTTTTCAGAAAACAGTCTTTTAAGCGTCTAAAATCATTGCTGTCACCCATCATTTCTTTATCTCATTTTCTTGGTTTAGGATACTACTCTTCTGCTTTTCTATCTCTAGATTAAAATCCCAATTCATCCTCTGATTGTCACCTCCTCTAGTAACACTTATTCTCCTTGGCCTCTCTTCCCCAACACCAAGGTCACCATGAACTCTGTCTCCCCAAAAGCAGAATGAACAGGGGTTTGGTTGGCATCTTGGCAGTCTCTGTGACCAAGTGAGTCAGTTCCTCATGCACCTACAGTGTCCCTCCTGCTCTGATTGCCCTGTGCTCTCTATATCAGGGGTCAATGAGCCTGTCCTTTCCCATAGCCATGCCCTGATCCATGCTCTCTCTCCACTCTGGGATGCTCTTCTCTCTCACTTTAGAAAATGTAGATCCATCACTCCCTTCCACATCCTCTGTTGTCCTATTACCCTGAAGTCTTTATATATCCTGTTTGTACTCACTTGTGTGTTGATCTGTAAGTGTTAAGTAGTGTTGCCTGTATAGGTTTTGTTGCTCCTAGTTCCCAGAAAGACTTACAAACATCCTAAGGGAGTAGAGAGTGTTGCTTTAAGTACGGTGCAGAATTCTCCACCCAGAACTTCTTCAGTAGACATTTGCTTTCTGCCTAATTAAGCATGTGACCACTGGATCTCAGTAAGACATCTGGATTCTCCAGACATGATTGAAAATAGCCATATGTTGAAAAAGGATGCACCACACATCTGTAACCCACTGGTGCAGGTCAAGAGCTTGAAAATGATTGAGGAGCAAGACTTATTTATTAGTCGGGAGGCCCTGAATATGATCTACCATGTGAAGAACATCAAAGGACCTATGTTTCCTAGCCAAGCAATAGTTCTCAGAGGCAGTGGGCCAGGTTCACCATTCGGTAGAGGAAGTTTGCCAAATGTTGTTATAATATTCAAATGGGTTTGTCCTTAAATGAGCACATCTGATGAGCATCCCCACCCAGGCTGCTCTCTGAAGATGTAAGTGGGCAGCAAAGCACAAGTGTGACTCAGTCAGCTGCCAGAGACTGACTGGCTCCGAAAACATCCACACCCACCACTTTACACTCTGCAGAATTTTACTCTAGTTGTGCCAGCCCCATGTTTGAGAATTATCAATGAACCAGTAAGGGAGAGAGGCCATCAAGATTTTTCCTGTACTTATGGATCTCAAAAATTCTTCATTAGAAAACTTTAACTGACTCTCTGAAGGTCTCTTGGGGTCAGCTATTATGTAAGAAAATCTCCTTCTGACTCTGTTTTAGCCCACCTAATAAAATCTGATGGCAGCACATGGATTGCTTCAGGGAACATAGTTTCAGGGTTAAAAAAGAGCTAGAATTAAATTTCATATCTTGCTCCCAAAGAAGGGCTGTCTATCTGAGAGTATATAGAAAGGTCTGTTTTGGCCATGAATTAAAGAAATATTTTATGAAGATGGTTCAGATCAAAGATTTGAAGAGACCATTACTTTAACTAGAGGCTTGGATTATGTACTCTTAAGTAATGGGGTAGAACCCCTTCCTCCAGCCTGATAAAGAGAAGCAGCCTATGAGAAGCCTTCGGTGTCCCTGCAACGGTTGTCGATGACAATCACACTTTCCCAGCACCATAGCTAACCTCTACCTCACTGCAGGTAGGCATTATTATCCCAATTTACAAGTGAGAAAAAGGTTTAGAGTGACCAAGCAGCTTGCACATAGGACACAGCTAGTGACTGGTAAACAGCCGGATCTCTCCGGTGCCAAAGCCGTTTCTCTTAGTCCCCACTCTGCTGCCTTCTAACTGAACAACACAACACACGTGAAAGCATTTTGCAAACTATAAAGTGGTTCACAAATGGTAGTTTATGTGAGAAACAGAAAGTCCTGAGAAGGGCAATGTTCAGATTACCCCAAAAAGAGAATAAATGGACTTTATTCTAAACACTCTCAAGTTACTAGCAGCCCTCTTTGTTATATACGAAAGGCCATCTGGAAGCATCCAGTAACAATGAGGTGCATGTTCGTTTTTCACTAGCCTAGCCAGGTGCATAAATATCCAAAGCAGTTTTCCCTCCTTCATATCCAGGGATTCTCATGAATTTTGCCATTCCAAGGAGAAAGAAGGGGTATGAGCAGAATTCTTGTATTTTATTTAACTTTGTATCAACTTCATGAGCCACTTCATTGTAGTTTTCTGACAGGGTTCCTTCATGATAATTGCTTGAAATAGGGAGTCATTCTTCTCAATATATTGATGGAATAAAAGAAGTTCGTAGAGATACTATCTTCCATGTTCAATTAGTAAACAATTAAATACAGGCTGAATGAAAAAGTTTTCAACATAGCTGGGAGATAAAAATCTAGTTTTTAAGAACAATTTTTATTTAATTTTTTGGTCTTAGGTAATATGACTTTTTTTAAATAAAATAGATTTCTTCACCCAAATCACTGGGGGTTTTTTTTGTTGTTGTTACTGATTTGTTCTCATTATTTCAAAAATGGCTCTAGGTGGCAATTCTCAGCATTTTAGCAAGGAGATCATTTGTAGACAAACACTTAAATGATATAAATGATTATTTCAAATTCTTTAATCAAATAAAACTTAAATGATTACTGTTTTGAACTTCATTTACTTTATAGCCAAAACCACTAAACCTAACTATGACTAGTCTTGCCTTTATGATACTAGCTGATGGTGAACTATGATATGAATGCTTTGGGTCACTGCCTCATGTCAGACTTAGTAGGTGCTTGTTAAATTGTTGCTGAATGAAATACCTCCAAATTGTCATCTAGTGTTGTGAGGTTTCCTGGAGTGGGGAGGGAGGTATTTAAATTAGCAATATTTACTCATTTCCTGAGATTTTTTCATGCTTACTCTCAAAGGTAAATTATGAAAATCTTTAAAGAAAAGGACTTCAAAAGTTTTTGAGTTAAACTATCATAGAAAGAAAAGTCTTGCCTTTCTCAGAAAATAGCCATTGCTTTCTTCATGACCATTGAAACCTTAACTACTTTCTTAGTCTTAAAAGAGTTAACTGCAATATTATAGATGTATGCTGATATTGCTAAAAAGCTTGGAGAATATAAGTCTTTGGGTTTAGAAATCTAGGGTCCTTGGCTTATTCTGGAAACAGGCCACTTTCTAATAGAATTTATATTAGTCAAAGGTTTTATAGTCAGTTTATTAATTGGTAATAAAATGAAGTACTAAGAAGATAGGTTAATTTGCTTCACATCACAGGAAATCAGAGATGATACGTGATGCTGACATCATTGATCCAGCTACTCCTCTGTTTGAAATCTCATCTCTACCACTGTCTTAACATAGGAAAAGCCAACAAGGTTCAGAAATTATTGTTGGTTTTTTTTTCTGGGTATTACATGTATGTGAAACTTTTTGCTTTCAGTAATTATCAATTGTGATTCATGGCTTCAGTATAAATCTCCCTACCTTTCATTTAAATCCACTTATTGCATTGTAGTACACCCAGGAGCAAATCCATTTGGCTGTGAATGTGCCAGGAACTGTGCAATAAATTATCAGTCTATTGAATAAAGCTATTGAAGAATATGTATTTATACCTTTGGAAAGAAATTTGGCCATGTTACTCTGAGTGGGTTTGATTAACCTGAACCTTGCCTGTATACCCCACTGCCAGAAGAGAAAAGCCAAGTAGGTGGAACACATGTATCTTTTCTGTACCTGTCTGCTAGACCTCGAACAAGATTACTGTTGACAGGGAAAAGCAAATTTCCTTTTCATTCCACAAAGTAACTTAGCTGCTTTTACATGCAAAAGCCCTTCCTCCCAACCTCCTTTCTCCTTCCCTTACCCCCTCCCCCTTAATTCCTGTCTGGAATGGATTCCTCCCAAATGAGGATAATCCTGCCTTACTGTTTAGTCACTTGGTTGCCTTCCTGGGCTCTGCATCGTCCACAACAGGCTTTTTTGCTGCTTTTATTTATTCGTGCCAGGATGCACTTAGGAGTTTTTATTATTGTTTTGGTTGAGGTGGCACTTTAGCTTTAAGTCCTTATATTTATGATTTTTAACTTTCTCTCTAAATTGCATGTTGGACTAGAATTTCTCAAGCATAGTCTTTCTTTAGACACAACTGTTTCATAACATTTGAAGAAAATATTGAGCATGGTACCTCAATATCTAGGAATTCATTTCATTCGTTTGCTTTCAGAATTAGCTGATGTACCTGATGCATCATGTATTGAACACATCTGTATGCTCAGTAATAAGCCACAGACACATACCTATCCTAAGGGAACTATTATGAAAAAAAAAAAAAAAATATATATATATATAAAAAACACACCACTATATACCTTTTAATAGAATAAACCTAAATGATAATTTTGTGTTTCAGAAATACATATGGACAACCAAATGATGGTTAAAGTATGGTTATTCATTCTGTAATGGTAGTAGTTGAAATGGTACTATAAATTCCAAGAGAGCTTTACAAAACCTGTGTGACATACGTCACTTCATTTAATCTTCACGATAACCTTACAAAATGGGTATAATTACTCCAGTAATAAGACTCAGAGAGGTTAAATAATTTGCTCAAAGTCACCTTGGCTAGTAAGTAGCATTAAAAGGATTGAATCCCTATCGAACCATCCCCAGAGTCTTGGTTTGTCTATTAAATATACCCATAAACTTGAATATTCTGATATACTCTCTTAAGTCATAGTTTCACATGAATACCTTCTGTCAAATGTTGGAAGAACAGACTCATATGTACTATCCCAGCCCACAGATTGATTGTTTTTACATAAATTGTCTTTTCTTCTCCAGGGGATGGCTAGAAGTGATGGTTAAAGGATTTATAGGGGAAATGGACAAATTCCTAAACAAGAGCATGATAATCACTCAAATGGGGCATTGTAACTTAAAACTAATTGCATTTTCCCAATACTTTTGATTATATAAAGCTCTAAGCAGACATCTATGAGGTGAATTCAAGCCTATTGTACTTTATATTCTTTCTTAGGAACTCTATCACATACACATTTAAATGAAACATATATTGCAGAAAATCATATGAGAAATGTTGCAGAACTAACAAGATAGTGGCACTAGAAACCTTAATTTTAAATTTCATGATTTTTGTGCAATTAGAAGCTCAACCTTAAAATTTCATTAACTTAGCATTTTTTTGCATTTAATTATAGATATTGGGTTAAAGCTATGGAAGTTAATATTTTAAGCCTCCATTAATGGTTGTAATCGATTTTTTGTATTATTTTTTGGTATAATAACCAAAAGAGCACTTAACCTGGACAGGAATAAATCTGGGATTCTAGAGATTAATATTAAATCTGCTAATGTATTGTCCTACCATTCCCTGGAAGACTAGGTTATCTGATGCTACATGCAAGAGTTGACAGGTGACAAGAATCTGTAGAAAATAGCCTAGGTTTCAGTAATTTCCCTTTGAACTGTCAGAGTAACATTGTTTTTTCAGTTTCACAGTAGGATGTATTTTAAGCAAATGGAGGATGGGGATTCAAAGATGAAAGGAATCGACATAAAAACTAAAGGAATTGCTTAATTTGTAAAATTAACCCTGTGTCATGATTCTTCATTAGGGATATTTGCTACACTGATTCAGTACCAAGCACAGGGGGCAAATGGGACAGAAAGGGCACTAACTATATTGAAGATGGCACTAGAAATTTGGAGGGCTCTTAATAATTAGGCACTTAAGCTCACCTAGAGAAGTGATTAGTGTTTAGAAGTGAAGACACGGCTACAGGAACACAGATAAATTAGAAGGGAACAAAATGTCCAGTTTGCCACAGTTCTTTTAAACAATTATAGCCTGCACAAGGGATGTGGAAATACTATATTCATGCTGTTTGCACAGCCCCACACTCTGTCTGGTCCCAGTGAGTTCGACTGTGGTGGTAGAGATGTAACCTGAGCATGAAGATCCCTGGATTGTTTTTGTTTCACATCTCTATCACTGACTCACTGATACTCTCAAAGAAAGCTACTCACTCTTGATTTTTCCATTCTCCTACTTGTGACATGGAGGAAATGCCTTCCTCTCAGATAATACTAACGTTTATATCATTTTTTTTTTAATTCATGTGTTGAGAACAGTTTACAACTAAGAGAAGGTGAATATTTACAAACACATGGTAGGATCTCACCAGGGGCTAGCAATCCAAACATGGATGAAACATTGTCCTCAAGTCGTTCACAGTCTAGTGAGGGCCATGGAGAACTGGGAGGGTGGATACAACCTAGGAAAGAGATCAGATGAAATAGGTTAAGTACATCAGTGCCATGACGAGAAGGACATGATGGTTGGATAATTAAAAAGCAATAATAAGTATGCAGTGGTAAATAAATGTTAATGATAATAATAATGTGATGTAGTGGAAAGAGGGCTTCCCAGGTCCCGCTAGTGGTAAAGAAACTACCTGTCAGTACAGAAGATGTAAGAGACATGGACTTGATCCCTGGGTCGGGAAGATCCCCTGGAGGAGGGCCTGGCAACCCACTCCAGTATTCTTGCCTGGATAATCCAGTGGACAGAGGAGCCTGGCAGGCTACAGGCCATAGGGTCACAAAGAGTCAGACATGACTGAAGCGACTTAGCACACAGGCATGCATGCATGTGGTGGAAAGAACCCTGGAATAGGAGTTGGTTCTGGTCTCGCTGCCAACCATGTGTGATCTGGAGTAATATTAACACTCTCTGTTTCTGTGTTTCTTTATCTCAGAAATAGCTGTAATATCTGATTGCTTATAACAAAACATACTGAGCATTAAATAAGAACTGTGTATATGGCAGCACCTTGAAAACTTCATAGTGCTGAGCAGATATCTAGCATTATAACTATTATATCACCAAAAGAGGTGGAGAATCGACATAGTTAAATGGGTGATTCAAACCAAAACTCATTTCACCAAAAATGCCAAATAACTAAAACAGAATTAAACTCTGGTGCTTAAGCTGTATGAATAACGCCTCTGACTAAAATTTTGTTGTATGAGGTTGATATGTTCTGGCCACAAACTAGCAATATAATTGTGACTTTCCAAAATTATAATTTTCTGAAGCTAGGAGAAAGAAACTTAAAATTGGAAAAAGCCTGGACACTTATACATTAAAAATGACAGAATGAAAAAGAAGGAAGATTGTACTTTTTCCAAATGTCAAAATTTAAAATGCTAATAAAATCCAATAAACAGGATATTTACCATGGCTACAACAGCTAGCAAAGGTTAGCATGGACAAGGACTGGAAGTCATTGAAGGTGCTGAGGGACAGCAATCAATGAGAATGCCAACCCTGGCTGAGTTTTAATCTCACTGGCATGTGCTCAAGTCATGAGCTGTTTCTTTCATAGACTGTACTGAATCATAACCATTATTTATAAGAGTTTTTTAATGCACATATGATTTCATTACAGTGCTTTTTATTTTTCATAACAGAAGTTACTTTTGACTCAAAGTGAGAAAACTGTTCTTATGTGATTTAACTCCAACAGTTTGAGTAGGATGACAGAGTGCTCAGACACAAACAGGGCCTGTCTCTACACATCTCAGACAGAGAGAAGAATATTCAAACATGTGTATCTTGCACTTAATTTAAACTGCGTGGTTGGTTACCTAGCTCTTTGGCAATTCAGTATTAAGTTTTATTACTGTGAAATAGAATAGGGTAGGGATTTATGTCACACAAAAATGAATTTCCATGGATGGGAACACACATGAAATAATTTAGGTAAGCAGTATGTCAAATGAAAATTTAAGATGTTAGAGCTGGTGGTGCAAAGGGGGGAAGCAAAGAGGAGGTTTGTGTAATAGATGATAAATATATCACTAGGGAAAGAAAAAGAACCATAGTTGCTATAGGAAGTTATTATTAATGTTGAAGAATTGTAGAAAACATTGAAGAATGAATTTTAAGATCAAGAAATCAAAGTAACTGATTAGATGAGGGAGGAGTCTCATTTGAATGTCAGTGGAAAATAGAACACTTAAAATCAATGCAAGCCCTTACAATTATACCCAAAAGAAGAAGTGAAAGTGTTAGTTGCTAGGTCATGTCCGACTCTTTGCGACCCCCATGAACTCTAGCTCGCCAGGCTCTTTTGTCCATGGGATTCCCCAGGCAAGAATATTGAAATGGGTTGCCATGCCCTCCTCCAGGGGATCTTCCAAACCCAGGGATCGAACCTGGGTCTCCTGCATTGCAGGCAGTTTCTTTACAGTCTAAGCCACCAGTGAAGCCCTCACAATTATACCCAGGAAGGGATGGAAACCACAGGCCTAGAGTTTCTGCAGGTTTGGGCTTTAGGGACATTTTTTAAACTCTTCTTTTGCAGAGGTTATGGAAGGAAGAGCAGTGAGGACAGCTCCTGTCACCTCTGAAAAAATCTTTTCTTTCCATTAAATTTTGTTTCAAAGCAGTCCCGATTGAAGAAATGGAATGTGAGAATGTTTACTCTCAGAACAGTTCTCGTGATTCTCTGCCAGTTCACAGGGTAATTCAGGTGTGATGGAAGGGTTGAAAATCTTTTTGTCATTCTGTTCTTCTTGCCTCTTTTATGTTTGTGTGAAGAAATTCATAGTGGTAGGTCTCAACATTGAGTTAAAAGAAGTCCTATTTTTAATCTGCCTCTACTTCTCTAGTCCTCAAACAGGCTAAAAATCTCAAAAGTACTGTAAAGACACTTGAAGATTTAGAATTTAATTAGCTAATTTAGATCAGGGACAGAGAAGAGTAAGAAGAGTTTCATATGTCTAACTCAGTGTCATCTACCAAGACAGGGAGCAGAGAAGGAGGGAGAAGTTTGCCAGGAAAAGGCAAGTCATGCTTTTGCTTTGGGACTTGCCATATTCAAGTTTGCTACAAGATGTTTAGATTGTCTTAAAGTGTCCAAGAGACCATAGACAATACAGGTATGAAGCTCTAGAGAAAGTGAGTGCTGGGCCAGATGTACTCAGGAGTTATTTGTGAGGAAGTGGTCAGTGAAACCATACGACTGAGATGACTCAAGAACAAGCTGTGCGGGGAAAACCCAGAGCAGAATACTAGGAAATTCTAATACTTAAAGAGTGGATGAGAAAGAGAGCCAAAGAAAAGATGGAAGAGGACAGTCAGAGACAGAGAATGAGAAAATCCGGCCAGTATTGAGGAAACCAGGGTGAAGTGTTTCAGGGAGGGGCTATGGGGAGACCAGCTAAAAATAGAACAGAAAATGTCTAAGGAATTTGGCTCAAAAGAGGTCAATACTAACACTGAAAGTAAGGTACCAAAAGCACGGTGGTTTATCTGAGGTAATAGTTTATAGCTATAATTTCATAACGGCTAGTAGAAGACCCATGTAATGATGATCCAGACAATTTTTAATCCTTTATTTTTCACATTTCTCAATTCATCACTTCACTTATCTCCTGATTTTGTATTTTTTAATTTTTCAAAATATTTAATTTGCACTTAATTTCTGGAGCATGAGTATTAGGAAAGCTATACATAAAATATATTAAAAGGCTACATGACTAAGCATACACACCCACATACATGGTGGTCACAGTATAGCATTACCACTCTGAAAAAATAGGACAGGAAAAAAGCTAGGACTTTTTTTTTTAATCAATACTTCTTTTACTACATTCTACAATTTCCAAACTGTCCATGTTCTATTCAGCACTTATTCAGCTGGCTAGAGTTCTGTGGAAGATGAGAATATGAATAAATATGAATAAAATACATATTGTCCTCAAAGATCTTACATATCAGTAAGGAATCTACTACAATGTGAAAACCTAGTCACTGAGACATAAAATGTCTTGGAGGGAGAGCAAATCTCTGGTTTAGAGGGCTTCTTAATTAAGATAATATTAGTTTCTATACTATTTACTTAAACCTCCATGTCTCAGAGGCCTAATGCAAAATTTCCTCTGTTGCTCATGTAAAGATTGGTCAGAGATCCAGGTTGGCCAAAGCTTTGTCATCTTCAGCACATAGCTTCCAAGGTCACCTTCAGGTGACCTCCAGCCAGAAGACTGCTGATGGAAGAAAGCAATAATTGCGAAGGAACTTTTATGGGTAAGCTCTGGAGCAATGCATGTCACTTCTGCTGACATCCCACTGGTCAGAATGTGGTCACAAGGCCGTGGCTGTCTGCAGGGAGGACTGGGAAACAGAGTTTGGCTCTATGTCCAAGAGGAAAAGTAAAGGGTTTGGGGAATAATCAACCAGGGACTGCCAAGAAGGTCCTCTGGGGCAGGACTTAGATTTATGGACCATGGGGGAGTCCGTGGAAGAGTGATGCAGAATGGAGAAAGAAAGAATCAATTCTGGCTTCCCTTCTGTGAGTCAGATCCACTATGCTGATTGGGACGTGTTCACTTTCAGTACAAAGTCCTTAACAGTATTGTTCTCTCATCTGAGAAAATTCGTCTATTTCTGAGAAAAAAAAAAATATCTGGGATGCATGGTAATTCCCTTCTCTGGATATTGAATGTTAAAGCAGAGAAGGATCCCAGACTTTCTCCTTAAAGCCTCAGAGGTGAGGAAGAGGAGCCCAGAGGGAGGCCATACCCTCTGGCTCTCACCCTGTGAAATACCCTCAAAATCAGGGTAGAGCCCAGGCTTCAGCTTCCATTCCAGTGCTTTTTCTGTGAGGCAGGCACAAATTTTAGCGTTTTTGGCGGGAGGAGAAGAGGAGGTTAAATTCCATTCACCACAATTATGTAGAAATAACCATGGAACTTCATCATAAATTGTTTCTGTCATCGTATTTTAAATTCTACTGCCAAACGAAAGGAAGTCAGCTAGTGCTGATGTAAAATCTCTTCTTGCTAATCAGGATAGTCCATATTTATTCCTTATGAGAAAAAAAAGAAGCTTGTTTCTTATTCTGAAAAATAAGAATAAGTATATGTTCTCTTCTCATGTCTCATGTAGACACTTAACTGTCCAAAGATACGGAGCAAGGGTAGATGAAATCAACTTGTTTACTATTATTCTTTTACCTAAATTTTATAAGAAAGAGGGAACAAAAGGTGATGAGAGAGTTGTGTGGCTATAATTGAGTTTATGTTGCTTTCATTGTTACAGAATTTTAATTGGCAAGGATGCGGAAATGTATATCAAAATGCATGTCACAGCTTTTGTACAAACATAAATTTGACTTTAGAACATATTTTCTCAAGTGAGAAGGATAAATTATCTCAGACTTGTGATTTTTTACTTTTAAAAATCATAAGGTCAGTTCTTTAATTAAAAGGTAAAGAAAAGTGCTCAATGTCCATGTAGTCAAACCACTTATGTCAGGATAATCTAGTAACCAAAAAAGAAAAAAATCCTGAAGAGAGAGATGCAATCTACCTTCAGAATAACTGGCGTAAGAATGACTTCTTTCGTAGCCTCTTAAGCTCCACTCTTAGAAGTCTTCCATCTCAGTCCAGGAAAATGCAAACAACACTGGGTGAGACAAAGAACTTTTCTAAATTTACTCATTACTCATATGTGCTTCAATCATGGGGACTACTTGTTTTTCCTATTCAATAATGTCTTTCATTCTCTTTTCTAAAACAATTTACATGGATATAAGATCAGCCTCTAGTATAGAAAATAAAGATATAGATAGACATATAGACAGATATATAAAATTCTAAATTAGAATTACTGGTAAATACATTTTGCTAAGTGATACAGAGTGCAGTTTTATTTGTATGTGTGTGTGTGTATGTGTGTGTGTGTGTGTATGTGTGTGTGTGTGTGTATTTATCTCACAGCCTGTTTGACAGTCTTTTCTCTGTGTTCTTACAGAGGCAGATTAAACAACTACATTTTATACCCCCTGAGATTATGGCAAGGTAGTGCCAGGACCACAAGATAAATGAAATACAAGTGAACATTTATAAAAACCATGTCTGAGAAAGTCTGTTAATAGAAGTCTAAAAATCTAGCTATATGTGGATTGTGTGTAGACAATACTCTACACACCTAGATATCAAAGGGCTTCCTTCTCACTGCAGTTCTGTGAAATCACATGGATATTGCCTTGTCCACCCAATGTTTTGGTGAAGAACAGAGGCTTATTGATAAACCAGTGCTTGAGTACCAGAATTATTTTACTTCCCATGTAAGAATTGCCCTCCTCTGAGGTTCCACTCAGATTTTTGGACCTGCCATCTAGTGGCCACTGCAGTAACAAGGCAATGGTAACATTTTTGTCTTCATTTGAAAACTGGAGTTTGAATGTGGCTCATCTGTGGATAAGTATGGAGACACTCCGCCCATGACCACAGTCCCCTCCTCCGTTAGACATACAGCCGTTTTCATAGAGCAGCTTCAATCAGAACATTTGTTATACTCACAGGAAAAGCAGATTTTTCATACAGAATGATACACACTACCCACCTGGATTTTAAAAAAATAGAAAAAGAAAGAAAGAAGAAAAAGCAAGTCTTCCGCTATTGAGAAGAGGTCTGGAGTGGCGGAGAGAAAGGGAGGGGGAGGAGGGAACTGGAGAGCGGGCGTGTATTCTGTCAAGTAGCTCTGCTTGTGAGACTAATTCTTACAAACTGTGCACCCAGCAGAGTAAACCTCTTATTTTGCTGCTTTCGCTCTGATCCCCCACATAGCTGTAATGTTCTAGTTGTTTTTCTCTGTCCTAAAAGCCACATAGGCATTTGATATGATACACAATGTTGGCAAAGGAACGATTTACAAATGACTTAAGTAGGTAATTATTTATTAGAATATGGGCCTAGAAGTCTATGTTACTGTAGCAAAACCTAGTAAGAGGTTAGTTTTGTTTCAATGTTTCTATCATAATCCCTGGTTATTAGTTTTCCTTTTTCCAGGGACTTATGCATGGAATGTAAAAAAGCACAATGGGCTATTATTATTATTTATTATTTGTCAAGAAATATGAATATACAGAGCAAAGGCCAGTTTGTGAACTCTATGCCAGACAATCCCCAGCCCCAAAGACCTCACAATACAACTCTTAAGCAGGTCTTGAAAAATGCAAGACAGAATGAAAGCAGATGGATGAATGATACTTATTCAATATCTTAAATATAGAACTCAGTGGTACAGGTGCATCTTCAGATGTTATTTGAAAGAAGAGACAGAATATCTTGGCATTGTGTCACTTATTCATAAATATTATAAATTTTATATTATTTGAGAAACTATTCTAAATATACAGGGTGGTTTGAAAGAAGGTGTGAAAACCAATTCCTTTAAATGAGACAAAGGGCAAATCTAGTGAGAAGCAGGGACTGAACACAGTTAGAGAAACTAGAGAAGAACCAGGCCAAGGATGGAGCCAAGGAAAAAATAAATCCCAAGGGGATACGTAAAGTGTGATGAAAAAGAACTGCAAGGATTTCTTTTTAAAGAAAGAATCAAATCAACCAAGAAGAAAGATAATCTTGGCAGCTGTGTCCTGAATATACTAAAATTGCCAAAAAAACTCCAGCAACAATAATGGCAAAGCCAATGATTTAGTTATGAAAATTGCAATGCAAGGGTGTAAAACTCTGCTTTGGACAGGAGGGCATGGTACTGAAGACAATATTGGTCAGAGAATACTCAGATTTAGCAAAAAGCACAATGAAAAGTGGGAAAGGAGTCAAGTTGGTCAGATTGTTGAGGATAATAGAAGTCAATGAAACTATTCCATGAAGCCATGGTATTTTTTGGAACATTCATTACCTATCCTATGTTATGTTAATTATTATGGAGTATACCATAGATGACCTAAATCAAATCCCTTATGATTATACAGTGGAAGTGAGAAATAGATTTAAGGGACTAGATCTGATAGATAGAGTGCCTGATGAACTATAGACTGAGGTTCGTGACATTGTACAGGAGACAGGGATCAAGGCCATCCCCATGGAAAAGAAATGCAAAAAAGCAAAATGGCTGTATGGGGAGGCCTTACAAATAGCTGTGAAAAGAAGAGAAGTGAAAAGCAAAGGAGAAAAGGAAAAGATATAAGCATCTGAATACACAGTTCCAAAGAATAGCAAGAAGAGATAAGAAAGACTTCCTCAGCAATCAATGCAAAGAAATAGAGGAAAACAACAGAATGGGAAAGACTAGAGATCTCTTGAAGAAAACTAGAGATACCAAGGGAACATTTCATGCAAAGATGGGCTCAATAAAGGACAGAAATGGTATGGACCTAACAGAAGCAGAAGATATTAAGAAGAGGTGGCAAGAATACACAGAAGAACTGTACAAAAAAGATCTTCATGACCAAGATAATCACGATGGTGTGATCACTCACCTAGAGCCAGACATCCTGGAACGTGAAGTCAAGTGGGCCTTAGAAAGCATCACTACGAACAAAGCTAGTGGAGGTGATGGAATTCCAGTTGAGCTATTCCAAATCCTGATAGATGATGCTGTGAAAGTGCTGCACTCAATATGCCAGCAAATTTGGAAAACTCAGCAGTGGCCACAGGACTGGAAAAGGTCAGTTTTCATTCCAATCCCAAAGAAAGGCAATGCCAAAGAATGCTCAAACTACCGCACAATTGCACTCATCTCACACGCTAATCATACTCAAAATTCTCCAAACCAGGCTTCAGCAATACGTGAACCGTAAACTTCCTGATGTTCAAGCTGGTTTTAGAAAAGGCAGAGGAACCAGAGATCAAATTGCCAACATCCGCTGGATCATCGAAAAAGCAAGAGAGTTCCAGAAAAACATCTATTTCTGCTTTATTGACTATGCCAAAGCCTTTGACTGTGTGGATCACAATATATTGTGGAAAATTCTTCAAGAGATATGAATACCAGACCACCTGACCTGCCTCTTGAGAAACCTATATGCAGGTCAGGAAGCAACAGTTAGAACTGGACATGGAACAACAGACTGGTTCCAAATCGGAAAAGGAGTATGTCAAGGCTGTATATTGTCACCCTGCTTATTTAACTTCTATGCAAAGTACATCATGAGAAACGCTGGGCTAGAAGAAGCACAAGCTGGAATCAAGATTGCTGAGAGAGAAATATCAATAACCTCAGATATGCAGATGACACCACACTTATGGCAGAAAGTGAAGAGGAACCAAGGAGCCTCTTGATGAAAGTGAAAGTGGAGAGTGAAAAAGTTGGCTTAAAGCTCAACATTCAGAAAACGAAGATCATGGCATCTAGTCCCATCACTTCATGGGTAATAGATGTGGAAACAGTGTCAGATTATTTTTTGGCAGGGGGATCCAAAATCACTGCAGATGGTGACTGCAGCCATGAAATTAAAAGACGCTTACTCCTTGGAAGGAAAGTTATGACCAACCTAGATAGCATATTGAAAAGCAGAGACATTACTTTGCCAACAAAGGTCTGTCTAGTCAAGGCTATGGTTTTTCCAGTGGTCATGTATGGATGTGAGAGTTGGACTGTGAAGAAGGCTGAGCACCGAAGAATTGATGCTTTTGAACTGTGGTGTTGGAGAAGACTCTTGAGAGTCCCTTGGACTGCAAGGAGATCCAACCAGTCCATTCTAAAGGAGATCAGCCCTGGGATTTCTTTGGAAGGAATGATGTTAAAGCTGAAACTCCAGAACTTTGGCCACCTCATGTGAAGAGTTGACTCATTGGAAAAGACTCTGATGCTGGGAGGGATTGGGGGCAGGAGGAGAAGGGGATGACAGAGGATGAGATGGCTGGATGGCATCACTGTCTCGATGGACGTGAGTTTGCATGAACTCCGGAAGATGGTGATGGACAGGGAGGCCTGGCATGCTGTGATTCATGGGGTCGCAAAGAGTTGGACACGACTGAGTGACTGAACTGAACTGAACTGATACCATAGATGTAAGTCAGGATCCCTGAGCCAAAAATAAACCTATATTCAAACTGAAAAGAGAAGATGAACACTCCTTAAACAACTACAAAATATAAGGCAGCTGATGTTATTAAGCATAGCAGGTTTTTCGAGAAGGGAGAAATCAGCAGGTCTCAGAGTAATCATGCAGGAGCCATCCAAGAGAAGAGACCAAAGCTTAGCCTTGAAGAACTGGTGTGTGGGGGACTGACTTAAAAACAGGGGAGAAATATGATAAAATCACCAGGATAGAAATTAACAAAATTTTCAGGGGGAGCAGTATAATGCCCTTAACTTAGTGAAATGGATGGTTTGAGCAGGAGAAGTAGAAAGAGGTAGTAGGTAAAGTAATGCCTGTATGTGAAACAGAAAATTAGGATTCATCAGCATGTAACAGGGGGCCATTCATTAATTCATTCTAGGGTTATTTATTGTGGAGGATATTATGTTTCAAACACAAAACAGTCAAGGCTTTTCCCCTTCCAGAGCTTACATTCTCATGATGGAAAATAGAATCTCCCTGCAACAAAAAGCAAACAAACTGAACAAGATAATTTCTGACAGTGCTTAGTACTATAAAGAACATTAAACTGAGTTATAGGGAAGAGTGACTGGCAAGAGTAGTGATGGCCCAAAATGGGGAGAAAGAAGAGTAAATATTTGAAAGTGGAAATTCTTCAGACTTAGGAATAACTTAAATAGAAAGAACAAAGGGAAGTCATGGGTTACTTACAGCTAGCTAGTCTGGGAAATTAAAAGTTTACTAATGCCAGTCATATAAGCTGTGAAGATAGTGAGAGAGGGGGAAAGCTGAGGACGGGTAGGAAAAGTTTTCTGTCCCCTGCGGTGATCCACTACATCTCTGGCTGCCACCTCCAGTTTCTTGATGATTTTAGCCACTGGCTCACTAACGCTCTTTTCATTTCTACCACATCACCATACAAGGTCATTTCAGTGTCTAAATATATAATCTTTCTGATACTTTACCTCTCAATCCCTTAATTCACTCGTGATCTGTCCTCTACCCTACCGTAGCTACTCACTCCCGTGGTTATACTTTTGACCTTTTATTTACTAATAATTACAAATTTTCCATAATCTCAGTTTCAAGCATCCCGCTCTCCAACCAACCACCTAATATTCTCTTAACCCAATTCCACTGTCCCCTCTGTTACAGCAATCCCTGAAGCCTCCGAGTGCCTCCAGTACAATGATTCTACCCCGAGGCCCTCATATTACCCCTTCCTTGTATAACTAGATTCCATGGACAACGATTCTAATCATATCTTTGCATACATCCTTAGTCCCCTTGATCGTCTCTTGATTCACTGTCCTCAACTGGCAAGTCTCAACTACACTGATCATTTGCAACTCCCCATCTATTCCATGCCTACAGGCTAGCTGAATGTGGCTGGAGAAAAGCACACAGGTCACCTGACTCTCCCTTTAAACTCTAACTGCTTAGAGAGGCTCTTAGTGCTGCCCTGCAATTACATCACACTTCCCTATCCATCGGAGAAGGCAATGGCACCCCACTCCAGTACTGTTGCCTGGAAAATCCCATGGATGGAGGAGCCTGGTAGGCTGCAGTCCATGGGGTCGTTAAGAGTCGGACACGACTGAGCGACTTCACTTTCACTTTTCACTTTCATGCATTGGAGAAGGAAATGGCAACCCACTTCAGTGTTCTCGCCTGGAGAATCCCAGGGACAGGGGAGCCTGGTAGGCTGCCGTCTATGGGGTCACACAGAGTCGGACACGACTGAAGTGACTTAGCATAGCATAGCATAGCATCCCTATCCATTCCCTTCCCCATGTTGCTATAAGAATATTTCTCATCTTTCCCTTTCTCAAACTTTGAACACTTCCTTCCCCATCCTTAATCTCAATTTATGACCTTCCTTCCTACTCCACTGAGAAAATAGAAGCACTCAAAAATGAACTTGCGCATTCACTCCCCATCACACCTACCCTCCCATCTGCATCCGTGCCCACATACCCTGGTTTCTCCCCATAACTGTGAAGAAACTCTGCCCGCTCCTGTTCAACCTAACTTTCTGTGTGCGTTAGACCCCGCCGTCTTTCACACACTCATCTACACTGCTCTTGTAAAAGCTCCCCCCTTTCTCTTCCTTGATCAGTTTTCCCTATCTACCAAACCTTTCGTACAAGCACACAAAATGCTGTCATTTATCTCCCCCTAAAAAATACTCTCTTCTGACACTCACTATAGCTACTATCCTATTTCTTTGATTCCCATTTCAGCAAAACTTCTCAAGAAATGTCATGATACTCACTATGAACACTCTCCAATCCTATTCTCCAATTCTCTTCTCCAATTCTCTCTTGAGCCCTCTCTGATTACCTTTGCACCCACCAATGTGGTAAAACAGTTCACACTAAGATTATAAGTGACCTCCATGGTTCTAACTCCATCAACCAATTCAGTCTTCCCTGACCTCTCAGCATTGTTTGCATAACTTTCTCCATCAAAACACATTCTTCACTTAGCTTTCAGTCCTCCAGGCTCATCTGATTTTTTTCCTACCTCACAGGCCATTTCTTCTCACTCTTCTTGACTGATACATTTTCATTTCCCAGCATGTAAACACTGGAGGGTCACGTGACTCAGTCCTTGAACCTCTTTTTTAATCTCTGTTCACTTCCTTAATATTCATACCCAAGCTTACAGCTTAAGCTTTTATCTCTAGTCCAGGCCTTTACCCTGGGCTAGAATATGTGACTTCTAGGCTCATATATTCAAGTGCTTACTCAAAATCTCCACTGGAAGTCTAATGAGCACCATAAACGTAAAATACTCAAATGGAATTCTTTTATTTTACGTAACAAATAGGCATTCTTTCCCAGCCCAGTAAATAGCATCTCCATCCTTAGAGCTGTTCAAATCAAAAATTTGTTTCTCTCACAGTCTTTTATTTATCTCACAAATCCAACCTACCAACAAATTCTGCCAATCTACTTTCAAAATACATCCAAAATATTACCATTTTCTCATCCTGACCACTACTACTATCCTAACTCTTACATGGATTACTGCAGTAGCCTCCTATCTTTACCTTTTCTGTTTCTGAAACTGTTTGTGTACTTGCCACAAGCAGTTTGTTCTCAAAATAGTAGGCAGAAGGATACTTGGTAATGCATGTAATGTAAGTCAGACCATATGTCTCCTGTGCTCAAAAGTCTCTAATGACTCCCCATCCATCCAGAGGGGGAAAAACAAAAGCCTATACAATAGTCCACAAGGCCTACACAATCAGTTTCCTCTGTTAATTGTGTCTTCATTTAGCACCTGAGCCCTGGCTTATACCTCCAAAGCTTCATTGACCTCCTTGCTTCCCTCACCCACCATACATGTTTCACTTCAGAGCTCTTTGCACTTACTTTTCTCATGGCTTGCAATGCTTTTCCCAGATAAGTCTTGGTTGCTTACTATCTTCAGGTCTTTACTCAATTTTCACTTCTAAGGAAAGCCTTTCATAGCAACCATATTTAAAATCGTACCCCCTACCTTTGCTTCATTTTTCATCATAGAGATCATTCCCTTCAGATGAATGCTTTATTTACATATTTATTTCCCCTTGTCATAGCCTATAAGCCCATAATCGCGGGGGGTTGTATCTTGGAGGGGTAGTTTTGGTCTGTTTTGTACTCTGAGAAATTTCCAGTGTCTATAACAGTGCCTGATATATAAAGGGTGTTCCACAAATATTTGCTGGATGAATTGAAGAAAAAAAAAAATGAGTCCTTCTTTCTCTGTGTTGCAGGCATTTTTATTAGATGCAAAACTTAATATTGTAACACAGCCCCCATGATTCTCCATGGCAAAATATTCAAGTTCTTCAAAATTAATTTTGAGAGTAAGAGCACTTTGTGCAGGTTTATCCAGAATATTAGGTGGGCTACTATTTCTGTTTAGTACCCAAAGCAGCAACATCTAAAGCATTTGTTATTTTTTTCATTTGGTAAATGCTTATCAGGGAATATGGCTGTTATGGACACGGGTAGTGACATGTGCAAAGACTCAGAAACAGAAGGGGACATAGTACAGTGGGCCCTTACCATATTACAAATGACAGGTAATGGAGGCCTAAGCTAAAGTGGTGGAGTGGGAACAAGACACCTAGAAATGTGAGAAACATCAAAAGTAAAAGGTCACCAGAGTCAAGGTACCTGGCTGATGGAGAAAACAAAATACTGTCTACTTTTATTACGCTACCAAGTGTAAAGTTTATTATAAAAGAAGTAGGTAAGAGCAGAACTCCTGGGAAGCTCAACTGGTAAAGAACCCACCTGCAATGCAGGAGACCCCCGTTTGATTCCTAGGTTGGGAAATTCCCCTGGAGGAGAGAATGGCAACCCATTCCAGTATTCTTGCCTGGAGAATCCCTGTGGACAGAGGAGCCTGGTGGGCTACAGTCCATGGGATCGCAAAGAATCGGACATGACTGAGCAAGCAGCACAGAACTTGAACACAGAAGACACGGTTGTAAAATTCCCTTTGTAGAATGTTACCTTAAAACTCCTCATCATCATAGTCACTCTAAGAATATTCAGTGTGTTCATTGGTGACACCCTAAAGAATCATTCCAGAAGGTGCTCCTAGATTAGATCCTAACTCTTCCAACCCCCTGAATAGTTGAAATAGTTAAAGGTCCCAAATTTTCTACCTAGTAACCTCACCCTTCCTGGAAACATTTTCCTTTTTTGTATAGGAATTGTTAGACTAATAAATAGGATAATATATGTGTATATAGATAGGTACACACATACACACACGATAGTTTAAAACCCAATTAACTGTAAATATTGCTTTCTATGCACAAAAGCCTTTTGATTATTAAAAGAAATTACATTAGAATTACAAATCTGGTGATTATTTGAGGGGTGATGATTCCCAGGTATGAGACTTGGACATATGGGTGAATATTGATGCTATTTGCTCACATAGGGAGCATAGGAAGGAGAGAAACTATAAAGGAAAAGGTGATTGAACTTTAGACATGCTGTGCTATCCAGTTGGAATTGTCCAATAAGTCATTTGATATAGTGGGCTAGAGGTCAGGAGAGAACTAATGGCTCAAAATTGTAGATAGATTTGAGAACTAATGGCTCAAGATATAGTTTTCAGAGATTATTAATATATTGATGATAATTAAAATTTGGAGACAAGGATTTCCAGTGGCCCGTGGCTATATTATTGTTCAGTAGCTCAGTCATGCCCAACTCTTTGCAACCCCATGGACAGCAGCAGGCCAGTCTTCCCTCTTCTTCACTATCTCCTGGAGCTTGCTCAAACTCATGTCCATTGAGTTGGTGATAGCATCCAACCATCTTGTCCTCTGCCCTCCCTTTCTCCTCCTGCCTTCAATCTTTCCCAGCATCAGGGTCTTTTCCAATGAGTCAGCTCTTTGCATCAGGTGGCCAAAATACTGAAGCTTCAGCTCCATCATCAGTCTTTCCAATGACTATTCAGGATTGATTTCCTTTAGGATTGACTGGTTTGATCTCCTTGCAGTCCAAGGGACTCTCAAGAGTCTTCTCCAACACCACACTTCAAAAGCATCAATTCTTCAGCACTCAGCTTTCTTTATGGTCCAGCTCTCACATCCATGTATGACTACTGGAAAATCCATAGCTTTGACTATATGGAACTTGTTGGCAAAGTAATATCTCTGCTTTTAATATGCTGTCTAGGTTTGTTCAAGCTTTTCTTCCAAGGAGCAAGCATCTTTTAATTTCATGGCTGCAGTCACCATCTGCAGTGATTTTGGAGCCCAAGAAAATAAAGTCTGTCACTGTTTCCACTGGCTATATTAGGCTAAAGTATATGTAATAAAACATTACCAGACATAGACCTGGACATCACGGAACTTATGATCACTTACCTGACATTTCCCTAGACTGGTTTTCTCCTAAGTTCCTTCTCACTCATCCCCTGCACTGACCCACATCCTGTCTCCAGCCTTCTTTCCTATTTGAAAATATCTACAGTTCAACACTTGGACCCTTTACATGGAACGCATGCCTTGATCTTTGTAAAAATTCTATACCTCAAAATGTATACAGAGAAATAGTATGTACATGAAAACACACTGTCAGAAAACACACTTTAAGCTCTCATTATTTTATGAAACTATGGAATGAGCCAGCTTGCATCATGGGCAATGTTCTCTATGTATTTGCTAAGAGTTTTTGTCGGATTTTCTTTGACTGGCGTGCATCATATTCATCTGCTATAATGTCAAGCCTTTGGGAGGTTTATGGAGACCCTTGTTAAAAATGAGAGGGGACTCATCTTTATTCTTTTCCTTTCCACTTTCAAGGCAGGAAACATAGGTACTCAGAACTTAAGTTACTCTTTGCCAGCCTATCCATAAATCAGCCATCCTCAGGAATGTAACTTTTGATTTTATTGTTCTCTTAGATTCCTTTTTTCTTCCTTTGCCTTGAATCACTTAAAAATATTTTCTTGCCGTATCATTTTTGTTACCTCGAGACCTTGGTAGGTTCATTTGTTTACTTTTTTTGTTTGAGAATATATCAGTTCTTTCTCCTCATACTTGAAATTCTCCTGACTGACACAGCCTTGGGGGGAAAAGTTTATGTTGGCTTTGTAATAGTAGTTGTAATCTCTATCGTCCCGAATGTCTAGAATCTGTGATGGTCAGGGACTTCTCTTTGCTGTGTGACTTTATTGAGAGCCTCCCTTTCCCATGTCTTCTCTTTATCTCTCCAAAAAGCTTCTGCAAAATATGCCTTCCTCACCAATCATAATGCTGCACTGTCGGTGTATGCAGTCTCTATGGTAACTGGGACCCATGCCACAATACCAAGATTCCTGGAGCAACCACCATCATGGGGAAATCGGCACATGCACTCTTCTGGCACCATGGAAGTTTCCCAACTGAAGCCGAAACAAGCACTACTATTTTAATACACGAGGCAAGGAACAGAGCAGACGAAAAGCTATCAATCCCGTCTCTCTATACTGTATTATCATTGGGGTTTGGTGGATTCTTGAAGCTGATCTTATTTATTATAAAGCTAGACTGATGTGCAGGTCCTGATCAGACATGGAGAAACTGGTTGAATTAGGGGAGGACATTTGTTTTTCTTACAGACACATGAGTAGACTCTAAACAAGCTAATTTTATTTAAATTAGGTTATATTCTTTGATAAGCTCAGTGAAAATTACCAATACACAGTAAAAATTGTTCCCTACCATTGTAAAGACAGATCTTTTTCAGCTGGTTTCCCCAGAAACTGCATATTGATCCAGTGGGGCCAAAAGGCCCAGTGGGGCAGTTCTATTGGACCATGAAGGGAATGAGGATGAAGCAAGGAGGCTCTTCAGGTTGGTGCCTCCAGGACTCAACTTCTCCCAAATATATGGAGTCCCATACTCGCAAATACAGCCCAATAGTTAAAAAAGGGCGTAAGACAGAGTTTGTCCTTGTCCTTGCTGAAATTTGGGGATAGGTAAATGTTTGTGGTGCAGAGCTATCCTATGCATTGTAGAATGTTGAGCAGCATCTCTGGTCTCTACCCACTAGATTTTGTTGTTTGGTCACTAAATCGTGTCCAACTCTTTGCAGCCCCATGGAATGCAGCACGCCAGGCTTCCCTGTCCTTCATCACTTCCCAGAGTTTGCTCAAACTCATGTCCTTTGAGTTGGTGATGCCATCCAACCATCTCATCCTCTGTCACCCCCTTCTGCTCCTACCTTCAATCTTTCCCAGCATCAGGGTCTTTTCCAATGAGTTGGCCCTTCATATCAGGTGGCCAAAGTATTGGAGCATCAGCTTCAGCATCGGTCCTTCCAATGAATATTCAGGGTTGATTTCCTTTAGGATTGACTGTTTTGATCTCCTTGCTGTCCAAGAGCTTTACAACTAAAAGTGTCTCTAGATGTTGCTAAACATCTCCTGGGGGATAAAAATTGCCCCCAGACCACTGGATTAAAGCAAGATGTGGCTTGGGTAAGAAAAGATATCTGGAGAATTCCTTCAAAGCCCCAGAATATTCATTCAGTCAGCCATTCAGCATTTATTGAGTCCCCATTGTTTTCCAAGTGCTCTTCTGTGCTTTAGGGACACAGCTATGAATAGACCAAGGCCTGATCTCATGGAGCTTACCTTCCAGTGGAGGTACTCCATGTGTTCCTGACCAGCTGGATTTTCCTCCATACAGCTTCACAGCCGGCCAACTGTGGGCCAAGCAAAGAAAAACACAAGTTCACACTGAAGACTCTTTTTTAGTTTATGAACCTCGAGAACGGCTATGATTTAAAAATGAAACTTGGCAAGTGATTAGTTCATATGTTTTAGTTTATAATGTGTTTTAATCATTTTGGATGTTTTCAAAACAAATGGTGAGATTAGGGGTTTTTTTCCCCTTCTATTTTTGGCCCCTTTCCTCTGAAGCGTCCTTCTCTTGTGTTTAGTTTTGGTGTTCTTACTGTATTTGAAGAATGCTTTTAAGTATTTGAAATGTGTACATGGATGAAAGGAGAGGAGGAGGAAGAAACATAAGAGTCTGTGATCCCTGCTGAAACAAAGATCCATACATACCCCAGCCCCAAAGTCAATACTGAGGTACCACTTCCTCAAGGAGGCTTCTCACAAGCCCCTCGTGGCCGAGTCCCCGACCCGAGCTCTCTCGGTGTCTTCACACAGCCCCACCACAGCTGTAAGTAAGAAAGGGCTGTGAAACCAGCTGTTCAGGTGTTTCCCTTTAGAACATGAGCTCGGTGGGGGTCAGCACCATGCCTGCTTTTCCCACAGTTCTTCTGTCTTCAGCACAGGGGCTGACATACTGGAAGCACTTAAAAAATAGGTGTTGAATGACACTGGCTGACTGAGAAAGCCAACTTTGAGTGTCCTACCCAAACATTTTTAGCCTGTACACTGCCTGTGGATTACCCTAGCTCCACTCTCAGACTTCAACGTGTTAATCTTTAGTTTGTAGACTCTGAAGTAATGTATAAACTCCTAAAATTATGCTTAAATCAGAAAGTCTGAAGAACAGCTTAAGAGAATTAATCACTCAGTCCTGTCCAACTCTTTGTGACCCCACGGACTGTAGCCCACCAGGCTCCTCAGTCCATGGGATGCTCCAAGCAAGAATACTGAAGTGGCTTGCCATTCCCTTCTCCAGGGGATCTTCCCGACCCAAGGATTGAACCCAGATCTCTTGCATAGCATTTAGATTCTTTACCATCTGAGCCACCAGGGAATATTAATGACTTTAAATATTCAGGCTTATATGGAGAATGCAGGAATGTAAGGGAAATAACAGGGAGTGGTATTTAGGAATATTATTAATATCAGTATTGCCCTGGGCATTGTTCAAGAGTTAGAGGGTTTACAGGATAAATACTTATGATTGTCATTGTGGGGCACAGAGTAAAATTACATAATTTATTTCCTTGTTTTTGTCTGATGTCCCCCATTAGAACTCAAGTTTCATGAAGGTAGAGAATTTGTCCTATCTATAATTTTATCCTCTGTGCTTAGAATGTTATTTGACACATAGTAGGTATGCCATAAATATTTTATCAATGAATAAATGGTAGGCACTTAATCAGTCCTATGCTGATGAATATCAATAACCTCAGATATGCAGATGACACCACCCTTATGACAGAAAGTGAAGAGGAACTAAAAAGCCTCTTGATGAAAGTGAAAGAGGAGAGTGAAAAAGTTGGCTTAAAGCTCAACATTCAGAAAACGAAGATCATGGCATCTGGTCCCATCACTTCATGGGAAATAGATGGGGAAACAGTGGAAACAGTGTCAGACTTTATTTTTTGGGTCTCCAAAATCACTACAGATGGTGACTGCAGCCATGAAATTAAAAGGCGCTTACTCCTTGGAAGGAAAGTTATGACCAACCTAGATAGCATATTCAAAAGCAGAGACATTACTTTGCCAACAAAGGTCCGTCTAGTCAAGGCTATGGTTTTTCCTGTGGTCATGTATGGATGTGAGAGTTGGACTGTGAAGAAGGCTGAGCGCCCAAGAATTGATGCTTTTGAACTATGGTGTTGGAGAAGAGTCTTGAGAGTCCCTTGGACTGCAAGGAGATCCAACCAGTCCATTCTGAAGGAGATCAGCCCTGGGATTTCTTTGGAAGGAATGATGCTAAAGCTGAAACTCCAGAACTTTGGCCACCTCATGCGAAGAGTTGACTCATTGGAAAAGACTCTGATGCTGGGAGGGATTGGGGGCAGGAGGAGAAGGGGACGACAGAGGATGAGATGGCTGGATGGCATCACTGTCTCAATGGACGTGAGTCTGAGTGAACCCCGGGAGTTGGTAATGGACAGGGAGGCCTGGCGTGCTGCGATTCATGGGGTCGCAGAGAGTCAGACATGACTGAACGACTGATCTGATCTGATCTGATCTGATGCTGATGAATAGATTAACTGCTTATTAGTAAATACACACAAAATACAGGAACATTATGAAGTTCTTAGTCATTCATGCAGCAAACAGTTTGAGTTTCTCATGTGTACGTGGCTTCATCACATCCTGGAACAGTGTCCAGCACCTAGTGCTGTTGTTATTTAGTTGCTCTGTGGTGTCTGAGTCTTCGTGACCCATGGACTATAGCCCACCAGGCTCTTCCATCCATGGGATTTCCCAGGCAAGAATCCTGGAATGGGTTGCCATTCCCTTCTCCAGGGGATCTTCCTGGCCCAGGGTTCAAACCCACATCTCCCTCACTGGCAGGAAGGTTCTTTACCAGTGAGCCACCAGGGAAGCCCCTAGCACATACGAAGTATCCGTTAAGGACTTGGTAAGTGAATGAGCAAATTAGTATTCCAGCATACTCAAAGATGTTTATTTACTAAAGGTATTAGTTTACTAGAGCTGCCAAAACAAGGTGCCACAAAATGGAGAGGCAGAAATTCTTGTCTCACAGCTCTAGAGGCTAAATACCCAAGATCAAAGTGTCAGTAGAATTGATTCCTTCCAAGAGCTCTAAAGAAGAATCTGTTCCATAGTTCTCCCTGACCTTCTGATGGTTGCTGGCCATCTTTGGTGTTCCTCAGCTTATAGAAGCATCACACTAATCTCTGCCTTCATTTTCACCTAGCATTCTCCTCATGTGTTTGTCTGTGTCCAAATTCCCCCTTTTAAAAGGATGCCAAGTCTTATTGGATAGTAATCCACCCTACTTCAAGATTGCCTCATCTTTATCAGTCATATCTGCAATGACCCTATTCTCAAATACAGTCACATTCTGTGGTTCTAGGGGCTAGTATTTCAACATAATAATTTGAGGAGGACACCATTCAACCCATAACACTAAAACAAAAGGGATCTTTAAAGTTACACTCTATTTTGAAAACATTAATTTCTCAAAATAGCATCTAGTTTTATAATTCTATATGGAACTAGATGTGATATTAATACAGCATTTACTATATTACACAAAAGCATGTATGTTTACAGGGAGGAAACTGAAGAAAGTTCTAGAAGCTTAAATGTACAGAACTTATCTCGCTAAAGGGTATATGACCAGACAATGGATTACATGGGGAAGACTGTTAAGAGATTTTGAAGAGATTTGTGTATGAATTCAAAGCATTTGGATTTTATTTTACACATATCAAGAAACCAACTCAGAAGTCAAAACTTATTGAACTGTAGAAAGGTATTAAAAGAAAAGGTGAATTTTATTGTATGCAAATTATTTATCAATGGACCTGACTTTAAAAAGAAAGAAATAAAGCAACAAGGTTGGAAAATGGATCTTGCAGCTGCTGCTGCTGCTAAGTCACTTCAGTCGTGTCCGACTCTGTGCGACCCCATAGACAGAAGCCCACCAGGCTCCCCCATCCCTGGGATTCTCCAGGCAAAATGGATCTTAGGAGCTAGCAATCAGAGGTTTTTAGAGACCTTGGTCATTTAATTGGCAACACAGGTAGACAAACCAGATTTTACTGTGTTGAGGAATGAATCGGTTTAGGAAGCTTAAAAGTGGTTCAAAGGAAGGAAAGACTGTGTCCACAGAAGATGATCTGTTGTTTGTTAGTTTGTTGTGATTGTTATTGTTTGTTTCACATGTGGGCAACTGAAGCATGTTGGCATGCAGTAGGAAAATGGAAAATGCAGAAGATAGAAGGAGTAACTGATATAGTAAGATCCTGAAGGAGATAATTAATGCTAGGCAAAAAAGTATGTGAGATGTCAGGGATGGGTAGCGTGATAGGACTGACATTTGATAGCTCTGTCTTCTGTTTGAAAAGAAGGCAAGGTTAATACAGTAGCTGAGAATAAAGGGTAGGAGATAAGTTGCAAGCAGTTAATTACATGATAAAAGGAAACTGGGGACTGAAAAAGGAAACTGACTAAGAAAAGATGAAAGAACTGTAAAGTAGCTCCAAAATCCCAGCTCGGGTTGGAAACCAGAACTCTGAAAGGGCACCAGGCGATCCAGTTTTGTGATTTTCCCTCAGCTTTGCTCAGCAGCCTGGGAGTTGAGGCAAACATACATGAATGGGTTCGTATGGCCTCAAGAACTAGTGAGGAACAATTGAAAGTCATAGACGAAGAAACTGATGGCGGATGCCTTAAAAGCTAACCATGAGGGCCCAGACTGGTAGAGAAGAAATTGAAGATTAATAGTCTAGGAGAAAAGAGAAAAAAATGAAAGTCAAAAGTCATGGTGAAAAGGTATTTATTTTCTGGGGCTGCATATATCCCAAGAAGTAAGTCTGCCCCTACCACATGTATCTTTTGCCACTGGTCCCAAAGAAACCACAGAAAACAGGCTGAACACTTTGGAGGGCATAGACTGGACTTAGAAACATAGCCTGGAAGTCAGAGTTTCATTCTCAACTTTGCCAATAACTTAAGACTGTCATTATCACAGAAGGCTGACCCTTAGGAAAATAATGTACTTGTATATATTAAAGTGGAAGAAAAAGGAATCTTCCATGATACAATGGTGAAAATTGGCAAGGGACAAATATTTTTCGTTTTTGCCTCAGATTCCAAAAGTATACTGATGTTTTCCTCAACACATGCTCTCTTTTTTCTTATTTTAAGATTCTCTATTTATTCTGTAAGAGAGTCTCCAGAGCTGGCACCCTTCTTTTGGCACTCATTCCTGCTTTCTGGGTTTCCTCTTTCTTCTCGCTTCCTCTTGTCTCTGGCCATTGAATATTGTCATAGTCCCAGCATCCTCCCCCACCCAGTGACCAAATAAAGGATTCCCATAAACTCTGTGTTGAAATTTTTTTCCAAGAAGGCAAGGCTCAAAATGATGGTGCTTGGTTAGAGAATACATTTAGCTACCTCACAGCTGACACCATCCCGCTAATCCTTCATTCTCTGTGCATTCAGATGAACCTGAGCATCTCTCTGTAGTATTCATAAGGAGACCCCTGGTCCTGTGGGCCCTGCCTCCATATGTCAGAGTGGCAGAGTAACCGACCATGTTATTCACTGTGAGATACCATGCTCTAGTTATCCTTTATTTGCTTGAATGACTGTAATGAACATAATAGGGTTTAGTAGTTCCCTAAACCCAACAAGAATTCCTAAATTCCTTCCCTTGGTAATTTGAGGGGAATTTCAATAGACAACTCTAAAGCCCCTTTCTCTTTACAGATATAAATCCTTATAAAATTCCATTTTTTCCTTATTTTTTTATGCTCACGATTCTCTTATAGCTCTTTCCAGTGATGCTAAAAAAACCAGCTGGTCTGGAGATTAATATGACCAGACATACCATGAATTTTTTAAATCTCAAAAGTCCCAGTTTCTAGTTCTTGGTCAATCAAATATAGGTTGTATTTTCTTGTGTATATAAAAATGTTCAGTGTGTTATCATAAGTCTCCTCTCATTTTGGGGGGGAGGGATCTCACTGTTTCCTAAAATTTTCTTAAATGCTTCTTTGTTAGAAATAGAGGGAAACCTGAAGAATGGAGGGAGAAGTATGACGTGATAGAAAGAGAAAGCATACTAAGGAAGAAGGGAAGTCAATGAGGAGATGAAAAGAATAGTATTTCCCTTTTCCCTAGTCCCCTCAGAGCACTTGTATGTTTGGTTTTGATATTTCTCTTACCTAATGCCCCCAGATGATCTCTTCCTAGCAATGTGCTCTACAAATATATATATTTTTTTCTTACATATATATGTATATTTCTCACATATATATTTTTTTTCTTTCATTGCCAGTGACTATCTCCTCCTGCTCTAGCTGCTTCACATCTTCTCCAGCTGACTCCAGGGACTTGGACCCAAGGCTACTAGTTCTACTTTCCCTTGGCCCAGGCTGGCATGGAGAGTGTTAATGGCTGATATAAATCTGAAAAGAACTTAGGCAATAATTTGGTTTTACTTTATTAACATTCAAAATATAAACAGATAAACTGCATGTTGAATTCATTAATTCATCCTCCTCTGTTTAAAAAGATGAGAACTGCATTTTTAAGAAAGGGATTGATTGGTGTCATGTACATATTCATTCACTCCTGTTTATACAAGATAGTAAGAATATTAACATGGAGGCAGAACAATGGCACTTATAATTCTATCGCCACTGTTTATGTGAGAAGAAAGTATCTGAAAAGAAACAGGGAGAGAATGTTTGCTGCTCTGTATACATTAAATGCTTGTGTTTTTGTATATACGGCATTTGAGGAGGAAAAATTAAACATGTTGAGGAGGAATTCATGTTCTCCATACCATGTTCACTGTAACCGACCTAAGATAGCTAAGTTCAGAAAAGACTAAAACATAATGGCAGGGTACCTCCTTACAAGGAGCAAGGGGCCAGAGATGTGTGCTCCATTAAATCCTTCCAGAGGCTGAGCTTATTTAAAGTTATAATCCTCTGTTGGGGTCTGAAGTGTTCTCCCCAGAGAGTAGTGAGTGTTGTGTCTGGGAGACCATTGACTCATAATTTGCCTGAAACTCAAGATATATATCTCAGGAGTGGAGACCCCATCAATTGTTCAAAAAAAAAGAAAAGAGAAGAATGCTGTTTTAAATAAGATGGTAAGGATCCATGTCAAACAAATAGTACTGGGCAGACATATATGATTTTTCTTGACGGTTTGAAAAAGACAAGGTAGTTGATGGTGGGGAAGGAGTTTCTTACCTAAGTTGAAATGAACTGAATTGATAATATAGACCACAAAGGGTCAGATTATTGATAAGGGCTTAATGGATGTTGGGGTTTCCCTGGGTGGCGCTAGTGGTAAAGAACCCACCTGCCAAAGCAGGAGACAGAAGAGACCCAGGTTCCATCCCTGGATCAGAAAGATCCCCTGGAGAAGGGCATGGCAACCCACTCCAGTATTCTTGCCTAGAGAATCCCGTGGACAGAGGACCCTGACAGGCTATAGTTCATAGGATCTCAGAGTCGGACACGACTGAAGCGACTTAGGACATGCCAGTTCTTCCCTGTAGCTCAGATGGTAAAGAATCTGCCAGCAATGCAGGAGACCCAGGTTCAATCCCTGGATCGGGAAGATCCTCTGGAAAATGGAATGGCAATCCACTCCAGTTTTGCCTGGAGAATCCCATGGACGGAGGAGCCTGGCGGGCTACAGTCCATGGGGTTGCAAAGAGTCAGACATGACTGAGCAACTAACACAACTACTGCTGCTGCTGCTGCTGCTGGATGTCACAGGGCAATTGAAAAGAGTGAATAAGGAACAAGAAGTTGTTATAGGCAGATGGTTATGTTTAGGATAACTTACAAGAGTGAGCTAGTAACCTATCAGTAATATTGGAGACATAAAAACTGTAAAGTGTACATTACAGTAGAGGTCCTCGAGAGCTGCAATGGAGTCTAATCAGCAGAGTAATTAATAGTAGACTCTGGAAAAACTTCTGTTAAATTAGTGAATGAAAGCATGCCTCCATATCGACAGTGCTTTGCATGTTTTCCCGTATCTAACTAATTCTCAAGGAAGGTCCAGACACTGTGTTAGGCTCAGTTAAAAACACAGGTATCTCTCCAATGGGAAAGCTGAGTTTTCTCAAGAACATAGAGTCACTAATTCTAATTGGTTTATTCATTTCAATCCTAATTCACGTTTCTATTCTTGTTCCACTTAGGTAAACATATTTTATTGCAGTTGGACCAATGTTGCATGCAAGTGATGAGAAATGAGATTAGAGAAGTAGTGAGGGATTGGACGCCATAGACCTAAGTCCTTTAGAATCCCAAGAATCAATGATGGGCAGGAATCTTTGAAATCAAATGAAGCAGTTCCAGTCAAAGACTGGAGGCACTGATATAAGAGCTTGATTTGGGCTATAAATCAAATATACAATTTCCAACCAGTGTAAATAAAAACATTGTTCATCCAGCACCTTTTTTGCCTATTAACCCAGTTTTACCAACCTAACACTCTCAGTTGGCAACCACACCTATAAGACACTTAGGAAGAAGCATTCAATTGTTTTAGAACTTTCATAAGGTTTTTAGGTCAAGATCATAGGATTTAAGACACTCTAAACATGAATTTTAAATA